>NW_022436954.1:32230526-32857632 GCF_009761245.1 Sapajus apella
ATATATAGTCCATAACATCATTGAAAAGATTTGGTTCAAGTGCTGGTAGTTAGGACATGCCAGGTACAGTGCTTAGGGCAAACATCATTTCAGGAACCTTCAAAGCCACGCTGAGGTTAAGTACTGTCACTCTCATTTACAGATGAAGAAACTGAAACCTTCCGCTGTTGTTATCATGCCTGACACAGTGCCCAAACCCTACAGTGACTCCCACCCCAACCCCGTAAGAGGCCACATACATTTCGTGCTTAGTCCAAGGCTATTTACAAATGACTAAAACCAGCAGATCGGTCCAATGGGCATCTACTAAGTTCATGGTTCCGGGATGGCAAAATAAACATTAGCCTCCGGCCTCTAATGGCCAGGGTTGAGAGGATTCGGATTTGACAAATGAAAAACAAAAACAGCAGAGATATAGGCCGTCTACGGGGTTCAAGACCACAATCAACCTAAGTAGTTCAACTCAAAATCGTAGCTTTGAAGGCCCTGGGCCTACTTGACAGGCGACGACCCTCGGAGAGGTCAGAGGCGGCAGAACCTGTGCTGGGCTTTGACCCAAAGCGTCGCGGGGCAGAGGTAGAGGTGGGGGTGAGCGGTTCCGGCCAGCAACTGGAAATCCCCCTACGCGTGCGCGCCTCCTCTTCCACCTCTCCCCTGGGTCCCCAGTGACGCCGCCGGGCTCCCTCGCCACCCAGGGGCCCGTCTCAACTCTCCCGCTCCTCCCCAGGGCCTCCCCCGCTCTCCTTCCACCTTAGCTTGAGCTCGCCTCCGCCCGGCGGGGCAGGATCCGTGTCCTTGCAGGCCACGCTCGCCAGCCGGCTTCCCAGCCTTTCCCTGCGCTACCACTGAGAGGACGGCAAGAGCGGGCTAGAGAGGCTCAGCGCCACCACAGAGAGATGTCCGGGAGAGGCCTAGAGCAGACCTCGAGCCTGGCGGCCTCCGGGGGCGGAAGGGGCGGGGCAGCGTGAACTGGTATAAGATGCAAGGCAAGGCAAGACTTGCTTCAGATGCTGTCTTTTGCAGTCCTTTTATGGGTTAGAGGTTTGAGAGGTCCTTGGGGGCGGTCTCTTACAAGACACAGTTCCCACTAAATTGAATTGTATTTGTAAATCTCTACACCTGTGCGTAATAGTAAACTTTTGCACCCAAATACCCCTGCCCGTGAAGGAGAGTGAGTGGATTAAAAGGATCTGAAGAACGGACCCTTTGTTTAAGGTCTCACATTTTATTTCTTTCATTCAAACGAAATATATTCCAAAATGCATCTTTCATTGTAAGCTGTAAAAATAGCTATTACTTCGAGTAAAATGTAGGCTCCAGGAAGTGGCTTGTAAATTTTCTTGGGGCAGAAACAGTATCTTTCTTTTTTTCATCTAGAATCCCGGAGAACTGAAAGTCTCGTAGATTGAAGATTCTTGGCCTTTTAATTATCTTAAGGTCGGGATGAGGGGGAAAAACTGGTGAAAAATGTGGAACAAGCAAATAAAACAAGCTCCACTAAGGCCCAAGCTTGCTAGTAAGTCTCTGCATCTACTGTAAGCTGTTTTCTGCAGCTAGTCTGTGGTCCTCCCACCACTTTCATAGTGCTCCCAGACTAGGCAGGCGATTGATGCCTAGAATGGGAATGACAGAAAGGAAAAAACAATGGATAATTTCTTCAGCTGTGTCTGTAGGAGGTTGCATTCTATAATTCTTAGTTTATTTTGTGGTTGGTACTTGGTTAATGACTAGACAAAAGGAATAAAATTTATGTCTGCTTACAAGGAGTTCACAGACTAGTGAGAGAGGAATAAACAATCACAATGTGGTGTGAAAAGTGTCATAACAGAAACACATGAATATAAACAGGATAAAATGAGAGGGGTTAAAGCAGGAGCGTTCTGGGAGGAGATTAATACCTGCATGGGACTCATGTGGGAAACGAATCTGATGCAATGGCGGCTTCCTGGTAAACTAGGCAAGCTATTCTAAAGGTAATGAAACAGAAGGCTCACAGATTACATTAAGATTATTAAATAATATAACCTATTCAAGTATCCAGTGAAAATGTGAAAGAGTTGTGGTAAGTGTACACACTTAGGATAAGGTGCAAGCAAGTGGAAGGACACCTTCACCTGAATCATGGGTTAAATAATGTTCATATATCCTATCTACCACAACAGCCTTCTCCACTGATGGTATACTTAAGAGATGAGGCGTCAGCAAAGAGGTCCACAGGTGCAAAGTGCTTTGGGCCAATGGTACACACCTGCTTTATTGGATAGAAGCAGGGAAGTATGCCTGGTCACAGCCAGAGCTTCCCAGGTAAGTTGTTGAACAGATACAGGTTTTATTTGCATTTCCTTGGCAGAGTACATATATGACTATTCTAGGTGTGACCAGTGGGTGGCTGATTTAGGGGGGACATAGTTAATAGCCCAGAGATGTCATGATTGCTCAAAGCTTAGTTTTTCCATCCCTTTTTGGCTATCAGTGACTCTCTATTCCTTCATATTTCTATTTAACTTTGGCATGCCTTATAGTTTACTAACTTACTATATATATTTTACATAATCCTGTCTATGTTTCACAAAGTACATGCTTACTCATATTCTATATTTAAAATATGCTAGGAGTTTTGCATTTATCTCATAAGCTACTAGCTTACTGTCTATAGTTAACACTTCTTATGACTTTCATCCATCCCTGAAGAAACTGTAAAGCCTTTTAGTATGGCTAGAGTGGAAAGCTGGAAAGGCGTGTAGATAACAAATAATGCCCTTTTTATGCCATATTAAAGATACTGAATTTTAACCCGTGAAAACTGTAAAACTATCAGAAGCGTAGAGAGTAGAAGAGAGGTGCACTCCTGGGCGAGATAGCCAGGTGGAAACTCTTGCCCTCATGCAGATGATTAAGAAGAGGGCCTCCATCAACTAAGGCAGTGGCTCTTTGGGATGAAATGTGATTCCCTCCCACTCACCTCCTTCCACTGGATTTGGTAATGTATAGACACATTGTTGTTGTACTAGCAGGGGTTGCGACTACCCTCCTCCTCCAGCAACAAAGAACTAACTGGCTCAAGATTTCAGTAGGGCCAAGATTGATAAACCCTAAATGAAGGACTTTTAAAAGGCAGAGAGGATAGAAGTTAAGCAAGCAGAATTGGTCAGATTATTTTTTTAACTGATTAGATGTAGAGGTTAGGAAGAAGGAATGAATTATTTCAGGTTTCTAGCTTGGATAACTGGGAAGTCCAAAGAAGGAATGGGCTAGGGAGACTAGAGATGTGAATTTAAATACTGAATACACTAAGTTTTCTCAAACTTAGCAAGTGTACCTCCAAGTGAAGATAGGCAGTTGGAAGAAGGGAGCAGGATATGAGAAAGATCTGGGCTGGAAAATAAGAATTTTGGGAAATGTTAGTCTGTGAGTGGTAGTTCTATCCTTGGAGGTAGACAGGGTAGGCAAGATGAGTTACCCAGGGAATGTATAGGGTAGGGTTAAGTGAGAAAGAATAAGGCTAAGGATTAATCTAAATTTCTGGACTCTCATTCTATTTTACTGAATCAGAATCTCTGTTCTCCCAGCCAGTCTACCAGATCATCTTCTCTGCAGATAAGATTCAAGAATCTGCATTTTTGGCAAGGAACCCAGGTGATTTTTGCAGCACACTATGATTTTAGAACAACAGAATTAGGCCTCAGAAGAGAAGCCTAAGAAGGAGCAGACAGCGAGGTAGCAAGAAAACTAGGGAAGTATAGAGACCCACAGACCAAGAAAGGAGATAGTTTAACGCCAGACCCTGTCAGTGCAAGAGGTTGCTAGAAAGTAGTACTGGCTAATAGAAATATAATGTGAGTCAGTTGTACATTTTCTAGTAGTGATATAAAAAGGTAAATGGAAGCAGATGAAATTAATTTTAGAGATGTAGCTGGTTTAACCCAATCATTAAAACATTAGCATTTTAACATGTAATTAACATAAAAACTAATGAGGTATGTCACATTCTTTTATTCATATTATGTCTTGGAAACCTGGTGTGTGTTTTACACCTCCAGCCCCTCTCAATAAACTTAAGTGTAATCATTATTCGAACTACTATCTTCTAACCTCACACCCACCTTGTCCTTTCCTTCCTTATAACAATATTTAAGAGTCAGTTGATTTAAAGAAACGTGATATAGGGGTTTTAACTGATGACTGGACAGAAGGACAGACTGAAACTAGCTGCACTTCAAATATTCAGTAGCTGCGTGTGCCTCGTGGCTACCATAGTGGATAGCACAGCTGTAGAAGGTCAAGTAAGAAAAGAGCTCCTATCTTCCAACTCAGACTGAAATGAACTAGAAGGAAAATAAAAAGAACTAAGTATATTTGTTAGCTGTACTAATAAGATAGTCATGGATGGTGTGTAAGACCTGTTTCAGTGATGTGGTGATGGTAGAAGCCAGAATATACACAGTTAAAGAGGGAGAAGTTAGAGATGCTAACAGCTACCTGAGAAAACATTTTCAACAAGCTTTACTGTTAAGGATAAAGAGGCCTTCTTTTTTCACCTCTGAATATGAATTTTAAAAAGAACACAATTCAGTTTTTAATTTAGGTTTTAACAGTTACATTTGAATTTCTGCTTCTACAAAGTTACCCTATCACTAGAAACACCTGGAAAATTGGGCATAATATATGAAATAAATTGGGTGTGGTGGCTCACATTTGTAGTCCCAGCTACTGCAGAAGCTGAGATGGGAGGATTACTTGAAAAAAAAATATATATATTATACATTATATAAAATTTATAATATGTATATAAAATATAATTTATATAATAAACATACAATATTTACATGTAATATGTATAATATATAATATGTACTATATAAAATATTTATAGTTTAGATAGAATATGCATAAAATATATATAATATATACATACAATTATATAAATCATAAGTGTATATATACTTATATATATTTAGGAAGGGGTTGTATATATACATATACACATTTATGTATGTATATATGAAATCATTGTTTTCAGACATTAGACAAAAGGCAGTGCAGGACTGTGATCCCTGAAAGAAGGGAAACAAATGAATTAAGTTCCATCATGACCCCATCTTACTATCTGGAGGCAGTGTCCAGAGCCTAGAACAGGGAAGGGAGCCCAAACAAAAACCAGGGATTTCACTGAATGGAGGCAACAGAGATGGGAATTTGGGGAGGTTGATGGGCAGAGTATCCAAGAGGAGGACATGGCTGGCACACAAGAGAGTCTTGGACATCTATGGGAGTGTTCCTTTGTATTGAGTACTTCCCTTTGGGGCTGAATACTTACTTCTGCAATTGAAGGGTGAAACTCTATGAGGCTGGGGAAAAGACACCAAAAAGCAGTGGGCCAAACAATTTCTAGTACTTACACAGGGCTGGGAATAGTTCGTATTTCCATAAGCTAGAGCAGATTGACAGATCTTGTAAGAAGCACTTATTTGTTTCTACCAATCAAAGTATCAGTAGGAGCCAGGCCACCAGGTTCATTGCTCTCTCTCTCTCTGTCTCTTTCTCTCTCTTTTTCTCTTTCTCCGTCTTTCTTTCTCTTCCTGTCTCCATATAGGCTCTTTGCTTAGGTTAGTTTGGTCTTCCTCACAGCATGGCAATCATAGGGTAGCTGGATTTATTACATGGTGTCTTAAAACTCCCAGGTTTTGTACTCCAGGAAGCAAGATGAAAGCCTCTTTGCCTTTTATGACTTAGCCCCTGGAAGCATGTAGCATCACTTCCACTGCATTCTCTTGGTTATGTGGGAGTCATTAAGCTTGTCCCAGATTTACAGGGAAGGAACGTAACCTCTACTTCTTGATGGGAGGAGTGTCAAAAAACATATATTTTTTAAAAATGCTGCAATATTTACACTAATGCATACAATAGCATGGTCTGGTGTCTAATAACTACCATAATTGCCAAGTATTAATGAATATGAATATCTCCTGAGATACCTGTAACACTATAATATGATACAAAATATATGTAATTTCTGTTGGTGACAAAGTTGCAGGCACTGTAGACAAAGTTCTTAGTACTGTGGCAGTACTAATAGGCACTGCTAATAATATTATTTGTTGCCTATCATTTGTAAGTAAATGAAATGCCAAATTTCAATTCGAGGTTAGGAAAAACAAAGAGTTAGCTCACTAGAGACGTAGAGCGGCATTTAGGACCTAGATGAAGTTAGAGATCATGATTATGCAGAGACATGAATTAATGATGTGAAAATTTCAATTTTTCTTCTAGTGTATAAGTTTCCTTGTGTGGGACCAGTGAAGGCAAACAACAGAATTAATTTAAGGGAGAGCATTTGATGGCTAGATGTGTAAGAAGTATAAGAGACAAGAGAGTTTAGGATTTTGTCCTGGAGGTCACTAGATGGTGAGAATCATGAGGTAAGACATAATGTCGGTTTAATTTACTGTAGTATTCCAAGAGCCTAGCACTGTTAGTTGAGTAAGTGGAATGGCTGAGGTGATAAATCTCTTCAAATAAACAAATGAATGAAAGAGGGAAAGCTTATTAAGAATTAAGAGAAGTGGGGCTTTCAAAATCAAAATTGAAGGCAAGGAGGTGAATCTGTGATCGTATTGAAAGAATGAACAGTTGTAGTCAGCGAGTGGAACTGGAGTTTAGGATATCAGTGGGTGAGGTAGTTTCCTGTGAGAAATTCACAGCTTCTCATTAAAGGCACTTGGGAATTTGCATAGTAACCAAGAATTAGGAAAAATGAGAAACATTTCCATGCAAGAATCCCAAGTTTGGGATGAGATGGCATGCACTCTGAAAAGGAATAAAGGGGAATGAATTCTTAGTAATTGTTTTCATTTTCTTTGTATAAGCGTTCGTATTGAATTTTGACCTACCACAAAGAAATACAGAAGTTCTAAGTCTATAGCTTGATACATTTTTATATCTGTATAACCACTACCCAGGTCAAGAAATTTTGAGCTTCCCAGAAGTCTCTGGTATGCTGTCTGCCAGTTATGAGCACCTTTTGCCAAAGGTAACCACCATCCTAGCTTCTTTGACCATAGATTGGTTTTGGTTGTTTTTGGACTTTGAGCTTTGGAATTGTAGCACATATATTATTTTGTTTCTGGCGTCTTGTGGTCAATATTGTATCCGTGAAATTCATCCATGTTGTATGTAACAATGCTTTGTCATTGCTGAGTGGTATTTCTATTATATGAAAGTGACAACATTTTCTTTTATCTATTTCAATGTTGGTGGACATTGAGTTCATTCAATTTGGGGCTTCCACAAATAATGCTGCAACAAACATTTGAACATTCTGTCTTTTGGTCCACATACATTTACACTTTGATTTGGATATGTAGTAGGGAGTGGGATTGTTGGATTATAGGCAATGTGTAGGTTCAGTTTGAATGGATACTGCTGAAGAGTTTTTCAAAGTGGCTGCATCAATTTACATTCCTTCTGGCACCAATTTACACTCATAAGCATGCTTACTACCACTTGGAGTTCTCAGTTGTTGGTTTTCATTTTAGTTATTCTTGAGGGTGCATTCTAATTGCTTTCTAAAGTTTCAATATCCTCCTTGGGGCATGAAATAAAACTCTAAGTGGGCTCTGGAATCAGACTGCCTGGTTCAAATCCTGGCTCAGCCACTAGTAGGATAACATGTGGAAATGGTATTAATTCTCTAAGCTTCAAATTCTTATCCGTAAAATAGAGAAAGTAGCATCTGCCCTATAGGATTTTTGTGGGGAATAAATGAATGTGTGTGTGTGTGTGTGTGTGTGTGTGTGTGTGTGTGTATAACTTTTTATATAAAGAGTTTAGCATAGTGCCTGGCACATAGCGAGTTCCCAATGACTGAATAACAATAGCTATAATTATTCTTGCTACTATTTATGTACCTTCAGTTATGTCTGAAAACACTGGAATGATGAGCTCATAGATGTTATCTCACTCACGACATGGTATATTTCAATCTTGAAAGATGGATATTAAACTTAAAAGAAGTGGAGTCATTATTTGAACTAGTATCTTCAAACTTCACACTTACCTTGTCCTTTCCTTCCTTATAACAATATTTAAGAGTCAGTTGATTTTTAAAAAATGTGATATAGGGGATGGAAGGACAGATTGAAACTGCATTTTTCAGCAGTTCTTCTGATTTGTCTCATTTGAAGTAAAGATTTCAGACTGTTGAGGGGGTGGCATAGGGGAAGGAAATACAGATTTGTTCACAGCTGCTACTCAAAATACTACCCATATAACTAGGAAAGAATTTGGCTCAAATAAAAATCCCAGGGCTCTTTATTGCCATCACGATCATTATTGTACCAATTAGGATTCATCTGGGTGTCCACAGTGTGTTTGGCACAACATCAAGGAAAGAAGCTGATGATTACAGGAACCATTTTGGTTACATCTTCAAATGACCCAAATGGTGTGAATTAAATGCAGAAATTAATTATTAAAAATTAGTAATTCAACAGCACTGGGAATCAAAAAATATTAGAACTAGAAAAGGATCCAACAACTCTGTTGTGTCGCTTCCTTATTTAGAGGTTGATGAAACTTAATTCCATAAATGGTAATGTTATGCAACCAACATATAAGTGACAATTCGCAAAGGTTACACAACCAGTAAGTAGTAGGGACAGTCAAGACACACGCCCAGGTTGTCTAACTAAAAATACGGTGTTTTTCCTACTCAATCAGGATGCATCTCAATCTGTAAGAATCATATTCTTAGAAAACCAGAAAATACAATCTATATTTATAATATTGATATCAATCACTTCTTTTGAATTGCTCTCTTGGAAAATTGGTCAAGCCATCAGATTCTACTCGTTCTATCTTTTCTGTATTCGTCATTATCTGTGATAAGGAGATAAGGTAATGACGGCTTTGGTGGGGATGCTCTGGCTTTGGTGGAGCTTATTTAGGTGAACATTATGAGCATTTTAAATATTTTTTGGAAAAAAATTACAAAAACATTATAGATACTTTTGAGATTCCTTGAAACAATTTTATTTAGACCTGTGAAGAGCAATACTGCCTAAAAGCCAGCAGAGGGAGAACAGAACATTGCTTTGCTAATTTTCACCAAGTTTCTCCTCATTCTCTTTTACATTTTATTCTTCCACATATTTAATACATTTCTTGACCATGAGAAAATATTATCCTCTCCTGTACTTTTGGAAAGGGAAGAGGATGCTGCTATCATTGAATTAGAGTTTTATTTAACTTACTTGTCAATAGGCTATCAAATGAGCTGAGTTGGACAGTTTTTAAGCATAGTTGGAGTTTATTTATGTGGCTTTCACATACTTTTCTCTATAATATTGTGTTAATTAGGTGATTTAAAATTTTATATATAATAAAGTCAATTATATATCTCTCACCTCCAATAATTACTGCTAAGAGAAAGTTACAATGTAATCATAAGGTTTGGAATTATCTCATTGGTGACTTGATTTTGCTCTGTAAGAGGATAAAGGTATATTGACTCCAAAGAAAGTTGAAAATGATGACTTTTTATAATGAGACTTTTAGATGTAAAATTCAAATGCCAGTGAGTTGAAGTAATCACCTACTCAATTCTTCCAAAAATCTTCAATACATTTCCACATTCACTATTGCTTTGTTTTCCATATCTTCAAAGTTTGGGGTACAAAACTTAGTATACTGCATACTTGTCCTCAAAGAATTCATGAGACAGACACAGAAACAAATGATCAAAAATGTGAACAGTACTGTTAGATGTGTTCATGAGGTAGTATGTCTGCATAGGACACAGGCCCCCAAGCCAATAAAGGGAACCTGGAGTGCTTCCTGGAGGAGGATCATCTGAGCTGAGGTTCCTTATATGCTTAATTTATGCTTTTCTGGGTGATTCCTCCCCCATCCACATGGTTAAGGTGAGAGCAGCTATTCTGTACATCATCACACTGCATCCCTGAGCCACAAGTGTTTGAGCCATTAGTGGGCACATGAAACATGCTGAGCCAATCACTTTCCCTCCCTAAGATTTTTCCGCATGGAACTCACTGAAGCTTGAGGACTGTCAGGTGCTATGTTTTCTGCCATTTGATAGAGGAAAACCAATAATAACAACAATGTGAGTTACACTTACATGCACAAGAAGAAGCAGAGACAAGCTGTGAAGAGAGTGCATCTTCCGGAGGATGCATTCTCCTGTTACCTACAATAGATATGCAATCACTTTCTTGCCCTCCATTTCAGGAAACATCCTAGTTTCCTTACAGTAAATTTCTCTTTTTTCTCAAGTTAGTTTGAACTGGCTTACTTTCTTCTGCAGCCATAAGAATCCAAGCTGATATGAAGAGTTACCAAGGCAGAGGAAGGGTGAAGGACATTTCATGGACTGCATGAGCAAAGCCACAGAGACATGAAAAAGCATGGCATGTATAGAGAAATAGAAATAGTTCAGTTCTGTTGAAACAAAATGAAAGAGAAAGACCGCTAAGAGTGTTGGTGAGAGATCTGTCATTTAAAGAGTTTAACTCTACCCTGAAGGCAGTGAAGAGCCATACACTGGTTAAGACAGTGAATGGCATAGTCAGATGTGTCATTTTGATAGATCACTCGGGGAGGAGTTTCTTCAATAGTTCTCTCTTATCTCTGGGCTTATCCTATGTTCTCTCACCCAGGACCCTGTGGGAAGAAGATGGGACATAGAGAATGTATTCTTTCACTAGCCAGAGAAAAGCCCAGAGTCATGACTTTTTATTGTTTCCATTTTAATTGCTATTTAACAGTCTGTCTTTTCTTGCATTCTGAAAGTCCCACTGGAGCACATGCCATGTCTGCTTTGTTTACCATTGAATTCCCAATGCCTATCTTAGTGCTTGGAACACATGGTGATTCAATAAAAAGTTGTTAAGTGAATAAATGACCCAATGAGTAAATAAATAGTGATGAGGTGGAGGAGACAAATTCGAGGTATATTCTGCAAGTACATAGTCAGGACTTGATGAGTTTTTATACAATAGCCACCTTTACTGAGCACTTATGTGCTTTGCAGGGGACTGAGTGCTTTGCATGCATTAATCTTATTTAAAACTTCACAACAATCACCTGTGTAGTACGTACCATAGCTCTGTCTTTTCATATGGGGGAAAAAGAAGCTTAAAGAGACTAAATGCTAGTTTGAACCATATGAAATTGCCACCTAATAATGTGCCCAATATAGTTAATGAGTCAATAATACTCTACAAACTGAATGTGTGTTTCCTCACCAAATTTATGTGTTGAAACCTAATCCCCAGTGTGATGATATTAGGAAGTGGGGCATTTGGGAGGTAATTAGGTTGCACATGTGGAACTCTAATAAATGGAACTATTGCCTTTATAAGGGGCTGAAGAGATCAGAGTTCTTCCTTCCACCATGTGAAAATACACACCATATCTGCCAGCTCCTGGGTCTTAAACTTTCTAGCCTCAAGAACTGTGAGATATAAATATCTTTTGTTTATAAGCCACCAATTTATGGTTCTTTATTATAAGCAGTCTAAATGGACTAAGAAAAAGTGATATTGAAACAGTTGAATATCTAGAGACAAAAAAGTAAAATGTGATTTTTATGCCATACCATATACAAAAATTAATACAAAATAGATCACATATCCAAATATATCTAAACTATAAAAGTTCTAGAATCAAGCCTATAAGATGAATCTTTGTAGTTTTGGGTAGACAAAAATTTTTTTAGATGCAACCAAAAAAGCCAGAACCATAAAAGAAAAAAATGATAAATTGGATTTCATCAAAATGAAAAACTCTCTTGCTCTTCAAAGGACACTAAGGGAAATGAAAAGCAAAGCAACACATTCTGATAAAATACTTGTAGATATATATCTGATAAAGAACTTGTTTCTAGAATATATTAAGAACTCTTATAATTCAATAATAGTAAGACAAATGACACAATTTAAAACAAAATTGGCTACAGATGTGAAGATATACTTTGTTGAAGAAAGTACATCAGTGGGAATGGTATATGAAAAGATGTTCAATATCATTAATCATTAAAAAATGCAAATAAAAGCCACAATGAGCTGGCACTGTGCATCTAATATATGGCTAAATTAAAAAAAAGGATGGATAAAACCAAGTGCTTGAGAGGAGGTATGTAGCAAATGACATTCTCATACATTTCAGGTGAAAATGGAGAAGGGTACAGCCACTTTGGAAATGCCATTTAACAATTCTTAACAAGTTAATCAGATCACTTAGAAATCCCACTCTCAAGACATTTATCAGGGACAAGTTTAAGCACCTGCCTAATCAATAATTTGGATCTGAATGCTCATAGCAGTGTTATTCATAATGGTTGAAAAAAAGAAAGAACAAAAGTGTCAATGGAATTATGAATGGGTACATAAATAATGATATGTCCATACAATGGAATACCACTCAGCAATAAAAAAAGCTAATCTACTAATAAGCATAACATGTATGAATCTCAGAAGCATTATGCTATGAAAAGAAGCCATATACAGTATGTAGTCTTTTCATGATTCCATTTATATGAAATTTTAGAAAAGGTATAGGTATAGAGATAGTAGATCAGTCATTACCAGGAGCCAAAGAGGATTGACAGCAATGTGAATGAGGAAACTTTTGAGATGATACAAATGTTCTATATTATCATTGTAGTGACATTCAAATGACTGAATTTATTTGTCAAAACTTATCAATTATATACTTAAAAACTGGTGAATATTACTGTCTGTAAGTTGCATTTAAATCCCAGTGGCTAGTGAGGGAGAGAAAAGGAGAGGTGAGAAAGAGAATAGAAGCTGACCTACCCCATTCCGCAAGCCCAAGTGGCCCGCTACCCACCTGCCTTAAGCAGAGGAAGGGAGGAAAAACTTTACTTTTGAATGAAAGCTGAAGAGATGTTTAATATTGTGGACTTTGCTGTCCCACTTTCTGAACTGAGACTATAGTTTGTAACTAGAGTGACCATAGAGCCAACAGTTACGTAAACTGAGAAAGTTATGAGGTCCATGAAGTCCTCTTTTCAGTCAGAGAGAAAGATCCTCCTCTGAATAACTTTAAAGGGCTATTAGGAGGCAAAGACAAAGTTGAATCCCATAAATCATGCTTGTCTAATATGCTAAGTACATTGACAGAGTATTTCAGAAAGGTAGCCATGAGTGTCAGGATGGGCAGACAAGGAAACAAAGCCAGGGGAGGAGAAAATGACAGGGAGAAAGTGAAGGAAACTAATGAGCAGAGGTTATTAAGATCTTGCTAATAGGAAAAGTTGCCGACATGAGTGAACTGAAAGGCTAGGGCTTGGTGTCTTTTTAAGTATATATCTGCAGGTTTAAGGACCAATTTCATATCATTTTCCTTTTAGGTTTTCATCTTTGCAACAAAACTCATTCATGTATTAATATAATCAGTCATTTATGTATTCAACAGATATTGTTAAGTGCCAGCACACTGCTAAGCACTTGAATCTTGAGGTAAATAAGTAAAACACAGCCCCACCCTCCTAGGATTTACAGTTTAACAGGAAAGGGGAAGCAACTAAATACTGGAAGCAATTAATACATGTGCCGTGTAACAATATTTTGGTCAATGACACAGTGTGTATACCACAGTGGTCTGAAAAGATTATTCCTGTATTTTTACTGTACCTTTTCTATGTTTAGATAGGTTTAGGTGCACAATACTTAGCATTGTGTTATAATTGTATATAGTATTCTATACAGTAACGTGTTCTACAGGTTTACAGCTTAGGAGCAAATAGGCTACATTATATAGCTTAGGTGTATAGTAGGCTAAACCATCTCAGTTTGTGTAAGTACATTTTACGATGTTCATACAATGATGAAATCACCTAACAATGCATTTCTCAGACTGTATCCCCATCATTAAGTGATGGATAACTGTAGTTTTGTTTTTAATTATATCCATGAAATCTAGCATACTGCTTATTATGTGCTTAATCAATATTGTTAAATTAAAAGACACATTTTATAATGTGTGCATGTGTGTGTATGAATATCAAAACAATCCTTAAAGCTGCTGAAACTTATTTTCTCTGTGGTGTATAGATTAACTTGCAGTTTTCTCAATTAAAGTCTCTAGCAATGTTTGGTCTTGCCTCTGTTCTCTGCATGACTTTTGGGAGTCTAACTGTATAGAGAAATTCTTATTCACCAAAATGTTCATGGCATTGGAGAACACAGATATGCTTTTATGAAGTGAGGTCTACTTTCCATTAGGAGAATTAGGCTTCCTATGCATGCTAAGGAAGAAGACATGTAGGAGCATGAGCTTTTGGAAAAGTCAGAGCCTAAGGGGTCTGGCTGAGAAGAAGAAAGAAGAAAGGTTGGAGCAGCAAGATGCCAGATGGCAATGCACACCACAATGAGATTCTCTTACCTCTGTGACTCCACAGAACCTTGGAAAATCTATAATGAATATAAATGTGATTGGAAATTTTGTGTAAAATAGTGAAGCTTCTAGATCTGAGGGGCACGGGAGCAGGATAACCCGAATAAATTCAGAAGTAGGGCAGAAAGAGGAGAAAATGTGGTCTAAAAATCATGGCATAATTCTGGGAGTTTGGTAGGCTGAGTCTAAGCAGAGCTACTCATCTCTTTAACCACATAGAAGTTACCAATTAAAAAAAATAACAAAAGACCTACTTGTCATAAGATAGATGGTAGTGGGTACAAGAAAAGGAAAATTAAAGCCAGAGCAATAAACTTACCAGGTGATGCTTTGGAGACTAGGGAAGCTGGTGATTGGATCTAGCCACTAGGAACTAGGGGCTATAGTTTTGAAGGTCTCCTGGAGGCAGAAGATAAGGCTTTGACTTGTGTGAGGCAGTAAGTTGGAACTGAGAACCCAGCATAAAGGCAGAATCTTAGAATTGTTATCTCTCAGTGAAAGGGGAATTAGAAAAATGAAACACTAAAACTAAAAAAAAATAAAATAAAAAATTCCCTTAGAAATCAAAGCTCCAAAGTTTTTCCATATTCAAATGTGAAGTCTTGATTGACATTCTCGTAGGATTTTATAATGAATAATAATCCTTCACACCAATGAAGTTCTGGTGCATCTAGCAGAAGCAAAACTGTATAGCTATACTTCTGACAGTCCAGGGTGATAAAGAACTACTAACAAGAGCTTGGGATTAAAATTTATAAATCACAGAAGAAAATAATTCACTGTGACCAAGAGTAATTAGCCATAGTGAAGAAGACTGTTAGAACTTTAAGGACTTGAGAAACTAGAACAATATGAAAGATATTATAGAATAGTTATGCTTAACATAATTAAAGTGATAAATGGAGTAAAAACCACAAGGAAAGAATAAGATATTATATAAGAATATGTGAACTTGAAAAATAGGAAAGAACTCCAAAAAAATGAATTTTTAAAAAAATGTTTGAAATTTAAAATTCAATGAAAGAGTTAAACAATAGGTAGATCATAGCTAAAATGAGAGTTACTGAACCGGAAGACAGAGATGGAAAAGCTAACCAAAATGCAGCAAAGATAAAAAAAAATGGAAAATAGGGGAAAAAAGGTTGAGACATAGAAGCAGACTGAATGGACTGAACATGTGTCTAATATGATAAGAGCTGTAGAGGATGAGAAATTAGATTGGAGAAGAGGCAATATCTAAAGAAATGCTTATAATCCAATGTGTGATGGTTATAAGCAGCATATAGTTAAGCTTTGTTTCTCTTTTCAGTATGACAATCTTTGTATTTCTATTGGAATATATATTCTTTTCTTGTGATTAACATAGTTACTGATATATTTGGGTGGATGCTGACCATTATACTACAATAGCTGTTTTCTTTTGGTCTCATTTGTTGTATGTTTCCTTTTTCTTCCTTTGATGAATTAATCAAATATTTCTATTAATTATCTTTTACCTTTATCAGCATGAGAATTATGCATTCCTATGGCTACAGCTGTGCTATCCAAGACCGTTGCCATTAGGTATATGCGGCTCTTTAAATGTAAATCAATTAACATAAAAAAGAAAATTCAGTTCCTCATGTCAAGTACTCAATAGCCACATGTGTGCAGTGACTCATATATTGGATTGCATATACATAGAACATTTCTACCATTGTAGAAATTTCTATTAGATAACATTGATTTTGATAATCTGTGAGTCTTTTTATGTCATCTGGGCTTTATTTTTGTCTTGTTTCTCCATCTGCCTTTGTAGGGAATAAAAGATTTCTCATCCATCGCAAGTTTCACGGCTGAGGCACTTATAATAAAAGACAGATTAAAATGAGGAAAGCATACAAATTTACTTAATGTAAGTTTTCCATGACACAGGAGCCTTCAGAGATAATGACCCAAAGAAATAAGGAGAACTGTATTTTTATGCTGAGGTTTGCTGAAGAGTGGATAGTCACACAGAAGTGTGAAGAAAAGGTGGTATGATCTAAAGGTTACAAGCTGGGGGTGGAGGGCACACTTGGTAAGCGTTGTTTGTTCACATTCTTCTTGGCATCTCTGTATGTTTGAGGATAAGAGGGCTCCTTTCTTCCAGATATAGGGAGGGAGTCTATGGAACTAAGGTCTTATGACCTGCTTCAGGGGAAGATCAGCTAGGTTTTTATGGCCTGCTTCAGGGGAGAAGAGGAAAGGGGAGGGTGAGAGTGTTCTTACTGCTTTTGTTGTTTCCTCAAATCCAAGGTGCCATATTTTGGTGTACTGTGTCCTGAACTCCATCTCCTTTGCATCTTTTTATTAAATGATGAATATTTTATATGAAAAAATTACATGTGTTCAGATGATTTTGTCAGTCCCCAGAAAGGGTTCACCTTGTTCTCTATCAGGAAACTACAGTGAGGAAACTACACTTTAATTTAATCAACAACTGAATTTAACATAAGTTGTCTGAGATACAATTCTTATGAATTCAAATACACATCTTGTTTAACCTCATTGTTGGGGACATAGCCTCAGATAGTCTTAACTGAGAGGCTGGGGTATTTATCTGTTTATTAGGACCCATTTTTGTACTCTTGTTTATATGCTCTAACTTGGCTCTTTTTCACTGTTATTTTATTATTATCAATGTTTCTGTATAGTTATATCTTTTTCTGTGGCATCAATATGACTACTACTATGCTTCTATCTGTAAATTCTCAATGAAATATTGGGAATGTGTTGGAAAAATTCATAAGATTTAATGACCCTTGTTTTGGGCAAACTTCTGAGAGCTATAATAACAGGTAGCATTTATCAAGCATCTATCATATGCCTTGTGTGTTGATATAAGTTGCTTCAAATTATTAATCATAATTCTGCACCATATATATTATTGCCCTAACTTTACTGATAAGAAAGCCAAAACTAAGAATGGTTAGATAACTTCCTATTGGAGAGGATCCAGGGCTGACTAACTTTTAAGTATTCATAGCCATTTTCCACCTATTCTTGAGACGGTAGCAAAACTTTAGGCATACTCTGTTCTTCACATCCCCTCAAGTTTAACTGCAGAGTCATTTGCTGTAATTCAATTCAGTCTTTCTAGGTGATATCCCAAAGGAATAAAAATAGAAATAGTGACAACAGGCCATCCTTATTGCACTGAGAGGCTCTAAAATCATTTTAATGAGCGAAATCTACTAGTATTAGTAATAGTCTAGTGACCACCAGCATGTTGTCTGCTTCAGGCAAAGTTTAGTTGGCTGGGCAAAAATACAAAAATCACAGACTAGGACTTTTTCATTTAAATAAATTATAGTGCCATAGCATTCATTATCTAGAGTAGCTATTTTTAGCTCAGAGTACCATGCAGAGAAGATGTCAGGCAGAATCTTCTGTCTTACTTGCTGGCTTGGAAGAAAGTTCTGTGACCCCAACACTGAAAGGAAGATAGGACCTGAAAACCACTCATCTTCCTCCCTAGCTCCATGCTAAAGTGAAGATGCTGAACTGCCCATCACTGCTTGTGACTTCTTACTCCCTAGTCTCCTTCTACAGTTCCCTATATATGTATCCCATTCTTTGTGATGTTTTATTCTAATGTGCAATAGAATGATGAGAACCTAAATTATAATGGTAGATATTCTGCAGTGGCTAAGTCAGATCTTAGCAAAGTGATAGTTGAGGAATAATTCTAATTAAAAGAGAACCATAAGATTTGTTTGGCACTGTAACTTTATCTAGAAACATCTAAGAAATGAGAGTCCAGATATTACAAGAAGGAAATCTAATCCTACGAATGGCTTGCTTCAATATATTCATTGTTCAGAGAATGATGCAATACAATTTTTTTCTGTTGCCATGGGGTCATCTTTTACTCCAAAATGAGTATGGTACCCATCAGATGGGCACCAATAAATTCTTTGTATTTAGTCTGTTACTTTCTGTTGTTTTATTGCCTCTGTTTCTCTACATTCTATCCTCTGTTAGGTTCTGGTAAATTTTGCTACTCCGGAAACCTATTCTAGATTTCATCTTTGGTTAGCAGTGGTGAATTCCTGTTTTCTTAAATGGACCACCTATAAGGCAAACAAATTTTCCTTTTACATCATAAGGCAGCCTTAGAGCATTCACATAGTTGCATTTTTATGAGAAAAAGACTGCATCAGAGATGAGAATAGAAAGTGACAGAATAAAGGAGACAGAGACCCCTATGCTCCAGAATTATTAATGAAGAGAGCAAGATGGCATGACTAATGGGAGAAGATTTTAAGAAGTGTTTTCTTTTTATGTTACAAATGTGAATTGTTGTACAGCTCCAGGGCTTTAAATCATTTATTTATTCATCCATTCAAAAATGTTTATTAATTATATAACTCTGTACCAGGGACTACATCAGACACAAGTAGATATATATTTGGAAAATAAAAAAAAAAGATGGGACTCCTGTATTGGCTAATATACAACCTAGTTTGGAAGTCAAACCGCCAACATGTTAAAAAAACATAGTAACAAATGCAAAGAAGAAAAGGTAAAGGGTATGGTCATAGGGATTATGTGCAGTGTGGGTATGTGCATGAATTAAATATACATCAAAATAAAAGTCATAAGCCTATAGATAGCTTTTAAAGCTGTAGAAATTTATGAGATCAACAAGGGAAAGATGAGAGAGAGATAAGAAAAGAGATTCCTAGACTAAGCCTATAAGAAGCAATTTTTATTTTTTTGGTCTAAATAAGGCTAAATCTGGTTTGATCCACTAAGATTGCTTGAAAGTTTGTTATCAGGCATTTTACTTTACAGACTCCTTCCCCTTGCTTGAGTTTTACAAGAACTCTAGGGACTTAAAGGTCCTTAAAGGCAGACACAACAATTCATTTGAGGTTAATCTTTCCAGTCTGTGATTTGTTTCCACTGTACCAAATTTAAACAGGCGGACCCTCACTTAGACTTCAAGGAGTATAGCACTTCTTACCTAATGATAGCCTTCTGCAGTCCTTGCACTACACAGGCAGTTTAGGTGGGATCAGTCCTCACACCCATGGCAAGTAGGTATACATTAAGAGAATCAATAGCCATCAACCTGTCAGATAACACTATAAAGCCTCCAATTCTTCTCTCCTTTCCAAATCTTTGGTTCACTAAATGGACCTAAGTCTTTGAAGCACAAAGACCTATTCAGGGTTGTCTTCAGTGGTAGTGGTTCTCTGCCTAGCAACTCCTCCTCTGGCTCTAAAACACAATATCATTGTTTATTTTTTTCTGAACTGAAAAAGAGCCCATACCTTAGAAATCAAGACTCAGCTACCTCCCTGGGTGGTGAAATGAATGATATATTTTCTTTCTTCCTTATGAATATAGAGTAGCCAGAAACAAGACAAAATTATTACTTCTTCCTTATGAATGTATAGAATCCAGAAACAAAATGAAATCTGTTATATTGTAATCTGCCACTTTAGGCGGCAGAATATATTTTAAATGAGCTTGACTTTAAAATACACAATGCATCACTGGTGGGAATATGAACTAGTACAATATTTCTGGAAATTAAGCTAATAGTATAAGTGTTACCATACCCTGTGAACCAGCAATACCATTTCTGGGTGTGTATTACATGGGAAACTTCCCATGTGAATCTATAAGGATATTCATCACTGATAGTATTCGAAGGTAAGTAACCTAGGTGTTTATCACTAGGGAAATTGATACACAAAATATGAGAGATACATGCTGTAGAAATTTATGCTGCAGAGAATATAGCATTAGAAGCAACCGAGTAGATCTATATATAGCCGCATGGATAGATCTGAAAATATAGTGATAAATGGGAAAAATACATAAATTAAAAATACAAACATAAAGCATATTTTATAGGCTGGATAATTATAATCAGCACCTCATTTAAAATGCTCGACTGTTAGCTAGTTGGATGTGTGGGGAAAACCTGTTCATCTAGGATGAAGGGAGAAAATAAGTAATAAAATAAGCAAGGGAACCTGCAAAGACAGCATGATAATCTTCCATGAATTAAGTAGTATATAATACTTATTTTATTTGTGCCTGATGGAACAAACTAGCTTCAGACATCAAAAATGATAACCCAAATTCTTAGAAGAAGTTACATTTTCTTTCTTTTTTTAAACTTTTAGGTTCAGGGGAACATATGCAGGTTAGTTATATAGGAAAATTGCATGCCACAGGGATTTGGTGCACAGATTATTTCATCACCCAGATAATAAGTATAGTACCTGATATGTGGTATTTCAGTCTTCACCTTCCTCCCATTCTCCACCCTAAAGTAGGCCTGCATTATCTGTTGTTCTCTTCTTTGTGTCTATATGTACTCAATGATTAGCTCCCACTTATAAGTGAGAACACATGGTATTTGGTTTCTTGTTCCTGTGTTAGTTTGCTTAGGACAGTGTTCTCCAGCACCATCCATATTACTGCAAAGGATATAATCTCATTATTTTTTAAGGCTGATTATTATTTCATGGTGTATATATATCACATTTGCTTTGTCTAGTCTATCATTGATGGGCATTTAGGTTGACTCCATGTCTGTGTTATTGATAATAGTACTGTGATGAACATACATGTGTATGTGCCTTTATGGTAGAGTGATTTATATTCCTTTGGGTATAGACCCAATAATGGGATTCCTGGGTCAAATGGAAATTTTGTTTTAAATTCTTTGAGAAATCGCCAAACTGTTTTCCACAATGGCCGAACTAACTTGCATTCTCATCAACAGTGTGTAAGTGCTCCCTTTTCTCTATAACCTTGCCAGCATCTGCTAGTTTTTAACTTTTTAATAATAGACAATCTGACTAATGTTCAATGGTATCTCATTGTGGTTTTGATTTGCACTTCTCTAATGATGTGATGTTGAGCATTTTTTCATATGCTTCTTGGCCACCTGTATGTCTTCTTTTGAAAAGTGCTCATGTCCTTTTCCCACTTCTTAACGGGATTGTTTGTTTTTGGCTTGTTAACTTGTTTAAGTCCCTTATGGATTCTAGATATTAGATCTTTGTTGGATGTATAGATTGTAAATATTTTCTCCTGTAGATTATCTGTTTAACCTGTTGATAGTTTATTTTGCTGTACAGAGCTCTTTAGATCCCACTTGTACACTTTTGCTTTTGTCACAGTTGCTTTGGCATCTTCATCATGAAATCTTTGCTAGGTCCTATGTCCAGAATGATAATTCCTAAGTTATCTTCCATGATTTTTATACTTTTAGGTTTTGCATTTAAATCTTTAATACACTTTGAATTACTTTTGTATATGGTTCAAAGAAGGGGTCCAATTTAAATCTTCTGCATATGGTTAGCAAGTAATTCCAGCACCATATAATGAATAGGGAGTCCTTTCCCCATTGCTATTGCTTGTTTTGGTTGACTTTGTCAACAATCAGATGATTGTAGGTATGTGGCATTATTTTTAGGCTCTCTATTCAGTTCCATTGGTCTATGTGTCTATTTTTGTACCAGTTCTATACTTTTTAAATTACTGTAGCCTTATAGTATAGTTTGAAGACAAGTAATGGGATATCTCCAGCTTTGTTCTTTTTCTTTAGGATTGCCTTAGCTATTTGGGCTCTTTTTTTAATTTTAAATTAATTTTAAAATAGTTTTAAAAAATTCTGGGAAGAATTCCATTGGTAGTTTGATAGGAATAGCATTGAATCTGTAAATTGCCTTGGGCCATTTTAACAACATTAATTCTTCCTATCAATGAGGATGAAATGTTTTTCATTTGTTTGTGTAAACTCTAATTTCTTTCACTAGTGTTTTATAATTCTCCTTGTAGAGATCGTTTGCCTCCCTGATTAGCTGTATTCCTAGGTATTCTTTTTTCTTTTTGTGGATATTGTGAACAGAATTAAGTTTCTGATTTGCCTCACAGCTTGGTTGTTGTTGGTGTAAAAACTGTAGGCCTGCTACCAGTTTTTGTACATTGATTTTGTATCCTGAAACTATGCTAAAGTTGTTTGTTCACTTAAGGAACTTTTGGACAAAGACTGTGGGGTTTTCTAGTTATAAAATATAATCTGCAAACAGAAATAGTTTGACATCCTCTCTTACTGTTTGGTTGCCTTTTATTTCTTTCTCTTGCCTAATGGCTCTGGCTAGGACTTCCAGGACTGTGTTGAATAGGAGTGGTAATAGAGGGCACCCTGTCTTGTTCCAATTTTCAAGGGGAATGCATCCAGCTTTTGCCTATTTAGTATGATGTTGGCTGTGGGTTGGCATAGATGGCTCTTATTGATTTGAAGTATGTTCCTTCAATGCCTAGTTTGTTGAGGTTTTTGTTTGTTTGTTTGTTTTTTCAACATGAAAGGATGTTGAATTTTAGTAAAACGCTTTTCTGCAGCTATTGAGATAATCATGTGTTTTTTGTTTTTACCTCTGTTTAGGTAATGAATTACATTTATTGATTTGTTTATGTTGAATCAACTTGTATCCCAGGGATAAAGCCTGCCTGATTGTGGTGGATTAGCTTTTTGATATGCTGCTGAATTCAGTTTGCTAGTATTTTGTTGAGTATTTTTGTATCTAAATTTGGTCAAGAATCCAGGTCAAGAATAATGGCCTGGAGTTTTCCTTTTTGGCCACGTTTCTGCCAGGTTTTGGTATCAGGATGTAGCTGGCCTTATAGAATGAGTTAGGGAGGAGTCCTTTCTTCTCAGTTTTTAAAAATAGCTTCAGTAGAAATGGTACCAACTCTTCTTTATATATCTGGTAGAATTCAACTGTGAATTTTTCTGGTCCTGGGCCTTTTCTGGTTGATAGGCTTTTTATTACTGATTCAATTTTGAAACTTGTTATTGGTCTGTTCAGGGATTCAATTTCTTCCTAGTTCAGTCTTTGAAGATTCTATGTTTCCAGAAATTTATTCATTACATCTAGATTTTCTAGTTTGATTGCATAATGACATTCATAGTAGTCTCTGAGGGTTGTTTTGTATTTCTGTGGGTTTGGTGGTAACAACCTCTTTGTCATCTCTGACTGTGTTTATTTGGATCTTTTTTTCTATTAGTATAGCTAGTGATCCATCTGTCTTCTTTATTCTTTCAAAAATTAAGGATTCATTGATCTTTTTCATATTTTTAGAGAGAGAGTCTCAATTTTCATCAGTTCTGCTTTAATTTTGGTTAAGTTTTTGTCTTCTGCTAGCCTTGTGGTTGGTTTGCTCTTGTTTCTCTAGTTTCTCTAAGGGTGATAGTAGATTGTTAATTTGAGATTTTTCTAACTTTTCGATGTGGACATTTAGTGCTATAAACTTCCCTCCTAACATTGCCTTAGCTGTGTCCCAGAGATTCTTTGTTCTCCTTCATTTCAAAGGATTTCTTGATTTCTAACTTAATTTTGTTGTTTACCCAAAGTCATTCAGGAGTAGGCTAATTTTCATGTGACTGGTTTTGAGTGATCTTCTTAGCATTGATTTCTATTTTAATTGCTCTGTGGTCCCAGAGTGTGGTTGGTATAATTTCATATTTTTAGATTTGCTGAGGATTTTTAATGGCCAATTGGGTGGTTGATTTTAGAGTATTGCCACGTGCAGATGAGAAGAATGTATATTCTGTTGTTTTAGGGTGGAGAGTTCTTTAGATGTGTATTAGGTCTATTTAATCAAGTGTTGAGTTCTGGTCTTGAATATCCTAGTTAGTTTTCTGCCTTGATGATCTGCCTAATACTGTCAGTGGCTATTGAAGTCTCACTCTATTATTGTGCAGTTATCTAAGTCTCTCTGTAGGCCTCTAAGAACTTGTTTTTATAAATCTGGATGCTCCTGCGTTGGGTGCATATATATTTAGAATAGGTAAGTCTTCTTGTTAAATTGAACTCTTTACCATTATGTAATGCTCTTCTTTGTCTTTTTTGATCTTTGTTGATTTGCATTCTGCTTTGTCTGAAATCGGTATAGCAGCTCCTGCTCTCTTTTGTTTTCTGTTTGCTTGGTAGATTTTACTCCATTCCTTTACTTTGAACCTATGGATGTCATTGCATGAGAGATGGATCTCTTGAAGACAGCATACCATTGGATCTTGCTTATTTATCCAACTTGCCACTCGGTGCCTTTTACCTGGGACATTTATCCCATTTATATTCAAGGTTAATATGGATATGTGTAGATTTGATCCTGTCACCATGTTTTAAGCTGGTTGTTATGCAGACTTATTTGTGTGGTTACTTAATAGTATCAAAGTTCTATGTACTTTAGTGTGTTTCTGTAGTGGCCAGTAACAGTCTTTCCTTTTCATATTTAGTGCTTCCTTCAAGACCTCTTGTAAGACCGGTCTGGTGGTAACAATTCCCTTGGCCTTTGCTTGTCTGAAAATAACCTTATTTGTCTGCTTATGAAGCTTAATTTGGCTGGATATGAAATTCTTGTTTGGATTTTTTTTCTGAGATGTAGTTTCACTCTTTGTTGCCCAAGCTTGAGTACAGTGTGCGATCTTGGCTCACTGCAACCTCTGCCTCCTGGGTTCAAGCAATTCTCCTGTCCCAGCCTTCTGAGTAGCTGGGATTACAGGCACCCACCAACACACCCAGCTAATTTTTGTATTTTTAGTAGAAATGGGGTTTCACCATGTTGGCCAGGCTGATCTTGAACTCCTGACCTCAGGTGATCCACCTGCCTCGGCTTCCCAATGTGTTGATATTACAGGCATGAGCCACCACACTCAGCCTGTAATTATTATTATTATTTTTAAGAATGCTGAGGGCCAGGTGTGATGGCTGACACCTGTAATCCCAGCACTTTGGGAGGCCAAGGCAGGCAGATCACCTGAGGTCAGGAGTTCGAGACCAGCCTGGCCAACATGGCAAAACCCCATCTCTACTTAAAATAGAAAAATTAGCTAGGCATGTTGGCAGGTGCCTGTAATCCCAGCTACTCAGGAGTCTGAAGCAGAATAGCTTGAACCCAGGAGGCAGAGGTTCAGCGAGCTGAGATCATGCCACTGCACTCCAGCCTGGGTGACAGAGCAAGACTCTGTCTCAAAAAAAAAAAAAAAAAAAAAAAAGAATGCTGAATACAGGATCCCAGTCTCTTCCAGCTTGTAGGGTTTCTGCTGAAATGTCCACTGTTAGCCTGATGGAGTTGCCTATGTAGGTGACCTGCCTCTTCTCTCTAGCTGGCTTTAATATTTTCTCTTTCGTTTTGTCATTGGAGAAACTGATGACTCTGTGTTTTGAGGACAGTCATCTGTGTACTATCTCATAAGGGTTTTCTGCATTTCTTGAGTTTGAATGTTGGCTTCTCCAGTGAGGTTGGGGAAAGTTTCATGGATGATATCCTGAAATATGTTTTCCAAGTCACTTGCTTTCTCTTTCTGTCTTTCAGAGATGCTAATGAATAGTAGATTTGGTCCTTTACGTAATCTCACATTTCTCGGATGTTCTGTTCATTCTTCTGTCTTTATTTTTGTCATACTGAATTACCTCAGATAACAGATCTTTGAGCTCTGAGACTTTTTCCTCATCTTGGTCAATTCTGCTGTTAATACTTGATATTTTATTTGAAATTCTTGAGCTTTTCAGCTCTATCAGATCAATTCAGTTCTTTCTTAAAATGGCCATTTTGTCTTTCATCTCCTGTATTGTTTTATTGAATTCCTTAGAATCCTTGGATTAGGTTTTGATTTCCTTCCAAGTCCCTTGATGATCTTCATTTCTAACTATATTCTGAATTATATTTTGGTAATTTCAGCCATTTCAGACTGGTTAAGAGCCATTGCTGAAGAACTAGTGTAGTTGTTTGGAGGTAAGAAGAAACTCTGGCTTTTGGAATCACCAGAGTTCTTGTTCTCCTTCTTTCTCATCTGTGTGGACTGATGTTCCTTTAATGTTCAAAGTTGCTTTGCTTTCCTATGGATTTTTTTTTTCTATTATCTTCCTTGATGCCCTTGGGGGTTTCATTGTGATATAAGGTTTGTGCAGTCTACTGGCTTCATTTCTAAAATATATTAGAGGTCAAGTCTCAGCTTAGCACTCCTAGGCTACATGTTCTAAACCCGGCTAGCTGGTACAGGACTCCCGACATTGTTCTCTGGTCCCTTGAGGTTAGGAACTTGCTGTGCTGAGGGACTGAGGTATTCCCAGACCACTGCCACAACACTGTAATGGATGATACCAACCAGTGCTTTGTCAGGGCAGTTACAGCAGGATCTGTGCTTGTTCACATGTGCCAGCAGTGGCTGTGCAGTGGGGTGAATGCTTGTTAGCTGGGATAGGGTGCTGGTGGGCACCTGGCTGCTTGGCCCAAGGTGTGCATTCACAGTGAATGGAACAGTGAAACTGGGGCAGGGGAACAAGGCCATCGGCATCAGTGTGCATGTTTGCACTGGTGGTGATTGGTGTGGGAGTGGGTGCTGGTGGATGCAGAACTGTTGGCCTCCATGGAGGGCAATTGTGTCAGTGGTGATGGTGATGCAGTTCAGGGGAGGTTTGGCCTTTGTTTGCATGTTGGTGCTGGCAATGGTGGTGTGAGGGTGGGGTACGCTCATGCCAGCAGCAGTAGTGCAGTGGGGTGCACTGCATGCCAACTGGAAAAGGAAGGCAAGGTCTACTCATGTGTAGACAAAGAAGTGGGGGTGTGGCTGTGGGTGATTGTGTACTGGCAAAGCAGCTCAGGAGAGGCTGTGGTGGTAGGAGAGTGAGGGTGGGCTGGTACATGTCTATCTGCATGTCACTCTTCTGGAGCTCTCTCTCATGGTCAGTTGCAGTCTGCCATTGGTGGATCTAGGAGGCAGCACCCTAGGAGGCACCATGGTTGGGCATCTGAGGCTGCACTGCAGATGGGTGTGGCCAGGCTGGGACCCTGGAAGAGGCCAGCAGACAGGGTGGTGCTTAGATTTGATTGGCCCCATCTCATGGGCAAGACCACCCTGCTCTGTTTCGGGTTGGACAACTCTTCCATGCTAAAGTCTTCTAGAGGAGCATGGTGAGCATTGGGAGATAGGCACCCTGATCATACTCCACTGCGGATGGTCTTGCACCAAACCCTCTGGGCTCTGCACATGCAAGAGTTGTGTCCCTACCACCTCTCTAAGCGGCTCTCTCTGCCAGCTCAGGTGTCTGTGGGTATCATGGGGCCTCCTGCTGCCAGGGTTCCAGAGGCCCATGACAATTATGAATTGCTCTTCACCTGTTCAACTTTTTCCCAGTAGTCGTTGGAGGCCAAGAATGAATACTGGTGCATGGTAGCCCTGTGTAGTATGCCCAGCTTTCTTTCCTTCTGTAGAAGTTATATTTTCTAATCTTGATACATGGAAGAAATTCTTTGGCCATGTTCTTTAGATGAGGGCTGTATTACTTCATTGGGTTTAATCACATTTAAGTTTATTGGCAAGTCTTGAATTCTGAGAAAGTATGCTTGAATGGTTTCTTCAGAGATATATATTAGCAGGTATTTTATAAAAATCAACTTTGTTGATATATAATTTACATGCAATAAATTTTATCCAATTTTAAGTTCAGTGGATCTTGACAAATGTCTTCATCTTTGTAATAGCCTCCCCCACGGGGATATAGAACGTCTCTGTTATTCCCAGACAATTTTCCTGAGGCTTTTGCCAGGCAATCTCCCACTCCAATTTGCAGCCCAGACAACAATCACTATACATTAGTTTTACCTATCTTAGAATTTTATATAAATTGAATCATACAGTATGATTTTTGTCTGCCTTCGTTGGCTTAGTATAATGTTTTTGAGAGTCATAGATGTTGACTCTCGAATTGTATGTATTGGTTTATAGCGTTTTACTATTTAGTGGTATGTCAATGTATAAAAATGCCACAATTTGTTAATTCTGATGTAACCTGTTGATTTATATTTAAGTTATTTGTAGCTTTTGGCTACTATAAATAAATCTTTAAAAATATTTTTGTGCAAGCCTTTGTGCTGACATATGCTTATAAATATATTTTTCTATTTGATGTTAGCAGAGATTATTATAATTATTTCGATTATTATGATTATTATTTTGGATCTAGATATTCAAATTTTCCAACATCGTTTGTTGAAAAGGCTATTTTTCCCCATTGCATTACCTTGAGATGTTTGTTTAAAACAGTTATGTTTTAACAATATGCCTATGTGGGTTTATTTCTGGATTCCTTTTTGTTCCACTGATCTGTAGGTAGCATATTGTCCTTGTTAATATAGTTTTGGAATAAGTCTTCACATTAACTATGCAAGCCCTCCAAAATTGTTCTTTATTTTTAAAACTGTTTTTGCTATTCTGGCTCTTTTGCATTTCCATATCAATTTTAGGATTCCCTTGTCAATTTCTCCAAAAATCTTCCTGGACCTTTGCTTGGTATTGTTTTGACTCTATGTGTCTACAGAGAATTGATATCTTAAAAAATATTAAATCCTCCAAACACAAACATGGCATATCTATTTCTCTATTTATATATATTTCCTTTAATTTCTCTCAACATTGTTTTACAGTTTCAGTGCCCAATTTTTTTTTTCTTTTTGGAGACGGAGCTTTGCTCTTTCACCCAAGCTGGAGTGAAGTGGCGCAATCTTGGCTTACTGCAACCTCTGCTCCCCCAGGTTCAAGCGATTCTCCTACCTGAGCCTCTGAGTAGCTGGAATTATAGGCACCTGCCACTACGCCCAGCTAATTTTTGTATTTTTAGTAGAGATGGGGTTTTGCCACATTCGCCCTTATTTCTAAGTAATTTTTATTTTATTACCTAAGTAATTTTTATTTTCTTGATATTTTCATAAGGTATGTATTTTATTAAATTTCTTTTAAAAATTATTTTGTTTTTAGCATATAGAACTATAATTGATTTTTAAATCTTGGCTTTGCATCCTACACACTTGCTAAATTCACTCATTAATTCTAGTAGTTTTCTGTACGTTCTGTAGAATTTTCTATTTATGTAATAATATCTATCTATAACTAAGGACAGTTTACTTATTTGTTTGCAATTGTTTTATTGCCAATTGTACTAGCTAGGACACTTATTAACTATGATGCTACATAGAAGGTGACTTAGTTTCTTCCTGATCTTAGAGACATCATCCTTGCTTATTCTGCGTTAAGAATTATGTAGTAGTAGGGTTTGTACTAAATGTTGGCAAAGGTTATTATTATTACTATTATTTTGCATATGTATATTCATTTTTTCCAGTATCATTTGTTGAAAAGATTATCTTTTCCCCATTTTATTATGTTGAGATATTTGTTTAAAACAAATTGTGTTTTCTGCGTAGTTCTGTTACCTTCTCTCTGGTGGTCTGCCTCACAAATTTGAGGTGCTTAGCCTCCCAAACTCTGATCTCCACCTCAACAGTTCTGTAGATGAGTCTTCCCTGCTTGGCTTACACTTCTCCACTTTGTGATCCAGACAGTTCTTCAGGGTAGAAACTGGGGGTAAGTAAAGGGATCACAGTCCTACACTGCCTGTTGTCTAAAATCTGAAAATAGCTCTTTTACAAGTTTTGTTCACTTTTTGTTTGTTTACAATGAAATACCTAGTCTAGCATTAGTTACTCTGTCAGACCAGAAGAGGATGGTTTTTCTGTCCTAGAAGTCTATAGTCATCTTCTCTTAGGCCAGAATTACTTATATTTTCTTATTAATTTCTGAACCAATCACCAGCAGGTGGCATGAGTTGATGATGATGATGATGATGATGATTTTGCCATTTTTGGTGCAAGTCTAACAGTAAGCAGAGTCCACTCATGCAGTTGAGGATGGCAAAGGCCACATTCTATTTTTATTTATTTATTTATTGTTGAGATGGAGTTTTACTCTGCCGCCAAGGCTGGAGTGCAGTGGTGCAATCTCGGCTCACTGCAACCTCCACCCCCTGGGTTCAAGTGATTCTCGTGCCTTGGCCTCCTGGGTAGCTGGGACTACAGGAGCGCACCACCACTCCCAGCTAATTTTTCCATTTTTTTGGTGGAGATGGGGTTTTGCCATATTGGCCAGGCTGGGCTCTAACTCCTGACCTCAAGTGATCCACCAGCCTTGGCCTTTCAAAGTGCTGGATTACAGGTGTGAACCACCATGCCCAGCCAAAGGCTAAACTTTAAAAGAGTGCTTAGCAAAGGGATACAAGGGAAATTTTTTGGCCAAGTGAAATGTTTTGTATCTTGGTGGTAGTGCTGAATACATGACTTTATATTTTCAAAATTCATCAAATTATAAACTTAAAATTGGTAAATTTTATTGCAGTTAAATTATACCTTCATAAAGCCATTTAAAAATATATATTATTACCTGCCTTTGTTGTATATACAGAAAACTGTATTTTAAAAGGTACAGATATCAATAGAAAAAAGAGCCTGAGCCCGTCTCTCAGCCTCACTGTGAGCCTTATACAGGGTAATATTTTAACTATAGAATGCCTAGTAGCCAAAAATACTCTAGAGTAGTTTCCTAGGCCAGAAGCCTTGAGAGCTTTTTTCTTGCATTCTGTCTCTTATTTTATTTTATTTTTATTTTTTATTACTGTAATCTCTCAGGTAGGCAAGTTCTTTCTCTCTCATACCCCACTTGAAGAGAAAGTGCCTTCCTCTCTCTCTAATGGAATGGCCTCTTTTTTTCTTAACAGGGGTCTACCCTCCTTAGCTTCCCTTAATAGCCTGCAGACTTAAACAACATAGTGTAGTGTCTTAGTTTATCTTCCTGGAGAAACAGTGTTTTGTTTAGTACCAGAAGTGTCTTATCTTGTTTTACTCAGGATCATTGGTAAAAGAAATCCATTATAACTTTGAAGTTATTGCCCTGTAGGGGACTGATCGCCTGCAGTGCATCACCTCCTCTTTTTCCTGCTTAGTAGAACTCTGAATATTTTCCAGTATCTACTATACTTTCATGCAGCTCATATGACTCAAGAGAAATTGACCTCTTTCCATGTAATATGAGCTCAATAAATCTTCGTTGAATAAATTGCATTTGTTAAACTTTATTTTAACTTTTCATTTGATCTCCTGTTTCCCCTAGTGTGACATGATTTGGATGTTTGTCTCCTCCAAATCTTTTTATTTTTATTTTTTCCTCCAAATCTTATGTTGAAATATGATTCCCATTGTTGGAGGTGGGGCCTGGTGGGAGGTGATTAGATCATGGTGGTGGATCCTTCATGTATAGTTTAGCACTATCTCCTTGGTGATAATGGAGATCTCATTCAGTTCAAGCAAGATCTTGTTGTTTAGAAGTCTGGGGTCTCTCCACCCGACCTAGCTCCCTTGATCCCACTCCTGCCATGACGAGGTCGTTCTCCCTCTGCCCTCTGCCGTGATCTGAAGCTTCCTAAGGCTCTCACCGGGAGCAGATGCTGTAGCCATGCTTGTACAGCCTGCAGAACTATAAGCCAATTAAACCTTTTTTTCTTTATAAGTTACTGAGTCTCAGGTATTCCTTTATAGCAATGTAACAATGGTCTAACTCACTTACGACTGTCTTACCGTTAACATAGTGTATAAAGCCAAGAGACAGAGGCTCTGAAGATATGAGAGACCTAAAAAGAAAAACCCAAAACCAGAAATGAGGCTTTGTGTTCATAGCATTGGTTAGGTTTTGCTGCAGTCACAATTATTTCCCAGGTATTGGCAGCTTTAAAAAAGATTTATTTCCAGTATTTACATATTCCTTGGAGGTTAATGATGAGGAGTTGAGGGTTCTGGGCTTCACAAAGTCACTTAAGAACCCAGGCTGATGGAACCTCTCCCATGTCTTATTTGTACCATGTAGAAAACACAGCTTTCCTGATTGCCAAGGCAATTGGGGAAAAGAAAGCCTGAAGATTGGGCACAGACTTTTCTCCGACTCACTATTTACCTTTCACTGGGCTGGACTAATCATATAGCTTTTCAGCTGAAACATGCAGCTTTCTATTTGCCCAGAGGAGAGGAGGGCTAGTGATTGGTAGATATTATTTTGTCTACCAAAATATAAAAATAAAGCTGAAAAGTCAAGTTAATACATTCAAATTAATAAAAATCCAAAATAAAATCCACATTAATAGTTCATTAAATGTTACTTCATCATTAAATGGGGGCAATCATAAATATTCCATTGCATTTCAAAAAGTTTGTTTTTTATTTCAAAAACTTCAGTATGTGTAATGCTATAAAATCATAATTATAAATTATATGTTACTTATATCCAATAATGTCAGACATAAAATTGTCAAACTTTTATAACTTTTTCTGCTGCATTTAAAAATGTTTAATATGATGTGTGATATGGCCTCCAAAATTAAAACAGCCCAATAAAGTATTTTAATACTGTTAGTAGGCAGTAAATGCCATGAAGGCTTGATCTTTTTCTTCTGTTACTTATTCCAGGCACAATTCTAACATGGTGAAGAAGCTCATCAATATTTGTTGATACAGAAGGAGCAGGATTGAAAAAAAAATTGTTGAACTACTGAACAAAACCATAAAATAATTTAGTCTTCACTTTTGAGGAAAGTGTAATCCCAATGAAGAAACTGATGAGTTCAATACATTTCTGTGAATGTTAGCTGTCAAAGTCCCAGTAGAAAAAAGCTGGCAAACACACAAATTGAACAGTTTGAGGAGAATTTAATGAAGATGTAGACAGATCTGATGTGGGGAGGAGAAAAAGCAGGTGCTGGAAAGAGGGCCACTTACAGCAAAGGTGACTTTGGGTTGAGAAACTCAGCCAGCCTGCAGACATTTTCCAATTCAGATAGAAAAGGTGAGGTGGAAAAGTATATGCCAGGCAGAGGGAATAAGATTTTACATGGCAGAGAGGGGTGGAAACACCGAATGTGCTGAATTGATGATGAAGTGCAGAATTGGAAGCTGACAGAGGTGGCTGGGCGCAGTGGCTCACGCTTGTAATTTCAGCACTTTGGGAGGCTGAGTGGGCAGATCACTTGAGGTCAGGAGTTTGAGACCAGCCTGGCCAACATGGTGAAACCCCATCTCTACTGAAAATACAAAAATTACCTGGGTGTGGTAGTGCATGCCTGTAATCCCAGCTACTTGAGAGGCTGAGGCAGAGGAATTGTTTGAACCTGGGAGGCCGAGGTTGCAGTGAGCCGGTATTATGCCATTGCACTCCAGCCTGGGCAACAGAGCGAGACTCCATCTCAAATAAAACAAAACAAAGAAGTAGGCAGAGCCAGAAGGTTCTGGAGTAGGGTGGAGAAGCAGATAGGAGCTGCAATGTGAAGCGTCTTTGGAAACAGATGTCCCGCTGTAGTTACGGCCTATTGACTGATTAGAAAACCAGACCCTTCTAAACATTCCTGAACAATGTAAACTTCTCCCTAGTAAAAGCAGAAATATAACCACAAAGGCTGATACCAGAGAGATTTTACAGGTTACCTTTTACCTTCTTTTTCAAAATATAGTTCAAAGGTATTTTTTCCTCAGTCCAGTTTCAAAAATTCCCTCCTCATAAATTGAGAGTCTGAGCCAGGAACATGCCTGAATATAGCCCTCACTATGTGATGGCAAGAGAATATCTGGGTGGAGGGTAGTTGATAAAGGATCTATTTGGAGAAGAAAGTAGGGGAAGAAACAAGAGTCTGACAGATGAATCTTGAGTCTCTGGACCCAATATCCTGGAACTAGAGCTGCAGTTTATCATGGTCCCATCCATTTTCCAGAGTTGCCTTGGCTTGTGGTGCCCTGCCTTGGTTTAAGGCTCTGATTCAGTCACTACGGTTTATTAGGTAGGGCTTCCCAGGAATTGATGCTGCTTGTCTGTGGCTTCCACTCCAGCCAGGTGCAGGCAATTGCCAGTCCCATCAGTTGATAGAAGAGCCATAATAGGAAGTTTATGAGTTTGCTCCCTAGTATCCATCCAAAGGACAGGAAGCCGAATGTGAGCATCCTAGACATGAGTGGGTCACAGGAGGGTAAATGTGTAGACAAGCTTACTTGAAGTTGCTCTTTTTAGTGTCTGCAGACTTCAGCTCCCTACTGGACTTACATTGTTGGGCTCACCTCTCTCTTCCAGAGCCTGTTTAGTTCTCCCATGTTCCTGTTTATCTGTTACATGGCAGATTCTCAGCTTGTTTACTGTTCAGCCCTATCATGGTTACTATTTGGAAAGTTCTTTGGTTCAACAAAACTACCGTAGGCCAGACTTGAAATAAGTTTCACCTCGAAGGGGATAAGCCAGGAAAAATAGCATGCCAGGAGGGCAGTGAAATGTTTCTGTTTGGTGGGAGAAGTCTTCACAGCAATACAGTTTTCCAGGAGCCAGCCGTTTTCTTTCCCTACCCCCATCCCAAGTTTTAGCTCATTTATGAAGAGAGGAGATCCAATTGGATAAGTACCATATTCAACCTAGCTTCAAGACCTTGGATCAAAAATATGACCTACTATCATATATTACTGTCTCAGGCACAGTTTCCAGGATTCTTGGAAGGAACATGTTTGGTTATAAGAACTATCACTTTTAGAGAAGTCTGAAGATGTGGATTCCAATAAAGTATTTATAGTTCATACACATAACTTCCACTCCTAATGTTATTGTATATAAATCAGAGTTTTTTTTTTTTCTTTTTACCAAAAGCACGTTGCTTGGTAACAGAGTTGCTCTTCTGCCTTTATTAGGTTTCCAGGGGAACAGTGCTAAAATGTTAACCCCAGGTCAAATTTCTGGAAAAAGAGAAAGGGTATTATTAACCATGCATCCATAGATGGATAGGATAGGATATCATTTGAGAAAAGACTTGAAGGAGGAGAGGGAGTTAGCCATGTGGCTTTCTGAGAAAATTCTCTAGGCAGAAGGAACAGTCAGTTTAAGTACCTGAGGTGGAGGCATGTCTGTGAAGGGTGAGGAACACCAGGGATGTCAGTGCCTCTTGAGTAGAGTCAATGAGAAGAGTGGTAGGAGCTGGTGAGAGGTAAGTGGCGAGGATATAGGCTAAGTAGTGCTTCTTAGGACATTGTAAGAAACTGGATATTTCTTTGAATAAAATAGAAAGATACTAGAGAGTTTTGAAGAGTGATGAAATCTGTCTGATATTTTAAAAGGTCCATTCTAGCTATTGTCTTGAAAATAGATTGTAGCAAAGGGTAGAAGCATGATGACTTATAGAAGGTTGTTATAATAATTTGGTGTGGACAGTGGCTTGGATTCCTGTAATAGCAGTTGAAGTGAGGGGATACTAACTTGTCACTCTTAATATATTATAGACAAAGCATGTAGTTTAGCTATTCATTCTCTATCAAATACAACCTTTAAAGCTTATTCAGTTGTCTGTATAAATGAATGTAGTACGTAAATAACATCAGCAGTGCATCCTGAGAAATTGGAAAAATGACCTGTAAATGTTCAGGCTTTGAGAGTGAAGCAAGTAAAAATAGTAAACCCATGCTGCCCAAATTGAAACATGAAAATCACAGAGAACTTCGTTGTCATATGAGAGGTCAATGCTGCTGTCTCCAAGTGTATGGAAAGTTTATTATGTTTCTTTGATGAAAATTGTGGCCAAACCCAGGTATTTACATGTCCTCTCATCTTTGTTCGAGTGCCGCATTCCCTTTCTGGCCCCAGTGTATGATGCTCCCCTCCCTGTGTCCATGTGTTCTCATTGTTCAACACCCACCTATGAGTGAGAACATACGGTGTTTGATTTTCTGTTCTTGTGTCAGTTTGCTGAGAATGATGGTTTCCAGGTTCATTCATGTCCCTACAAAGGACCTGAACTCATCGTTTTTAATGGCTGCATAATATTCCATGGTGTATATGTACCACATTTTCCCTGTCCGGTCTATCATCGATGGGCATTTGGGTTGGTTCCAAGTCTTTGCTATTGTAAACAGTGCTGCAATGAACATTCGTGTGCATGTGTCCGTATAGTAGAATGATTTATAATCCTTTGGATATATACCCAGTAATGGGATTGGTGGGTCAAATGGAATTTCTATTTCTAGGTCCTTGAGGAATCGGCACACTGTCTTCCACAATGGTTGAACTAATTTACACTCCCACAAACAATGTAAAAGTGTTTCTATTTTATCACATCCTCTCTAGCATCTGATGTCTCCAGATTTTTTGATGATCGCCATTCTAATTGGCATGAGATGGTATCTCAATGTAGTTTTGATTTGCATTTCTCTAATGACCAGTGATGATGAGCATTTTTTAATATGTTTGTTGGCCTCATATGTGTCTTCTTTTGAAAAGTGTCTGTTCATATCCTTCGCCCACTTTTGAATGGGCTCGTTTGTTTTATTCTTGTAAATCTGTTTTAGTTCTTTGTAGATTCTGGATATTAGCCCTTTGTCAGATGGGTAAACTGCAAAAATTTTTCCCATTCTGTTGGTTGCTGGTTCACTCTAATGATTGTTACTTTTGCTTTGCAGAAGCTCTGGAGTTTAATTAGATCCCATTTGTCTATTTTGGCTTTTGTTGCCAATGTTTTTGGTGTTTTAGTCATGAAGTCCTTGCCTATGCTTATGTGCTGAATGATTTTGCTTAGGTTTTCTTCTTTATGGTTTTAGGTCTTATGTTTAAGTCTTTAATCAATCAGGAGTTAATTTTAGTGTAAGGTATCAGGAAGGGGTCCAGTTTCTGCTTTTTGCACATGGCTAGCCAGTTTTGCCAACACCATTTATTAAACAGGGAATATTTTCCCCATTGCTTGTTTTTGTTAGGTTTGTCAAAGATGAGATGGTTGCAGATGTGTGGCATTACCTCTGAGGCCTCTGTTCTGTTCCGTTGATCTGCATCTCTGTTTTGGTACCAGTACCATGCTGTTTTAATTGCTGTAGACGTGTAGTATAGTTTGAAGTCAGGTAGCGTGATGCCTCCAGCTTTGTTCTTTTTGCTTAGAATTGACTTGGCTATGTGGCTCTCCTTTGGTTCCATATGAAGTTTAAGGTGGTTATCTCCAGTTCTGTGAAGAAGGTCATTGGTAGCTTGATAGGGATGGCATTGAATCTATAAATTACTTTGGGCATTATGGCCATTTTCATGATGTTGATTCTTCCTAACCATGAACATGGAATATTTCTCCATCTGTTTGTGTCCTCTCTTATTTCATTGAGCAGCAGTTTGTAGTTCTCCTTGAAGAGGTCCTTTACATCCTTTGTTAGTTGTATTCCTATTTATTTTATTCTCTTTATAGCAATTGTGAATGGCAGTTTGTTCTTGATTTCGCTCTCTTTAAGTCTGTTATTTGTGTATAGGAATGCTTGTGAATTTTGCACATTGATTTTGTATCTTGAGACTTTGCTGAAGTTGATTCAGGAGATTTTGGGCTGAGACAATGGGGTCTTCTAAATATACAATCATGTGATCTGCAAATAGAGACAACTTGATTTTCTCCTTTCCTAGTTGAATACCTTTATTTCTTTTTCTTGCCTTATTGCTCTGGCTAGAACTCCCAATACTATATTTAATAGGAGTGGTGAGAGAGAGCATCCTTGTCTAGTGCCAGATTTGTAAGGGAATGCTTCCAGCTTTTGCCCATTCAGTATAATATTGGCTGTGGGTTTGTCATAAATAGCTTTTATTATTTTGACATATGTTTCATTGATACGTAGTTTATTGAGAGTTTTTAGCATAAAGTGCTGTTGAATTTTGTTGAAGGCCTTCTCTGCATCTGTTGAGATAATCATGTAGTTTTTGTCTTTGCATCTGTTGAGATAATCATGTAGTTTTTGTCTTTGGTTCTGTTTATGTGGTGAATTATGTATGTTGAACCAGCCTTGCACCCCCGGGATGAAGCCTACTTGATCGTGATGGATAAGCTTTTTGATGTGCTGTTGCAATCGGTTTGCCAGTATTTGTTGAAGGTTTTTGCATCTATGTTTATCATGGATATTGGCCTGAAGTTTACTTTTCTTGTTGAGTATCTGCCAGGTTTTGGTATCAGGATGACGTTGGTCTCATAAAATGATTTGGGAAGGATTCCCTCTTTTTGGATTGTTTGGAATAGTTTCAGTAGGAGTGGTACCAGCTCCTCTTTGTATGTCTGGTGGAATTCAGCTGTGAACCCGTCTGGACCTGGGCTTTTTTTTGGTTGCTAGGCTATTAATTGCTGCCTCAACTTCAGCCCTTGTTATTGGTCTATCCAGGGTTTCAACTTTTTCCTGGTGTAGGCTTGGGAGGGTGCAAGTGTCCAGGCATTTATCCATTTCTTCCAGGCTTACTGGTTTATGTGCATAGAGTTGTTTATAGTAATCTCTGATTGTAGTTTATATTTCTGTAGAATCTGTGGTGATTTTCCCTTTATCATTTTTTATTGCATCTATTTGATTCTTCTCTCTTTTCTTTTTTATTAATCTGGCTAGTGGTCTGTCTATTTTGTTGATCTTTTCAAAAAACCAGCTCCTGGATTTATTGATTTTTGAAGGGTATTTTGTGTCTCTATCTCCTTCAGTTCTGCTCTGATCTTAGTTATTTCTTGCCTTCTGCTAGCTTTTGAGTTCTTTTGATCTTGCTCTTCTATCTCTTTCAATTTTTCAGATAGGGTGTTGATTTTAGATCTTTCCTTGCTTCTCATGTGGGCATTTATTGCTATAAATTTTCCTCTAGACACTACTTTAAATGTATCCCAGAGATTCTGGTATGTTGTGTCTTCATTCTCATTGGTTTCGAAGAACATCTTTATTTCTGCCTTCATTTCATTGATTATCCAGTCAACATTCAAGAGCCAGTTGTTCAGTTTCCATGAAGTTGTGAAGTTCTGAGTTAGTTTCTGAATTCTGAGTTCTAATTTGATTGCACTGTGGTCTGAGAGACTGTTTGTTATGATTTTCATTCTTTTGCATTTGCTGAGGAGTGATTTACTTCCAATTATGTGGTCAATTTCAGAGTAGGTGTGATGTGGTGCTGAGAAGAATGTATATTCTGTGGATTTGGGGTGGAGAGTTCTGTAAATGTCTATTAGATTTGCTTGGTCCAGATCTGAGTTCAAGCCCTGGATATTGTTGTTAATTTTCTGTCTCGTTGATCTGTCTAATATTGACAGTGGAGTGTTAAAGTCTCCTACTATTATTGTGTGGGAGCCTATGTCTCTTTGTAGGTCATTAAGAACTTGCTTTATATAACTGGGTGTTCCTGTATTGGGTGCATATATATTTACGATCATTAGCTCTTCTTGTTGCATTTATCCTTTTACCATTATGTATTGCCCTTCTTTGTCTCTTTTGATCTTTGTTGGTTTAAAGTCTATTTTATCAGGGACTAGGATTGCAACTCCTGCTTTTTTTTTTTTTCCTTTCCATTTGCTTGGTAAATCTTCCTCCATCACTTTATTTTGAGCCTATGTGTATCCTTGCATGTGAGATGGGTTTCCTGAATACAGCACACTGATGGGTCTTGACTTTTTATCCAATTTGCCAGTCTGTGTCTTTTGATTGGGGCATTTAGCCCATTTACATTTAGGGTTAATATTGTTATATGTGAATTTGATCCTGCCATTTTGATGCTAGCTGGTTGTTTTGCCCATTAGTTGATGCAGTTTGCTCATTGTGTCGATGCTCTTTACCATTTGGTAGGTTTTTGGAGTGGCTGGTACTGGCTGTTCCTTTCTATGTTTAGTGCTTCTTTCAGGAGCTCTTGTAAAGCAGGCCTGGTGGTGATGAAATCTCTGAGCAATTGCTTGTTTGTAAAGGATTTTATTTCCCCTCCACTTATGAAGCTTAGTTTGGGTGGATATGGAATTCTAGGTTGAAAGTCTTTTCTTTAAGGATGTTGAATATTGGCCCCCACTCTCTTGTGGCTTGTAGGGTTTCTGCTGAGAGATCTGCTGTGAGTCTGATGGGCTTCCCTTTGTGGGTAACCCAACCTTTCTCTTTGGCTGCCCTTAGCATTTTTTTATTCATTTCAACCCTGCTGAATCTGATGATTATGTGGCTTGGGGTTGCTGTTCTTGAGGAATATTTGTGATGTTCTCTGTATTTCCTGGACTTGAATATTGGCCTGCCTTGCTAGGTTGGGTAAATTCTCCTGGATAATATCCTGAAGAGTGTTTCCTGGGTTGGATTCATTCTCTCTGTCACATTCAAGTACACCTATCAAACTTAGATTAGGTCCTTTTACATAATCCTATATTTCTTTGAGGTTTTGTTCATTTCTTTTTACTCCTTTTTCTCTAATCTTGCCTTCTCATTTTATTTCATTGAGTTGATCTTCAATCTCTGATATCCTTTCTTCTGCTTGGTCAGTTAGGCTATTAAAACTTGTGTATGCTTCATGAAGTTCTCATGTTGTGTTTTTCAGCTCCATCAATTCATTTATATTCCTCTCTAAGCTGTTTATTCTCATTAGCATTTCGTCAAACCTTTTTTCAAGGTTCTTAGTTTCTTTGCATTGTGTTAGAACATGTTCTTTTAGCTCAGAGAAGTTTGTTACTACCCACCTTCTGAAGCCTGTTTCTGTCAATTCATCAGACTCCTTATTCATCCAGCCTTGTTCCCTTGCTGGTGAGGAGTTGTGATCTCTTGGAGGAGGAGAGGTATTCTGGTTTTGGATGTTTTCATCCTTTTTGTGCTTGTTTCTTCCCATCTTTATGGATTTATCTACCTGTGGTCTCAGTAGTTGGTGGCTTTCAGATGGGGTCTCTGGATGTCCTTTTTGTTGATGATGAAGTTACTTCTTTCTGTTTCTTAGTTTTCCTTCTTACAGTTAGGCCCCTCTGCTATAGGACTGCTGGAGATCCACTCCAGACCTTGCTTGCCTTGGGATCACCTGCAGCAGCTGCAGAATAGTAAGGGTTGCTGCCAGTATTTTTGTCTCAGAAAGATACCCACCAGATGTCAGCCTGAGCTCTCCTTTATGAGGTGTCTCTGGATATATGGGGGTCAGGGAGCTGCTTGAGGAGACAGTCTGTCCCTTATAGGAGCTCAAGTGCTGAGCTGTAAGCTCCATTGTTCCATTCAGAGCTGCTAGGCAGGTACATTTAAGTCTGCTGCAGTGGAACGCATAACCGCCTTTTTTTCCCCAGGCACTCTTTCCTGGGTAGGTGGGGCTTTATTTATAAGTTTCTGTTGTGCTTCTGCCTTTTTTAGAGATGTCTTGCTCAGCGAGAAGGTAGCCTAGTCACAGTCTGCCATCAGAGGTGTTGCTGAGCTGCTGTGGGCTCTGGCCAGCTGCTGTGTGAACTTTCTTGCAGTTTTGTTTATAGGAGTATAGTTAGAACTGCCTTGGTAATGACAGTTTGCCTCAGTAATGACGGTCTGCCTCAGTAATGGCGGACTGTCTCTGTAATGGCAGATTGCCTCAGTAAAGGCAGACTGCCTTGGTAATGGTGGACTGCCTCAGTAATGGCAAACTGCCTAGGTAGTGGTGGACTGCCCCAGTAATGGAGGATGCCCTTCCTCCGACTCCTGGATCCAGCTGTGCTTGCTGTGAAACTCTCAATCCAGAGTGTTTCAGATTGCTGGTCCTTGTAGGGGTGGAACTAACCGAGCCAGATCACCTGGCTCCCTGTTTCAGCTCCCCCCTTTTTTTTTTTCAGTTGAATGTGTGACTCTGTCTCCCAGGCATTCCAGCCGCCAGTTGAAACAGTGCCTGGATTTGTGTGAGTTTTTGTGCGGAGACCCTGCACTGGCTGAAACAGCCGTGCTGAAGACTCATGGCACTCTTTCCCCCAGGAATCTCCTGGTCTGTGGGCAGTAAAAATTTGTTTGGAAATGCAATGATCACTTACCCTCTGCGTTTTTGCTGGGAACTGCAATCCAGAGTTTGGCCATCTTGGATCATCCCCCATGACTCACATTTTTAAAAACAAATTGTTTAAATCAAAATACAAGAAAGGCCTCTATACTGCAATTCAGTGGATGTGTTATTTATCTATTGTTATAGTAATATAATGCTTAATCACAAAGCCCACAATACTTCTGAGGTTAAACAATTAGGCATTTATTGCTAATGTATCTGGGGTCAGTGTGCAGCTCTGTTGATTTTGTCTGGGATTATTCATTCACATTGGATCTGGCTGGCTATTAGCTATGTATGTAGGTATGACTTGGCTTTGATCTACATGTCTCTCATCATTCACAGGTCAGCTCTGGCATGTTCTCATAGTGATGACAAAGGAACCAGAGTATGATATGTAGCTTTGAAATGATTCCAAATACTTACACAATTTGCCACATGAGTGACATGTTTTGCTGTGATAAGAACATTGAGTCTAACCCCTCTTCATGCAAGAATGTTACACCACACCGTATTGGATCGCATGTGTGAGTGATTGTTCTCACTGGACACCAACACATATATAAGCCCAGGGTTTTGACAAACACACTGGCAGCTCAGTCTGCAGCAGGGCTACTCTCTGTCAGCCTTCAAATGATTCTCCAAAGCCTTGCCCACCAATACTGGGACCTCTTGCTAGCATTGAGTGACCTTGTGTGTCCTTGGGAATCTCTGCTGTATAGGTCAAACCAGTTTCTTGTGAGAACCTCTTGTAGAAAGGTATGCCTCAAACCTTGATTAGACTTTACATCTACAGAGGTCTGTTTTCATCCCAGTTGAGCAACTAGACTTTAATAGCTGGACTCTAAATAAAAGTGAAACTCACTCACTGTGTGGTTATGATAGCTCATCTATCAAGTTTATTCCCCATGATATCTATTCTTGTTATTCTTTTGATTTTAAAACATCATAAAAAAGAAAAAAATATTGTATGGTAATGAACCATATGATTTGTGAAATCATGATTTGATCATATCCTTATTTTAGTCATACAAAACAGAAAGCAAGAAATAGAATGTAAGTCTCTTGAGTTTTGGGCTTAGAAGTGGCCACTCATCACTTCTGGTCCATTCTTTTGGACAAAGAAGGTCACATTGCCAAGTCAGAGTCAGATTGAGAGGCATTAAAAAGAAACATGGCATAAAGACGGATGAGGAATTGGTGACTTTGTGATCAACCACAGTGAATACACCAGTCATGTTTTGTAATCTATTGGTTTTCCTCTGTCTCTTTCTTCCTCTCTATTTTCCTTCCTGCAATTTATTTGTTGAAAAAGATGTAGTTGTATTTTATTTTTTCCTAAAGAGTTTGATTTTTCTGATTTTATTCTTCTTATGTTATTTAACATGTACCTATACCTCTCTATTTCCTAGAGATTCTAGCTAAAAGCTAATCAAGCTTAGAATTGGTTTGGTTATTTGTTTTCCTGAAAACATGTTATAGAGTGTGCCATGTACTTCTAATAGAAGGCACATAGTGTGTAGTTGTCTCTCTTTTTGTGAGATTAGAGGCCATCTGTGATCTTTGCCTAAGTCCATCATTTTATTAAGAGCAGTGAAATGGTGATCCTCTAATTCTATACCATTGCTCCTGCAATTCTAGCTGGAATGCCTCTATAAAGGAAAGGGTTTTCCCATATCAATTATTAAATTTCTCTGAGACATAGATATAATAGGAAAGGCAGAGAAAATGATTTCCCTTTCCCTTTATTCATCAGTTTTCAAAATGGTAAGTTGGTTTGCTAACATCGTCCAAAGATGATAAAAAAGATGATTGTTTGTTTTGGACCATCATTATAAATGATGGACTGAAACATATTGGACTCATTTTAATCCTTGTCTTTATTATTGCTTATATTTTTCCATATTTGGCCCTGAAAAATTTTTTCATGTTGATCTTTGAATTATTTTGGCCTCATTGTTCTTTAATAGCTTTTTGCTTTCTGACATGACAAAATATACCAGGCTTATCTTATAATTTTCCTGCCCCAGGCTGAGACACATTATTTTTCCAAAAAGCCTGGGTTCTATTTAGTGGAAAATATGTATTTTGAGAACATACTTAGGTACTAAGTATGCTTATTATAGCTGGTTTTCTGGCAGAAATCAAAAAACAAATTAGGATTTTATTTAACTTAACTGACTGTATTGTATCTGTATCTTCCTGATCTCATATTGCCCCATCCCTAAATCTCAATCTTGAATGAAATCAGCATAACAACTCATTTTCTCTACTCTACAATACATATAGACTAGTCTTAAGTAATGATGCCAACATTACCACCAACTGTATGATTACTGAAACAAGTTTGGTTTTTTTTGGTAGTTTATTTTATTCTTTAGTTATGTCCAAGAGTGAACTGACAAATCAGTGTTTTAAAGTCATTTGAAATAGTTCCTTTCTATGCAGTTAGTCATCAACTCAGAATACAGTTAAGTTCACTTGTTTCTGTAATTTTGGTTTCAGTATCACTTTTAAAATTAAATTAAATTTTATAGAAAATCAGATAAATAAAACTGTATATTTTCAGAGAAGCTGAGTTTTTATTCTATTCTTTCTACCCTGTGTTCTGTTTCCTCCTACAGATAACATATATATTTTTGTTTTTGGTTATATTTCATTTGTTTTTCCTCTTTTTCCATTTTAAACATTGTTTTAGATATTAGCAAATGAACATATATTTTTGTATGCCCTCTTTCTTAGATAAATGGTGACATACTCTGCATGCTTTTCAATAACTTACATTTTCTTTCAATCCCCCCATATAAATGTATCTAAGATATAATATTAAATTAAAAAGCAAGGGGCAGAATAATATGTAGAGCACAATAAACAGTTTTGTGAAATTAAAAAAAGAGAAATATTTATATATGCTACAGCGTACATGATTTTGAGTAGAAGGCAGCACCAGAACATTAATTGTGAGTATTTGGAGGGAGAGGAACTTGAGGTGGGGCTAGGCAGAGGAGGAGACTGTCACAATTCATTTTGAACCTTTCTATACTGTTTTTAGATTTATATTGTTTATGGATTCAGACTCTGCTTGGTTCAGGGTCTTACATAACATTAATAGAGTACAGTGTCACCTCTCCATCCCTTACCTCTTATGTGTGCTTGCATTCTCAGCAGCCGGAAGTCAATTCCTTAATCGCTTAGCAAATCTAGAGATGTGAAACATGCCTCTTACCAACTCCTGGATTTCCTTGATTTGTCTGAATAATGACACAACCATTTTTGACCATTCAGTGTGAGATGTTGATAGAGAGATGGTATGCTTTCAGTTGTCACATCCTTACTCTTCTAGTCAAGGGTATAGACAGAGGGGAGGAAACTGTGCAATGAAATTCAGTACACCATTATCACAAGTTGAAAGAGGTGCAAGTAAGGATAAAATTAGCAGTTGTCCACTCTGCCAGAAGAGGGAGTTATTTGGTTCAAAATCGATTTGTCTGGCTACTCTGGCAGGGATGCCTATTAAACATATCATTGAACATAAGAATCATGTAACCAGTACATTTTTTGAAAATCCCATTTTCACCAAATAACTATATGATTATAATTTGATTTCTGATATTATCTGCTGAATTTTTAGTTATGCTTGTCTTGCAAATAAACAACTTCATTCTAGCTCATTTAGGTATATTTTGAATGTGATTAGTGACAGCCTTCTCAAGTCAAATCTACTTTAGGAGTTTTATATTATGTTGGTACAAAGGTAATTGTGGTTTTTGCCATGATTTTTAATGCAAAATCGCAATTACTTTTTCACCAACCTAATATTAGGGAAGATAAGGACTAGAATCTGCACTATGGTAAATTGCTCAAGGTAATACGATCCTGGAAGGGCTCTTTTCACTAATGGCAAGCAGATTCTGCCTTTCCATTTAGCTTCATCCACCTTCAATGGTCTTAAAATGATGCATTTCCTAATATAAATTGATAAACTGGTTTTTAAATAACAAGTCAGACTTCATTTAAACTGGCAACTTTTTAAGGGCAAGTTAAACATTTCTAAGTAAACTGATAAAATATAATTCAGAGGACAACAAAACCAAGGGTCTTCTTCATCTACCAATATATTATTTTTCTTTTCCAACTTTTATTTTAGAGTGAGAGGGTATATGTGCGGGTTTGTTGCATGGATATTTTGCATGATGCTGAGGTTTGGGGTGTGACTGATCCCATCATTCAGGTATAATACTAATAGCATAATACTAATAGACAGTTTTTCATCCTTTGCCTCCCTCCCTCTTTCCATCCTTTAGTAGTCCCCAGTGTCTATTGTTCCCATCTTTATGTCTATGTGTACCCAATGTTTAGCTCCCACTTATAAGTGAAAACACATGGTATTTGGTTTCCTATTCCGGTGTTAGTTTGTTTAGGATAATGGCCTCCAAGTGCAGCCCTGTTGCTGCAAAGGACATTACTTCACTCTTTTTTTGTGGCTGCATAGTATTCCATGGTGCACATGTTCAACACAGTCTTTATCCAATCCTCTGTTGTTGGGTCCCTAAGTTGATTCCATGTTCTTGCTATTGCGAGCAGCACTGTGATATACATATGAGTACATGTGTCCTTTTGGTAGGATAATATATTTTCCTTTGGATATATACCCAGTAATGGGATTACTGGGCCAAATGGTGGTTCGATTATTAGTTTTTGGAAAAATCTCCGAACTACTCTCAACAGTATATAAGTGTCCCCTTTCTTCCACTACCTCACCAAAATCTGTTATTTTTTTTGTGTTTTTAACAAAGAACACTCTGGCTGGTGTGAGATGATATCTCATTGCGGTATTGATTTGCATTTCTCAGATGATTAGTGATGATGAATATTTTTTTCATATGTTCGTTGGCCACCTGTATGTCTTCTTTTGAGAAGTGTCTGTTTATGTCCTTTTCTCACTTTTTAATGGGATTCTTGGTTTTTGCTTGTTTAAGTTCCTTATAGATTCTGAATATTATACCTTCGCTGGATGCACGGTTTGTTAATATTTATTTTTCCATTCTGCAGGTTATCTCTATACTTTGTTGATAGTTTCTATTGCTGTGCAGAAGCTCTTTAGTTTAATTAGGTCCCGCTTATCATTTTTGTTGTTGTTATAATTGCTTTTGAAAACTTAGCCATAAATTCTTTGCCAAGGCTGATGTCAGCAAAGATATTTCCTAGGTTTTCTTCTAGGATTTTTATAGTTTGAAGTCTTCCGTGTAAGTTTTTAATCTATCTTGAGTTAATTTTTGCTTACGGTGATATGTAGGGGTCCAGTTTCTTTCTTCTGCATTTGGATAGCCAGTTATTCCAACACCATTTATTGAATATGGAACTTCCCCCCATTGCTTGTTTCTGTTTTTGTGGTTGTAATGTCATCTTTGTTGTTTCTGATTGTGCCATTTGGATCTTCTGTCTTTTTTTCTTTGTCTAGCTGGCAGTCTATCAATCTTGTTTATTGCTTCAAAGTGCCAACTGTTGGTTTAATTTGCTTTTATTTGTACATTTGCATCTTGGTTTCATTCAGTTATTCCTTGGTTTTAGTTATTTCTTTTCTTCTGCTAGCTTTTTTTTTTTTTCTTTTTTTTCCAGTTCCTCTAGGTGTGATGTTAGATTGTCAATTTGAGATCTTTCTAACTTCCTGATATGGGTGGTTAGCACTGTTAACTTTCCTCCTAACGCTGCTTTAGCCACATCCCAGGGATTTTGGCATGTTGTATCTTTATTTTCATTAATTTCAGAGAATTTTTTGATTTCTCTTTTAATTTTATCTTTTACCTAAAAGTCAATCAGGAGCAAATTGCTTAATTTTCATGAAAGATCTTCTTTGTATTGATTTCTACTTTCATTGCTCTGTGGTCCAAGAGTGTGTTTTGGTATGCCTTCAATTTTTTTGAATTTACTGAGACTTGCTTTATGGTCAAACATGTGGTCTGTCTTAGAGTATGTTGCATGTGTAGATGAGAAGAATGTATATTCCGTGGTTGTTGGATAGAGTATTCTGTCAATATCTATTAGATCCAGTTGGTTGAATGTTAAGTCCAGAATTTATTTTTAGTTTTTCACTTTGATGATCTGTCAAATGCTGCCAATGGGGTGTTGAAATCTACTGTTATTACAATATGGCTGCCTAAATCTTTTCATAGGTCAGGAAGAACTTATTTTATAAATCTGGATGCCCTAGTATTGGATGCTCCAGTGTTGAATGCATATATACATAGGATAGTTAAGTTTTCTGGTTGAACTGAAAACTTTATTGTGTTGTAATGTCCTAGTTTGTTCTTATTGATTGTTGCTGGTTTAAAGTCTGTTTTATCTGATATGAAAATTACTACTTCTGTTCTTTTTTGTTTTCCATTTGCATGATAGATCTTTCTCAATCTCTTTACTTTGAGCCTGTGGATGTTGTTACATGTGAGATGGGTCTCTTGAAGACAGCAGACAGTTGGATCTTACCTTGCCACTCTTTATCCAACTTGCCACTCTATGCCTTTTAAGTGGATAATCTAGGCTGTTTATATTTAAGGTTAATATTGATATATGAGATTTTGATTCTGTCATCATGTTGTTAGCTGCTTGTTTTATAGACTTGATTATGTAGTTGCCGTATAGTGTCTGTTGGCTATGTGTTTAAGTGTGTTTTCGTGGTAGCAGGTATCATTCCTCCATTTCCATGTTAACACTCCCTTAAGGACCTCTTGTGAGGCTGGTCTAGTGGTAAGAAATTCACTTAGCCTTTGCTTGTCTGAAAAGGATTTTGTTTCTTTTTTGCTTATGAAGCTTAGTTTGGCAGATATAAAATTCTTAATTGGAATTTATTTCCTTTAAAGATGCTGAAAATAGGTCCCCAGTCTCACCCAACTTATAAGGTTTCTGCTGAGAAGACTTCTGCTAGTCTAATGCAGCTTTCATTGTAAGTTATCTGACCCTTCATCTTGCTGCTTTTAAGATTTTTTTTATTTTCTGTTAACCTTGATGAATCTGATAACTATGTGTCTTTGGAATGGTTGTCTTGTACAGTATCTGACAGGGGCTTTCTGTATTTTTTCAATTTTTACATCAACCTGTCTAGTGAGATTAGGGAAATTTTCATGAACTACATCCTCAAATATGTTTTCCAAGTTGCTTAATCTCTCTTCTCTCTCAGGAATGCCAATGAGTCATAGGTTTGGTTTCTTTACACAATCCCGCATTTCTCTGAGGTTTTGTTGATTTATGAAAAAATCATTTTTCTTTATTTTTTTCTGAGTTGACTTGAAGAACTGGTCTTTGAAATCTGAGATTCTTTCCTCAGCTTGGTCTATTTTGTTGTTATTGCTTCCAATTGTATCATAAAATTCTTGTAGTAAGTTTTTCAATTCCAGAAGTTCGGTTTGGTGCTTTCTATTTTGTTTTTAAATTCTTGGATCATTTTACTGGAGTACTTGGATTAGGTTTCAGATTTCCTCTGGATCTCAATGAGCTTCCTTGCCATGCAGATTCTGAATTCTATGTCTCTCCTATCAGTCATTTCAATCTGGTTAAGAACCACTGCTAGAGAGGTAATGTGTTTGTTTGGAGATAAGGGGGTACTCTGACTTTTTGAATTGCTAGAGTGCTTGCTCTGATTCTCATCTAAGAGGGCTGGTGTTCATTTGTCTTTTTGGGTTTGCTGTTGTTTGGATGGGGACTTTTGTTTTTATAATCCTTTTTAATATTTTCATTGATGGTTTAACTGTGATGTAAGTTGAGTAGAGTAAATTAACTTCAATTCTGAGTGTTCTTAGAAGGCTAAGACTCTTTACAAGGTCATTATTTGTGGCTAGATTCTTGCCTTGGGTTTCACAAGTGATGTATACTGGAAGAATATTTTTGGTGTTATGATTTGGGTTACAGTCCAGTAGAGGAATCTTAACATTAATGGATGGCAGATAGGCCCTTACTCAGCTGTGTGGTTCTTTTGTATTTCAGAGCAGTTGCAGCAGTGGTCTGTGATGGGGTCAGGGGGAGGGATGACTGCCATACCATGTCCTTTCCTATGCCTTAGGGGAGCCCCCTTCAGTCACTGATGCTGCACCTGCATTTCTTTTGTTAGGGGTTCCAGGATGCAGGACTTCCTCAGGCAGAGGCTGTGGCTGGCAGACTGACCACATCCTTCTTGGACCAGCTTTATGGAAGGAGGCATGTTCTGCTGCCATGCCAGTCCACAAACCCATGTATCATTCTTAGTATTCTGAGAGTGAGGGCTCTTCCTCTGCTTAAGTGCTGGTAATAGGTCTCAGCTTGGTACTCCTGGGCTATATGCTCTAAGCCTGGGGCGCTGGGATTTGATCTATGGCTTTGTCGTTTGGCCCTTGGGGTTAGGTACTGGCTGTGCTGACGGAGGCAAAGTGCTCCCGGGCTGCTGGGAAAGCACTCAGACAGGGCTGCTGGCAAAGCGTTCATGCTGGACAGTGGAGGCTATGCATACTCTTGCAGGAGCAGTCATGCAGGGGCCTTGCGAGGGGCAGGTAGAGATGAGCTAAAGAGGCATGAGCCAGTCCTTTGGGAGAGATGGCCCTACTCTCTCCTGGCATGGTGATCAAATGGGGTTAGAGCTCCTTGGAGGAAGATAGAGAGCCTTGGGAGATGGATGCCTATTACTGTATTTTGCTGCAGCTGCCCGTCACATAAACTCTCCTAGGCTCTGCACAGGCTGGAGCTCTGTCTCTGTCCACTCTCTGGGCAGATGCTCCTGCCAAATCTAATGTCTGTGAGGGCTGTGGGATCTCTGGCAGTTAAGATCACAGAGGTCCACAGTGAGCATGGGTTTCTTTGCCATCACTTCACTCTTCCCTTCCCCTTTGGAACTCTTCAGGGCCAAGAACAAGTCCTAGCACTCGGCAACCCCATGCAGGATTCCTAGTGTCTTCCCTCTTCAGCCTCCGTGTCTGCATCACCTCTCTGTTGACTGTTAGTGTTTCGTCTCTGAAGATCTTTTTTAAATATATTGGTTATCTCAACATTTTTATCTCTCTCAGTGGTAGACGCCCTTTCTAGCTGCATCTAATCAGCCATCTTGTCCTCTCTCTTCCCAATAAACTATTATGAGGACTTTCTGAGTGGCCAGTCAGCTCTTCTTCTTTACATATAAAAATAAAAACAGAACAAACAAAACTGTGTAGTTTTCTTCTGTTTATAGATTGTCTAAAAGAAAGAAATATAAACTTTATGATAAAATTTAGTGAAGCTATGATACATTTTATATGATATGCAATATTCAACAATTAAAAGTGTAATTTTTTTTGCTACGATGTCCAAGAACTCTAGGTTACAGATGCAGTGGTCACTTCCATCAGTCTCTTAGCATTTGACACAAGTGGTCTCTTTCTTGGAACATGTGACCTCTAGGATGATCCATGCACATGGTTTTTCTTCTGCTTGAAGTATTGTTGGCTCCCAGTTGCCTTTGTGGGATCATCCTCATCTTTCTGACCTCTAACTGTTGGGGTTCCCTAAGCTGAGTCCCTCTACGTTTTTTTCTCCTCTATGTTTACTTCCCAGGTGACTTAATTCAATCCTTTAGCTTTAATTACCATGTAGATGTTTTTCAAATTTTTTGTTTCCAGAGCCAATGTGTTCTCTGAACTCTAGGCTTTCATATGTACCTTGTATATCTAATAGCATCTTAATTTTAACATGTCTTAAACCAAATTCTTGATTTCTACTTTATAATCAACCTCCTACTCCTCATCCAAAGGAAAGTAAACAAAAGAAGCTGCTCTTAGTACAGCAGGGGTCATACACTTTCATTGATTAACTGTGTGACCTTGGGCAAGTAATGAAAAATTTCAGTGTCTCAGTTTCCTTATTTGAGAAGATTAAATGAAATAATACATGTAAAGCATTTGGAAAAGTGCCTGAGCCTAAATAAGGTTAACTATTAGCTATTATTATTATTTTTGTTACCAAAACGATACCAATAACAGAATAATCATAACAATTTTTGTTGAGTTTACTCCCAGGCTGTTTTCTGAATCCTGATACTTTCCACCACTTTCATGGGTACAACCCAAGTCAAAGCCATCATCCTCTCCTGCCCAGAAAAATGGCAAGAACTTCTTCACTGGTCTACTCATTTTTATTCTTGCCTTGTGTGATAGTTAATTTTATGTCAACATAATTAGGCCATGGGGTACCCAGATATTTTTCAAACATTATTTTGGCTGTATCTGTGAGGGTGTTTTTAGATGAAAGTAACATCGGACTCAGTAGATTGAGTAAAGGAGACTGTCATCCATCCCTAATGTGGGTGGTCCTCATCCAGTCAGTCAACAGTCTGAGTATAAGAAAAAGGGGAATTCTCTGGTGAGTAGAAGGATACACATCTGCCTAACTGCTTTGCGTTGGAACATTGGTTTTCTTCAGCCTATGGACTTGACCTGAAATATCAGCTCTTCTTGAGTCTTAAGTCTGCTGGCTTTGGGCTGGAACTATAACATGAGTTCTCTTGGGTATCCAGCTTATTGACTGTAGATGTTGGGACATCTCAGTCTCTGTAACTTTCTGAGCCAATTTCTTTTTCGTCTCCTTATGCACATATGCATACATGCACATACATACACACACCCTGTGGATTCTGTTTCTCAGGAGAACCCTGACTAATATTCTCCATATGTTTATTCTCTCTAAACAGCTTAGGGAATCCCTTAAGAGAGTAAATCTGATCACATCAGTGCCTTGCTATAGACACTCTAGTAGCTTTTCTTCATTCTTGAAGTAAAATTCTGAGTTATTTTCTTGGAGGGAAAGAGAGACACACACACATACACACACAGAGAGATACTGACACATAAACACACACATGTACACACACACAAAGAGAGAGCGGCGGGGGGAGAGAGAGAAAGAGAGAGAGAGAGAGAAACTTGAGATTACTATTTCTTTACTAATAGAAAATTCTACCTGTGTTCTTTCCTCACCATAATCAGCTGAAAATAGAAATTAGAACATGTGTGATAAGGTAGAGCTCCAAATAATTGACTTGTCACTTTTAAATGTTAAATAACATTGTTTATTTTTAAAGATATGAAAAAGTATATTTTGGAGATGGCCCATAATGCCTATGACATAGAAAATAAAGTATGACATGCTTATAGGAAGCACAGTCAAACAGTATAGAAAGGTTCTAAATGACTTATAGTCTCTTAAACATGTGAACCTACCATATTAGTTTCTCATGCTTCCTTCCAGAAAAGAAATTAAGTGTACATTGTCTGTATACAAAATATTTCTATTTTTTTCATTCACACAAAAGAGGAGTATACTTTACACATTATTCTGCACTTGATTTTGCAACTCATAATATGGCTTGGCCATCTTTTTATTATCAGCTAATATCGATCTTTCCCCTTGTATCATGGACTACATGGTATTTCATAGTCTGGAGATGTCATATTTTATTTAATAAGAACTATAGTGCTGAAAGCATTTGTTGTTTTCATTTTTAGCTCCAATACATACCCTCTACATATATCTTGATGAATTTTTGCAAGTGTGGATGTAGGTAAATTCCTTGCAATTAATTGCTAGGTGGAAGAGTTAGCACACTTTAAATGTTGGAAGATATCACAAATTGCCTCTAAAATGTTTTGTAAATTTACATATCTACCAACAGTGTCAGCATTAGTAATTGTTAAACTTCACAAATTTTTGCCAACCTGTGGGTGCAACTAACATCTTATTTTCTTTTTTATTTCTTTAATTATGAATTATAAATTTTCCCCCAGCCTGTTGGCCATTATTTTTATTTTACTATAAATTATCTGTTCATATTTTTTGGTTTATTCTTTATTAGTTTACTTGTCTTACCCTTGATTCTTATAACTTCTGTGTTAAAGAAAATTTTTGTCTAATGTATACTATAAATGTGTTTCCAAGTCTTAACTGTAATTTTTATGAACAATTTTTTTTCATTTTTGTTTTCTGAGACAAAGTCTTGTTCTGGTGCTCAGGCTGGAGTGCAGTGGTGCAATCTTGGCTCACTACAACCTCTGCCTAATGGGTTCAAGCAATTCTCATGCCTCAGCCTCCCGAGTAGATGGGATCACAGGTGTGTGCCACCATGTACAGAAAATCTTTGTATTTTTAGTAGAGACGAAGTTTCATTATGCTGGCCAGGCTGGTCTCGAATCCCTGGGCTCAAGCAATCCACCTGTTTTGGCCTCTCAAAGTGCTGGAATTACAGGCTTGAGCCAACACACCTGACCTTCTATGAACAATTTCTTATGTAGCATGTGACTTCTGAATTGTGTCTTACATTTCCCATTCTAAGGTTCTTGAATGCATTCAGTTTCTTTCTTTGAGAACTCTGATGATTTCATATTTTGAGAGTTTAAATCTTAGATCTCTCTGGAAATGATTTAATTGCTACAAACCAAGTAGGGATCTTAATATATTTTCTTCCTAATTGGTTACCTAATTGCCTCAACATCATTTATTGAACAATCTATTCCTTTGACTACTTATTTCAGATACTCATTTATCAAACATATTTGCATCAATTTTTGAATTCTCTCTTCCATTCTGTTGAATGATATGCTTCTTCTTTAGTCTCTAAAACTAATTACTATAGCTTCTTACTATATCTATTTATCAGGGTGAGCTTATCCTTTTTCATAATATTCATGGCTTTTGGCACATGTTCCTTTTTTCTAATAGAAGTTATTTGTTGTACAGAGAGGACACTAAAGAAAGCTTTGCTTGTTCTAATCTGTGTTTCTTCACACATAAACATAACTACATGGGTTCATTTTAACTGGGTACTAAATCTTCTAGAATATAACTAACTGGCTTATCTATTCAAAATGACAGGTGGTAGAAATCTGGGGAATTCAGTTTCCATATATATGGCCTTCAAAGAGAAATAGCAAAATGATGCAGATGACATTCTAGAGGCATGGATGTTTGCATGTAGGTTGTCAAAAATCTTATTCTTGTTTCTACAAGGATAAAATCAGTCAATATATGGTAATGTTAAAGGATCCATTAAAAATATTTAAGATTGACCTCTGATTTTTTGGCTAGGATTTTTTCTATCTTCTTCTCCACCTCTCAAAGTTCATTTGGGATAATAAAGCATCATTTTAAAATTTTGCATGTTTTTCATTTGATATTTCTCCAACCTCTTTTGGACTTTTCTACTGTATTGGCACTAAACTTAGAACAGTTTTCTTGGGAATCTGATGCCCTTTCATTTCACTTCTTAAATGTTGACCATCACCAGTGAAATCCTAAAATCTTATCTTTCCTCATAGATTTTCTACTAGGTTTGATTTTGTTTCTTATTTGCATTTTTCATTTTAGAGGAAGTGACATCAAGCATGTTGCCATAAATGCTGAAGCTGCACAACCCCGTTTTAAAAACTTGATATTTTAGCAGGTGGCTGTTCAGCCCAGAGAGATTTCAGAGTCAATAAATATTTTTAGATCTCTCATTAGAATTCTCTCGGTAATCTTCTAAGGTATATATCATCAATCTCGTTTAACAAGAGAGTAAACAATCTAAAGAAGCTGAGGGCAGAGAAAACAAAAGATATATTTATTGTGCACCTATTATATGCTAAGAATTGTTGAGTGGTTTACTCCATGAGGGCAGTGACCATAGTCACTGGTCATGGTTTGTTTTAGTCATCAGTCTATCCTCAGTATCTGGCATGTTGCCTAGGAGATAAGGCTTGCTGAATATTATTTGCTGAAAGCTTGAGTGAGCATCCATGCTTCCAGGCTGGGTAGGAATGGCTGGTGAATTAGTGGGACAGTTCTCCCTGTCTTGGCATGTGTATATGTGATATAGTCATGTCTGTATTCCTGTGAAAGGAAAACCTTAATAAACCTGGATTACTTTAAGCTCTTGTAGGAGATCCATCTGTTTTCAGTGACTTTGGAAAACCCTTGAAGAATTTTTATTTTCCAACCGTTAAGTTTTCACCTTTGCAGTTTTTAGTTCCTCTATGTTAAGGATGAGGAAGAGGCATCAGGGGCAGCCCATGGAGAAATATTTCTTATTCTAGAAGGGAGTATCTGTAATGTATTTTTCCCTTGTGAAATGTTGTTACTCTAACTTCTTTAACACTGTAAAGCATTATTCTTTCTGCATTGTTTGGGTTCAGCTATAGACCCACTTCCACAGATAACATAGTTCCATCAGGGGAAAACATGTTTCATATCTTCAAATTTCAATTTATATTTTTGTGGCAAACTTAAGCTTGATCTTCAGTTGGCATTTAATGATGTGTTATCCACCACAGTTCTTTCCGTTAGTAGAATTAATAAAGGGTTGATTACACCTCCTCCACAAAGCCACTCGGTTTTCCACCTTCATTGCTGCATATGCCTGTGACACAGCACATGATTAATCACTCACTTTCAGAATATTTTAACAACAGTGCTACTGTCTTTCTCAACCCTAGAAAACCTGGTAAAGGTTATTATCATTTACCACACGCACGGAAAGGAACATCAGAATAGCCTCAGGGGTTCTCACAAATCGGAGATAATTTTTCACAGAAATGTATTTTAAAATTTGAGCGCAGTTGTGTGCCTTTCGTTCTAAACTGCGGAACTATTTAATGTCTTTTAAATGTGAGAAGCAATTTGCATTGTCCTGAAGTGTTATAGCCTTTAAACCAATCATGAGATTGCACTAGGCTCCATTTGCTCCAAGATCTTACGTGCTATAGTAACAGTGAAGAAAAAACCATATTAATTTCTCAAACAATGTTGACTGTTTCTGTTGCAACTAATACAAAGGTTTGGGTTTTAATTTGTTGTTGGTTTCTGCAAAGCACAAATTATATTATTGGTTTTAAATGATGAGGTATGCTATTATTGTAGATATGTCAAGAAACAAGACTGTGGTGTGCAAATTAACTTTTAAATTGCTTGATTAATTTATTTTAGTGGCATGTAGCAGTGACTATTATTTATTATGCTGGAATAAGCCAATTTACTGTAAATCACTTTAACAAATGAAATGCCCAAAGGTATCTTATAAACTGCAGTACTGTTTTTGTTGCAGTGAATATAAATGAATCAAAATGCAAATTTCTAAGGCAGCTTAAAAATGTTTCTAGCAGCATTTGTAAATCAATCATGGACCTGACTTTCATAGTTGATTACATTCACTAAGATTTTGTTTGTTTACATTTTTCTTGTCTCAAAGGCTGAAAGAGATCTGAAGTTGCCAACCATTTCCAGTGATAGACTTCCTTTCATTTGGTTGATAAGGAAGGTTTCACCATGCTTCATTTTCACTGGCTGGAAGATAACTTTATTTAGAGGGTGGTGAAACTTTCAGGAAAATCTGAGTTGACATATGCAGCCAATGCAACATGAATTTTTATACCAGATATGAGAAATTTTCATATATTCCTTTAAGTGAGAAAAGCAAGACATAGACAAACATGTAAAAAGGATTATTGCATATACAGAGCTATATCATATGGGGGTGTACCTATGTATCTCAATATTTAGAGATAAAAATATGTGTAGTTATAGATGCAAACATGTTCATTGTTAACATGAGTTTCATGGGGAGTAGGGTGGGTGCAAAGAGAGCCCAGAAAAGAATGAAAAACAGAAAATACTGCCCTAAAAAGCAGATTTTATGTTTGTAAAAATAGGCATGTTTCATTTACCAGTTGGATTGTTTTTAGAGGAGACAGAAATAAGGTACAGTGGAAGCTCTTCTCCATTTATAGAATAGTAAGTAAATTAGGCTTCTTTACATTCACCACATCTTAAACACTAAATATTAAATAAGGCAACCTACAAATTTGATTACATCATTTGAAAAAGAAATAATTTTTTGTAATGTGAATGAATAATCAACCACCTTAATTATCGTGTATGAGTGGCAAGCAGAAACCACACAATAGATAGGAGTGATTATTCACTATAGGGCTTTATTGTTCCTTTAGCCAACAAGCAATTCTTTAATACCTATTATGGGCAAGGGCCTGCCTTAAGTGCTGGGCAGGCTATGTAGAAATACCACAGTGCAAACTTCAAGGAATTTATAGGATAGCTGGGGAGACCAACAATCAACTAATGTATAGCATGTTTGCAAGTGAAAAAGGGAAGAAGGAAAAGCATTCTAGGCAGACAGAATATCATGTGCAAAGCCTCAAAAGTGAGAAAGAGAATGGCATGGGTATGGACTTGTAGAATGGACTATGATTGGGCAATACTGGGGAGGAAAGCTAGCTGGACAGAAGAAGCTTGAGAATATTAGGAGACAAAATTAAGGTAGATTTGGATGAGATGGTATAGAGGCTTGGTAGACACGCTATGACGCACTTGGGCTACTACTACAACAAGTAAAGAGGAGCTCTAGAAATTATTAACACAAACCTGACATGATTACATTTACGTTTTTAGAAAGATGACTCTAACAGCAAGATAGAGGTTATATTTGAAGAGAAAATAATGTGAGGCAGTGAAATCATTTAGGAAGATTTTGCTGAAGACAAGTATAAGAAAATAACATATTTAGAAGAGGAAGGAGGTATTGTGGCAGAGGATATACAGGAAGATTTGAAAGAATATAGTGATTGGCTGATTGTTGCAAGAGGTTGGTCAAGAATCTCAGAAGTCAAATATGCCTCCAAAGCTTCTAAGAATAAAGTCAGTGCAATAGCTGGTTCTCCCCATTAACTCCTTGAGAAAAGAGAAGGGCTTAGATTTAGAACATGCTGATAAATAGGCCAGTTCTAAACATAAAACTAATTTTTATTGAATGTTTATTAGATATTAGGTAAAACACATTACATGCACTGTCTCTTTACGAATATATACTTCGTATATGTATAAGTGCCAATTACGTGCCTGAAAATGTTTTAGACATTATTATTTTTTCATCTTATAAATGTAAACAGCAGCTTAAAGTGGATAACAAGCTTGCCACAGTCAATTGATGGTGGGGTCAGAGCTAGAATCTAGACTTGTTCAGCTCTGTAGTTGAGGCTCTTCAGTAACTACACTGTGTTGTCTTTTTGATGTTATGTAGGGTGGGTAGGCTCCACGTTTCCCAGAAAAGCTGGAGGCATACAGATTATCTAGTTATACATTTATTTCAGTGCCTCCTGAGTGCCTCTAAATAACATATTTTTATTGATACTTTTTTATTTTTCCAAGCTGTGAATTTCTCTCTATGAAAGACAAAGATATAATTATTTCCTCTCCCTACCCGCTATACATAAGTAACCATTTTATTTCCCATTCTGCCAATACAGTGATGATTTAACATACTGATTCATGTATTATGAATATATTCCCTAATCACAACTGCGGCATATAGAAAAGTCTGATTACTTTTCTTTTACTACATAATTTTTACATTTGTCTTCTTTTGTTTACTTGCTTAATTTTCTATGTACTTAAATTAATCCAACATCAGACTATTCACCAACTGCCTAGAATGCTTCTGAATGCATTAATTTATATTCAGATTTCCTGGAGATGTTTCTCCTACATCCTTTTTACTTGTTTCTAAGGAACTGGATGGGTTCCTTTTCTGCCAGGGATACATTTGACAACCTGGGACTTCTTTCATGATCATCGTGAGATACCCTTTGCCTCTTCTCTGTGTTGTATAGCCTGCTTCTAATTTTTCTTGTCTTTTCTATTTAATTCTTATAGAAGACAAATTTTATAACAATTTTTCATGTTTAAAAATATTTTTTCCTTCACTTTTAAATAGTGATGTGGATTGGTAATGAATTCTAGGTTGAAAATCCTTTTTGTTTAGAATTTTGAAAGGATTCTATTGCTGTTATCTACCTTGAAGTATTGAGATTGAGTCACTTGGAATCCCATTTTTTCTTTTTGGCAGATTGAGGGATCTTCTCTTTGTCTTCAGTATTCTGAAATTGCGTGATAGGATTTTGGGTATGTGGGGGTGAATGCGTGGTGGTGATGGGGTTCTTCTCTCTACATATTCTCTCTCTCATTCCTTCCTTGCTCCCTCTCCCTTCCACCTGCATCTTTTAGTTTAGGAGCTTTTCTTAGATATGTGTAATCTGTGACATTCTGTTCAATTTTATGAAGGGGAATTAAAAAGCTAATTAAAAATAAAAGAACAGGAATGCAGCTTGTCAACTGAGAGCTCCCTTGCAGTTTGCTCTAACTAGGCCTTTTGAATGAGGAAACTCTGATGTGTATGTCCTCTAGGGCTGGGGAGATTCTGCAAAGAAAAATTTTTATTCTCCTTCTTGGAGAGTGAAGTCAAGCTGATAGCCTCTGTGAGCCCAGTGGGATAGAGATCTTTATTTTTAGTAAGGTATCTTTTGAGGTTAACTGTTCTCAGTGACTTCAGTCAAGAAGGGAGCTATCTTTATTTTACCTTTCTTAAAGTTTAAAAAAGAAAAGAAATGAAAAAGAAAACAAAAATGGTATTTTGCTGGCGCAGAGCATTGCTAGTTTCTTGGCTATAGAGAGTAGGTTGGGATCTGGACTTCGTATAATTCCCTTTTTAAAGCCTTTACCTCTTTACACTCATTTTCATGATAACTACTAATTTCTGAGTCTTTTGGTGTTCCAGAGTGTATAGCTACCAGCTAATGATTCAGTTTTCTTATATCTGCTATAGTACTTATCTATTTTTCTTCTGTTTTATATCTCCCCCAAATTTATTTTTGTTTCATTATGTTTTTTAGTTTTTTTTTTTATGGGTTTGGTATTTTAAAAACATATCTATACTATTTTAGTACATTTTTGATAGATAGTGAAAGTAAATATGTGTGTTCATTTTTCCATCTTTACCTATAAATCCAAAAAATGCCAAGAAACTCTTTTGTGATGCTGTTATGCTTTTGTTTTCATTTATTTAGCTACTTTCTCTTGTGATCCTTATGGAGATGAAGAATCACTAGCTAGAATATACTCATCTAGGGAAGATCACCTGAGGTCAAGGGTTTGAGACCAGCCTGGCCAAAATGGTAAACCCCGTTTCTACCAAAAATACAAACAATTAGCCAGGTGTGGTAGTGGGCACCTGTAATCCCAGCTACTCAGGAGACTGAGGCAGGGGAATTGCTTGAACCCAGGAGGTGGAGGTTGCAGTGAGCTAAGATCGAGCCATTGCACTCTTGCCTGGTGGATGACAAGAGTGAGGCTCCATCTCAAAAAAATAAAAATAAAAAAAAAAATAAGAATATACTCATCTAATGGACTAGAGCAGCCATGTTTTCTTTTTGTCTCTGCCAGCAGTTGACTTTGTGACTGGAGTAAAATCCCTTAAACTCTTTTCCTTAGTCTTTGTCTCTATAAAATAGAAATAATACATTATACTTACAGATTATTATGAAGATAAAATCAGATAATGTGGCAGTATTTTGTAAAAGGGCTTTAATGTGCTCCATAAATGCAAACTAATTCAAACAGGAAGACACCTTAGTGCTCTTTATAGCATAAACAGTGCCAATTCATAAACCTTTTCCCCCACAGATTCTTTTTTTTCAGTGTCTGATTATTTTTGTTGCTCTTCTCTGAAACATCTCTTTCTTTTCCAAGAGCAGCCTACTGCTATGCCCTGAGCCAAGAGGAATTAAGTGATTATGCTCAGCTCTTTCATGTCAAACTTCTGTCAACACCTCTCATGGCATTCTACAACATAAACAATGAGGGAATAAATTCATCTTTAGTTCATTATGTCTTCTCTGTTTTCTCTGTCTTTGAGTATTCCATCTGGTTATCCCAGTTGAGGGATTTTTCCTTGTGCCATCACCAAAGTTGCAAACCAAATGATAGTGTGATAGTGCCTGTCAGCAGCTTGTCCCAAATGCCAAACAATGGAATATACTTGCTTTACCAGCTGAAGAAAAAATCCTGACAAAAAAGGCCTGGATTCAGTGACCTATGCCAAAAATAGTTATGAGCTGAAAAAAAAAAAAATCACTTGTGATTCCCAGCGGGCAGCAAAGAATTCCAAAATAGCTGTTCTTCTCCTGAACTTTCTCTGAAAGATTGTCTCATGATTGTACAGCATCAGTTCCTGAAATGTATATGCCAGTCATGATTCTTGTGCACCTTTGCTAAGATGTTTCTCTTGAGGCATTTGATGGTTGGAAGCTATAGTTTTTTGCAATATATAAAGAAAATGAGATGAATTTTGACTTCTGTATTTGGCAGAATAATTGAGACTATTCTAGCCCTTCAACTCAACTTTAAACAACTAGATGGATAAAATACATGGAACAATACATTTTTAAACTTTGGGTAATAGATATTCCAGAACTCTGATCCCTTAGAAGGGAAACAAATAGGGTGAGTCCTAAAACCCCTTTGGTTTTCTGCCAGAGAAACATCATTTTCTGCCAGGATGAACAAATGATTCCACTGATTTGAGGAGACAGAGATTACAGTGTGAAGAGTTGAGGCAGCTAGGGCTTGCAGGGCAGACTACAGGAGAGGAAAGAATTAGTCAGAGAAAGAACTCCAGAAATCTACATATGGGTTATCTTGAGTCTGATGCTGGTTACAAATCTATAGATTGATACAGTGGAAATCAAGGAGGCTGAGGCAAGATAATTGGGTAATATACTGAGAAAGTTCTCATTACTTACATAAGGCTGAAAGATGTTGAAATCTTGACCTGCCAGAGCAGAGATTCCTCATCGAGGACATTGCTGTAGACCCTCCAGAAAGTTCATAATTTAGAAGTATGGCTAAACCAGTTCTAATGTAAAGGCTACTCAAGACCTTCCACCACAAACTGAAAAAGAAGCTTTGAAAAGATCAACATTATTGACAAGTAAATTAAACCCTTGTCAGAACCATGTCCAACGCCATTTAAAGGCTGAAACAAAATCCAGCATCATTCCAAAATGTAAAATTAGCAATGGTCACCATCCAGTAAAATATACTAAAACAGGAAAAGCCTCTAAAACATCTATTATTAATAATGTTCAAAGATGTAATGGAAGACCTGATCTGAAAATAATGATGAGAATTATAAACTATTAAAAAAAAACTCACAGCAGAAAAATGCAATATCTGCAATATTGAATAGATGAAAAATTAGGGGAAAATAAAAACTATTTTAATAGATAAACAAAAAATTGGTCACCAGGCACTATAAAATATAATACTTAGGGAAAATGTTATCAGATGAAAATTTGTATGTATATAAAACAAATAAAAAGTGCTAGAAGTGGCAAATAAGAGAGTAGAGAGCAAATATTTTTTCTAATTTAAATTTTGTTAAAAGATTACTGTTAAAGACAAATTGTAATAATTTATTGTCAGTTTTATGATATAAATAAAAGTAAAATGTGTAAAAGCAAGGATAGCAGGCTGATATGGAAATATACTGTTGTAAGATTCTTATAAGTAAAATAGTGTAATATTATTTGAAGGTAGACTGTGATAATTTCAGGATGTGTATTGTAAACTCTAGCACAACTTCTAAAATAATACAAAGAGGAATAGCCAGTAAATGCAACAGGGGACATAAAATGAAAACCAAAATATAATCTGTAAATTCAGAAGAGAAAGCTGGGGACCCAGAAAACAAATTATAAGGGAAATTAGGAAATAATATGAATGGGATGAAAATGAAAACACAACATATTAAAATATGCAAAATGCAGCTAAAGTTGTTTAGAGGGAAATTTTTAGCTTTAGTTGTTTATAATAGAAAAGAAAGAAGGTTTTAATTGATAATCTAAACTTTTACCTTAAGAAGTTAGAAAAAGAATGAATTAGACCCAAAGCAAGTAAAGGAAAGAAAATTTTTAAAACAAGAATAGAAAACAATAAAATATAAAATGAAAAAAATAAAGAATTAATGGTACCAAAAGCTAGTTTCTTTTTGAAAATAATAACAAAACTGATGGCCATCTGGCTACACTGATCAGCAAAAAAAGATAGAAGACACTAATTACAAATTACCAGATAGTAAAATATGAAAAGAACAACAAGGGAATATTAGGAACAACTTTGAGCTTGTAAAATTGACAAATTGATGCATTTTATTTTATATACATTATGCATCAGTAAAGATGATTTTAAAAAGAAAATAAACAAGTAATTTTAATTGCTGTGTTTACTGAGATCCTATCTAGGTATTTGTCGTAGACCATCTCATTAATTTCACGAATCATGGTGTACCTTAGTGGTTTGGAGCATATACTCTATATACCAAGACGAGCTGTCTTTGAATTATGGTTCTGTCACCTAGTAAGTATATGTCCAGGAAAGTTATTTAACCACTAGAATGTAAACTGTACATGGACAGTGAATTTCTTTTTCGTTCATTTAGAAGAGTTCCTGGCACATGGCAGGCATCCAGTAAACATTCATTATTAAACTCCAATTAACAGATGAGGAAATTGTGGCAAAGAATGACAGAAACTCAGGATTGAACTCAGATCTGTCAGATTCCAGAACTAGTATTTCTTTTTCATCTGTTGATATGACAGACAAATGAGAAATCTTAAATGGTTGCCCAATAGGTAACTATGAATTTTCTATGTAATTTACTTATGAGAAATGAAAATCATGTGTATTTCTTTTTATTATCAAATTAATTCTTAGAATAGGTACCTCTCTCACTTTAAATAGAACTGTTTTGTAGAAGGAAAAGAAAGCAGGCATTATTTTTTTTCCAATACTTCTATTAGATGCTGCTGCTGAAAATTTCTTGAAAAGCATGCTGTTTTGACCCATATTACAATAATCTAATATAGGCCATCAGAGTACTATGTAATTAATTCTTATTCAAATCCTTTTAAAATGTGAAACACATGCTCAGTAGCTGGCTGGGCATTTGAATAAAGGATGAAATTGAAGAAATAGGATTAACCTCTATGTGTCAGATATTTTGCTGTTATTTCTAATATTAGTCTTTACAAGTGTGAAGACTTTACACTTCACAACTATAAATCCCCTTTTAACCAAATTGCATAGAATGTAATTGTCTAGAGTTATAAGCCTAGTAAATAATACATTTGTGATTGTATTTTAAGACTGTAAACCATAATAATGATGTGCCTGGTATGTTTTGGTAATTTTTTTTTTCTAATAAGAGAACTCAATTGAAGCCTGACTTACCAGTAATAAATGGAAACTCATGAATATCCTCAACTATATTTCTTCAGCTCTTAGTTTCTTCATGTTACAAATGTTTTCTTAAAAGTTATTGTAGAAAATTTCAAATATACAAAAGTGAGAGGCTAGTTCAGCACACTCCTATACAGGCTTCTCACATTGCAACAAGCATCAACTTGTGGTCAACATTGTTTTACCACAGCTATCGTACGTGTGCCTACTCTCTCACACCTCCAGGAATCATTTCATTTTTAAAACTTTTAGTATGGGTTTCTAAGACATAGAGAAACAGTTTAAATAAGTCAAAATTATAATATCATCAAACCTAGATAACAATAAATAAATTGATACATACTTAAATGTATAGTACATACCTCATAACATATATGAAAATGTGCTAAAATGGATGATATAAATATTAAAGTTGAAACTATAAATTTGAGAAAAAATTATAGGAAAAATATTTATATTCTTGGGCTAGATAACAATTTTTTAGAGTAAGCACACACAAAAAAACCATGAATGACAAGGTGACAATATGGTCTTCATAAAAGTTAAAAACATATTTTTCAAAAGACAGTGTTAACTATAGAAAAAATGCTATAAGCAGAAGGCAATATATTCAAAATTTATATCTGATAAAGGAATTATATCAGAATATAGAAAGAAGTTTTACAACTCAATAATAAAACAACTCAATTACAAATGGGTTAAGATTTTGATAGATATTACACAAAAGATACATAAATGGCAAATAAGCTTATGAAAAACAGGCTTCAGGGAAATGCATTAAGATGCCATTGCATAACCAATAGACAACTACAATTAAAGAGACTGCAATAACAAAGATTGGTGAGGATGAGGGGTAACTGGAACCTTTGAACATTGCCACAGGGAATATAAAATAGTATAGCAACTTTAGAAAACAGTTGACCTGTTTCTTATAAATTTAAACATACTCTAATACACTTCCTAGCAATTCTTCTCCTGGGTATTTACTCATCCCTATAAACTTATTTTCACAGAATCACCTCTTTAAAGTCCTTATCTCTGAACACAGCCACATTCTAAGGCACTAGGAGATAGAGCTTCAACATATGCATTTGCAGGGAGGTGGTCATAATTCAGCCCATCCATACAGTTTCATGCTTTTCCAGGGTTCTCTGCCATGCAGTACTGCCGAGCATTCAAAATACTACTTCTTGTATTTTGTGAACTAATTTTATTTTTATTCTTAAGTTCCAGGGTACATGTGCAGGATGGGCAGGTTTGTCACATAGGTAAATGTGTGCCATGGTGGTTTTCTGCACCTATCAACCCATCACCTAGGTGTTAAGCCCAGCATGCATTAGCTATTTTTCCTAATACTCTCCCTGCCCCAACCCTACTCCTTGACAGGCCCCAGTGTGTATTGTTCCCTGTGCTGTGTTCATGTGTTTTTACTGTTCAACTCCCACTTTTAAGTGAGAACATGCAGTATTTGGTTTTCTGTTCCTATGTCAGTTTGCTGAGGGTAATGGCTTCCAGCTCCATCCATGTCCCTGCAAAGGACATGATCTCATTCCTTTTTATGACTGCATAGTATTCTATGGTGTATATGTGCCACATTTTCTTTGTGCAGTCTTCTAGGCTATCATCTTTGACAATTTTTTTTTCTTAAAAAATAAGCAAAGAAAAAAAGAAAAGACACACAGACTTGTACCCAAATGTTAATAGAAAGATTATTTATAATGGCCCAGAATTAGAAATTACTCAAATGTTCATCAATTGGTAAAATGATTAAAAAATTGTGATATATCCCTAAGGCAAAATATTACTCAATAATAAAAAGGAAATGCAGTCTGATTCACACAGCAGCATGAATAAATATAAAATGCTTAATGGAAAGAAGCCAAGACACAAAAGACTGTACTTTGTATGATCCCATTTATAGGAAATTATAGAAAAGGAATATTATAGTGATAGCAGATCAGTGGTCACCAAGGACTGGGACTTAGGAAGGGGATTGATGGCAGAGAGGTATGAGGGAACTTTTTGGGGTGATAGAAATGTTCATGATTATGATGGCTTTATATGACTATGTTTTTCAAAACTCAGCAAATTGTACACTTACACCAGGGATACAGCATTCAATAAAATAGGTTTAGGGCTTTGTCTTCATCCAGTTTATATTATCTTCTCTGCACTTGATCACATGTGGTACCAAACTAGTGTGAAAGTCTACTAATAATTTATGGTAATCATTGGCCAAAACCTACATGCAAGGAGTCTTCTTCTAGGCTGCAAGACCCATGAACACAGCTGCTGCCCCAAATCCCATGCAAATGCCTCTGGCTGCTGCCATAGTTTAGTGTGCTAGGGCTCCCATAACAAAATGCTATAGACTGGGTGCCTTAACTCATAGATATTTATTTTCTCATGGTTTTGGAAGCTAGCAGTCCAAGGTCAACGTGTGGGTAGGGTTGGTTTCTTCTGAGGCTTTACCCCTTAGCTTGCAGGTAGATGCCTTTTTGCTGTCCTCTCATGGTGTTTTTTTCTGCATGTATAACTATGGGACATCTCTGTGTGTTCAATTTTTCTTGTAAAGACACCAGTCGTATTGAGGTACGGCTCACTCATATAAATTCATTTTAACTTAATCACCCTGTCAAAGGTTCTGTCTCCAATTATAGTTGCATTCCAAGGTACTGGCCTTCAACATAAGAATTTACGGGGTGTGAGGGCAGGATAATTCAGCCCGTACATATAATTTCATGCTTTTTCAGGACCCTCTGCCATTAAGTCACTGAATATCAAAAGTACTACTTCGTAGGTCCCTGAGAAATAAATCACAGAAGTGATTTTGGAAAAATTTCATACATTTACATTATTTTGAATATTGCAAGGAAAATAAATAAGAATGGCAAAGAAGCACTAGTCTTTGTTCTCAAAACTCAAATTGAAGAGTCCCCTTTTACAAAGTTTCGTGGTCTCTGTACTGTGGGAAAATACGTAGTATTTTCCTTTCTGCATCTTCAAGTAGAACTTAGGCACAGCAGGGAATCTCTGAGAGTTTATCTCGATTTTCACCTGTTATTCCTTCTCCTTTAAGTAACATTCAGTAACTCAAAAGCATGAGTACTGGGTATCATTAAAAGAAATGTGGGATCCCTACATCCAGGGTGTCTAGGCCAACACCAAATTGGTTTGGAGCTTCTTGAGGGCAGTTATCAGGCCTGTTATATTTCTTGGTACCTTTCATAGTACCTATTGCAGGTGAACCCCCAAATTGAGGTTCACCCCTGGAAGCCACATGGGTTCTTGGCTTCATGCAGGAAAGAATTCAAGAGCGAGCTGACAGAGTAACGTGAAGGCAAGTTTATTGCAAAGCAAAGGAATGAAAGGATGGCTGCTCCACAGGCAGAGCAGGGGTACCCCATAGGTAGAATAGCACTAGGTAGGGGGCTGCTAGCTGGCAATTTTACAGCCATTTGTTGATTATATTATAAACAAAGGTTGGATTATTCACCAGTTTTCTGGGAATCGGGCAGCGAGGTCCCAGGGATTTCTCCCCAGTGTTGGCCATACAGTGTGACTTCTGGTCATTGTCACGGCATTTGCAAACTATCATGGTGCTGTGGGAGTGTTTTTATTAGCATATGTTGTAATTAGCACAGTGGAGGTCGCTTTAGTTGCTATTTTGGTTTTAGCTGACTTACCCTGTTTGTTTACTTATCCTCTCTTATCAGTGGGTCTCCTGATTTGTTGTTTATGGTCTTCTATTTTAGCAAAAGGGTCATGTGACCTATTGTCTTGGGAACTAGTTCTGTTGAATTCCTATTTCAGTACTGAGCTTAGTACTATGTCCACAGTAGCAACTAAACTATCTGCTTAATAAATATTTTCCAGAGGAAGTTAGAAGACTTTCAAAGGTGTGAACTACATTTCCCAGAATTCCCTTTGCCATCTGATCCTCAGTGGGCATCTGTGGAGGTAGAAAAGAGAAGCTCCAGGAGAAGCTGCAGGCAGGTGTGTGAGCAGACTGGAGGTCCGAGCTGCTTCTAGGTGTTCTTGAGAATTGTCACATTGATACTGCAGACAGAACTGGTTGGTGGAGCTGTCCATGAAATTCTTGAGATTCATGACAGCTTTAAGTGAATGCTTGTGATTGCCACTTGTGTGAAGAATGAAGAGTTTGAGTGAGGAGCTTTTCAGAGGTTTGATGGATTGGCAGCAGTGTTTGCCTTATCTCTGGAGAACCATCTATGTTGGTGCTTCAGGCTGGCATCGTTGGTAGTGGCTTTCCTGACTTTTGCATCCCAACTCTTCCAATCTTAGAAAAGCTTGAATTCTCATACTAAAAACCTTCCTATCTTGAATAAAGGAGTGTCTCTGGTTTCCACCCATGAAGCCTGGTTAATACCTAAAGTCCCGCAACTGAGCACAGTCAGAAACTGCTCCAGAATTGCAGTCAGAGAAGGTTAGAATTAGAAAAAGCCTCAGAGATCTCTATCTAAATTTCTTATTTTACAAATGAGGAAATGGGCTCGATGTAATATAGTGACTTAGATGAGAAAGGTAGAATCGCATTTAGAATCTGATTTCAATCCAATGCTTTTTTAATTTCTATCATACTTTGTTTACCTTTAAAAATACACAGAAATGTGAGCTTCAAATCACTGAAATATTTAAAATATATACAGAAATAAGGAGGGATTATTTTGTTTAGGTAATCACTTGTATATTTATTTTGTGAATGTGAACTATTCATGTGCGTGCTCTTTCTCTCTCTTGCTCTCTTCCAGTGAGAGCACCAGAAAGTATCTGATGGATCCAAAGTTGAAATGTACCTGTGGAGAGAAGATTATTCCAGGTTCTAGGGAAAATCTAGAGAAAAATCAGCTATAGGAAGAACCCAGGATAAATAGGAACAATAATGAAAAAAATATGGAATAAAGTTGAATAAACTGAGATATGTTATGATGATAGAAGACATTAACAAGATATTCTATGATACCAAGATATTCTATGTTGGAAGACTGCATAAATAAATAAATGATAGTCTATCATAACAACTGAATTTTGTGTGCCTATTAAAATGATTTTAACAATGAGTTTTTAATAATATGAGAGAACATTTTTGACATCATGGTGACTGAAACACAAGAAATATTCAGAATTATAAATGAGCTATCATCTCAGCTATATTTTAAAACTACACAGAAAAAAAAGGACAAAGGAAATTTGCCAAAATCATGCTGGTATTCACTTGGAGTGGTGGGACTGTGACAAAACTCTCTCTCTCTCTTTTTTTTTTTTTTTTTTTGCCTTCATTTTTCTCTTGTCTAAACCTTCCTGATTTTCTCCAGTGAGTGTATTACATTTATTATCAGGATTAAAATGGGAGAGGAGAAACCTGTAGTTTCAAGAAGTAATAAATAGGATAGTTAATCAAGGACAAGGTGAAGTTTTTCCCTAAGAAAATCTTAGCTACATCTTTTTCATTTCATGAACTGCTCACTGTTTCCAACAGAATATTTGCAATAAAACCTGAATTGCCTGACTGACTAAGTGACTGACAGGTTTTAAAAGGTTCTGTCATGTAGTCGGAGAAGTGCATGAATTCTTTATTTCTGTGTGACATGTAGCAAATGAGGATAGAGGGCTATTTTCTTACAATTTTAGAATCGGTATAGCTTGTAAGTGTAAGTGTTGTTTTTTTCTTTAAATTAGATTTGGAATTTTAACATATACTATGGGAATTCTTTCAGGTCCTTAGCATGTTCATGAAAAAGCATGCTGGGTAAAACAATCGCTTTCTCAGAAAAAGAAAATATGCTGCTTTTTTTCGCAAGCTCCCTTTTAACTTCACAAATATTAATGACCATTATTAAGGTATCTCTTTACAGAAATGCTCAAACATCTTTTTGTAGATTAATAAGCCTCTAGGATTGGTATTTGATTTTGATTCATTTTGTAGAAATGCTCAAAAGGATGGAGACAGTGACTCTCATTTCTCATATTATATGGCTTGACATTTGAATTTTCAAAATATCAAGGATTTCTCCAGTGTGATTCATGTGAATCATGTGCCTTTTGTTTTTCTTTGAATGATGGGCTGCTGATTCAGAACTATATTATAAAATTAGAAATGCTAATATTCCATTCAGCCTACTTTTAAAAATCTGTTCTTTCAACTTTTGGCTTATTAATCTGCAAACTCATTTGATAATTAAATTTGGTACAGAACTTTTATTTGTATTTTAGTTTTTTTTTTTTTTTTTTACAAACAAAATAGCCTGAAGCACACTAATGAAATGTGTATGGGAAAATGCCAGCAGTCTGGGATTTTTGCTAGGCAGGTCATAGTAATGTCTCCATCATTAACTTTGTAGGTAGCATGAGCTATAACCCATGGCTTTAGTGGCTGTAATATGAGAGTTTTCTTCTCTTCGTTTTAGTGGCTGTAATATGAGAGTTTGTTGCCCTATATATTAGACAGGATAGGTTAAATTATGCTGCAGTAATAAAGAGCCTCCACAATTTCAAATTTTGAAACAATCAACATTTATATCTTGCTTATACTATATAACCATCATGGGTCAACTGGGGTCTCTGTTCCCAAGTCATTATCATCCTTACTCTGGGACTCAGGCTGACAGAGCAGCCACTTCCTGAAACATTGATGGTTTCCATAGCAAAGGTAATTGAGAAGATGCCAAAGCATGCATTGACTCTTAAAGCTTCTGCCCAGAAGTGATACATGCTACTTCCTTACATATTCTATTCATCAAAGCCAGTCTTATGGCCAAGCTTAACTTCAAGAAAGGGAAACTCAATTTTGGTAAAACTTAATATAATCTATAAAGGTCGTTTAATGTCTAGGAGTCTACTTTCCCAAATGCACTGAGAGTGGTTATGATAAACATTTGCCTTAAGAACAAATATGTACCTTGTAGCAAAGGTACCTTGTACCTGATGGTATTTTGGGGGAAATTTTTATGAGGAGCATTAAAGATTCACAGAAATAATACAGAGATATCTTTTGTATACTTTACCTTGTTTCCCTAATGATAATAGTTTGCAAAACTGTAGTGTAATATCACAACCAGGATATGGACACTGATGCAATCTACCTTTCTCATTAAAACTTCCCCAGTTTTACTTCTATTCATTTATATTTGTGTATGTGTGTTTAGTTCTTTGCAATTTTTATCAAATGTGTAGGTTTCCTGTGTTTTCCACCACTGTGAAGGTACTGATCAGGGCTAACACTGCAAACATCCTTCTCTCCTACCACTAATGTGCTCTCCATTTTATCATTTGAAAAATACTATTTAAATGTAATCATACAATGTACAGTTTCAGGGGACTGGCCTTTTTCATTCAGCTTGATTCCCTGGAGATTTATCTAACTTGTTGAAAACATTAGTAATCTGTTATTTTTATTGCTATGTGTTATTCATGGCATGTATATCCTCAGTTTGTTTAACAATTGCCTGTTGAAAGACATCTGGGCTGTTTACAGTGTTTGGCTAATATGAATAATGCTACTCTGAATATTTGTGTCAAAGTTTTTGTGTGAAAAATAAGTTTTCATTTCTCTGAGATAAGTGCCCATGAATATAGGCATTGGATAATATGATAATTACATTATTAGTTTTATAAGAAATTGCCAATTGTTTTTCAGCATGGCTTTACCACTTAACATTCCCACCACCAATGTATGAATGATCCACCAAATGCTCATAAGCATTTGGCATTTTCACTATTTTTTATTTTAGCCATTCTTATAAATGTGTAGCGATATCTCATTGTAGTTTCAATTTGCCTTTCCTTGATGCCTAATGATATTAAAAATTTTTGCATGTGATTATTAGGCATCTATATCTTTATGTAAAGTGCCTGTTCATATCTTTTGCCCATTATTTATTGAGTTGTTTTTATTCTTATCATTGAGTTTTGAGTATTCTTCCTGTATTTTAGAAACAAGTTCTTTGTCAGAGTGATGATTTGCAAATATTTTCTTCTGATCTGCAGCTTGTCTTTTTATTCTCTGAACAGTGTCTTTTGCAGAACAAACATTTTTAATTTGAATGACATATAAGTTACCTATTTTTTTCTTTTATGGCTTTTGCTCTTGGTATCATTTAAAAAATATTTGCCTGTCTCTAGATTCCAAGGATTGCCTCCTGGATTTTGAGGAATCCAGATGCAGGTATGATTGTTCAGATGCAACTATAGGCAATTACAAAGCTTAGCCTGGCAGACCTCATGGGGAGAAGCTGATCTCCCCACACCAGATTTTGTATATAGCCAGTGCATTGCAATTTCCTGGAGCAAGTTGAAAACAAGGCCTTTCTGGGCCCAACCATGTTTATATGCCTATCTGCATTTCTAGTCCAGGCACCTTCAGTGGGAGTTCTCCTCACAGGGGACCTAGGCGGAGGCATTTCCCAGGCATCTCCGCTGAGACCTCCATATTGGGAACCTTGGCTGAAATGCTTCTCTCCACTTAGCTTCAGTATCTTTCTACTCCCAGCGTTTCCCTTTTCCAGCGTCTCAGCCGGTGAATCCATAGAGAGGCAAGAATCTTTTGTTTAAGGTTTTTCAGCAGTGAGACAATTCCCTTTGTAAGTATTATATCCTCCTGACCCTCAGGTAGTGAAATAATATAGGGGAAAAAAAATGGAACACTAGGGAGCTAGTGCCTCTTGCTTGCACTGTCACTATAAGTAAACAGAGGTTGGATTGTTAGTGTCAGTTTGGCTTGCTGTCCAAATTGAGCACCTTCACAACTGATTGCTTGAATTATTTTTTAAGTTTCATGCTATTACTATTTATATTTAATTCCATGATTCATTTAGAGTTAATTATTGTATAAATGTCAGGTTTAAGTGGAGATTCATTTTACTTTTGTCTGTGATTGTTTAATCGCCCCAATACCATTGGTTGAAAAGGCTCTTCCTCCACGAACTTACCTTTGCATGTTTGTGGAAAAATGGTTGAACAGATTTGTGTGTGCCTATTTCCCTGTTTTCTATTTTGTTCCATTGGTATATATGTATATCTCTCTACCAATATCACATTTTCTTGATTGCTGTAGCTACCTAGTAAGCTTTAGTATCCAGTAGAATAATTCCTTTCGCTTTATTATTCTTTTTCAAGATTATTTAAACTAATTGAGAAACTTTACCTTTTCTAAATTTTTACAATAATCTTGGCTCTGTCTACAAAAAATCTTGCTGAGAGTTTTGTAGAAATTGCACTAAATCTTCCTCTTTCTTCCTTTCCTGTATTCTTTTTCTTTCTTTTTTTTTTTTTTAATTTTTTTTTTTCTTTTAATTAAAAAAAAAAAAAAAAACAGAAAAAAATACGCTTTTCCCATAAAAGTGCAAAAAAAAAAAAGAAATTGCACTAAATATATAGGTCACTTTGAGAACTGATTGCTTTACTATGTTGAGTCTTCCAATTCATAAATTCGGTATGTCTCTCCTTATTTAGGTCTTCTTTGATTTCTTTCATAAGCATGCTGTAATTTTATGCCCACAGTCCTGTGCTTCTTTTTTATTTAGGCTTTTGAGACAGAGTCCCCAGGCTGGAGTGCAGTGGCACAAACTCAGCTCACTGCAACCTCTGCCTCTCAGGTTAAAGTAATTCTCATGCCTTAGCCTCCCAAGTAGCTGGAATCACAGGTGCATGCCACCACACCCAGCTAGTTTTTGTAATTTTAGTAGAGATGCGGTTTCACCATGTAGGCCAGGCTGGTCTTGAACTTTTGAGCTCAAGTGATCTGCCCGCCTCAGCCTCTCAAAGTGCTGGGATTATAGGCCTGAACTACCATGCCCAGCCTGTCCTGTGCATGTTAACAGTTTATTAAATATATCATTTTTTGGAGCCACTGAAAATTGTATTATTTTTAAATTGTGTATTTTATATATTCATTGTTAGTGTTTAGAAGTGCAATTAATTTTTGTGTATTGATCTCATATCATCCATCATTGATTGCTCTAAAATGTTTTTTTTGTTGATTTCTTGAGATTTTCTTTTTTTTTCTCCTCACGCAGAAATTTATTATTTTGCATCTGGTATCCTTCACAGCTTTTTCTATAACAACAATGGCATATTGAATGGTGTAATACTTCCAGACACTCATGATGTTCTCTCTATCGGGCTTGTCTTCCATAGCACTGGCAATCCTTTCTGTAGGGTACTATGTGTAATAAGCCTTAAAGCGTTTTATGACCCTCTGATATAGAGGCTGATTTCAAGACATTGTGTCTGGGGGAAAGTAGATGCCTTCAATGTTGAACTCAGGGTTTTAAAAATTATTATTATACTTTAAATTCTGGGGTACATGTGCAGAAGGTGCAGGATTGTTGCATAGGTACACACATGCCATGGTGGTTTGCTACTTCCAATCACTTACATCAGGCATTTCTCCCAATGTTATCCCTCCTCAACCTTCCTATTCCCCCACTATCCCCCTCCAGCCCCCCAACCCCCAACAGACCCCAGTTGTATTGTTTCCCTCCCTGTGTCCATGTGTTCTCATTATTCAACACCCACTTATAAGCCAGAACATGTGGTGCTTGGTTTTGTTCTTATGTCAGTTTGTTGAGGCTGATGGTTTCCAGCTTCATCCATGTCCCTGCAAAAGACATGAATTCATCCTTTTTATGGCTGCATAGTATTCCATGGTATATATGTGCCACATTTTTTTTTTATCTAGTCTATCATCAGTGGGCATTTGGGTTGATTCCAAGTCTTTGCTATTGTAAACAGTGCCACACTGAACATATGTGTGCATGTGTCTTCCTAGTAGAGTGATTTATAATCCTTTGGGTATATACCCAGCAATGGGATTGCTGGATCAAATGGTATTTCTAGTTCTCGATCCTTGAGGAATTGCCACATTGTCTTCTACAGTGTTTGAACTAATTTACACTCCCACCAACAGTGTAAAAGCATTCCTATTTCTCCACATCCTCTCCAGCATCTGTTGTCTCTGGATTTTTTAATGATCACCATTGTAAGTGGCATGAGAAAGTATCTCAATGCGGTTTTGATTTGCATTTCTCTAATGACCAGTGATGATGAGCATTTTTTCATATGTTTGTTGGCCACATAAATGTCTTGTTTTTAAAAGTACCTGTTCATATCCTTCACCCACTTTCTGATGGGGTTGTTTGTTTTTTTCTTGTAAACCTGCTTTAGTTCTTTGTAGATTCTGGATATTAGCCCTTTGTCAGATAGGTAGCTAGCGAATATTTTTTCCCATTCTCTTAGTTGCCAGTTCACTATAATGATAGTTTCTTTTGCTATGCAGAAGCTCTTAAGTTTAATTAGATTCCATTTGTCTATTTTGGCTTTTGTTGCCATTGCTTTTGGTGTTTTAGTCATGAAGTCCTTGCCTATGCCTATGTCCTGAATGATGTTGCCTAAGTTTTCTTCTAGGGTTTTTTTTTTTTTTCCTTTTCTTTTCTTTTTTATTGCATTTTAGGTTTGGGGGTACATGTGAAGAACATGCAAGATTGTTGCATAGGTACACACATGGCAGTGTGATTTGCTGCCTTCTTCTCCATCACCTATATCTGGCATTTCTCCCCATGCTATCTCTCCCCAACTCCCCACCCCCTGCTGTCCCTCCCCTATTTACCCCTGACAGACCCCAGTGTGTGATGCTCCCCTCCCTGTGTCCATGTGTTCTCATTGTTCAACACTCACCTATGAGTGAGAACATGAGTTCTAAGTTGATTGCATTGTGGTCTGAGAGACTGCTATGATTTCTATTCTTTTACATTTGCTGAGGAGTGATTTACTTCCAATTATGTGGTCACTTTTAGAGTAATGTGTGTGATGCTGAGAAGAATGTATATTCTGTGGATTTGGGGAGGAGAATTCTGTAGATGTCTATTTGGTACACTTGGTCCAGATCTGCATTTGAGTCCTGGATATCCTTGTAATTTTCTGTTGATCTGTCTAATACTGACAGTGGAGTGTTAAAGTCTCCCACTATTATTGTGTGGGAGTCTAAGTCTCTTTGTAGTTCATTAAGAAATTTCTTTATGTATTTGGGTGCTCTTGTATTGAGTGCATATATATTTAGGATAATTAGCTCTTCTTGTTGCATTGATCTTTTTACCATTAAGTAATGCCATTCTTTGTCTTTTTTTAAATCTTTGTTGGTTTAAAGTCAATTTTATCAGAGAATAGGATTGCAGCCCTTCCTTTTTTTTTTTTTTTCTCTTCATTTTCTTGGTAAATCTTCTTCCATCCCTTTATTTTGAGTCTATGTGTGTCTTTGCATGTGAGAGAGATCTCTTGAATAGAGCACACTGATGGATGTTGACGTTTTATCCAATTTGCCAGTCTGTGTCTTTTGATTGGGGCATTTAGCCCATTTACATTTAAGGTTAAGATTGTTATGTGTGAATTTGATCCTGCCATTCTGATATTAGCTGGTTGTTTTGCCTGTTAGTTGATGCTGTTTCTTTGTTGTGTCAATGGTTTTTGCCATTTGTTACGTTTTTGCAGTGGCTGGTACTGGTTGCTCCTTTCCATGTTTATTGCTTCTTTCTGGAGCTGTTGCAAGGCAGGCCTGGTGGTGATGAAATCTCTCAGCAATTGCTTGTCCATAAAGGATTTTTTTTCTCCTTCACTTATGAAGCTTAGTTTGGTTGGAAATGAAATTCTGGATTGAAAGTTCTTTTCTTTAAGGATGTTGAATTTTGGCCCCCACACTCTTCTGGCTTGTAGGGTTTCTTCTGAGAGAACTTCTGTAAGTCTGATGGACTTCCCTTTGTGGGTAATCTGACCTTTCTCTCTGGCTGCCGTTAGCATTTTTTCCTTCATTTCAACCCTGGTGAATCTGACGATTATGTGCCTGCCCTTCTTGAGGAATATCTTTATGGAGTTCTCTGTATTTCCTGGACTTGATATTGGCCTGCCTTTCTAAGTTGGGTAAGTTCTCCTGGTTAATATCCTGAAGAATGTTTTCCAGCTTGGATTCATTCTCTCCATCATATTCAGGTACACCTATCAAATGTAGATTAGGTCCTTTTACATAATCCCATATTTTTTGGAGGCTTTGTTCATTTCTTTTCGCTCTTTTTTCTCTGATCTTGCCTTCTCATTTTATTTCATTGAGTTGATCTTCAATCTCTGATATCCTTTCTTCTCCTTGATCAATTTGGCTGTTGAAACTTGCGTATGCTTCACGAAGTTCTCGTGCTGTGTTTTTCAGCTCCATCAAGTTGTTTATGTTATATTCTGAGCTGGTTATTCTAATTAGCATTTTGTCTAATGTTTTTTCAAGGTTTTTAGTTTCTTTGCATTAGGTTAGAACATGTTCCTTTAGCTCAGAGAAGTTTGTTATTAACCACCTTCTGAAGCCTGCTTTTGTCAATTCATCAAACTCATTCTCCATCCTGTTTTGTTCCCTTGCTGATAAAGAATTGTGATCCATTGGAGGAGGAGAGACAGTCTTGTTTTTGGTAATTTCAGCCTTTCTGTGCTGGTTTCTTCCCATCTTTGTGGATTTATCTACCTTTGGTCTTTGAAATTGGTAATTTTGGATAGGGTCTCTGAGTGGATGTCCTTTCTGTTGATGTTGAAGCTATTTCTTTTTATTTTTCAGTTTTCCCTCTAACAGTCAGGTCCCTCTGCTGTAGGACTGCTGGAGGTCCACTAAAGACCTTGCTTACCTGGGGAATCACCCGTTGGGGCTATAGAACAGGAAGGATTGCTACCTGTTCTTTCTACTGGTAGCTTCGTCCCAGAAGGGTACCCAGTAGATGTCAGCCAGAGCTCTCCTGTATGAGGTGTCTTTTTGGTTATATGGGGATCAGGGAGCTGCATGAGGAGGCATTCTGTCCTTTATTGGAGCTCAGGTGCTGTGCTGTGAACTCCGTTTCTCCCTTTAGAGCTGCTGTGCAGATACGTTTAAGTCTGCTGCAACAGAACTCCCAATCACCCCTTTTCCCAGGTGCTCTGTCCTGGGAAGGTTGGGTTTTATTTATAAGTCCCTGACATGCTGCTGTCTTTTTTTCAGAGTTGTCCCGCCCATCATGGAGGGAGTCTAGTCACAGTCTGCCTGCATAGGTGCTGCTGAGCTGCCATGGACTCAGTCCAGCTGCTGTGTAAACTTCCACTGGCTTTTGTTTATACAGGTAAGGTTAAAACCACCTTGGCAATGGTGGATACCCTTCTCCCCACTGAGCTCAATCATCCCTGGTTGAACTCGAACTGATGTGCTGGCTGCAAAACGCTCAAGCCAGAGGGTTTCAGTTTGCTGGTCTTTGTGGGGGTGGGACCTGCCAAGCTGTATCACTTGGCTCCCTGCCTTCAGCTCCCCCTCTTTCTGGGGAGCAGGAAGCTCTGTCTCACAGGCGCTTTAGCTGCCAGCCAAAATGGCTACCCAGTTTTGTGCTGATAACCTGCAGCATTGGCTGGAATGGCCACTCAGATCGGTGGTAGTAACTTGCAGCACTTGTTGGCCTGGCAGAGATCTCCTGGTCTGAGGGTAGTAAAGACCATGGGAGAAGTGCATATCTGAACCAGAGTACCAGAGGGGAAAAGTTCCTGATGGCCTCTGTTGGATAGGAGGAGGGGAGTCCTCTGGCCAGTTGCACTTCTCTGGTGAGGCAGCACCCTGCCCTGCCTTGGTTTGCCCTCCTTGGGCTCCATCCAGTGTCCAACCAATCCCATTGAGATGAACCTGGTACCTTGGTTTGAAATGTGGAGATCACTTGCCTTCTGCATCACTCATGCTGGGAATGCACACCAGAGCTGTTCCTATTCAGCCATCTTGGCAGAAGTCTGAAATTTCTTGAGATTTTCTATGTAGACAGTCATACCATCTGCAGCTTTTTATTCTTTTATTTATAATCTGTAGGCCTTTTCTTTCTTTTCCTTTATTAAACTTGTTGAAACTTCTAATGCTATGTCGATAAAGAGTGGTGAGACTGAACATCCTTGTCTTATTTCTGATTTTAGGAGAAAAGTTTTAAATTTTTTTATTAAGCAAGACATTGTTGTAGGTTTTGTAGATGTTCTTTATTGAATTAAAGTAACTGCCCTGTATTCCTAAATTGCTGATTTTTTTTAGCATAAATGGTTACTGGGTTTTATCAAATGCTTTTCTGCATTAATTGATAGGGCCGTATAATTTTTGTTTTTTAAGCCATTGATGAAATAGATTACATTGGCTTTAAATTGTGGGTCAGATTTGAGTACCTGAAATAAATATCACTTGGTCATAGTGTATAATCTATTTATGCATTGCTTAGAATTGATTTGTTAACATTTATTAAAGACTTTTGCTTCTAAGATGGTGAGAATTATTGATCTGTAGTTTTTTCTCTTTATTTTCCTATTTTTGTTTGCTTTTATATGCTTGCTTAATAAAATGAGTTAATGTGTGTTATCTCTTATTCTACATTTTGATAGATTGTGTAAAATTAATGTTCATTATTCTCTAAATATTTGATAGAATTCTCCAGTGAAAGTATCTGGGCCTAGAGAATTTTGGGGGAGAGCTTTTAAATTATAGATTCAGTTTATTTAATGGTTATAAGGATCTTTATATTACATATTTCATCTTGATTGAGTTTTGATTGTTTGCGGCTTTCAGGGAATTGGTCAAGTTTTCTTACTTTTTTGAATATCTTCGCATACAGCTGTTTGTTGTATTTCATCTTTTTAATGTTTTCTGGGTCTGTAGTTACAACCTCAATTTAATTCCTTTTTTTAAATTTCTGTCTACTCTATTTATTTTTAAAATCTTATTAGAGATGATCGATTTATAGATTTTTTTGAAAAACCATATTTTTGTTTCATTGATTAATTTCTATTATTTTTCTATTTTCAGTTTTGTTCATTTTTGTTTTGATTTTTGTTATCTTCTTTTTATTTGGGGCTTGTTTTGCTCTTCTTTTTCTAGTGATTTTGAGGTAAGAACTTAGGTTATTGATTTGAGACCTTTCCTCATTTCTAAGTATTTGGTGATAAACGTATCCCTTTCAGCACCGCTTCACTTGTAGCACATAAATTTTCGTATGTTGTTTATGTATGTATGTATTTATTAATTTGAGGCAAGGTCTCTCTCTGTTGTTCATGCTGGAGTGCAGTGACATGATTATGGCTCACTGCAGCCTCAGCCTCCCAGGCTCAAGTGATCCTCCTACCTCAGCTTCCCAAGTAGCTGGAACTGCAGGCCTGCACCATCATGCTTGGCTAATTTTTAAATTTTTGTCTAGAGCTAGGATCTTCCTATGTTGACCAGGCTAATTCTGGAATGTTGTAGTTTTCATGTTCATTCAGTTCAATGCAGTTTTAAAAAATTTCCTTGAGAATTGCTCTTTGATCCATAGATTATTTAGACGTTCTCTGTTTAGTTTCCATATGTCAAAAGATTTTCCTATAGTCTTGTTTTTAAAAACCGATTTTTTGTTTTACTCCATTATAGCCAGAGAACATGTTCTGTATGATTTCAGTTCTTTTAAATTTCCTGAGGCTTGTTTCGTGGCCCAGGATATATTCTATCTTGAGGAATGTTCCACAAGCACTTGAAAAATGTATGTATTTTGTTGTTGGTGGTGGTGCAGTGTTCTATATACATAAATTAGAAGTTCTTAGTTGATTGTGTTGTTCACATCTTTTAAATTCTTGCTGCTTTTATTTCTGGTAGTCCTTTCAGATGCTGAGTAAGGGGTGCGTGAAGTACTCAGCTTAAATGTGATTTTGTCATTATGTCATTCCCGTCTTTGTTGCTACTAATTTTCTTTGTTCCAAAGTCTATTTTTTTTGCATATTTATGTAGCCATGGCTGCTTTGTTTTTTAATAGTGTTTCCATGGAATACTATTTAATATCCTTTTAGTTTCAGCTTGCCTATGTTGTTGGATTGAAAATGATTTATTGTAAACATATGTAGTTGGGTCATTTTAAAATAAACTCTTGTGTGAAATGTAAAGGGGTAGTGGAGGAGTGGAGAAGAATCCTTCCCCTGACCACTTTTTGTCAATCAGAAAACAACAAAAGGGGCTTCTGATCAACTTGGTGGTGTTAGTCCTACCTGATGTTGTCAGAGGGACCATGGTTTGATCATGGAGAGGAATGAGCCTACCTACATTGAGAATTGGCAAATACGGGTCTGGGTTGCCTTCTTCTCTTAGGTAGAGGGCTGGATGTATGATGCCCTGCTGCTGTATTACTTCAATCCTAAGATCATGAAGTAAGTTCACTTTCTTCTTAGAACCATACAGAATTCTCCTTTAGTTGTCTCTTACATTATTTTCCAGCTTTATAGTTGTGCTTAGCAGGGAGGAGTAAAGAGAAATGGATTTATGCCCACTTATCCAGACTGGAAGAGATAGTTTGTATGCTAAATTACTAATTTACTGAAGGTAAGATCTACCTTATGCTCCTCAGCATCTTTCACAGTCCATAGTGTAGTTTTTAGTGTATCATAGCTTTTCAATGGTTACAATTTTAAGTGAGAATGTTTATAATTGTGAACTTTTGGCTATTTCTAGACCCAACAACTGTGAGTTCAAATATCTCATCGTAAATGTCTTTATATTGAATAACAATCCTTCTTACTGATTATTAAGTGTATGCTCCTGTGTCATTTTGGCAAACTTTAGTTGTCACCATCATTGCAACATTGTTTTAGCTTACATTTCTTTCAAGGTGTCTGTATGTTGGTTATAGTACTTTGAACTTGAAGATTTTTTTAGCTTACTTATAGATTCTAAGAAAATATAATAAATTTTTAATGTGAAAAGTGATTTTGTTAGAACTAAATTTGACATCCTAAAATAGATGAAACATTTATTTAAAACTCAGCTACAAAAGACAGAGAAAAAAAATCTAGAGATTTAGAAAGTAGAGCATAAGAGATTGGTTCTAAAACACGTGTTTTCAGCTAAAAGTAGATTTGCTATGTGGCTTGGTTTAACATCACTGAGTTCACCTGACTTGATTCTTGCTGAAGTTGAAATAGACTGGTTTACTTTCCTGACTTCACCTCACACACTATATCTTGTCACATGCAATTACATTTCCCACAAAAATTTCAATTGTTCATTTGCCTGTCATGTTTCAGAGAACTCTAAACCTTTTTCAGTGTAATTTTTAGGAGAATCCAAAAATGCTCATTCCCCACCCCACCCCAGCAGCTATTATTTTATAAAATACTGGATTATTATGATCAGTGGCTACATATTTCAATTACCATATTTCTTTTGCAAATACGTTTCACTTAAAAGATTTAACTTTTGGATCTACTGAAGTCATTTTTAAGATGGTTCTTTTACAAATGAGTAGAATGAAAAGTCTATTCTCATAGCTTGTCATCTGGAAAAAGGGGGAAAAGGGTCAGGTTATTATTGTTAACAAGGAGCCCAGCTACTGAGTTTGCCAGAATGCTCAGATGAATGGTTGTGAAATGAAAAAAAAAGTGAGGAGCTTAAATAGAAGTTAACATCAAATATTTGAAGTGAATGGGCATTTCTCCTTTCTTTTGTAACTTTTCTCATTTATACTATAAATCTAACATTTGATTATACTTTGTTTTCTACTGTTTATTTCCTCTGGTTAAGTATTATTTTACTCACCCTTCCATGTAAGCTTCTTCATGTGTCAGAAGGAAGCCTTATACTTCATCTGCTTTCTCCTTCATTCCTTCAACCTTTCCTCTTGATAAAAATGACCTTGTATTAAAGGCTTTCTGGCCAGTTCTAATTTTAATTGTTCTATCTCATTGTTCCACAAACCATAAGCCTGTCTCGGAATTTTAACACTGTAGTATATAAGATAGATTCAGCAAACTGGATTTCATAATTGAAGCAATACTGTAATTCTTTAGTAAGATGAACTGTCTTAATAGTTACAAAGAGAGGTAATTTCTATTAAATTTAAAGCAAAGAATAGCCAATTATGCTGACATTGGAGGCAATGGCTGAAGTGGTGATATGGTTTGGCTGTGTCACCACCAAAATCTCATCTTGAATTCTAGCTTCAATAATTCCCACATGTCATGGGAGGGACTCGGTGGGAGGTAATTGAATCATAGGGGCTGATCTTTCCCATGCTGTTCTCATGATAGTGAATAAGTCTCACAAAATCTGATGGTTTTATAGAGGGGAGTTTCTCTACACAAGTTCTCTCTTGCCTACCACCACGTAAGATGTGCCTTTCTCCTCCTTTGCCTTCCGCCATGATGGTGAGGTCTCCCCAGTCATGTGGAATTGTGAGTCCTTAAAACCTCCTTTTTTTTTTTTATTATAAATTACTCAGTCTTGGTTATGTCTTTATTAGTAGCATGAGAACTAATACAAATGGTATATTTTCTGAACTTTTGATTCAGAAAATACATTTGTTATACCCACAGTGACTAGTAAATTACCTTGATACATTATAGGATGTTAGAGGATAGAACATCTGTATAACATTTGGCATAGTTTTCATTGTTGCTAAAGTCTAGGGGAGATGAAAGAAGGCAGATGCTTTCACCCGTGGAATATTCAATTCAGTACTCTAATGATAATGTTACAAAATAATTTTCTATATCTGCTGACTTTAAGTGTGGGAATTGAATATCTGTAAGTGTGGATATGACAAATTCTATTTTGTTGGTGTATCTTTGAAGACATCTTTCAGATATGTAGACATTTTAATGTTGTTTTCCCCTGGTGAGCAAGTGAAGTTCTTTTAAGAAACAGTAAACCATTAGAATGAAATAAAATAATCAAGATTGCCCAGTTTATTAATATATATTTTAAATTTTGGTAATGAAGCATTACTCAAACAAGAGAAAATATCCTGAAGACCTAGTACAAGAACTGTTTTCAACTTAGGAATACTTAAAGCTGGAACCATCTGGCCCTTATTAATTGTGTCCTACAAATTTCTTCACTTACTTGGGTTTCTAGTTCTTGTAAACTGAAAATTTTTTGACAAATGCAGTAGCTTTATTTATAGTAAAATAAAGTCAAGAGTGAAAAATCATGAAGTACCTTAAGGCATGAGTACCCTGTCAAATACCAGTTAAAGTCAATGATAGTTATTTTGATCTTCAACTAGTGTTTCTTGAGAAACCTACTGTATGTTAAACCTTAAATTCCTACGTTCTGAAGATGAAATTGCAAGCAAGAAGTAGTCCCTATTCTCAAGAAATACTGACAGTCTAGAGGACTTAGCATCAGGAACAAACATTAAATTATCTACTGAAAGCATCCTGAGCATTTAAAACAAATCAGTTTGCACTTTTCCCAGTCTGTTTTGTAAGCTATGATGGATGTATATACAGCTCATAAACTGCTCTGATTCAGGTTCCATGTATCATGAGTTTCGTTAGTAATGCCAGTTTGTAGCCGGAGGTACATCCCATGTAAAGCAGAGATTTGGGCTATGGATCTTGATTGGAAGAGTTAGAACCACTTTTTGAGGAGGAGGAGGGTGAGAACTTTTGACATGTGTATCAGCTTTCTATTGTTGCCATCATAAATTATTACAAACTTCTAGCTTATAAGAAACTCAAATTTGTCGTCTTGCCATTCTGTAGATTAGAAGTCTAACACAGGCCTCACTGGGCTAAAATGAAGGTGCCAATCATGTTGTGTTTCTTTCTTCATGCTTTAGAGGAGAACCAATTTCTGTTTCCAACTTCTAGGGGGCTACCAATATTTTTGATTTGTGGCTTTCTTCCTCCATCTTCAAAGCCAGCAATGGAAGGTCAATTTCTTCTTACATTGCGCCTCTCACCTTTCTTAGTCACATTTCTCTTTGATGCAATTCTTCTGCCTCTCTTTTTCACTTTTAAGGACACTTGTAAAATATTGAAGCCACTTGGATAATTCACGGTAATCTCTCCATCTCAAGGTCCTTAATATCTCAAGGTCCTCACATCTGCAAAGTCCCTTTTGCCATATAGGGTAATATATTCACAGATTCCAGTGCTCAGAGCATGGATATCTTTGTGGGTCATTATCCTGCCTACTGCCACAGGTTACATAATCTTAAAGTTAAAGAACCCTAATACTGCCTGAGAGTCACTAGAAGAAATCCAGCACCAATGAAGCCTTTGCATTTAGCCATTCCTACTATAGAGGCTGCTAGTCCTATCACGACATTGAGCAAAATAATGCTAAACTAGCTGGTGATACAATCATTCCTGCTGTGAACTGAATGTTTGTGCTTCTCAAAATTCCTGCTTTGAAGCCACAACCTCCAATGTGACTGTATTTGGAGATTGTGCCTTTATGAAAATAATTAAAGTTAAATGAGGTCATTAGGATGGGAGTTTGATCTGTTAGTATTAGTATCCTGATAAGAAGAGATGAGAGAGCTTGCACTCTCTCTCTCTGTCTTTGTATCTCCTTGCCGTGTGAAGACACAGAGAGAAGGTGGCAAGTTGGAAGAGATCTTTTACCAGGAAGCAAATTGGCCAGCACCCTGATTTGGGACTTCTAGCCTCCAAAAAAGTGATAAAATAAATTTCTGTTACTTACACCCTCTAGTCTATGGTATTTTGTTATAAAAGCCTGAGTCAAGTAAGACAGTTCCCAAAATGGCTTTGTCTCTCTCTCTCTCCCTTTTTCATTCCCTGGCCCATGCGCCTTCTTGCAGCTCCTGCTCATTTGTCTTTGTCCCAACATTTATTTAAGAAAATAATAGGAATAAAACATGCTCAAGGCTAGATGAGAATGTAACATTTTGCCCAGAGGAAAATTAAATTCTGAGGCAGCATTCTGAAGGTGCATATTAAGTGAATTGGTGGGGGGAAATGTAATTTAGGAGATGGTGAAATTGCATTTGAATGGAGATGCAGTCATCTCGCGGCTCTGTGTCTATCTGGAGATCATTTCCATTTCAGTTTCCTACAAGTGTTATGTCCTAGTACTCCCCCACTACATTTCTTTTGAGACCATCAAGAATAGATAACTCAAGAATGATCTGCAGGTCAGTGTACAGGTAAAAGAAGTTTCTAACATTGGAATAAAGATAGGGCAAACATAAAAGTCATGAGCATAATGTTTGTTTTCATTTTTGATCAATTGATTTCTTATAATGTATTAGGCAGTATAATAGGATGGTAAAAGTGAAAGTTTCAAGACATCAAGATGAATAAATTTCAGATACCAAAATGAGTCAGACCATCCTTTAGGAATTTCAAAGTAGACGGCCAAAAAATTCTCGGAGAGCCTCACTATCAGTAAGAGATTTAAAAAATGTAAGTGTCTGAAAATGAGAATATTTTATGAAGAGGAATGCTTTGGAGGAGCTTGTGTAAAATTCTCACCCTACACCCTGTTGCTAAGGAGGCAAGGTGGAGAGGTATATGCTCCTTATTTCAAATTCAAGGGAGGGAGGATGAAGTGGGATCATCCAGGGAGCTTCATAAACAGTTCCTAGAGTTATTGGATACAGTGACTAATATCTGACTCATGCCCAAGAAAGCTAAAAGTGAAGAAGTTAGCTAAAGCTTCCTGTTGCTTAAAGTAGAGGAATGGAACTGGAAATCAACTACTGTCCCTCCACCCTCTCCTTCTGTCAATATTGGACCAATGTGGCAAAAATTCTGAGGCCTGAATGGGAAACCCACCTTAGGAATGTCTATTTAATAAAGGTTCCGGCTTAGTACGATTCTTGATGGAGATTTGAGCTATATAGTGTTAAATGAAGAAGGCCTGCCTCCAGAGGTGCACTCCCCACAATAAGGGAATTATGGTTGGAGGGTCCCAGCGGAGATGCCTCTGAAAGAGCACAGACACATGCTTAGAAAAGAGTCACTGTCAAACAGCTATTATTTCTTAAGGGGATGCAGCCATTGCATTTGGTTCTTCCTCTTTTCCCACTCTGTATTCTAATCCAGAGGGACCAGTGACCTAGGAACAGGGAATAGAAATTCCAGATCGGAGGAGAGAGAAAGAGTTAAAAAATTACTCCTCCACTCCTCCGAGGATGGGAAGTGTTTAATATTGACTCAGGTTTGATTGAAACTGTTGCTATTAGCAGGGACTGGTAGTTTTTGGTTACTGTTGTGTTTATGAAGCAGAGAAATGATGGGTTTTTGGTTAGTATTGTGCTCGTGAAGTAATAATTAAAATTTTATTATCAAAAAGTGACCATCAATGCATCAGGCCCTGTAGCCTGATAGATTTCCATCCAGTGGCAGGAGAAGGACAGCTTCCTTTGAGCAAATTTGAAGGGACAATGGGAGAGCAAAATAAAGCTGCTTTTAGGATTGCACTCTGTGAGTCCTGTTTGTTCAGCATACTGATGACAGCAGCATACAGGATGTATATGTTGGGGCTAATGCCCATAAAATTGACTGCATTTAGATCAATATGCCTATCTTCAAAAGGATGAATCACTTTTTTTTCTTCAAATACAGAAAAACTACTTAAAGCTTTTCAAGGCCATTAAAATTCTTGGTTCTGACTTCAGATAAATATTTGTTTTAGATATGGAAATCACTCTGCCTGTCATAGTCAACTTCTCTTTTTAGATTAAACTGTCTTTCCTCTCTCTTTTGATGAAAAAGAATAACATCAGGCTGTTCTTTGCTCCTGGGAAGTCACTGAAGAGACCATGGTTGTTTCTTGCTTTCAAAGGCAGCCTATCATTAGGGTACCCAGAAGTGTACTGTTGGGGTATTAGGGTTCTATAGGGAAACAGAACTAATAGGATAGATGTGTGTATGAAGGGGAGTTTATTAAGGAGTATTGACTCACATGATCACAAGGTAAGGCCCCTCACAAGGCCATCTACCAGCTGTGGAGCAAGGAAACCACTCCAAGTCCCCAAACCTCAAAAGTAGAGAAGCTGAAAGTACAGCCTTCAGTCTGTGGACTCACTGGTGTTAAGTCCAAGATTTAGACTCACCAGTGTAAGACCAAGAGTCCAAAAGCTGAAGAACTTGGAGTCCAATGTTCAAGGGCAGGAAGCATCCAGCACGGGAGAAAGATGAAGGCCAGATGACTCAGGAAGTCAGTTCCTTCCACCTTCTTCTGCCTGCTTTATTCTAGCCATGCTGGCAGCTGCTTAGATTATACCCACCCATATTGAGGGTGGGTCTGCCTTCCCCAGTCCTCTGACTCAAATACGAAGCTCCTACACCCTCATAGACACACTCAGGGACAATACTTTGTGTCCTTCCTTCCAATCAAGTTGACACTCAATATTAGCCATCACAGGTACCTAATGGCCTTCATCATGGTCTTGTGTAAAAGACTTTACCTAAAGAGAGGTGATGACGTTTGAATCAATCAAATCCTTTCTTTTGGGAATTTAGGCTAAGAGACTCAAAGAGAAGTTCTGATTGATTCTGGGTGCTGATGTTGAAAGACTCCTGTAATTAAGAGCCACATCCATACTGAGGAGATTGGAACTGCTGTGCAGGGAGAAAGAGAACTGTTAGGAAAGAGACTTGGGAACCCTTAAAGCAAGAGTGACTAGTTTGGTCCTTTCGCTATTTTATTTTTAGTTCCAATTCCATGGGCATCATTACAATAGAATCTTTCTTTCATGTAAAGAACCTTGCTTTCCTTTGACACCAAAAGCCTCTGATTAGAGGATTGCCATAAACTTGACCCAGTGGCACTGATTTCATTGTATACCCCCAACAATTATACCTTCAAAATTCACTTAGATCTTAGCTGCTGTGATGGACTTTTTGTTTTCTGCTTATTTTAAGGGCAGCTGACATTCTAAATGGATCATCTATTATTATTTCAGTGGATTCTAAATCGTTATTACTTTCATGATTTAATCTGGGCTGATTGTCTAAATACCTGCATCTTCACATGGACAAGCAGACCACCTTCTATATATAGACTTTTAATATGATTATTATGTACATTGCTTAAAAGTGGCTGAGATTGTTTTATTATTGTAGATTTTACTGGCTGATCTTTTTAGCTGATCTTTTTTTTATTGGAAATTGAGAAAGAAATGCTAACGTAGTAAAAATATCTTTTGCTTTAGATTTTGGAAAATTATATTTAAGATGGAAATAAATATACTCCATGTAAGGGAGTCTTTGAAGAATTATTGTTTAATAACTTTGTTTCCTGTCTCTTCTGTACTTTCACTACTTTCTCCCTGCTCCTCATCTCTGGCATTTGGTCTAACCAATATCATGTATCCCCCAGGGTTACCCTCTGTTTCCCCAGATGCATTAAGGCTTTGAAGTAATCTCATTTGGAAATGTAGCATTTTATCCTGGTGTGATATGAGTTTCTAGGAAGTGAATGAAGGTACGATGGTTGTATCCTGCTTTCCAAGGATCAAATTTTAAGTCCCAGCCCAACATTATCAAGTAAGCTGTCTCTGCATGGACCACTGAAATACCCTCATGATAATGCTTATAAAGAATGTTGGAGTGTGGTAGATGGTACACAGGCTCTAAAGTCATGAGAACTCTTCGAATCCTGGATTCCCCACTTAATAGCTCTGTGCTACACTATCTCAAGGATATATACTTTACCAGTGGAACAGGTAGGCGGCACTAGCTTGCCTTTTTGTGTGGAGTATTTCATATGAAATAGAAGTCAGTGATTCCCTGAACCACTTTGAGACAGAAAGAAGAAGTTTTATTTAGGGAAATCAATCTCTCTCTCTCTCTCTCTCCCCCCCCCCCCTCCCCCCCCCATTCACACACACACACACACACACACACACACACACACACACACCCTCCCTCCAAGCTCAAACTTAAAGTACTAATTAACAAACCTGTTTTTCTTATTTGAACAGAAGCTTGTGATCTGGGGTATATATGTGAACATTATTACATAACTAATTTTATACTTGGTTCATGTAAGTTGATTTGAAACATTATATTTAAGCTCATTGAATATTATGGATCCCTATATTAGTTAAGGTAATATTACCTGCTGTAACAGATAAACCCCCAAGTCTGTGTGACTTAAGATAAATTCGTTTCTTGTTTATATAAAGTCCTTTCAGAGAGAACAGGTATTTGGGCATGGGTGAGTTCTCTGGTCATTCTGAGATTTAGGCTGATGGAGCCTCTGCTACTCTCTGTGCATGGCTTTCAAGGTTCCTTTAATCATCAATACTCAGTCACCTGAGATGAGAAGAGAGTATGATTCACCTGTTGGAGGGTTTATGAGCCAGACCTAGAAGTAGCACACATCATTCTGATAACCTTGGTTATTGGTAGAACTCGATGACATAAATATACCTTTCTACAAGTGGGGCTGCAAACCCTGACCCCAAGAAAAATAGAGAAGCTTCCTGTGAACACATAACAATCTCTGTCACTATCAAACTGTCTGAGAACAAATATCAGTTTCATCTTTCTCTCTCACCTAGAACCACCTCCTCCCCTTCCTTAGTCCAATTCCAGGCCCTTAATACCCTTCATACTGTTTTTTGTATCATGTCCAAATGAATACCCTTAATACAGTCTTCTCTATAATGTCCAAATGTGGCTTCACATGAGCTGGCAACTCAACCTGTGGACAAAAAGACACGTTATCTTTCTTGTCCATCTCGACCCAGTATTCAGGGATGAAGTAGGGACACTTCCCACAATAACTCTGTTCACAACAACCAACACTTCTATTCATAAGAAGAAAGAATGAGAGATACAGCTCACTGGATTAAGCAATGATGAAACCCTACTGATCAAACTTTATGAAATCTTTTTCCAAGCCAGTGAAGAAAGTTCCCTGATTAGATGCTGATTCTTCTCCCTAGGGGGAACATTCTTCCCTTGTCCATTGTTCTCCATGGCTCCTGGCTCTATCGTCTGGAAAGTTTTTCCTTATCCATTATCTTCCATAACCACACTCAAAGTGGGTGTTGGAGAGTCATCCTCCTAGGTGTTGTACAGGTTTAGTAGTCTATTTTCTGCTCATCAAGTTTGAGGCCCAAAGTCATTTTTAGTCTGGTTTCCTAGTTTCTTTGACAATCAGTTCTTTCATATATTTCCATTTAGTTCTTAGTGCCTATAAACATGTTCAAAGTTTTTTCTTATTCATAATGTTTAATCCTGTTTTTTTTTTTGTTGTTGTTTTTGCTTTCTTATAACTTAGTGATCCTACCATGATAACTACCTGAGATAGAAGACCTAGATGGGAAGACCATACCCTAAAATATGTCTTTGCCTCAGAATCCAGTTTCAATGAACCTTTCTTTTTCAAAACCATCTTATCTCTTACTATGTGGGATGAGGAAGCAATAGACCTTTACATACAATTGAGGTAAAAATTTCTGGACTTTCTCCATTCCCTTTTTGCAAAAACTCCATCTCTTTAACATCTACAAAGAGAAAGCCAATCCTCTTAACATTCTGGTCCTTTGTAAACCTTTCCCTTAGAGAAGGGGCTGGTAAAATTTTTCTGTAAAGTTTCAAATTATAAAGATTTTATTTACATTGTGGGCCATATGGTCTTTGAATTCTGCTTTTGTAGTACAAAAGCAATCATAGACAATATATTTAAAAATTAGTATGGCTGTATTCCAGTAAATTTTGTTAAAAAAAATAGTAATAAAAAGGTAATGGGCCAGATTTAGCCTTCAGGGCATAATTTGCTGACCCTGCTATAACGCTAAGCTAAGGTATGTGGCCAGTCTTCATGTTTTCCCAGGTGAAAGTTGTCCTTTTTTTTTTTTTTTCTTAGATGGAGTCTCACTCTGTCCCCCAGGCTGGAGTGCAGTTGTGTGATCTGGGCTTACTGCAACCTCTGCCTCCTGGGTTCAAGCGATTTTCATCCCTCAGCCTTCCTAGTAGCTGGATTACAGGTGTGCACCACCACACCTGGCTAATTTTTTGTATTTTTAGTAGAGACAGGGTTTTGCCATAGTGACCAGGCTTGTCTCGAAACTCTGGCCTCAGGTAATCTGCCCCCCTTGGCCTCCCAAAGCACTGGGATTATAGGCATGAGCCACCACTTCTGGCCGAAAAGTGTATTCTTGAGAAATAACAAAATTCTAAACCTCTAACAGACTAAATAGACTCTTCTCTTGGCCAAGGGGACCCCATAGGAAACTTAGAAGCTGAGTTCATGGCATGATGGGATGGGAGGTCAGAAAGGCCTCATGATATTTCTTCCTATCTATTAGGCTTTCTCCCCTAAGGGCTAACTAGACACCAGCTTTTTCAAAATATTCCATACTGATAACATCTACTAGTTTATCTTCCCAGGTACAGAACAAAGAGAAGATGAGAGTAATTATTACTTCACTTTACTCTGAGATGTCTGCTTCCTCCATTTCTGTTTTCTTTGTTGACCTTATTTTATATAAAGTGTAGAATTACCGAGTACTAACTAAAGTCTCACAAGTATGTAATCATTTATCTAATTCCCATGCCCACCCCTTTATCTTTGTAAAGAAAAATGTATCAATTTTAATCCTCTTGAGAACCTCTTTGGAAAAAACAGTCATAAATGTGTCTGTTACTTGAGGTTTTCCTGAATTCATTCTCAAGCAGGCACAATAAACTTTGGTGACTGAGATTTGTCTCTCAGTCACTTATTTTGGTTGCCACTCTGAAGATTACTTTTCTTTCCCCTGTTGTACAACCACTAAGCCGACGCCATATGTGCTAAGCTGTTCATTAATGCAACATTCCACTTCCAGTACCAATATACATAAATTAAAATAATGCATTTTTTAAAACGAATAAACCCACAAATGTCAGTGACTTAGAAGTTTACTGTGTTGATGCAGAGTCCATACAACTGCTATAAGGGGTTGTTGATGCTGGACACACTGCTCCATGGAGACATTCGGGGATCCAGGTTGACAATGGTTCTGTGATCATCAACACAAAGCTTCCAAGGTCACCCTCAGTATTGACATCCAGCATATGGAGGAAACGAATAGATGATCACTTATGAGAGGATTTTATGGGCCAGATGTGAAAATATGTGCAGTACTTCTGCTCACATTCTATCAGCTGGAACATAGATACAACTTGACTGCAAGGAAGGTGGAAAATGTTGTTCAGCTTTGTAGTCAGGAAGACATAGGCGCATATCTTGGTAAGTAGATTTGAATTCTCCACTTTGTCACTAAATGCATATTAATGACTTGAAGCTTCACACACTAGCCGTGTGACTTTAGACTAGCCTCAGGGCCCATTTCACTTTTCTTACATTAGGCATAAAATCTAGATTAAATGTACAATGCATAAAGAGATACCTTGTTAGCTGTCAACTAGTAAGCACTGAACACGCTTACAGGAATATAGTAAACACCTGTACGGCCTTCTCCCAGTTTTATATATATTAACATCTTACCATGTTTGTAAGAAATAAAGCATTATAAAGACAGTTTGAGGCTCTCTGGTTACTTTTCCACAGTTCCTTTTCTCCTTCATCTTCCTCACTACCATGAATTCTGTGTTTATTATTCTTATGTACTGGCTTCAATATTTTTGTGATTCAAGTGCTGCTGACTTACTGACAGTTTCCAATTACAGTCTGCCAAATCTCTCATGGGATGAATGGCATGGTATTCTGGTTAAGGCATTTCAGAAATGGAAGGTTCCCAATCCTTCAATCCTCAAAACTAGGTTCAGCAACCCTTGGCAAGGGGAAGAGGTATGAAGTTAAATAATCAGAGGTCAGACCATGATAGGCCTCATGTTTCAGCTAAGAATTAAGATTTTTTTTTTTTTTTTTCCTGAAAACAACTGGAAATCTAATTTATTGGCATGGTCAAAGTTGTGGTTTAAACATACAATTCTTAAAGTCATGTGAGGACTTCCCAGAGACAGGAGACATCCCCCATAGTGCTGGAGAGGGATTATCGGACTTCAACTAAAATGGCAGCACATGGATATGGAACTTTTCTTGGCCTAGACCTAGAGGGTTCTCAGGTTTTCATTCTTGCTGCTTCAGAAAGGAGTGTACTCCCATTTGGCATGGGAGTGCCATCAGAAGAAACTTCTGCTTTTTGCTAGTGGCCCTTTGAGCTAAATGGTAAAGAGACCTTTCTTCATGAGGATTATAGCACTGTTGGACTCCTAAGTGCTTTACATGCATTATATTTTTTAATCTGCACAGCAACTATGTGAGATAGTTACCATTTTTACTCTATTTTAAAAGTGAGAAAAGTGAGATCCAGAGAGGTTAACTAGCTTGCTCAGACCAGAAAGAGTATATGCTGGGTTGTCCTTAACTTAAATCTGACTTTACCAATTCACTGCATTCTCTCTCTCAAGGGATAACCATCACCTAATCTTTATTGAGGAATTACTATGTGCCAAGTACTGTTCTAAACCCCTTATATCTGTTATTCCATTAATCATGAACACAACCCTCTGAAGCAAGAAATATTATTGTCCCCATTTTACAGTTGAGGAAACTGAGATCCAGAGATTTTAAGTAACTTGTTCACGATGACACATCTGGTTAAGATGACTGAGACAACATGAATCTAAAGCCATTGCCCTCTACCGTCTCTAATGTGAAGGTTTATTATTTTGATCTGCAAAACTACAGGAAGAAGGAAAAGGCTATAATTAAACATTGTTATTATATATTGTTATTAAACATTATTATTATATTAAACATTGTTAATGATATTAAGCATTATTAAACATTATTATTATAGCCCTAATGTTGCTATAAGCTACACCCAATACCAGATTAGAATGGACAGAGCTGATTATTATAACAATATCTATAGTTTTTCTTCAATCCTTACCAAAATACTTCTTATTATGATAGAGTAGTCAAAGGAGAGCTGGGTTGAGCAAGGAGGCTAGGGTTCTAATCCTGGCTCTGCCACGAACAGTGTTTGTGATTTCTTTGGACTGAATGTTTATGTTCCTCCAAGATTCGTGTTGAGCCCTGATCCTTACTGTGGTGGTATTAAGAAGTGGGGCCTTAGGAGGTGATTAAATCATAAAAATGAAGTTCTTATGTATGAGATTAGTACTCTTATAAAAGATGCTTGAGGGAACTTTCTGCTGTTTCTAGCATGTGAGGATGCAGCAAGAAAGCACCATCGTTGAAATGGGGAGCAGGCCCTCCCTTACTAGACAACAAATATGCTTCTCCTTGATCTTGGACTTCCCAGTCAACAGACTGTGAGCAATAAATTTCTGTTGTTTGTAAATTACCCAGTCTAATGTAGTCTGTCATAGCAGCCCAAAAGGACTAAGATACTGATCTTGGGTAGGTCACTTGATATTATTGGGCTCTAATTTTTTCATCTCAAAAATTCAAGAAGTAAACTAGAGAAGCTCTAGTGTCCCCACCCACTCTGTGATTATTTCTATGCCTTTTTTCTCTCCCATTACATCAAAAAATGACTTCAAGAAATGACAGGAAATTTAAGTGACAAAACACTTTTGGAAATCCAACAAGATTATTTTTAGTATCTCCAAAGATGAAGAAAGGTAATTTTTGTAGAAGCACTGGGAATTATATTTTAAGATTTCATTCTGCTAATGTTATAAAATACACAATGTCTAAGTCATCTGTTTGTACATAATCTAAATCTATGACTCTGGTGGCCAGCATCTTTATTAAAAAAATAAGATTTAAATAAACTAGTTAATATGAGTGTGAAACTAAGTACATAACTAAGATGGTTAACATCTTTAAAAGAAATCAACTCATGAAATAGTTAATACATAACCTTTGGAAAGAAATCACAGATTTGGGAGAACATGGATAGATGAAAGAGAAGACTGATATAGATAGGATCCTAGAAAACAGCAGTTTCCCCTATCCCCATGGCTAATTCTTTCTAAAGGAGCTATTTCTTTATACAAATATATTTGTAGACAAGTTAAATACATTTATTCAAACCTACTTTCAAATCCTTTGTCATTCCAAAGAATTGGATCCTAGGGAGGGAAGAATGAGATTGTTGTTTGTTTTTTTGCCTTTATCTCAAAAAGGAGTTTTGCAGGAGCCTAGTAACATGTGATCAATTTGTTTAAGTAATGAATAGAGGCAGGCTGATTTCCACAGCCCCAGATTAAAATTTCTTGCCTTAACTAATAGGCTTGGTAGTGACAGCTGGGAAATCCTGAGCTGTGTTACTCCCCATCTGTACCGAACAATTCAGAGACATACATCATGCTCAATACTCCATGTGTCGGAGGGAAGCCTGGGTAGAACTCATGCCACTACTTTCACGGGACTGGTGTGGCTGGGGGCAGCCTCATCAGCTTACCTCAAACATCTTCTTCCAGCATTTTCCTACGTTTGACCTTTCTGATCTAAAGAAGCCATTATGGTGTTTCTCACTAAGTTCCAGGCAGAGTGCTAGGCATTGAGGCTACAATGCTCAAGAAGATGCTGACTTGCTCTAGAGGGCCCAAGAGTCTACCAGAAGACTGCTACAGTTAGTTCTTTCACCTACTCCCATGATGGCTTCCTCCTTCTAGGCTTATGTTTACCCCTTTCTAAGAGAAAGGCATTGTCTCAGAAGACTTCTAAGATTTTTCAGGAAGAAAGCATGCACAAGTCTGTGAGTTACGGCTGAATAAACCTTATGAAACCAGACCTAGGAATACAGAGCTGAATGGTGATAGAGTCCTGGCCCCAGCACTCTCAGATCCCGGAGTTCCCTCTGCCTGTAGACCAGGGATCCCTAGAGTCTGACAATCCCCTGGTCCGGTTTGTACCCTGGGCACATTGCACACACACAGACTTTTTGAATATCTGGGTCCTGCAGGACAAGGGTAGGTGGCCGAAAATATCATCTGTCCTTTATTCTTTCATTTCACTGAAGGAGCAGTAGTCGGGTCCCAGGCCTTGCATTGTGCAGTCAGTACTGTCACTGTCACACTTGCCACAGTGACACTGGGTGGCCACTGGGTACGTATACAAGGAGTCTGCATGGTAAGCACAGCCGGGCACTCTCACTGTCTTGTACACCAGTTCCTTGAAGGTACATGTTGTCTGGATGTTGGGTATGGCTGGGTCCTTAAACACCAAATCCTGAGGAGTTTAAGAAGAGAGTTATGTTATGGTACTGTGGAAGTTCCTATTTAGCTCGGTCAAAATGAGACAGAAATTGAATGCTCCTTTCTCTAACCTTTACCCATTAAACCATGACATCATAAATTACCTATATGCTTTACTACATTTCCAAATTGTTCTTGAAATCTTACATAAAATATAAGTAATTCCTTTTCTTCCTATGACTATACCAAAATATTAGTTATTTTTCAAAATATAAACTAACTTTGAATTTTAACATAGAAAAATGATGAAAAAACATGACAGACTTTTAAGTTGAATTTTCATATTTAATTGAAAGCTATATAAATGACAACTTAAACCATACACAAAGATGTCCAATGTCACAGGAAAAATATTTTAAAACACACTGTATGATGTATTTATAAAAGGTCATAAATATATGATTTTAAATGTTAATGCTTAGTTTAACATGTTTGCTAACCCTCACATAAGATTTTAAATATTCCAATTATTTGTAGACATTTTTCTCAGTTAAAAACCATATACTTTGGAGGGTTCTTAGTTTTAAAGCATATGCAGTTTGCATATAAGAACTTTTAATCCAGCTAGAAATTATTTGTTGTAGCAGTTACCAGTGGAAAAATTATTTGCACTGCGGAAATAAATTTGGGCTGCTGTTTTATTTTAATATCATTCTATCAAGTGTATATCCCAAGAAGGTGCAACAAATTGTGTAATAAATGGAGTTTGATCAAACTTATTTACCATCAAATAAAGTATCTTTGATTTAAAAAGTTGCCATTTTCAATTTTAGTTAAAGAATGAAATTCTTCTGCATAGATAGCTAGGTGCTGCAGGGAAAAAAGAAAGCACCATGGAAACTATTTCTTTACTTGAATTAGTGCAAGGAAACTGTGCAAACGCAGACTAGCAACTGATGCCTCTATGTCTTAATTTTCTCAATGCTATAACGAAGGGAGTGGGTTTGCTGATTCATTTTTGTTCTAACAGTCTGCAAGAAATTGATTGTGTTCTCAGGCTGTTCGTTGGCATTTGTATTTAGGAGGGCCAGGAAGACAGTTTTTATAATGTGACTGTCTGTGTTTTTATGTTACTTGGAAACATATTTTGGTACTATTTTTGTGTCAAAGATGTAGCATCAGTTAAAGAAATTGCCTTTTTGAGAACATTGTAGGTCGTTTATGATTAAATATATGTATGTTTCAATGTTTATCCCTCTATATGTAAAAACATAACATAGAAATACTTTTTTTCCTATAAATGCAAAGTTGTGCTGTTACCAAATCGATCAGATTAAATCTGAGGCTTTTCTAAATTTACCCAAATCAAATCCAAGCCCAAACATCTAACTGATATCATGGTCATTAACCCCAATCACAACACAGCCAATATTGCCTAAAGGACTCATGACTGTTGCTTAGAATACATAAAATATTGATAAAGTAGAAACTAATGAAACCTGCCTCATACAGAGCTTCAGCATCCTTACTTTCAGCAAAGCACAATACCTACCCTGGTGTAACAGTAGCCAGCACACCAAGTGGTGTTGATGCTTATGCAGAAACGACATTGTTCGTTCTCTATTGCAATGGTGATGTTGGTCAGCTCACAGCTATTGCAGCACATTGCTTTCCAGCAGCAGAAAAGGAAGCAAAGCTGGACTGTCTTCATCCTGATCTGGGAAGCAAACAATTAAGCCCATTAGAAACTGAGAAAACAAAGAGTGATAATCATTATGTAAGCTGACCAAACCAGAAATCATTGGTCTGCTCATCCTCCTCAATCACATTTTGCTTCAACAAGGTTTTTTTCCTTCCTTATGCCCTTCTACTTACATCTTTGTTTCTTGGAACAACATTTTTCCTTGTCCTTCATTTTTTTTTTGGTTCAGGGTGGGAATAGATTATAGATCAAAACTCTAATATAATATTTAAGCAGAGGAGTATTTAAAGATTAGAATCTTATTACTGTCATAAAGTGATTACTCTGAAGTAAGTAATTGTGATCATCTTATCTCTTCCACCATTATTTTAAAGACTATTTTTGTCTGAAAAGAAAAATAGAATTCTTTTCTTTTCTTGAGACAGGGTCTTGCTCTGTTGCCCAGGCTGGAGTGCAGGGGTATGATCATGACTCACTGCAGCCTCAACCTCCCAGACTCAGGCAGTCCCTCGACATTGGCCTTCCAAAGTATTGGGATTATAGGCATCAGCCACCACGCCTGGCCAGGAAAATTCTATACCACAAAATTATGTCTTCATTTTAAGAATCTCATAAATATTTGCTTTTGCCCACATTTGTTTAAAATAAGACTATTTCAGAAGTGAGGCATATTGGTCTATAAAGTCAGCTGCTTGCTAACAGATTACAGTATATTAACCATATTTTACAATTGTTGTAAAATTTTACAAGATAGGTTAACAAACATAAATTTCCTATACAACAGTAGTGAAAAGCTCTAGTTTTGTCCTCCAGGTCCTGAGAAATCTGTAATTTCAAAAGTAGCTGTTACCACTTGCATACTGTAGATGCGAAGACTCACCTGTGGTCAACTGCCTTGCCTGGGAAGAGCTGTAGTCTGAGTGAAATCTCAGTTCACCTTTTATACAAAACTATGTGAAACTAACACCTTGTGGATTTTCTGGGTATTAATATGGTCAATGCTAGCCTGAAGCTTGCTGTAAGTGAATCACTGTTTAGATAGACAGGGAGATCAAGCTTTGCTAAAGTAGTCTAAACGCAGTAGATTAGAAATAATAATGTTACCAGAGATGATGATTTTGTACAAATTAAATTTGATACAGTAGAACACCCACTCCTTTACCTTGTCAAATTAAATGTGACTCCAGATTTTTCTTTTGTATCTTTAATTCAGGAAATTCAGAGTCCTTTCCAAGTATTGCTTTGACCCTGTTGAGGAGATGCATTAAAAAAATGCGTTTAATAAATTGTTTCAAGAGTCTATCAAAACCTATAAAGGAAGAAACAAACAAAAAGAAAGCATTTCATGATCTGGCTCCTGTCTAAAGTGTGAACTGCATCTCTCTTTCCCTCCCACATTCTGGTCCTCTAATCTCAATTCTTTCGTTTTTGATGTTTTAGCAAGAACTTTCTACTTTACTGGTAATTCCATAAATATGTTGCTGATTCATTTCTTTAGATCTTTGCACGTAATGTTCTTTCTTTCTGAAATGTCCTTGCCTCCTCACTGCCTCCTCCAACACTACCCTGAACCCTGGCAAATTCCCCAACCTTCAACATCCAGGGGAATTTCACCTGTCAAAGTTTAGGATGGGAGATGAGGGAGAACTATAATCACTGCCTTTGGTGTATAACTATTTATATGCTCTTGTTTCTTCCAACAAACTTTATTTCCTTGGAGACTAGGATTGCTTTGTTTAATAAATATTTATTAATCAAACAATGTGACTGGAGCAAAAGGACAACAGCAGTAATATTATTATATGATGTCAGAGAGATAACAGGAGTTAAATAATATAGGACCTTGTAGGCCAATGTAAGGACTCTGGTTTGTACTCTATGTGTAATGGGACCCACTGAAGGATTTTAAGTAGAGGAGTGACATGATCTGATTTAGGTCTAAAAGGATTCCTCTGACTGCTATGTTGCTAATGTAGGGGAACAAAGAAACAGGAAGACCTGTTGGGATGCTATCAATAACGCAGGTGAGAAAAAACATTTGTTCAGATTAGTGTGGTAGGAATGGAGGTAATGAGACCTCTTGATGATTGTTGATGTGTTTTGGAAGTAGAACCTACAACATTTTCTGATGGATAAATCTTGAGTGTGAGAGGAGGAAAAGAGCCAAGGATGGCTCTAAAGACTCTGATTTGAGTTGCTGGAAGGATAAACTTGCTATCAGCTGAAAGGGGATGGCTGTAGATGTAGAAGTTTGGGGAAAGGAAATGGAGTTCAGTATGCATGTGTTGAGCTTGAGGTATTTGTACTACATCAAGGAGATAATGAAGTTTCTTTTTCCTCTTTCCAAAGAAGACGGAGGAGGGCTATTGAGGAAGGTAGGAAAAGGGGGAATATGGTGTCCCAGAAGCCAAGAGAGCATCTCAGAGAGGAAAGAGTGACACCTGTGTTAGATACTGCTGACAAGTAAGATGAGGATCAAGAATTGTACAATGCATATGTGATGTAAAGGTCACTACTGTCCTTGGCTATATAAGTTACTTTGGAATGATGGAAACAAAAACCTAGTTAATGTGCATCAAAGTGATTTGGAAGAGATAAGTCATAGTGAAATATAGACAACTTTTTCCAAGAGCTTTTTGTCTTTACAAAGATTAACAAAGAAATGGGTGTTTGGGTGATGTGTATGTTGGGTAAAGATAATTTTCTTTTATTTTTATTTTTTTATTTTTTGAGACAGAGTTTCTCACTCTGTCGCCCAGCCTGGAGTGCAATAGTGCAATCTCAGCTCACTGCAACCTCTGCCTCCTGGGTTTAAGCCATTCTTCAGCCTCAGCTTCCCAAGTAGCTGGGACTACAGGCAGGTGCCACCATGCCTGGCTAATTTTTGTATTTTTAGTAGAGATGGGGTTTCACCATGTTGTCCAGGCTGGTCTCAAACTCCTGACCTTAAGTCTTCCACTTCCCTTGGCCTCCCAAAGTGCTGGGATTACAGGCATGAGCCACCCCCACCTGGCCGCAGATAATTTTTTTTGATTTTTCACTTTAGGGTGAGAGAAATAAACGCATTTGTATGGTGATGGGAATGATTGAGTGAAGTAAAAGAAGGTGGTATTAGAAGTAGAGAGGAGGACCGGGCATGTTGGCTCATGCCTGTAATCTCAGCACTTTGGGAGGCCAAGGTGGGCGGGTCATGAGATCAAGAGATTGAATCCATCCTGGCCAACATGGTGAAATCTCATCTCTACTAAAAATACAAAAATTAGCTGGGCATGGTGGTGAGTGCCTGTAGTACCAGCTACTCAGCAGACTGAGGCAGGAGAATCGCTTGAACCCAGGAAGCAGAGGTTGCAGTGAGCCGAGATTGCTCCACTGAACTCCAACCTGGCGACTCTGTCTGGGAGAAAAAAAAAAAAAAAAAAAAAAAAAAGGAGAAAGGAGAATTTCTGGAGTGTTCGTAAAGAGGTAAAAGGAGATAGGTTATAGAACAGATAGAAGAGGAGTGGAGGTATTATCTTATCTTTAGGCAGAAGCATAGAGAGCTCATCCTATATTAGACAGAAAGGTAGAGCTTGATGGTGCAGATGCTGGTTAGTAGGCAGGTGTGATGGGTGCAGACACTGGGGAGTGGGGAGGGGTGGTAGGTGCAGATGCCCCTGGGTGGAGAGGTGGTGAGGGAAGATGCTGGTAGGTGGGGAAATGTGGTGGGTGCAGATGCTGGTGGATGGGGAGGATTGATGGGTGCAGATGGTGGTGGCTGGAAGGTATAGTGACTGTACGTGGTGGTGGGGGGGAGGTGTGGTGGGTGTAGATGCTTGTAGGTTGAGAGGGGTGGTTGCTATAGATAATGGTGGGTGGGGTGGGGTGGTGGGTGCAGGTGCTGGTGGGTAGAGGAAGGTGGTGGGTACAGATCTGTACCTACCACACTTTGCCTGTTAACAGCAGGGGTTCAGCAGGGTGACCAAAAGTTGTATTTATCTAGGATTCTGATTTTGTAAAATATGTTTGACAAAGATAAAACTTAGCATAGCAGTAGACATTGTAAGCACTAAATCAATATTTATGTAAATGAATATTGTGAGTGTAGAAATATTTTGAAATCTGTCAGTAAATAAGCAAGCATATTTCTGAGTTATAGAATGAATAATTTTATATTTTAATATATATATTAAATAAAAATACTAGTGATTCTTAGAAAATTATAAATCCTTTCAATTTTTCCAAAGGAATGCTAACATTATTATATCTATTGGTACTACCTTGTATTATGAAACAAAGCTTTTCATATCACCTATGTATAATCACAAGATTTATTTGTGTGAATGTAAATGAACTACTTTGTTTTAATGACTAATGTGTATATAGTATTAGTTCCTTAAATTCACTTTTAAAATATTAATAGGTTGTTTTTATTTTATTTTATTTTATTTTTTCCCATTTATTTATTTTATTGCATTTTAGGTTTTGGGGTACATGTGAAGAACATGCAAAATTGTTGCATAGGAACACACATGGCAGTGTGATTTGCTGCCTTCTTCCCCATCACCTACATCTGACATTTCTCCCCTTGCTATCTCTCCCCAGCTTCCCACCCCCCACCCTCCTTCCCCTATTTCCCCCCAACTGACCCCAGTGTGTAGTGCTCCCCTCCCTGTGTCCATGTGTTCTCATTGTTCAACACCCGCCTATGAGTGAGAACATGCGGTGTTTGATCTTCTGCTCTTCTGTCAGTTTGCTGAGAATGATGGTTTCCAGGTTCATCCATGTCCCTACAAAGGACCCTAACTCATCGTTTTTGATGGCTGCATAATATTCCATGGTGTATATGTGCCACATTTTCCCTATCCAGTCTATCGTCGATGGGCATTTGGGTTGGTTCCAGGTCTTTGCTATTGTAAACAGTGCTGCAATGAACATTCGTGTGCATGTGTCCTTATAGTAGAACGATTTGTAATCCTTTGGATATATACCCAGTAATGGGATTGCTGGGTCAAATGGAATTTCTATTTCTATGTCCTTGAGGAATCGCCACACTGTCTTCCACAATGGTTGCACTAATTTACACTCCCACCAACAGTGTAAAAGTGTTCCTATTTCTCCACATCCTCTCCAGCATCTGTTGTCTCCACATTTTTTAATGATCGCCATTCTAACTGGCGTGAGATGGTATCTCAATGTAGTTTTGATTGGCATTTCTCTGATGATCAGTGATGATGAGCATTTTTTCATATGTTTGTTGGCCTCACGTATGTCTTCTTTTCTAAAGTATCTGTTCATATCCTTTGCCCACTTTTGAATGGGCCTGTTAGTTTTTTTCTTGTAAATCTGTTTTAGTTCTTTGTAAATTTTGGATATCAGCCCTTTGTCAGATGGGTAAACTGCAAAAATTTTTTCCCAATCTGTTGGTTGCTGATTCACTCTAATGATTGTTTCTTTTGCTGTGCAGAAGCTGTGGAGTTTGATTAGGTCCCATTTGTCTATTCTGGCTTTTGTTGTCAATGCTTTTGGTGTTTTGGTCATGAAGTCCTTGCCTACACCTATGTCCTGAATGGTTTTGCCTAGATTTTCTTCTAGGGTTTTTATGGTGTTAGGTCTTATGTTTAAGTCTTTAATCCATCTGGAGTTAATTTTAGTGTAAGGTGTCAGGAAGGGGTCCAGTTTCTGCTTTCTGCACATGGCTAGCCAGCTTTCCCCACACCATTTATTGAACAGGGAATCCTTTCCCCATTGCTTGTTTTTGTCTGGTTTGTCAAAGATCAGATGGTTGTAGATATGTTGTGTTGCCTCCGAGACCTCTGTTCTGTTCCATTGGTCTATATCTCTGTTTTGGTACCAGTACCATGCTGTTTTGATTACTGTAGCCTTGTAGTATAGTTTGAAGTCTGGTAGTGTGATGCCCCCCGCTTTGTTCTTTTTGCTTAGAATTGACTTGGCTATGCGGGCTCTCTTTTGGTTCCATATGAAGTTTAAGGTGGTTTTTTCCAGTTCTGCGAAGAAGGTCATTGGTAGCTTGATGGGGATAGCATTGAATCTGTAAATTACTTTGGGCAGTATGGCCATTTTCACGATATTGATTCTTCCTAACCATGAACATGGAATGTTTCTCCATCTGTTTGTGTCCTCTCTTATTTCGTTGAGCAGTGGCTTGTAGTTCTCCTTGAAGAGGTCCTTTACATTCCTTGTTAGTTGTATTCCTAGGTATTTTATTCTCTTTGTGGCAATTGTGAATGGAAGTTTGTTCTTGATTTGGCTCTCTTTAAGTCTGTTATTGGCGTATAGGAATGCATGTGATTTTTGCACATTGATTTTGTATCCTGAGACTTTGCTGAACTTGCTTATCAGTTTCAGGAGGTTTGGGGCTGAGACGATGGGGTCTTCTAGATATACAACCATGTCGTCTGCAAATAGAGACAATTCGACTTCCTCCTTTCCTATTTGAATACCATTTATTTCTTTTTCTTGCCTGATTGCTCTGGCTAGAACTTCTAATACTATATTGAATAGCAGTGGTGAGAGCGGGCATCCTTGCCTGGTGCCACATTTCAAGGGAAATGCTTCCAGTTTTTGCCCATTCAGTATGATATTGGCTGTTGGTTTGTCATAAATAGCTTTTATTGTTTTGAGATACGTTCCATTGATACCTAGCTTATTGAGTGTTTTTAGCATAAAGGGCTGTTGAATTTTGTCAAAGGCCTTCTCTGCATCAATTGAGATAATCATATGGTTTTTGTCTTTGGTTCTGTTTATGTGGTGAATTACGTTTATAGACTTGCGTATGTTGAATCAGCCTTGCATCCCCGGGATGAAGCCTACTTGATCATGGTGGAGAAGCTTTTTGATGTGCTGTTGCAATCGGCTTGTCAGTATTTTATTGAAGATTTTTGCATCTATGTTCATCATGGATATTGGCCTGAAGTTTTCTTTTCTTATTGAGTCTCTGCCGGGTTTTAGAATCAGGATGATGTTAGTGTCATAAAATGATTTGGGAAGAATTCCCTCTTTTTGTATTGTTTGGAATAGTTTCAGAAGAAATGGTACCAGCTCCTCTTTGTATGTCTGGTAGAATTCAGCTGTGAACCCATCTGGACCTGGGCGTTTTTTGGGTGGTAAGCTCTTAATTGCTGCCTCAACTTCAGACCTTGTTATGGGTCTGTTCAGGGTTTCGGCTTCTTCCTGGTTTAGGCTTGGGAGGAGGCAGGTGTCCAGGAAATTATCCATTTCTTCCAGGTTTATTAGTTTGTGTGCGTAGAGTTGTTTGTAATAATCTCTGATGATGGTTTGAATTTCTGTGGAATCTGTGGTGATATCCCCTTTATCGTTTTTATTGCATCAATTTGGTTATTCTCTCTTTTCTTTTTTATTAATCTGGCTAGTGGTCTGTCTATTTTGTTGATCTTTTCAAAAAATCAGCTCCTGGATTTATTGATTTTTTGAAGGGTTTTTTGTGTCTCTATCTCCTTCAGTTCTGCTCTGATCTTAGCTATTTCTTGTCTTCTGCTAGACTTTGAGTTTTTTTGATCTTGCTCCTCTAGCTCTTTCAGTTTTGATGATAGGGTGTCAATTTTTGATCTCTCCTTGCTTCTCATGTGGGCACTTATTGCTATATATTTTCCTCTAGAGACTGCTTTAAATGTGTCCCAGAGATTCTGGTATGTTGTGTCTTCATTCTCATTGGTTTCAAAGAACATCTTTATTTCTGCCTTCATTTCATTGTTTATCCAGTCAACATTCAAGAGCAAGTTGTTCAGTTTCCATGAAGCTGTGCAGTTCTGAGTTATTTTTTGAATTCTGAGTTCTAACTTGATTGCACTGTGGTCTGAGAGACTGTTTGTTACGATTTCCGTTCTTTTGCATTTGCTGAGGAGTGATTTACTCCCAATTATGTGGTCAATTTTAGAGTAGGTGTGATGTGGTGCTGAGAAGAATGTATATTCTGTGGATTTGGGGTGGAGAATTCTGTAAATGTCTATTAGGTTTGCTTGGTTCAGGTCTGAGTTCAAGTCCTGGATATCCTTGTTAATTTTCTGTCTGGTTGATCTGTCTAATGTTGACAATGGGGTGTTAAAGTCTCCCACTATTATTGTGTGGGAGTCTATGTCTCTTTGTAAGTCATTAAGAATTTGCCTTATGTATCTGGCTGCTCCTGTATTGGGTGCATATATATTTAGGATCGTTAGCTCTTCTTGTTGCATTGATCCTTTTACCATTATGTAATGTCCCTCTTTGTCTCTTATGATCTTTGTTGCTTTAAAGTCTAATTTATCAGAGATGAGAATTGCAACTCCTGCTTTTTTTTGCTCTCCATTTGCTTGGTAAATCTTCCTCCATCCCTTTATTTTGAGCCTTTGTGTATCCTTGCATGTGAGATGGGTTTCCTGGATACAGCACACCGATGGGTTTTGTCTTTTGATCCAATTTGCCAGTCTGTGTCTTTTGATTGGGGCATTTAGTCCATTTACATTTAGGGTTAATATTGTTATGTGTGAATTTGATACTGCCATTTTGGTGCTAGCTGGCTGTTTTGCCCTTTAGTTGAGCTGGTACTTGTTGTTCCTTTATATGTGTAGAGCCTCTTTCAGGAGCTCTTGTAGAGCTGGCCTGGTGGTGACGAAGTCTCTGAGTACTTGCATGTTCCCAAAGGATTTTATTTTTCCTTCACTTATGAAGCTTAGTTTTGCTGGATAGGATATTCTGGGTTGAAAGTTCTTTTCTTTAAGGATGTTGAATATTGGCCCCCATTCTCTTCTGGCTTGTAGGGTTTCTGCTGAGAGATCTGCTGTGAGTCTGATGGGCTTCCCTTTATGGGTAACCCGACCTTTCTCTCTGGCTGGCCTTAGTATTTTCTCCTTCATTTTGACCCTGGTGAATCTGACGATTATGTGCCTTGGGGTTGCTCTTCTTGACGAATATCTTTGTGATGTTCTCTGTATTTCCTGGACTTGAATGTTTGCCTGCCTTGCTAGGCTGGGGAAGTTTTCCTGGATAATATCCTGAAGAGTATTTTCCAGCTTGGATTCATTCTCTTCGTCGCATTCAGGTACGCCTATCAAACGTAGATTAGGTCTTTTCACATAGTCCCACATTTCTTGGAGACTTTGTTCATTCCTTTTTACCCTTTTTTCTCCAGTCTTGCCTTCCCGTTTTATTTCATCGAGTTGATCTTTGACCTCTGATATCCTTTATTCTGCTTGGTCAATTCAGCTGTTGATACTTGTGCATGCTTCACGAAGTTCTCGTGTTTCGTTTTTCAGCTCCATCAATTCACTTACATTCCTTTCTATTTTGTCCATTCTTGTTAGCATTTTGTCCAATCTTTTTTCAAGGTTCTTAGTTTCTTTGCATTTGGTTAGAACATGTTCTTTAAGTTCACAGAAGTTTCTTACTACCCACCTTCTGAAGTCTGATTCTGTCATTTCCTCACACTCGTTCTCCCTCCAACTTTGTTCCCTTGCTGGTGAGGAGTTGTGATCCCTTTTAGGAGGAGAGGTGTTCTGGTTTCGGGTGTTTTCATCCTTTTTTCGCTGGTTTCTTCCCATCTTTAAGGATTTATCCACCTGTCGACTTTGTGGTTGTTGGCTTTCAGATTGGGTCTCAAATCTTTCAGATTGACGTTCTGTTTGTTGATGATGAGGTTATTTCTGTTTCTTGGTTTTCCTTCTGACAGTCTGGCCCCTCTGCTGTAAGTCTGCTGAGGTTCACTCCAGGCCCTGCTTGCCTGGGGTTCACCTGCAGCAGCTGCTGAACAGCAAGGGTTGTTACCAGTTTTCTTCTTCTGCTATCTTTGTCCCAGAAGGATACCCGCCTAGTGTCAATCTGATCTCTCTTTTATGAGGTGTCTTTTTGGATATATAGGGGTCAGGGAGCTGCTTGAGGAGACGGTCTCTTCTTTATAGGAGCTCAAACGGTGAGCTGCGAGCTCTGTTGTTGTTCATTCAGAGCTGCTGGGCAGGTACTTTTAGGTCTGCTGTAGCAGTACTCATACACTGCTTTTTGTTCCCAGGTGCTCTGTCCCAGGGATTTAGGGCTTTATTTATGAGTTCCCGTTATGCTGCCGCCTTCTTTTATTTTTTTTTTCTCCTTCAGACCTGCCCAGCCCAGCAAGGAGGCAGCCTAGTCACTGTCGGCCTATAGCAGCTTTGCTGAGCTGCTGTGGGCTCCGCCCCCCTGACGAGTGAACTTCCCTGCAGTCCTGTTTATATGGGTGTAGTTAGAACTGCTTTGGCGATGGTGGCCCGCCTCTGTTGGGGCGGAGTCTCTGCTGTGGCGGGTTGCCTTGGCAACGGCAGGCTGCCTCAGTAATGGCGGATGCCCCTCCCCCACAGAGCTGGACCGTCCTGGGTTCAGCTGCGCTTGCTGTGAAACTCTCAGTCCAGAGTTTCTGGTTGCTGTTCTTTTGTGGGGGTGGGGCCAGCCGAGCCTGATCGCCTGGCTCCCTGCCTCAGAGCCTTTTTTAAGTTTGTGTTCCAGTCGCCTGTTGAAGAGGCGCCGGGGTCTGTTTGTTTTCCCCTCAGCCACTCACTGCGCTGGCTTAAACAGCGGCACTGAGGTTTGTGGCGCTTTTTTTTGTTTTTTTTTCCCCTGGAATCTACTGTCCTGGTTCTCTGCTCAGTCCCCTTTTTGAGCCGGCGTACGGGCTACTTCCCATGGCTCCAATCACCAGCCAAAAGGGCCCCCGGACCAGTGTATTTTGTACGGAGAACCGCGGCTCCGGGGCGCTGACAAAGCAGCTGCACGGGGCAAAGCAGCGGTGCCGGCCGTCACAGCCGCGCTGGCCGAAACAGCCGCGCTGGCGACCGTGGAGCACCTCTGCCCGGGAATTACCTAGTCTGTGGGCAATAAAAACGCGGCGTCCACTCACCCTCTGCGCTTTCACTGGGAGCTGCAATCCTGAGCTGTTCCTAAACGGCCATCTTGGATCCAGCCCGGTTGTTTTTAATTGAGTACCTCCTACTTCCCAGGTGAAATTGCTTTCGCAAAGGCTATGACAGTGAGATAAATCTAGCATGGCTAACTCTACCTTGCCTCTGGCCTCACAGGCTGGCTGTCCTCATTCCTGGGCATAGGCCAAGCTAACCATGGGAGGAATTTAGCTTATAGTTTAAGTGAAGCAAGGATAATAGTCCTACCCTAAAACTAACCCCCTCCTTGTTCAGGGACTGAAAATGGCCTTTCCAAACAAATGAAATGCTATGAGATTAGGATTATGGGAGGGACCTGAATTCTGATAATGTATAGGCATAGTTCTTATAATCTCCTACTAGTTCAGGAGACAGGAGGCCAGAGGACACAAGATTTATGACTTCCTCGATTGCTCCTATTGTAGAGCCTACAGTATTCTTTTTTTTTTTTTTTTCCAATAAAGCCTTTTTTTTTTTTTTTTTTTTTTTCCCATTTATTTATTTTATTGCATTTTACATTTTGGGGTACATGTGAAGAACATGCAAAATTGTTGCATAGGAACACATGTGGCAGTGTGATTTGCTGCCTTCCTCCCCATCACCTACATCTGGCATTTCTCCCCTTGCTATCTCTCCCCAGCTTCCCACCCCCACCCTCCCGCCCCTATTTCCCCCCAACTGCCCCCAGTGTGTAGTGCTCCTACAGTATTCTTTTGAAATTTTTTGAGGCTTTTGCATTCTGGCAACAAACTGACTCTACTTGGACACATGCTTCAAGACTCAAGTGGTCCTGTGGCCTGCACCTGAGAGTAGACTCAATGAAGGAGGACAGTTTTCCACAACCTTACAATTTTATTCCCCAACCAATCAGCAGAATTTATTCCCTAGTCCCTTGCCCACTAAATTATTGATAAAACCCTAGCCTCTAAGTTTTCAGGGTGACTGATTTGAATAATAACTCCAGTCCTTCCACTTGGCCTGTATTAATTAGATTTGTTCTTTACTGCAATACCATAATTTCAGTGAAGCAGTTTTGTCTGTGCAGCAGGCTAGAAGAACACATTGGACAATTACACAGGCATTTAACTAAACTCACTAAATGTAAGTTCATGTACAATATTTACAATAACAAAATAACCTTTTGTTTTTTTAGACAGTCTCATTCTGTCACCCAGGCTTGAATGCAGTGATGTGATCTTGGCTCACTGTAACCTCTGCCTCTCAGACTCAAGTGATGCTCATGCCTCAGCCTCCTGAGTAGCTGGAATTACAGGCATATAATTCCACCCAGCAAAATTTTGTAATTTCTTTTTGTAGAAACAGAGTTTCACCATGTTGGCCAGACGAGTCTCAAACTCCTGGACTCAGGTGATCCTTGGACTCCCAAAGTGCTGAGATTACAGGTGTGAGCCACCGCATCCAGCCTGCAAAAACCTTTTTAAGAAGTTACTATTCTTCTTTGAAAGGTGAGGAAACTGAGGACAAATGCAACTTATAAGTAGCAAAGATGGGGTTCATATTAAGGTGGTTTGACTCCAAAGCCAGGGGCTATGCATTGAACCATGGTAACCTCAGTAGTCTACATTTTTCATCAATTCCATTAATTGGAGAGAGGCCAAGACAGACATCATCCAAAATTTGGGCCAATATTCTAAATGCCCACATTTATATTTCCACCTGCAGTGAGGTCAGAGATTCCCCAAAACAGCCCTTTTCTTGGCCTGCCAAGAGGCCCCCAAATCTTTCTCTTACTTATAAGCCTGTTATGGTTAGTTCATCTCATTAACGTATTTGCTAGTTAATGCCATTACTCTTATTGAGGTTTTTGAAATATTTCACTGATAAAAATTTAGAGTTCTGGCCAGGCAGTGGCTTATGCCTGTAATCCCAGCACTTTGGGAGACTGAAGTGGGCAGATCACCTGAAGTTGGGAGTTCAAGACCAGCCTGACCAACATGGAGAAACCCCATCTCTACTAAAAATACAAAATTAGCCAGGCATGGTGGTGCATGCCTGTAATTCCAGCTACTCAGGAGACTGAGGCAGGAGAATTGCTTGAACCCAGGAGTCAGAGGTTGTGGTGAGCCGAGATGGCACCATTGTACTCCAGCCTGGGCAACAGGACGGAAACTCTGTCTCAAAAAAAAAAAATATTAGAGTTCTTTTCATTCACCTTTGAATCCCCCAGAGAAATAGAATTTCCATTATTTAATAGGTACTAAAATACTTTTGTTGAACCAAAGGAAAAAAAAATTACTCATTGTTTCTTTCTATGGTGTGCTGGTCCATAGCCTATTTGCTATCAAATGCATTCCTTGCTTTTGCTTGGATATACGCTCTGTTTTGTTGGGGAAGGGACCTCAGCAGGCTGCTTTTCCCATTTGCATTAGCAGGCTTTTGCCTTTGTGAAGGAAGATTGGAAAGTGAATGCTAGGAAGAAGTTAGGGTATTTCTCTCTACCTTTTACATCCTGCTTCCCTTCCTAGCAGTGACTACATGATTTTCCTGGCTCCAGGTCTCATTGGACAGGACAGCTCCTCTCTTGGTGGTCCCGGTTTTTGTGAGGAAACCCCAGCTGTGGTTTGAGGTTCTGCTGGGTGACCTCACCTTCTGGCGTCTGGGAACCCCACCTGTGTTCTTCCAATCCTGCGGATAAATGGAGCTTCTCACTATTATTTCTCTCTGATTGCCTCATGACCCCTGTCTGGCTTTTCAGCAATCTAATACTTGAGCAGCCAAATCTCTGGATTAATGAAGTCCCTGAGTTTCTTCTGTTTTGCATATCAGGTGTGATTTCTGCTTTCCTGACTAGAAACTGGCTGATATACCTTCCTTTATTTCTGTCCCTCTAGAAATAAAACTCTCTTGGGCTTTTTATTTCTTTCTATATAAAAGCAACTCTTGGGCTTTAATACAGTAATGTACAACTCAATGTTTAACAAATGATTGAACATTATTTAGGGAAGTTCTATGTCAAATTCACCTTTATTGGCTTAAAACACCTCCCACCACCTCAAAATCACATGTATTCCTTTTGCTTCTTCTTTGAAGGAAATAAGGTTATAGTCCTTCTGCCTGATACATATTTCTCCTCTCCTTTTCAGCTAAGCTACTCCTACAAGTACTTCAAAACTCCATCTAGAAGTAACTTCTAGGAGACATTCACCTACCCTGCCTTACACAGCCTCCAGTGCCCCACCTTCAGCTCAGAACTTTCTGTTTTATGCTTCCTTAGTTCCCAGTACCTACCTCAATGGTAACACTCATCACATTCTACTTTAAATGCACAGCTGACTTCTTTTGTGAATTCTGGTAAACCAATATCTTCAGTTGCTGGAAGATCTCTGGAATTTTTGCGCATATACTCAAGAGCCTATGTTGTTCTTTCATTTATAAAGATTTTCCCCCAAGATTATTCCTTTATGTTTAGGTTTAAAATATATAGCTATATATATATTTTTTAAGACAGAATCTTGCTCTGTCACTCAGGCTGGAGTGAAGAGGCACAATCTCAGCTCACTGCAACCTTTACCTCCCAGGTTTAAGTGATTCTTGTGCCTCAGCCACTGGAGTAGCTGGGATTAAAGACACATCGCCACCACGACTGGCTAATTTTAGTATTTTTAGTAGACACAGGGTTTCACCATGTTGGCCAGGCTGGTCTTGAACTCCAAGACTCAAGAAATCCACCCACCTTGGCTTCTCAACATGTTGGGATCACAGGTGTGAGTCACTGCACCTGGCCTAAAAATAGGAAATTAAGCACCTGTGTTCATGTCTTGATAAATTACCTGCTCCTTCCATATTCTCATATCCTTTCCTCCTTTCCTTTGCCCATGTGATATATGTTTTACAATGTAGTTTTAAATGTTTGTTTTATTTTCTAATTATTTTATTCTTTTATGTCATTTAAAATTATTTAGACATATCTACTTTATTTAAATTATAAAGTAATAAACATATATGATATATATTTCCATAGAAAGTGCCAACATCTAATTAAGTTTTTATCCTATCTAATAACCCAATAATGGTAGTACAGCACTTCACTGTCCAATGTGGCAGCCACCAACCATAGGTGGCTATTAGCACTTGAAATTCAGCTAGTCCAAATTAAGATATACTATAAGGGTTAAATACACACTGGGTTTGAAAGACAAAATAAAGCATGTAAAATATCCCATTAATAATTTTTATCTTGATTATATTTGAAATGAAAATATTTTTAATATATTATGCTAATAAAATTTGTTATTAAGATCTCACCTCTTCCTTTGTACTTTGGCCTTTAAAATGTGGTTACTAGAAGAGTTTAAATCACGTTAAGTGTTTCACATTATGTTTCTGTTGGACAGCACTGATGTAGAACTTGCCAGCTAATGAGTAAATTTGCAGCAGTCACAAGATGTGCTCACTAGTCTAATGTCCGGTGCATGTGCATTACACATTGCCAGACTAGGTGGAATCATATAACCATAAAAATAATAAAATAAGAAGCCCACTGGTTGCCAATGTTTATTAATATGAAGACACAATAATGTACTGTATATTTTTCAGTGAGATTCAATCTTCCTATTAGCAGGAAAACTTCTTATTCTCATCCATTGAGGCAGTCAGATGGAACTCTATTTCATCAGATGAGACACTAGAAAAATGAAACAAAATCAGCTGCCCATCTCTACTGTATTTTCTTTCCTTAGAGCAAGATGGAGCAAATGGCATAGAGTGCTCCTGATAGGAGCTCTTTTAAAAGCAGGTGATGGCACTCAGAATATTCCATGATGATGTTCCAGTAAGAAGTCAGTGCATTTGGTATCAGTCAACTGATAATGCATGAAGCTAAAAATATTTCCTAGGCTTGATAGCAATTGGAAACTGCATAGAGTAAGCATTCAATAAATACAAATTTGATTTTGTTTTCATGCGGGTTGGCAGGTTTCTAGCATAAAGCACTGAGAATAATGTGTACATCCAAGTGATTAACAATATATTGATGCTTCACATAAGCTAACATAAGCTATGTTCAAAGGATAGTAATCTACTGATGGACCAGGCGGTTAACACCAGGACAAAATGCAGATGCCAGTTGATTTTATATCTTTGTGTTTTAGGAAAGAGCATAATATATAATGCACACAGACACATATAAAGTACTGAAGTAACAGTTTATGGTGCATTCACATCTTAAGTTCATGCATATCTTTTGAGGAAAGGGTTATTGTCCTCATGCTACATAGTATAAATGTTGATTGAGTACTTACTCTGTACCAGTCACTGTGCTAAACGTTTATATGCATTGTACCACTGAATGCTCCCATGAGCCATATGATGTGCATATTATCATTATCTGTGCATTACAAATAAAGAAATGAGGGTCAATGAAGTGCATTAAAGTGACCAATGTCATAGTAAGTAACAAAGCATCCATTCCAGACTATGCAAGAAGACTCCAGCATCCTTCATACTATTTTACTCACATAACTATTTGCTAGACAGACTGTCTCAGTGGATGAGAAGCATCCAGGGACTGAAGGGCACAATTACTATTTAACATCAACATGGTGTGTTTTTTAAAATTTTGGATAAATTCTATTTGATTCCTTCACCAGGAAAAGGAAGATCAACTGGGGAGACTGGAGAAACAGAATCTTAGGAAGAAAACTGAAGAAAAAGATTAAGGAAACTGTACAATGAATCATTAATCCAAGTAGGTGCATTAGAAAGTTAGAGACTAAAGAATGGGTTGTCTTTTATTGAAGATATAATTGCCAAGCTTAATGCTAAGCACTTTTGATGTGGCATTTCAATTTATTTAATCCTCACAACCCTAAAAACATACTATAATTATGTCTAGTTTAGAGACAAGGAAACTGTGACACAGACAGTTGAAGTATCTTTACCAAGGCCACATGTCTGGTAAATGGGGTAGCCGAAATTCAAACCCAAGCTGTCTGGTTCTAGTGCCTGCACTTTTACCGCTATGCCATTCTACCACCCACTCTTACCAGAATAAAATCCAGCCCATTTTAGAATAAATATATGTGCCCCTCCATGCCCTTGACAGTGAATTTTTACTCCTCTGTGTGCATATGTGCTGTGTAGAAGGAATTGTGTAGAAGGAATTGTGCTCAAAGATCAAGGTCTGGTTTTCCTCCTACAAAAGAAAGCTCCTCATAATAAAACCTGTCATTGTTAGAATGCATGAGGAAAAAATGGAGTGCAAGTATTTCTTAGATAATTTAACCATCACTATGGCATAGACAAGTCACCCCAAATATTCCATATACTGGCCAGCATCATCTGGCTTCCTCGTATTTAGATTGGGGTCATGTGATAAGTTCCAGCCAATGTGCTATGTGGAGAACTGAATTATATTATACATAGGCTGAGGTGGTAAAAATCTCTTCTGTAAGTACTGTAGGGACTTTATTTTCCAGGTGTTACAGCTAAACGTTGATAGAGATTCTGGCAGCCTGTTTCCTTGAGTGACTGTGTGAAGCAAGTCTCCCCTGACTCGTATTAGATATTTAGTATAAAAATAAATTAACCTTTATTGTATTAAGACCTTGAGAATTTCAGGGTCTTTTGTTCCTACATTATAACCCAGCATATTCTAACGAATAGGCCTCTACCAGGTTACCTGGAGGGCATCCCAGCAATGCGCTTGACTTTGTATGATGCCAGACCACAGGGATGGAAGATATATACAGTGTATATATGCATAGCCTGGGATCTTCTGTAACATAATTTTCAGAATTGTCCTCTTTGCTTTTCTAAGGCTTTCAATCCCCATCACAACTCTGTCCACTCTATGCCCCACCTGATCCTCCAGCAGAGCAGGAATAAAACTGTAGCATCTACCTAAGTTACCTCCAGCAAGACTCCCTTTGCCTGGATTTTTTCCCTCCTTTGAAGCAGTTTAGAATTGCTAGGTGCTTTCCATCTTTCCATCGCCTTTAAACAAACAGTGACAGAAGCAAATGACAGCAAAATTAAATACTCCAGAAAATTAAAAAAAAAAAAAAAAAAAAAAAAAAAAAAAAAAAAAACCACCAGCTGATTTTATAGCTGCTCTGCTTGTCCTAAATGGCCAAGGGCAGTGTTCTTTGTAAAACAAGATTGCTAGAATCTGAAATTTTGCCCAAGGAAAATAATTTATGTTATAAAAATCTAATCCTGTATATAATAATAACAGTAAAATGTAGGAAGCAGGTTGAGACATCAGGTTGATGCTGTGAGTCTTCATAAATATTGGTGATTTCTATGAAGTTATTTTCTCTCTCTGATAGACCAATGGCCCCCTCCAAATTATCTAATATTAGACCAGTTCCTTTGTTTCTGGTTCCTTGCTCTCTTGACACTTACCTGCCACATTCATTAAGAAACCCCAAAAGAGAATGGAGATAATTTTGAATGAGAGAATAGATTTTTAAAGGAGACAAATAATTTATTGCTTTAATTCTACGTTGTTTCTAGAATTTTTTGTATTACATTTCAAAAATTACTTTCAACTTTTTAATCTCAGCTTGTTCCCAAATATTCCTCAGAGCAGTCTTTTAAGGTGGCAGGGTAAACATTACTATCTCAATAAGGCAGAAAGTTAAGACTCTGAGTGACTTAGCTATGGTTACATTGAATGGCGGACTTTTTATACAACCATGTAATTTAAAGCATTCTATTTTAGGTGGCTTCAGAGTCTATTTTTGGCACAGAAAAGGTAGCAGCGTTAGGAGCACAGTGTGACAGAGACTGCCAGTTGTCCCTTGATAGTCAATTTCCCTCTATTCTGCTGCAGGAATAGAATTTTTAGGCAGGCATATGGCTACCCAGAAAAAGAGCAAATGTTCCACCTTCCACCTTCCTTGCAGCCAGAAATGGCCTTGAGTTGAGCAACAAGATATAAGTAGAATGCTGTGTGGCAGCTTTCAGCAACTGTAGGAGACAGGTGGTAAGCTACTCTTGTTTCTTCTTTTTCATCCTTTCTCCATACTGCTCCTTGTAATGTGGCTATGTCATCTTGAGCTACGATACTGGGTGGGTGGGGTAGTGACCTAAAAGGCACCTGAGTTGTCAAGAACTTTTCAGAACCACCAGTCCAGCCTTAAACTGTGTAACTTTAGAATTTTACATAAGGCAGAAAACAATCTTTATTCTATTTAGGTCACTAATATTTTGGGTCTCTGTTACTTCTAGTTGAGTAAATCTAACTCAAAAATGTAGTCAAAGTCATCATCTCAGGGAAGAGATCCCATTCTTAGGTGAAATATGTATGATAACCATCCTTGACAGAATCTATGGAGGGCAGAGGATGCTTGTAGTCCCTTGAGATTAGCCTGAGAGTGAATCCTGGCCCCTTGATCTTAGAAATATTAAAACTGAATGGGAGGGAAATTGTCATTTTTAGACTGCAGCTTTTTGTCTTCCAAAATCTGGATGTTTTCATGCATCTTTCGTGCAGAACTTTTTAGATGAACGTACATGTGCCATGAGGGATTTTCTGTCTCTATTTCCTTCCTTCTTCTTCCTTCCAGTGCTGGTTAGAAAACAGTCTTTTAGCATAGTACGTTGATGTATGCTGCTAGAGATAAGAATGGAATATTTGGATTGTAGATGGCCGGCTATGAAGAATTTGAAAAGTCCAATCTGCAGCTATAGAGGAACTAGGAAGAAATGTATCTGTGACTTTGACCTGAGAGAAGGGAAATAGGCCAGAAGCAGAAGGGTAAAAAAGGGAAGCTGGGGGAGATAAGAGAGAGAGGATTCTGTATTAAGCGCTGACTTAGTATGTATCTAAAGTGATCAGGAAAAATGAAGAGAGAATCTAAATGGCTTTTTATGTGTATTGCTGAGGGATTAACAAGATGCTTGCTTTCAGTACTGCATTGTATTCATCTGCACTTATGTCTGCTTAGTGCCGTGGGTCTAGGAAAGGGGTTACATAAAGTAGAGCCTTTCTTATAAAATGGACATGTTTGTGGCAGTGTGACTTAGAAGGAAAATAGCCTATTGGTAAAATGAGAACTTAAAGTAATATATTTTTTAATGACCACACTTCGGCTATCCTGATGAGGAAGAACTGTTGCTTATTGTTGGAGAAAGATGTGTGTGCTCTTATTTGGGGTCTTGCTCAAAGCAGATGAAAGAATTGTTTTCTTTGGAGCTCAGTGACAAAGTAGAGCACAGGGTTAGAGGGAGAAGAACATTCTTCTATTTCATCGGGGAAGCCAGCATCCCTCTTTTTCCCATCCATGTAGTTCAACACCAGCATTCTTGGCAAGAACTTTGGCATTCATGTAACTGGCATCATCTGCAGTGCAGACTGCTCTCAAGTAGTTCGCAGCTCCTAGGGAATGAGAGCTAGAGCAAGGGTAGGAAACATGGCAGACATTAGGGGGAGAATGAAACTAGATAACTGGCTAATGGGCATGTGAGTCACCTTTTTGTAGACCTCCTAAAAAGTTGAAGACACTTTGGAGAAGGGAACATTAGGATTCTCGCTGAGACGGTGGAAAAGGAGAGGAATAAGGCCATCAAAGTCTGGGCATAGGGTGAGTCATAGGGTAATAGAAAGAGGACTCATCAAAATAGCAGACTTAAGGTTTTGTAGACAAAAGGAAGAGACTGCAAAGCCTTAAAGAAAAGTGAGAACACAGCACTTTCTCAGAGCTCATAGTGTAAGGAATTCTAAAGGGGCACGTGGTTGACAACTGTGCAGCAGAGACCATGACTTTACATAGAGACTAGTAAGACTGCCTGCTAACCAACTTAATGGCTTAGCTCTAGCTCCTTTTTGGAATTAATTCTGAGGAGACTAATAGGGTTTTCATTTTTAAAAGCAAAAAGAACCAGGCTCCAGTCAATACAGAATCTTACTCAGATTTAAAAATATGAAGTGAATGGAATACTATGAAGTCATATAAAAGAACAAAATTATATCCTTTGCGGCAACATGGATGCAGCTGGAGACCATTATCCTAAGCAAGTTAATACAGGAACAGAAAACCAAATTCCTCCTGTTTTCACTTACAAGTGGGAGCTAAGCATTGATATATATGAATATAAAGATGGGAACAACAGATACTGGGGATTACTAGAGACAGGAGAGAGGGATGGGGATCAAGGGCAAAAAGACTTCCTATTGGGTCTTATGCTTGCTACCTGGATGATGGGATCCACTGTATCCCGAACCTCAGCATGACACAATGTATCCATGTAATGAACCTACACGAGTAGCCCCTGAACTTAAAATAAAAGTTGAAGTTTCTTAAAAAATAAAGGCAAGGCTGGGTGCGGTGGCTCATGCCTATAATCCCAGCACTTTGGGAGGCCAAGGTGGGTGGATCATGAGGTCAAGAGATCAAGACCATCCTGGCCAACATGGTGAAACCCAGTCTCTACTAAAAATACAAAAATTAGCTGGGCATGATGGCTCACATCTATAGTCCCAGCTACTTGGGAGGCTGAGGCAGAAGAATCACTTGAATCTGGGAGGTGGAGGTTGCAGTCAGTTGAGATTGCACCACTGCACTCCAGCCTGGTGACACAGTAAGACTCCATCTCAAAAAAAAAAAAGAGGGCAAAATAAAGGTGTTTTCAGACTAACAAACAAACAAAAAAAATGAGGTGAAATTTGTATAACATAAATAAATAAGTAAATAAAGTAAATAAATCTCCCTTTTGTCACCATGATATTTTTATTCAGTATCAGTCCTTTTTCCATCCTCAGACCAGTAAATTTCCTCTCATATAATAATAAAATAGCTAAGTACTTCTATCTCCAAGCAATTTCTTTTGATATGACATTTCTACAGACACTACTATTTTTAAAGGGACAACCCTGAAAGAATAATTTTTTTTTTAAAGAGTGCTTTTCTGTGAGTTGGCACATTTAAGAATTTAAAAAATATAGGTCTCATAGGGCTTTTGAAATAGATGGAAAGAACATATATTATCGTCTTGTGTACCATTCTGGAAGATGACAAGCAGCTTAATTTTAGGAAACTAAGCTGACCCTACAATGATGAAAGACCATAAAAAGCCCATTGTGAATTGTAACTTGAGCAGATAGGTTGTGAGGTAATTAAGAGTGTTTGCAGCATTCCTGTAACCCCTCATCCTGCCTCAGGATTCTTCCAGATGTTTGAAACAACACCAACTTTTGCACAGGTAGATCTCTGAAAATTCTTACTGATTCCTGAGAATCTTTTCAGTTCTTTAGGTCACATTACTAGAGGGAGAATTGCAGGAACATATATATATCTCCATATTGATACCCATATCTATATCTACCTCTGCTATGGGGAGATATGTATATATATGTAAGTATACATACATACATATATATTTTATATACACATATATATTCTTTGTTTCTCCCCATCTTGTGCTTATAAGAAAATATATAAGCCGGGCGCGGTGGCTCAAGCCTGTGATCCCAGCACTTTGGGAGGCTGAGGCGGGTGGATCGCGAGGTCAAGAGATCGAGACCATCCTGGTCAACATGGTGAAACCCCGTCTCTACTAAAAAATACAAAAAATTAGCTGGGCATGGTGGCGTGTGCCTGTAATCCCAGCTACTCAGGAGGCTGAGGCAGGAGAATTGCCTGAACTCAGGAGGCGGAGGTTGCGGTGAGCCGAGATCGTGCCATTGCACTCCAGCCTGGGTAACAAGAGCGAAACTCTGTCTCAAAAAAAAAAAAAAAAAAAAAAAAAAAAAGAAACTATATATTCCTTTAAGATACTCACTGTACATTGCCAGCAGTGTATAAGAGGATGCTTGTCATCTTAATTTCATCAATTTGAGTGCATGTATACACACGTTTATATTTGCCAATTTTTGATTTAAAAAATTGTAGTTTTTATTTTTTTACAATAACTAGTGGACATTTTCTCATTTGTTTATTTGCATTTCTTTGCAGAATTGTTGGTTCATCTAATTTGCTCACTTTTAAATGTGTGAAATAATTACATTTATTTTTAATGAAGAATCTTTAAATATATGTATAAGGTGTAAGGAAGGGATCCAGTTTCAGCTTCCTGAATATGGCTAGCCAGTTTTCCCAACACCACTTATTAAATGGGGAATTATTTCCCCATTGCTTGTTTTTCTCAGGTTTGTCAAAGGTCAGATGGTTGTAGATGTGTGGTGTTATTTCTGAGGCCTCTGTTCTGTTTCATTGGTTTATATATCTGTATTGGTACTGTAGCCTTGTAGCATAGTTTGAAGTCAGGTAGCATGATGCCTCCAGCTTTGTTCCTTTTGCTTAGGAATGTCTTGGTTATGTGGGCTCTTTTTTGGTTCTATATATGATTTAAAGTAGTTTTTTCCCAATTCTGTGAAGAAAGTCAATGGTAGTTTGATGACGATTGCATTGAATCTATAAATTACTTTGGACAGTATGGCCATTTTCACAATATTGATTGATTAAAAGAAAATTTTGAAGAAAATGTTATATTTGGCTATATTAATATTTAAAGATTTCTTTAAATTTTTAAAAACAATTAACTCAAGATGGATTAAAGAATTAAGGACAACACCCAAAACCATAAAAACCCTGGAAGAAAACCTAGGCAATACCATTCAGGACATAGGCATGGGTAAGGACTTCATGACTAAAACACCAAAAGCAATGCAACAAAAGCCAAAATTGACAAAGGGGATCTCATTAAACTAAAGAGCTTCTGCAAAGCAAAGGAAAGTATCATTAGAGTGAACAGGCAATCTACAGAATGGGAGAAAATTTTTGCAATCTGTCCGTCAAAGGGCTAATATTCAGAATCTACAAAGAACTTAAACAAATTTATGAGAATAAAACAACCCATCAAAAAGTGGGCAAAGGATATGAACAGACTTCTCAAAAGAAAATGTTTATGCCACCAACAGATGTGAAAAAGTGCTCATCATCACTGGTCATTAGAGAAACATAATGAGATACCATCTCACACCAGTTAGAATGATGATCATTAAAAAGTAAGGAAACAACAGATGCTGGAGAGGATGTGGAGAAACAAGAATGCTTTTACACCGTTGGTGGGGGTGTAAATTAGTTCAACCATTGTGGAAGACAGTGTGGCAATTCCTCAAGGATCTAGAAATAGAAATACCATTTGACCCAGCAATCCCATTACTGGATATATACCCAAAGGATTATAAATCACTCTACTCTAAAGACACATGCACATGCATGTTTGCTGTGGCACTGTTCACAATAACAAAATCTTGGAACCAACCCAAATGCCCATCAATGATAAAGTGGATAAAGAAAATGTGGCACATATACACCATGGAATACTATACAGCCATAAAAAAGGATGAGTTCGTGTCCTTTGCAGGGACATGGGTGAAGCTGGAAACCATCATTCTCAGCAAACTGTCACAAGAACAGAAAACCAAACACTGCATGTTCTTACTCATAGGTGGGAGTTGAACAATGAGAACTCATGGACACAGGGAGGGTATAATCACACACCAGGGCCTATCAAGGGGTGGGGACAGGGGGAGGGATAGCATTAGGAGAAATACCTAACATAGTTGACAGGTTAATAGGTGCAGTAAACCACCATGGCACATGTTTACCTGTGTAACAAACCTGTACCTTCTGCAAATGTACCCCAGAACTTAAAGTATAATAATAAAAAAGAACCTTTAAATATTAATATGGCCAAATATTACAGTCATTTTCTTCATAATTTTCTTTAAATGAGTCAATGCAAATGAGTTAAAATTCAATTTGACTATATTACCATGTGCTAGGTTAAGATGAGCAGTACTTGGTACATCCTTTGGGAAAGTTACAATCCATCAAGGTAGAGAAATACATGGATAACAGTAGGCAATAGTGCAATGTGATGTGGGCTACAGGATGCTCTGCCTGCTATAAGATCACAGAGAAAGGAGCAATTAATCCCTAGGGTCACAGCAGCCTTCTCCAAATATGTTCACAGGTATTTTCTGATAGGTACATGGGAATATATGGGGAAAGTTGGAATGTGATCTTCAAGGACATCTTAGAACAAGAGGACTGCTGGGAAACAAAGCTGGAAGACCTTAAAAGCCCAATTTCTTGCTATCAAACTTGTAGCTGGGGTCAACCCTGTGTTTCTTCAGAAGGTGGTTAAGAGCTAATGTCATTCTAATTGGCGTGAAATGGTATCTCAATGCTGGAGAGGATGTGGAGAAATAGGAACACTTTTACACTGTTGATGGAAGTGTAAATTAGTTCAACCATTGTGAAAGACAGTGTGGCGATTCCTCAAGGATCTAGAAATAGAAATATTATTTGACCCAGCAGTCACATTACTGTGCATATACCCAAAGGATTATAAATCACTCTATTATAAAACACATGCACACATATGTTTACTGAGACAGTTCACAGTAGCAAAGAGTTGGAACCAACCCAAATGCTCATCAATGATAGATTGGATAAAGAAAATGTGGCACATATACACCATGGAATACTATGCAATCATGAAAAAGGATGAGTTCATGTCCTTTGCAGGGACATGGATGAAGTTGGAAACCATCATTCTCAGCAAACTGTCACAAGAATAGAAAACCAGACACTGCATATTCTCACTCATAAGTGGGTGTTGAACAATGAGAACACATGGATACAGGGAGGGGGAGCATCACACACTGGAGCCTGTTGTGGGGTGGGGGGCTAGGGGAGGGATAGCACTAGGAGAAAAACCTAATGTAGATGATGGGGTGATGGATGCAGCAAACCCCCATGGCATGCATATACCTATGAAACCTGCACATTCTGCACATGTACCCCAGAACTTAAAGTATATAAACAAAAAGAGCTAATGTCTGTAGTTTTCATTTCTCCTAACACTTGACTATGGAAAGATCTCCATCACGTAAATTACAGAAGACAGACCCCACCTGTTCAGCCTGCAGTGCTCAGGTACCCTCGAATCAGCTGCAGAGGATGAGTCACTGAGCAGTCCCTGGTGCTTTGTTGCCTGGAAATGGGAAAGATGACCATGGCTGTGGCATTTTGGAGGAATCCAATTAATGGTCTAGTTGGAACTGTCTCAAAGCTCACCTCCAGGTCATTTATATTCTTGACATTTAAAGTGAGTTGCAGTCTAAATTTCCAAGGTGACGTGATGGGTGGGAAGCCCAGTCTGAAGTCCCTGGCACCTCTGTTTTGACTGTGCTATGTTGTTATGAAAGGCTTTAGAGAACAGAAATCAAGGGCAGGTATCCTAATGGGCTTGCAGAGGTAGTGAGATGTTGATGATGGATTAGATAGGTGAGGGTGGTGAGTAAGGGGGGAAAGAGCAAGATATAACCATGTTTCAGACTCATTAAGAGGACATTAGGACCAACATATAATAGATGACGGGTATTGGTCTTAAACTTGACAGAACTATTTCATGAACTTCAAGGATGAAGAACAGTTTTGACTTGTTATTTCTTAAACAGTCAGCAAGCATTTGCTGAACTGAGAAACCAGATCCATTCTAGGTACTTATGACCACGAGAGTTAGGCTTCTCAAAGAAATATTCTTTAAACTGTAAACTGGCATACGAAATCAGAAATGCAGGTAGCAACATCAGAGGCTGTCTTATTTTCTTTGTGCACTTGGAGTTCTGAGGTTTAAGACTTTAAAACTGCAATTAAGACTTTTAGTTTTTCCTAGGAGATTTACCCCACTGCAGGTGGCTGCCACCAGCTGCCACCAGCTAGAACTAGATATTGCCATCAGCTGCTCAGCCTTCCTTCTCTCTGGCAGGTGCAGCTGAACACGCAGACACCACAACCTGGAGCCTCACTGTGCCTACCCATAAATGAAATGCGATGGACAGCAAAAATGATCGCTATTACTAAATCACAGATTCCTACTGCTGAGAGCACGGTTGCAAAACAAGAAAATACCTAAGTGCTTAAATCATCTATTACCTATTTGAGATAACTCCGACTTTGTTCCCTGATAGCATTTTACTTTTACCCAAGGCCCCTTTTCTATAGAAACTTTCCCCACATTTGCACTGTGTATATTTTGTTTGTTTCCCCTCACTTGTCTACCATTAATTTAGATAAAAGTCCTTATTAGAAGAATTAGCCTAGGTATACTGTTTTTGAAGATTCTGTAAATCCATTTTGGAAAAAGTGGGGTGTTAATAATTAGTGATGGTCTCTCTTTGTCAACCTCTGGCTCTTCCAGGCATGGACTGACACTGAATGCATCTGAGAATATCTGGCCCTTAGAAGAGGTACTGGGAAGAACATACATAGCCAAGGCTGAGGGTGGAGCTTGCATGATACTCTAGGATTCTGTAAATCCTCCCTCAGAAGAGCATGGTACATGCACTACAGTGTTTAGGAAGCTGGAAGAGTCCTAGTGCCAGGGCCTGCCTGCCATCCTGGGGTCTTAGAGACACTACTGAAGAAGGAATCAAGATCAGGGCTTGTCAGAGGTGGGGGAGCTTTTGAGAGAAGCTATTCTAGCAAGGACAAATTCCTGCAAGTAGGCTTCTCCTTGTTGCTCAAGGAATATGGTTGATGTCTCAGTCAATCATGATGTCTCTACTTGTCTTTGTCCATTGAATCTCAACACTTTCTCAGAACCTTTCCAGGCCAACACACCAGACAATAAGCCCTGTAGCCAAGACAGAGGGAGACACCTGCCCAGGTCTCCCTTTAGGAAAGGACTTGCTGCCTACCTGCCAAGAATAAAGTTACTAGCAGCCTTCAGCTGTTAAGTCCTTTAGGATCGGTTTCAGCTTTTGAGTTGAGGTAGTTGTGTTCTTCTGTGGGCAGCTCCTTTCCAGTGCTTGAGCAGGTGGTGCAAGGACCCAGCCATTTCTCCCCAATGTGGGACACCTCTAAAGGACAATCTGTCCTCCTGAGCTCCCAGATAGGCTAGTAGCGATCACTCCCCCTGCCCATTCCTTCCTCCTCTTCATTTCCCTTTACAGGTATCACTGTCTAATAAATCTTTTGCATTCCAAACTCTCTATCCTGTCTGTATCCCCAAAGTCCCAACCAGCATAGGTACTGATCAGCTTAGTAAGAAAGACACACCAACATTTATGAAACACGTATGTGCTAGAAATTATTCTAAGTAATCAACATATGTTCTCTTTCTAAATCCTGGAACAATGATATGTGCTAGGTACTATTGTTATTTATATTTTAATGAAGAAGAGACAGGCACAGAGGACTTTAGTGACTTGTTCAAGACCAAACAACTAGGTGGAATCAAGATTTGAGTGTCAACAATCTGACTCCAGGGCTTCTCATTGCTTTGCTGAGTTACCTTATTTGGCATTCCTCAGCTAGCTTTATTCATCTCTTGCTACTACTTGTTTTAGTGAGGAGATTTGCCCCAGTGGTAAATGGTTAGTATATATCTGGGAGAAGATGGGTTATTTCATTCTTTTCCAGTATTTCTAGCTTATGGTATTTTGCCTGGCACATAGCAGGAGCCCAGTGAAGTTTTGCTGATGGATGAACAAAGAAGAATTGAAAATCCTAGCATCCTGACTGAGATAAAAAGAACATGGTAGGAAAAAAAATGGTTTACTGTGTAAGGGGTATGGCGACTGCATATGGGGTAGGTGTGATAGAAGAAGAGATAATTTATAGGCTATAAAAACTCTTTGTGACTTACAATTTTGGATTCACTCTAATTTCAACATAGCATTAGCCTTCATTATTCTGGGTGGTGTGACATTGTAGAGAAATTATAAAGCAGTTAATTCTAATTTGTCTGATCCTTAAGATCCAGTTGTGTGTATCTATGCTCTTCTTTAACAAAAACGAGCAGTATCCTTTAAAATTTAACTGAGATATTGAAAGTTAATAGCTATCTCTGAGAAGAAAGTTGACTTTGTGTTTTAAAATGTAGTTGGTAGCCATTTAATTACCTTCTCATCCTTATTCTGTAATCCATAATGGGTTGGTAAGGCTGTAGGTACTGGTTTTATAATTAATATTATGTATTTTTTATTGTAGTTTAATAAATTAACATTGCTAACTAACGCAGAAAACTATAATACCCATAAGCTTAGGGAATAATAGAGTCTGATAACTTAAAGATTACTAAAGGCAAAATGTTTTTAATCTTAAAAAGTAAATAGATAAAATTCAGAAATGCCCTAGATATCAACCCTAGGTGGCCACTTAGGGATGGAATTGCTGGGGTTCTAACTCAATTAAGTCATGATGCTCTCTGAGTTTGCACGCTTATAAATCTATATGTGCCATAGTTGTGTCTTTGAAAGTGCAACCCCTTTTGAGACCTGTAATGACAGAGCAGCTATGAGTTTCAGCTGCTCTTCTGTGCTTCCTCTTATTAGTCTTCTCATGGCTGTCTTAACACATTTATTGGTCTCTCTTCCTAGTCTATACACACCCAGAGAGTAGAAACTATGTATTACCATTGTACCATTGTTTCTCCAGCTGTTTCTTAATTGACTTAAAATGGTGCACTTCTGTAAACTTTTGTTGAACAGTTGAAAAAGGACAGCCTGCGGTAGTTGAAGGGACTCAGGTTTGGGACTTGAATCCACATTTGTGTTTCACTAGCTATGTGACCACAGGCAATTCACTTCTCTGAGTCTCTGAAGCATTTTAGATTGATAAGAAGTAGCATTCTTTTGTTATAAGGTTATGTGAAGGTAGATCGATAAGATATGTGTATTATTTGGCTCATAATAGAGACTTAATATTCATCCCTTGTGTCTGTGGTAGAAATATTATCTTAAAGCTTTACTTTAATTGTATTCTTAATAATCAAAAAATGGTCTTCTTCTTTTAAGAATGCACAGGAAAACCACTTCCTCTTTAGCTGTCTTGTTTACCTTTCACTGATTTGTCAATTTCCATCACTAATATTGAAGCTTATGTGCTAAGGCTCTTCTCTTTATAGTACAAATAATAGAAAATGCTGCAACCAAATCCCAAGGGCCTGAAGCCAGAACGGAGACTTTCTAATTTGAGATTTGACAGCCATTTCAGCTGAGAGTAATGTTTGGTAAATATTTAAAATGGATTACATTTCTTCAAATAACTTCTACTGAATTTTATAAAGGAAAGATCAAAGCCTTCAGATTTAAGTTTGATTCTATGTATTCTACTTGTAGTTAAATTCTCTGAGCCTTTTTCTCCTATAGAAATGTTTTAATAAATCCTTGGTGAACCATTTCCACTAGAGAACTTGTCTCTTACAGTGAGAAGGCTGGATATTTTAATTCTCACAGTTGGTTGAATTCCAGTTCCAGAGCATCTAAATACTCTATCTTCCAGAACATGATCAATTAGCTAATTATATGTCATGATTCTGGTTTATATAAAATTCATAAAGGGAAGACATTTGACTAATTTATCCTTAATATCCTTATAACATTGTTCTAAAAGTACAAATATAGCCTAGAATGTAGTAATGATGATAATAGTAACAGCAACATCGGCCAGGTGCAGTGGCTGATCCCTGTAATTCCAGCACTTTGGGAGGCTGAGGTGGGAGGATTGCTTGAGCCTAGGAGTTTGAGATCAGGCTAGACAATATAGTGAGGCCTCTTCTCTACAAAAAATATAAAAATTAGCCAGATATGGTGGCTTTCACCTCTGGTCTCGGCTACTTGGGAAGCTAAGGTTGGAGGATCACTTGAGCCCAGGAGCTTGAGGCTGCAGTGAGCTATGATCATGCCACTGCACTCCAGCCTGGGTGACAGAGGAAGACCCTGTCTCTGAAAAATAAATGCACAAGTAAATAAACAAATAAGCAAACTTTCTTTATATCTAAGGGTTTTGTAAGGAAAATGGTGACAATAACAGCCAAACTATCTCAAAGCATTGTCATCTGTGTCAATGGGCACAGAAAGGTTTTGAACAAAATCATACAGAATGTATTAGAGTAATGAATGCCTTAACACACTTACTTCACAATAGAATTCCAATTTGACTTTGAGAAGGGCCTTGAAGGAAGCAGTACCCTACATTATTTCTATACATAATTACCATATGTAGAAAAAAAATCACATACAAGCCAACAACCTAATACATACATCATCCTCAATATTCAGAGATTAACAACATGTTAAGAAGAATGTTAACATTTTAAGAGGATTAAAATATTAATAATTATTGCCTCTGAATTTATTTGAGAAATATGGCATCAAAATCAAACAAATCATTCTTAAATCTTCAAAACACAGTCTGTGGCAGGTCTAATCCTCCTGCTAAATGGTTAGATTGAACAAAAACAGGGAGTGAGGATGGTTACATTTCTATTGACCCTGAAATAAATATCAAAGAGCAGAGTGCTATTAAATTCCAGACATAATAATCCACTGTACAAAACTACCTGAATCCTGAGTAACTGTTTCTCCTTGCAATAAGCAACCCCCATTAAAGGAGATACGACATGTCTGACAGATGTGAAAGCCACTAAGTCATCAAAGAAAACTTACCCTTCTCCCAAACAGGTGAGTCAATAGCATCGACATTTTCAAATGTCAGCTGCTGGATTCTTATTTAATTCTGTTTAGCGTAAAATAGCATTAGTTCATTCATTCAAAAAGCCACTTTTTAAGCACCTGCCAGGGACCAGGAACCATGGCAGGCTTCAAGGGGTGCCAAAGATAAATAGCAGACAAGATTTTCCCTAAAGAGTCCATAGAAAAATTGCTAAAGGTTGTGTTGTCCTTGAAGGGTGTGCAGGATGAATGGGAAAGGCATTCCTGTGTGAGAGGGTAACATGCACAAAAGGAAGAGACCACAGAGCTTGGGGTCAGAGCTTGGGAACAATGCTGTCACTAATGCTGAGAGATGATGAAGGGTACTAACGATACATAGAGTTTAAAAGGGGATTTTAATCATACTGTGAAGGGCCTTGGATGATAGGCTGAACTTATGGTTTGTTTTATTGCCGGTGGAAGCCATGGGGGGATTTGAGCTGAGGATGGAAGTTTCATCCAAGAGGGACCTTAGAAGGATCGTTTGTAGGGTATGTTTTCAGGATCTAGAGTTTGACACTGTTGACCGCCCTTCTTGAAACTTGCACGTCCACATTCTCTTCTAGTCTTCCTCCTACTGCTTGGCCCACACCTTCTCTATCTCTTTCTCAGGCTTTTCTTCCTGCTTCTCTCTATCATTGACATTTCTCATGCTATATGCTCTCCTAGGGTAAGCTCATTCATATTTATAGATGAAGGACTCTGAAGTATTCACCTCCCAGCAAGTGTGCTACATTGAACTGCAGAGTCATGTTTCTGATAACCTCTAAAAATCTCCCCTAACCTGCCCAGCATAGATAAATTTTGCTATTGGCTGAATTTTGTCCACTGCCCTCCACATATTTGTATGTTGAAGTCCTAATCTCTATTACCTCTGAATGTGACTATATTTAGACACAGGTTCTTTACACAGGTAAATGAGTTAAGCTACGGACATTAGGTGGTCCTAATCAAATATGACTGGTGCTCTGAGGAGAAGAAGAGATTAGAACACAGACACACAGATAGGAAAGACCATGTAAAGACACAGGGAGAAGATGGCCATCTACAAGCCAGGGAGAGAGGCCTCAGAAGATTCCTTTGGACTTCTAGCCTTTAGAATTGTGAGAAAAATAATTTCTATCATTTAAGCCACTCAATCTGTGATGCTTTGTTATGGCAGCCCTAGCAAACCAATGCGAACATCTCACACTTAACGTGTCTAAAATGAAGCCCTACCATCACCTTCCTCCCAGGCAGTGAAAGTCAGGCCCTCACAGAGATAAAGTTCAAAGTTCAAGTCTTAGGGCTAGTAGAACTCTAAGGCATTTGTCGAGACAGCCAGATATAAAAGGGTAGTAGGATTTTCTGAAAATTACACTGATTTGGAAATCAGAAATAATGTCTGGTCAATTTTTAAAAAGTAAGAATATATAAATAATCATTTAGAAGAGATAATAAGGTCACCTGATATCTCACCACGTTCATATAAATATTTCTCAACTTTCTGCCATGTAAACAATGTGCATTTCTTTTTCCTGGAAAACATGATAAGTTACTATCATACTGTTCTTTAACCTGCTCATATATCAGACTTGTAAGTCTGACCAAGAAATCTAAGATTTGTTTCCAAGCCAACGTCATCTCTTGCTTGAATTACTGCAATAGCCTATTATCATGTACCTGTTTTTTCTTGCTTTTCCTGAATTGCCCGTTTATCAGAGTGCTATTAAAAATGATGATAATATATTAATGTAAAAGATTATCCTGTTCCCTTCCTAACAACCCCTTCCCTCAGCCCTCTGTATTGGTAGCCCATTGCACTTCAAATAAAATCGATACTTCTTGCCATGACTACAAAGCCCTCACAACTACCTTTCTCATTACATCTCTCATCACCTTACTTGCTATGTCTTGGGCTAGTTTTTGGTTCTTGCAGTATTAAAAGGTCTCAGGCAGGGCCTTTGCATTTTCCAATGTTTTTTTTGTGTGTGTGTGTGGAGTACTATTCTTATTTTTTGAATGACTTGATTTTATAATACACATCTCTGATCGAATGCTACTTCCTCAGTGATGTTCATCTTTCTGTCCACCTCAAAACATCTTCTGGGTCACTTTTATCACATTCTTTTGTTTCATTCCTTCAGACTATTTAACATTTATGAAATGACCTTGTTGATTTCTGTCTGCCTTGCCTAGAATGTAATATCCATGAGGGTAGTGACTTTGCAGGTCTTTAGCTTCTAGAAGTGTGTCTAGCTGGTAGCCAGCACCAACATACTCATACTTAATGAATAAATACAACCTACTTTTCAGTGTGAAGTTTAGATTATCTTCTTGTTTTTAATATTTCCCAATAAAGAGATATTTTTAATATGTAGGAAAGAGTACACTATAAAAATCCCTTTATAGCTATCAACTAGTTTTATATTTCTTAATATTGTGTAAGTTGTATTTTTATACAGGTGTTTTATTTTTCTGTAAGATTAAATATTATAGTTTTAGTTGACAGTCTCTTTGAAGCTCTTTTGATCCCATTCTCTTTCCTTCCCTCTTGGAATTGGTTATAATCATGAAATAACTTTTTGATATCAGGTGTACTAGTCAGGGTTCTCCAGAGCAACAGAACTGGAGGATAGATATAGATATAGATATATAAAAGAGGATTTATCATGAGAATGGACTCCCAGCATTATGGAAGCTGAGACGTCTCACAATATGCCATCTGCAAGCTGGAGAATCTGGAAGCTCAGTGGTGTTCAGCCTGAGCTCAAAGGGCTTGGGAACCAGGGAGCTCTTGGTGTAAGTTCTGGAGTCTGAAGCCTAAGATCCAGGAGTTCTGACGTCCAAAGGCAGAAGATGGATGTCCCAGCTCAAGAGAAGAGAATACATTTACCCTTTCTTGACTTTTGTTTCATTCAAGCCCTCAGAGAATTGGATGATGCCTGCCTACATCAGCGAGGAAAGATCTTTACTTGCTTTATGGATTCAAATGCTAATCTTTTCTGAAAAGACCTTAACAGACATACCTGAAATAATGTTTTACCAGCTATCCAGGCATCCCTTAACCTAGTCAAGTGGACACATAAAATCAGCTATCACACCAGGGAAAGGGAATGATCATATTTTATAACTAAGAATATAAATTGCCTTCAATTTCTGAAGAGTTTGCCATTATGCAAAGCTTAATTTCTTTTGGCAAAAGAGGAATCATACCCTGATTCAAGAGTTCCAGAGGTAAGTGGGCAAAAAGCATACACCTCTTTCCATGCTTCCCTTTGTCAGTCCTCAGAGCTGGCCTCATTCAATGGCCACAGTCAAAGCAGCTTGGCTGCCCTCCTTCAGATGCTTTCTGAGAGAGATTTGGGAAGTTCTAAACTACTAGCATCCAGCTAGTGCTGATTATGCACTTACTCTTGCAACCAAAAGAGAGAAGAATGAGACTCTGGGCTTATACTTTTGCCCACTACGTGGGTTTGGGCACATCACTTAACCTCTCTCAGCCTAGGAGATAGTCTCCTTATCTCATAAATGGTAATGGTAACTTTCATCCTTTATATCTATTTAAAGTAATAATTCTTATGCATGATTTATTCACGCACCCTAGCCTCTTCTCTTTACATGTTGTGTGCCTCTATTTAGATGTGACTGGTTTTATGTGCCCTATTTGGATTCACAGAGCTTGCAGAAATGAATAATTGTCCCAACGCCCTTGTGACTGATAGGTTGCTCAGAGTTAGGCAGATGTTAGACCATGTCTTTGCCAAAGATTATTTACCTCCTTTTCTCCCTGCATCCTTGCTAGTTTGTTTCAGGGAAGCAATACACCTAGCTCCAAGCAATGAATTATGATTGGGCTGATCTAGTCTTGATAATACTATTAGTCTTTACTAGATACTAGAATTTCCACCTTCCCTTGTAGCTAGGTATAGCTATATAACTCAGTTTCCAGTAAGACATAAAGTCAGATTGGCCATGGGGAATGGAGACCCTGAGTATCTGAGTCCTTCGTAACTCCATTGAATAGCTGAACTACCCTGCCACCAACTCGAAGCTTCTTGTTATTGAAAACCATAAGTCCATATTTGTTGAGACCATTAGTTTTTGTTTTTTTTTATCATTTGCAGCTAAAAGCATTTCTACCTAAAGTAAAGGTTAGAGATTATTCTCCAGAGTGCTTGTATTAGTTTTCTATTGCTGCTGTAAAAAGATATCACAAACGTAGTGACTTAAACAATGCAAGCCTATTATCTTACAGTTCCAGAAATTGAAAATGGGTGTCAGTGGGTTAAATTCAATGTGTTGGCAGGGCCATGTTACTTTCTGGAGACTCTAGAAGGATATTATCATGCTGTTTCCTGCTTGCAGAGGTCACCCACATTCCTTGACTTGCAGCCCCCGTCCTCCATCTTCAAAGCCAGCAACATTGCCTCTCTCTGTGCGTCTCTTCTGTGGCCGCATCTTCCTTTGACTGCTTCTCTTTGACCTTGTTCATCTATTTTTAAGAATTACTGCAATTACATTTGATCCATCTAGATAATCCAGGATAATCTCGCCCATTTCAAGGCTGTCTGATAAACATTAATTCCGATGGCAAACTTAATTCCCCTTTGCCTTGTAACCTAACATAATCACTGTTCCAAAGATCAAGATGTGGACATCTTAGGGGTGGAGGAGAGGGCATTATTCTATCTAGCACAGTGCCCAATGTTATACTCTATTATAAAACAACAACAGTAACAGCAACACCAATGGACCTTCCTTGTGTAGTATTGCAGTGTTGTGGTAGAAGAGATGATCTGGTGTCCTGAGGCTTGGGTCTTGTTCTTGGCTCTGCCATTAAACTGGGCTACTTTCTAGCCCTGGATTTCATTTTCTTCATCTCTTAAAGAAAAAAATTCCCTTGACCATGAGTTTTCAAATTTTTAAAGCAGCAAATCCACTTCAAATAAAATAGAAAAACATGAAGCCTCTATAGCTGCTGGGATACTGTGATTTATGCAAGAAGGACTCAATTCCTCATTCTTTTCTGTATCCATACCCTTTGCCATTGTACTGGGTTGAATAATGTTCCCCTAGAGTTTATGTCTATCTAGAGCCTCCAAATGCAACTTTATTTGGAAATAGGGCCCTTTGTGGAGGTCATCCTAACTAGCTCCATCCACAAAAGGCCCTATTTCCAAATAAAGTTACATTTGGAGGTCTCTAATTCAGTGACTGATGTTCTTATACCATGAGAAAACAGAGATGCAGACACATAGGCAGAACAACATGTGATGATGGAGGCAGGCATTGACGTGATGTGTCTACAAGTCAAGAAACACCAAGGGTTGCAGGAAACCACTGTAAGTTAGGAGAGAAGTAGATTCTTCTCACAGTCCCCAGAAGGAGCCAACCCTGCTGACACATTGATTTTTGACTTCTAGCCCCCAGAACTGGGAGAGAAGAGGTCTCTATTGTTTTAACTCATCCAGTTTGTTACCATGGATTGTTATGGTAGCCCCAGAACACTAATACAGCCATAGACTTTGTAGTGCCCTCCCACTCTGACTCTGGACTCAGCCATGTGTCTTTCCTCAGTTAGTGGATGTTGCAGAAGGTTGAAAAAGGTATTTGTGTGATTGGACTTGCCTTTGCTTTTGTGCCTCTTCTCTTGCTTAGAAACATACCCAGGCTAGCCTACCGGAGGATAAGAGAACTAGGGAGCCGTCCTAAATAAGCCAGTGACTGAGCCTCCTTCAAACATGTGAATGAGCCCAGACAGATACTAAAACTACTCAGCCAAAAAAGAGTTGATTTCAGACCTGTGATCAACAAATGCTTTTAGGCCTTTGTATCATTAGGGCCTTGTGATCCTTTGGCACTCAGCATCATTGTGGCAGTAAATCATTGATACAGAGAATGATGACAGGAGTGAGGTGATAGGACAAGTGAGGCATCTCTATGGAACCCAGATTGCAAACCCTGCACTAACTGAGTTTGAGCTCTCATCGCTTTTGACCGTTTTTCACTACCTAGGATATTTTAGTTTGTATAATACACTTTCTAAAAGGTCAAATTTTTAGGAGTCCAGTTTTTGGAGCCAGACTAGACTAGAATTATGATTCCACCATTTATTACTGACTATAAACTATGCACAAGTGGTTCAGCCTCATTAAGCCTCAGTTTACGCATCCCTTAAATGGGGAAAAATTATATCAAAGTCACAGATCTATTGTGGGAAATAAAGAGGATGAAGCATCAGGAGTTAGCCTGGTTCTTTACCTGCACCCTATGCCAGACTGAAGATCACATAGTTCTTTTAGCAGAGTGACACATTGACAGTGGCTTTTGTTCCCCTTCTATTCCTGAAACATCATATACATGCTGCAAATGTCCATTTACTGACTGTGAATGTTAAATGTCTTGTTCCATATACAAATATATTCTACTGGTCAGTTGGGGGGAAATAGGGGAGGGAGGGTGGGGGGTGGGAAGCTGGGGAGAGATAGCAAGGGGAGAAATGCCAGATGTAGGTGATGGGGAGGAAGGCAGCAAATCACACTGCCACGTGTGTTCCTATGCAACAATTTTGCATGTTCTTCACATGTACCCCAAAATGTAAAATGCAATAAAATAAATAAATGGGAAAAAAAAACAAATATATTCTAAACACACTTATATAATATATACGCACACACGTATGTGTCTATATATTTACTTGTGTATACACACATATATTTAACAATGTTTACAATACTGCTTAATACATAATATTTCCCTGGTTTTAAATGAAGAAATAGAACCTCTGAGATATACAGTGATTTGCTCAGAACCACCCATCTTTTTCCCTTTCAGACAGATTCTTCATCTGTACTGGAGTGCAGTGGCATGATCTCAGCTCACTGCAACCTCTGCCTCCTGGGTCTTGAGAAACACCCATCTTTAAGCTCCAAATCCAGCTCTGTTTAGATACAGTCCAAGAGCTTTCTGCTATATGGTTTGCCTCTTGATTTTTAAATTAAAAGTAATCTTGAGGTGCTAGAAGGTGGCTGTTTTTGAAATAAAGATGAAGATATTTTACTTTGACTTTCTTGACGTGGAGAATTTTACCCCCTTAAAGTTTCAGCAGTCAGGACTCTTGCGAGGCCAAGATGAGGAAGAAGAGTGAGCTTTGGGAAGGTGACCACGAGGTGGCAGTGGTGTACACCCACAGCAGAGGTAATCCTTGTTATGAGCCAGTGCCTGGCACCAGATGCTGGATAACCTTGTATACCACCCTGCCTCCTATCAGCATCAAATCACACTGAAAGAGCAAGGCTCTGGTGTTTTGATGCAGAACACTAATAACATAAGTGAATGAGAAACCTGAGAACTGAAAATGCCACTTTAGCGTCAAGCCCCAAGCATGAGACCAGTTCACTGATTCTGAGGCTACCATTGCTTATAAGCAACCAAGATTAACTGTTCTGGGCCATCTGCGGATCACTTTCAAGCTCTGGCTTTGCATTGTTTTAATTTTAAAATAAAAATGAGCCATGCAGAAAAACAGGAGCTTCCACAGTTTGGAAGTACATTCATTCTCCCTTTGAGCAAGTTTCTCCCTGTTTTTCCTTCTTTCCTTTCCTTGACCACATTTAGATCTGCCATTCCTTGCCATGCTCCTATTAGTACAGCTAAAACTGAGGTGTACACACTTTGTGCAAAAATATGCATGTACGAGGTCTTTTTTTTTTTTTTTTTTTGGCCTTCCCTCCCTCCTCTTCTTACCTCAAAGGTGCAGCTTTCCTGTAGTAACCAGTAAAGGAAGTCACAGTGTAGTGGCTGAGCCATTTCAACCACAACCTGACTGCTTTATGCTTCTCAATTAAGGGTGTCCCTCCTGATTAGGGTCTTAGCAACAACATAATTGACCAACATTTGGGACAGTTTGGTTTGGTGAGTATGTATCCCAGTGTTTCAGACTGTAATATGAATGCTAGAACAGTTGTTTCTTTTGGGAAGTTTTCTGTGTTATGACAAAAGGACTCCATTATCAAATCCATTTGGGGAATTCCATAAGTGGTGCTTTGTGTTGCAGCTTCTGGACTTCTCAAAACTATTAATTTCCTCTTGTGCAATGGCAATCTTTAACCCCTTTATTCCTGAGATTGCAGATTTTGAATTTTGCAACCAGACCTTGCAATGACCTTGAGCAGTAGGATATAAATAACTCCCACATGCTTAGCATTCCAGTAATGGAACTAGGCATATACGGGATTAAGAAGCAGATGTAGTAGGGGTGACCACAGAACTACCACCTCACCCCTACCTTTATGTTTTTTTCCTTAGGAATCTTAGTATCCTCCGGGACACCAGGGTTTCTCTAAGAGTGGTGTAAGAAATGTTGGCCTAACTTATTGCTTGTTGCATCATCTTCTATTGCTGCATAATAAACCACGCTTCACATAGTGGCATAAAAGAACAACCATTATATGACGCTCAAGATACTGTGGGTCAGGAATTGAAAAAAGGCATAGCAGGGACAAGTTCTCTCTGTTCCATGACATCTGGATGCTCAGTTGGAAAGACTCTGACTTTCTGGGTGACTTGCTGGCTGGCATCATCTGGAGCCTCTTTCCCTCACATACAGCTGGGCTGTTGGTGGGACACTTACACATGGCAGCTCCTTGTGTATGTTGGGCTTCTGCACAGCATGGTGGCTGGGATCCAAGAGTGAGTATCTTGAGAGACCCAGACAGAAGTTGTATCACCTTTTTTGATCTTGCCTTGGAAGTCACATAGTATACTCCATCTGTAGTCACAAGGTCACCCAGATTCAAGGGGAAGGAACATAAGTTACACCTCTAAATGGGGAAATTGTCAATGTCACCTTGTAAGAAGCACATGTGGGATGGGAGATCTTGTGGCAATTTTTGGAAAATGCAGTCTGGTACACTTATCCACACTTTATCTTCAGAAAGCCATGGATGAGCAACTGGAGGGATAGCTGGGATTCACATCTCTGTAGTATCAAGCATTCCTTATATATAGTTATATCTTGAAGGATATATTATTACAGAACATTAGAACTAGAAGAAAGTTTATGTAGTCCTACTGTATATAAAGTATAACTTTAATTTCTGAAAGGAGGCTTCACAGCCAGGCCCTGAGGATATCAAAACATATAAAGTTTTTTAACTTGTTTGTAAGGAGTTCACAGTCTACCGGGGGAGGCTGATTTGTAAAGAAAGTAAATACAAATGCAGAGCTAGCACTTTGGAGTTAGCCAAAGAAAGTTTCAAAGACATGGTGAAGTATGAACTGGGATTTGAAGAATGAAAGGATCTCTTGAGTTTTCTGATTTTTTTTTTAAGACAGGATGGAGCAGGAAAAGGCATACCACTCTTTTGAGACTTATGTGAGAAGGCAGGGGTTGGGGAGTGAATCCACACCTGTGTTTTAGGAAATCCAGGTGATTTATAAATAAAGTGCAGGTGGTGAGTAAAAAGAATGCAAACTGAAGAAGGCTTGTTCATCATCATACTAAGGAATTTGAATTTTACTGTACAGCCCACAGAAAACCACGGAAGGATTTTAAACAGAGAAGTGACAAGGTTACGGTTTGGTTTTAGAAAGTGCCTCTGCCACAATGTGGTGGAGACACTGTTGATTGGGATGGCCAGAGCAAGAGACCTGATTAAGAAGCTACTGTCCTGATTCAATGGAGAAATGATGAGCCCTTGAACTAGAAAGTTGGCAGTAGGAATGGAGTGGAGGGAAAGTAGATTTGGATAATATTTAAGACAATGCCTGAATTAATGTGTGCAAAGCACTTGGAATGAAGCCTGGTTCATAGACGCACTCAGAAAGTGTAAGTTACTGTTGTTATTGCTATTCAATGTTTTTGTAGCACTTGGACTTTCTTAGTGACTGGTGGAGGAGATGAGGAAAAGACAGTGTCTAAGATGGTACCATATTTCTGACTTGGTCATGAGGAACAGTCAGTACCATTTCCCAACATAGATAAAAAAGGAGAAGGTAGTTTGATAAACCATATGATCAGTTTAATTAATGACATGTGTATTTTGGTGTCTCTGTAATCCCACAGAGATAAATCTTAGTAGTTTGTTGGAAATACAGGTCTGGAGCACAGGGGAAATATTTGGGCTTGACCTAAGGATTTGGTAATAATTACTGATTGCCAGTGATAGTTGAAACAAAGCACATTTCATTAATCAAATGTTTTAGGACATTTGTCTTATCTTGCTCATTTTTATTCCAAAATTAGTTATTTGGTACAAAGACATTGTATTTTTTCAATATTCCTTTAAAACAAACTTTCAATATACCTCTTAAAATATAACATTATTAGAAGGGAGCCTGGCATAATTTTAACCTTAACACACTTGAATGTGAAATACTATAAGCTCTATTTTAATAGAATTCCATTGCTCTTTGCAAATAGAAAAAACAACAACCTAGGTTTCCATTTTTTGTTTCATGAATTATTATGACTTATGTTCTGATAACTTTGGTTACATTGTTTTGGGTTTAAGACAATTTTATTAAACCATAATTTTTGCTTTGTAAATATAAATTGTGCTTTGCTAGAGAAATTTTGTATAGCTAATCAATGAAACATTGCTGGGACTAATGCAAGGTATGGGTAGATTATGTGAAAGCAAGCTAAGAGTTTCCAAAATCCTATTTGACCCAAAATATCTGTGTGGCCTGCTATTGGGCTGAGTAGAAAAAAGAATCTTTGTTTTGGGATAAAGTCCTTAGGCAGAATTGGCAAATATATGACAAATATACTGTGACATACTCCAACTGCTCTCTTTCATATCTAGACAGGAACTATAGATCCTAGAGGTGGCTTCCAAACCTGTCATAAAGCATGCCCCTTGTAGCCACCAACTGATTAGTAGGTACTTGTAATAACACCAATATTTATTTCCATCCAAGCTAATGTCTTCATAAGGTTCCTTTCAAAATACTTGAAAGGATATTTCACTTTAATATTTGTCCCTACCAACATGTTAGTGAGAATTATTTTCAGAGTTGTTCGATATCGCTGACACAGACAATTAGAAAATGATTCAGAGTAGTACTTGTCCTGTCCTTGAGGCTGTTCTCCCTAATATATTTGCCAAATTCTTGGAGAAGACAAAATAAAATTAAGCTAATACGCTTTTCAGGAGATGAACCTAGGATGAACACTTAATCATAAGATCTTCCCAAATTGCATCAGCTAGAATAAAAAACAGGAAGATAAAAGCTAAAAAGATAAGAGTGAGTAGAAAAAAAAAGGTAAAGTTCTGCCAAAACTTTCAACAAACCAATAATACTAGCACAGGATGGAAGTAGGGAGGGAGGTTTAACAGATGTTTCCAAGGAAAAGTGCAGCTAATGACTTGATTTCACAAACTGGTGTCTTTAAAAACACTATGTTAATAGGAGATAGTATTGCCCAAAGTCTGTTGTAAATGAAGTGCCCATAGCAAAAAGTTTTGGAAAATGCTTAGTACAATAAAATTCAACAAGTTTCTTTATTGCAGGACTTCTCAGTACTCTATTATATACATTGCAACTCTAGAAGTGGAACATTTTTCAAACATTTGATTGTGAGCCTTTATTGCTACAGGGAGAATGTACCACTCACGAGGCAAACTCCTGCAAACACTGATCTAGTTAGTTGACTCAAGTTCAGTTTTAGCTAATGGTGTGGTACACTGGTAACGTGGAGTGCACTTGATGTTCTCTCATTCCATCAAAAGTATAATGTATAAAGGTAGAAGATAATGCTGCTATATTTTAACTGACTAGGCTATTTATCAGACACATACATAATGTTTACCCTGTGTCACGTATACTACTATAATAATGCTATTAATTATGCCATTTTATGGATGAGGAAACTGAAACAATAATGACTTTTTAACATGGCAAAAGTCACACATCTAGCAAGTGGCAGAACCAGGATCCCAACCTGAGCAATTGGTTTTGATATGGTTTGGCTGTATCCCCCGCCCCCCAAATCTCATCTTGAATTGTAGCTCCCATAATTCCCACATATTGTGGGAAGGACCTAGTGGGAAATAATTAAATCATGGGGGCAGTTTCCCCCATACTGTTCTCATGGTAGTGAATAAGTCTCACAAAGCCTGATGGTTTCTAAAGGAGTTTCCCCTTTCACTTGGCTCTAATTCTGTCTTGCCTGCCGCCATGTAAGATGTCTCTTGCTCTTCCACCATGATTGTGAGGCCTTCCCAGCAATGTGAACTGTGAGTCAATTAAAGCTCTTTCTTTTATAAAGTACCTAGTCTTCGGTGTGTCTTTATTAGCAGTGTGAGAACAGACTGATATAGGTCCCCAGGGTCTGTGTGCTCACCTGTCACAGCTGGAAAAATGCTTCCCACCTTGAGAGCAACACTTAGCCACCCTAGTGAAACCAAAGTGGCAACAGCATCACATCAACAGTAACAGCAGGAGATGCTAAAAGGAGAATGAGGACATGTCAGTGGCAGAACATATCTGTGCTTAGCCTTAAGTTTAATATCAAGTTGCCAGTGAGAACAATGCCAAACATCACTAAGAGATCAACTGATTTTCATTGTGTTTAAAGGAACCCTAGAAATATTACTGGAGTGTGAAGAAGAAAGAACAGTAGCTTCTGAGAGATGTGCTCATGTGATTACCATTTACAAACTCCCAGAACTCCTTGGAACATTAACTTAAGAGCTAACATTTTGGCCTTACTGTTTACCAAAGAGCTTTCTGTAGAAAAGCAAACTCATCCATTTTGTTCAGGTGAGAAGGGGGGGATGTGTGTTCCAAGCCAGGGCTCCCTTTCTAATTGGCAATGCCTTGTAGAAGTTTATAAGTGTGAGTGCCCTTTGACTCTGTAAATTACTTAAAAATTTAAGACAGTTATGAAGATATTCAAGAATATTCACTGTAGTTTTGGCTGTAATAAATGGGAGTGGGGGGAAAGGCCATGCTTAACATTTGGTTGCAGAAATTACAGAAAAATACTTCGTAGTCACTAAAAATAATATTATAGAAGGATGAATGTATGAGATGTTCATGACAAATTAGGAGAGATGCAAGGTTACAAACAGTATGTACGATTAATCCTATTTTTGTTAGGATCCTATCCTATATCTACATATATATCTATATATCTCTATATATTATCCTATATCTATATACATATGTATATTTTATTATTAGGATCCCAACCTGAGCAATTGGTTCTGATATGGTTTGGCTGTGTACTTATATATGTATATAGCTAATATAAGTGTAAACATATATACTTATATATATATAAATAATAGCATTTAATAAGGAAGGTCATATTAAATACGAAATTTTCTCTAGAGCAGGGCTGTCCACTGGAATTTCTTGTGCCAATAGAAATGGTCTGTCTTTGTTGCCTGATACAGTAGCCATGAGCCATATGTAGCTATTGAGTACTTGAAATGTGGCTAGTGTGACTTAGGCACTGGATTTTTAATTTTTAACAATTAATTTAAATGTAAATAGCTATAAAGAACAAGTGGTTACCTTATTGTATTGCACAGTTCTAAAAATTAATAGTCTTTCTTTTATGCATTTGTATCTTCTAAATAGTCTAAAATTTTGTAATATTTTTTTAAAGACAAGAATTCCACTGTCCATCAAAATGAATTTGTAATCTGGTGAAGGTAGGAAGGGACAAAGAGGATTTCCAAGGTCAGAGGGATAGAGTTAAGAAACCCGCTGGATAGAAGGTTGGGGGATATTTCGGAGTATTCCAATAAATAACAGCTTTCTTCCCAGTCTGAGTTCTGAGCCAAATGAGAAACCAGAGAAAAGATTAAGTATGGATTACTACACAGCTATAAAAAATGAGATCATGGTCTTTGCAACAACAATGGATGGAGCTGGAAGCAAATTAACACAAGAACGGAAAACCAAATACTGCACATTTTCACTTATAAGTGGGAGCTAAACATTGACTACACATGGGCATAAAGAAGGATAAATAGACACTGGAGCCTAGTGAGGGTAGAGAATAGGAGGAGGGTACAGATTGAACAACTACCTATAGAGTACTATGCTGAGTACCAGGATGACAAAATGATCTGTATACCAAACCTCAGTGACATGCAATTTACTCGTGTAACAAACCTGCACATGTACTCATTGAAACTGAAATGATAGTTAAAGAAAAGATAATGGATTAAGCAAATGGAGGCAAAATGCGACCTTTATTATAGTTAAAGTTGATATCGAATCTGTATCTATAAAGCTATGTGCAAATGGGCGTATGTCCCTGTGTAGAGAGACTTACACCTGATCACAGGCACTGCTGGTCTCTGAAGTCACACCCATGGACAGTGGGACCATGAAGGCCATGTTTCCTGCATGGCTGAGGACAGTGGAGAACACATATTCTTTGCATATGGGCCACCTCCCAAGAAGAGGGGAGACAAGGGGCAGTGCTAGAAATGTACAAACAGGGATCTTGCTCTTCTTCCTTGGTATTCAAGCAAAGGGTCCAAAGAATTTCAGAAGTGTAATGCCAGCAGATCTCCCACCACAGGGAGGGAATATCAGGAGTGGAAAGAACATTTTCTACTCCCTTTCCTGACCTCCCCCAGTGTCAGGAAGATTTAGGGTGGAGGGCATTAGTTGTTTTCCAGATGTTTGTCATACAGCAAGTAAAACCATACGCAGGGAACAATACAGTCTTGACCAAGATAGAATGATTGAAAAATAAATGGATCTTTCCTTTTCTAAAAATGACTCTTTATTTCTTTGAGTTAGAACAAAATAGGTTAAAATATTTGTAGGTTAAAGATAGAATAAATTCTATCCCCCAAATTTAGGCTGCTTAAAATAAGCAGGGTTACCCCAAAAATGTGATCTCACAGCACATAAAGTACTGCCAAAGAAATGGATAACGGATCCAAATGTAAGAGCTAAAACTATAAAATTTCTGTAACAAAATATAGAGAAAAAATTTTTGTGAACTTGGGTTAGAGACTTTTTACACAGGACACAAAAGCAAACTACAACCAAAAAAAAAAAAAAAGAAAAAAAATAGAAATTTAGGTTTCATCAAAATTTAAAATGTTTTCTATTTAAAGATTCGATTAAGAAATAAAAACTCAAGACAGACTGGGAGAAAATATTTGTAAACCACATATTTGATGAAGAAAATATATTAACAATAATTATAGCAATAAAAAGACCGTGTGTGGTGGCTGATGCCTGTAATCCCAGCACTTTGGGAGGCTGAGGCAGGTGGATCACCTGAGGTCAAGATTTCGAGATCAGCCTGGTCAACATGATGAAACCCTGTCTCTACTAAAAACACAAAATATTAGTAGGTCATGGTGGCAGAAGTCTGTAATTCCATTTACTCAGGAGGCTGAGGCAGGCTAATTGCTTAAACCTGGAAGATGGAGGTTGCAGTGAGCTGAGGTCACACCACTACACTAGCCTGGGCAACAAAAATGAAACCCCATCTCAAAACAAAACAAACAGACAAAAAACAATAAAAAATGGGCAACAGAGTTAAATATAATTTTTTTTTCAAAGAAGCACACTAAAGCAAATAAAAAATCTTCATCATTCATCAATAGGAAAATGCAATGTAAAACCATAATGAAATACCATAGCACACCTACTGGAAGGATACAATTGAAAAGAAAGAAAATACTCAGTGTTGATGAGAATGTAGAGAAACTAGAACTCTTATTCATTGCTGATGGGAATGTAAAATGATACAGCCACATTAGAAAACAGTTTGACAGTCTCTTTAAAAAGTTAAACATGTCTTTACATAAGCATCCACTTACCTAGATATTTACTCAGGAGAAGCATAAACATATGCCCACAAAATGGCTTTTATGTAAATATTCATAGCAGAATTATTCATAATAGCCCCAAACTGGAAACATCCAAAATGATCATCTACTGGTGAATGGATAAACAAAATGTGGCACATAGACATAATTATATATATTTATAAAATGTGGCATATATAATTCTTTATGTATGTATAAAATGTGATAAACAAAATGTGGCACACACACACCCCCACATATACGCACACTGGAATATTACCCAGCATAAAAGGAATTAACTAGTGACACACACAACATAGATGTATCTCAAAAAAATCGTACTAAGTGAAGAAAGCCAGACAGAAAAGACATTTTGTATAATTTTGTTTATAAGAAATTTCCAGGAAAAGCAAAGACATAGTTAAAGTAAATGGTTACTCTTATGGAAAGTAATAATTACAGTGTTTGCTTTGGCCAAGGATAGGAGTGTTGTTTGACTGAAAAGGAACATTATAGAACTTTTTATGGTGATGCAAATATGCTAAAATTCTATTATGCTGATAATTGCATGACTGTATACATTTACAAAAACTCACTGAATAGCTCATTTGAAATGGATGGATTTCATGGTGACTTCAATAATTCTGTTTTATTTTTGTTATATTTTAAGCCACCATGAGCTTTGGTGTTCCCTTTTCAGGATGCTAGGATTGGCTTCTCCAAATGTGCTGTCGCACTACTCCAATCAATTCTTGACACAGAAACCAAAGAGATGTCTTTAAAACAGGAATCAGTTTGTATCTTTCTTGCTTAAAAACTTCCAATAGTTTTCTACTCACTTAAAAAATTCCAAACCCTTTACTATGGCTTACAAGGTCCTCGATGATCTTCCTCCTCTGTCTCCAACTCAACTTCTCTCATATTGCGGTGATATCAGGCTTCTAATTCTTTCTCAAACACATCCAGTTTATTTCTGCCCTAGGGCCTTCATGCTTATTATTTCTTCTGCCTGGATTGCTCTGACACCAGAGTTTCAGGGCTATTTTCTTCTTTTCACTTAGTTCAAATACCATCTTTTCATAAGACCTTTTCTTGACCAACAGCCTAAATAATCTTCCCCACAAAATCAGTCTGTTTTAGGTATCCATTTTGGTGTAACCAACCACCCCACAATAAAGTGGCTTATAACAACAATTCATTATTGTGGGTTTACAGGGTGTGACTGGGTGATTCTTCTACTCCTTATAGTATAGGCAGCTGAATTCAACTATGAGCTTGTTGGAGCACCAGTGTCCTAGACATGGCATCTTGGGAGGTAGGCTTGAGCATCTTCACAGCATGACATCTGATTTCCAAGAGAGAAACTCCTCTTTACACCTGTCTGAAAATCCTAGAATGTCACTTCTGCTACATTTTATTGGTCAAAGTAAGTCTCAAGAACCACCCAGATTCAAGGGGCAAGAAAATAACTTTGCTTATTTGGAGGAAGGAGATGAATGTACAGGGATGTGAGGAATTATTTTGCTGACATATTTTCAAGCAACCCAGGAAGGTCTCTATTGCCAAGTTATTTTTCCCCCAGTATTTATAACTATCAGATACTCTATTGTATGTTTCTGTGTTTGATGTTTTATTGTCACTTTATCCAACTAGACTATAAATTCCATGAGAACTTAGCCTTTGTCTAGGTTGTTCACCACTACATCCCCAGTACTGAAAACAGTGCTGGCACATACTTGGTGCTAATGGATGACTACTCATTTCCCTTGAGTTTTGAGAGTGTCCTCCCCTTGAAGAACTTCCTTGCTTCGCTCTACTTCTCCACATGAGAAATGAAATGACTTTTCTGATTGGGGTTCTGCTAAAATGAACTGATAATGTTCATCTCAGACTCTTTTTTCTCCTCTTCTCAGAGCTAGCCAGTCATCTGCATTCCAGTCCTCCTTCTGACATGTGGTAAAGGGCCTGGCATACGATCTGCGGTTCACCAGCTAGGCCATTGACCAGATCATTGTCTATTTACTTCACCCAAGTATTAAGACTTTGACAAAGATATAAGGTCACATTTTCTAATCAGCTTTATCAATAATGAAAGTGATGTTTGGATTTCCTTACTCCTATAATTATATTTATACTGATTCCAGTCTTATAAGTGGAAGAGGGAGATATTATCTCTGAAACCCCAAACATGGGTATTTTTTACACTTTTGCAGATTGTACAGATGAATTTAGCCCATCTCCTAATTAATTCCCTAACCATTCCTTTGTTTCTAGGTTTTCTTAGTACCTCATGATTCTCATTCCTACCTGAGCTCTTTTATCAGGACATGAGAATGATGACCTATTTAGAACATTTCCCAGCTCTAATCTTCATAACTCTTTGAAGAAAAGTCTCTAGTATTTATACTCTGGTGATACACAGAGTACTCATTGGATAGTAGCACCTGCTGTTTAGACCTTGCCTTAAATTTTATGGAACCAATCACTGGACCATGTCTTGCCTACTTTTTTTTTTCATCACAGTAGATGAATTGGGTTAGGAGTCCTTCTGTAGTTGGTGAACCTTTATAAATAATCTCAAAAGTATTTAGTGATCACCTATGTGAGCATCATACTGTGTGGTATTGTAACTAACCATATTAGTGGACAAAGAGAGAACTAACCAGGATACATTTTACTTATTTGTATTTCTTGACTTAACTCTTATAATGTTGCATAAAACCCTACAGTTGTAAGACATTCTCTCTTTGTTCAGGATTTGGACAGCTTGGTTCATTAACTCTGGTAGCTTAATAATGCCATCTAAATCTCATGAAGATTACCAAATCTTTCTTACATGACCCTTAAGGCTTAGATGTTGTAATTATGACAATCAGTTATTTTGAGGAGATATGCTGAAAACTGATTCCCTTATCAAATTCATGAACCAGAATTTGTATGTGATCTCTCCACAAAAAGGAAAATAAAGTTATGGCTCTTTGCTTGGTTGATTTCTGGGTGAACAGGAGTTTACAGTAGGTTTAAATTCTTTTGTTACTCATTTTATGTTGTATTTTTCTTTTACCCTTCAATGAATTTTAATCACCTTAGGCACAAGTAATTAAAGTGCTTAATTCATATTAGAGCTAATTCTTCTCTAAATTCTAATCTATGAATAGCCCAATATGAAATACACATTTGCCTGATTTATCTTAGAATGCTTAGTGATGGCAATATGTGCTTTAATCTGGTCAACAGAGCAGAAATGTAGGCAACTTTATTGTATGGAAAAGAAAATATAGAGTTAGATTTATCTCTCTTGAGCTCCTTTGAACTTTAATTTGGTTTAGGAGTGAGGTTAACCAGACTTTTTCTATAAAGGGCCGAATGGTAAATATTTTAGTCTTTGTGTGCAACCTCAACTCTTTTTGCAACTATGCAGCTCTGTTATTGCTGCACAAATGCATCTATGAACAATGCCTAAACAAATGAACATGATTGTATTCAAATAAACCTTTATTTAGAAACCTTTATTAAAAAGCCCTGGTTTGGTCTTTGGGCTATAATTTGTTTACTCATGGTTTAGGATATTAGGGACAGGAGTAGAGACACTCAGTATATTGAAATGGAAAAAATCAAGTGACCTGGTGTTCAGTCCTGAGTCTGCTAGTTTGGTCATTTATTGAGCATTTACTCTAAGGATGGAAATACTAAGGCCTGTGCTGCTATTTTCCCCTCTCTTATCTGTCATCAGGCACCTCAACTCAGTCACAGCACCTCTTCCCATAGAGTCCAGATACACTCTTGATATCTTTCTTAATACAGTGTTACAGGCAGCCACTATCCATGAATTAGAGTTGCTGTGTGAGATAAAATTACTTTGTCACCCTCAAACACTATGTGTCAGTTATTGTGCAGGGTGATTAACATATGCAGAAGGGAAATGTGGGTTGGAGACCCATACAGAGTCCTTACTGGGGCACTGCCTAGTGGAGCTGTGAGAAGAGGGCCACTGTCCTTCAGACCCCGGAATGGTAGGTACCCTGACAGCTTGCATCATGCACCTAGAAAAGAAACAGACATTCAACACCAGCCCATGAAAGCAGTACTGTGCAGAGCTACAGGGGCGGAGCATCCCAAGACCATGGGAGCCCACCTCTTAGTGTAATCTGGATGTGAGACATGGAGTCAAGGAGATCATCTTGGAAATTTAAGGTTTAATATAACTATCCTGTTAGATTTTGGACTTGCATGGGGCTTTTAGTCCCTTTGTTTGGGCCAATTCATCCCACTTGGAATGGGAGTATTTACCTAAAGCCTGTACTCCTATTGTATCTAGGAAGGAACTAACTTGTGTTGGATTTTACTGGCTCATAGGTGGGATAGACTTATCTCATCTCAGATGAGACTTTGGACGTGGACTTTTAGTTAATGCTAAAATGAGTTAGGACTTTGGCAGACTGTTGGGAAGGCATGATTATGTTTTGAAATGTGAGGACCTGAGATTTGCGAGGGGCCAGGGGTGACATAATATGGTTTGGCTGTGTCCCCACCCAAATCTCATTTTGAATTATAGTTCCCATAATCCCCACATATCATGGGAGGGACCTGGTAAGAAGTAATTGAATCATAGGGGCAGTTTCCTCCATGCTGTTCTCATGATAGTGAGTGAGTTCTCTTGAGATCTGATGGTTTTATAAGCATCTGGCATTTCCCCTGCTGGAACTCATTCTCTTGCTGCTCTGTGAAGAGGGACCTTCTGCCATGGTTGTAAGTTTCCTGAGGTCTCCCAGCCATGTGGAAGCAAGAGTCAATTTAACCCCTTTTCTTTGTGTATCACACAGTCTTGGCTGTGTCTTCATAGCAGCACGAGAATGGACTAATACACATATTAAGATTATCTCAACTTGATACTTATTCTTTAGGGGCTCAGTGCCATATTATTCAGTGCCATTTTCATAGGCCAAATAATGTAACTCCTCTGAAATGTGTAAAATGGGAATACAGGATCTTGCCCTAGCTTTCTCACTGGACAATTGTGTGGATCAACGAGGCATTGTGGACAAACATATTCTATAAGTGGAATACATTGAGTATATCTGTCTTTACATACTTACAATAGTTGTTTAATAAGTGAAAGGACCAAATATATGTATATCAAGCTCCAATTTGTTCTTTAGAATTTGGGTAGTGTCCAGACTGTAGATAAATTCCTTGCAACTTTCAAGGTTTAAATGAAAGGATTCAGCTACTGGAACTTGAGAAAATTAGCCACTCATAAAAATGACTTTATTTTGAGAAATTAGGCCAAACATTTCACTGCTACTACTCTGATGTGAGAGTTTTGTTGGCTGAGTGTCCTCTGTTCTCCAGCCTTACAGATGCCAGGTGTCAAATCCTTTTGAAATGGTTCCTAAAGGACAGAGATCTGAATGCAGTAATAGTGGAAGACATTTTTAGTGGAGACAGCAGTGGGTGGGAGCCTTCAGGGGAAGCTTTTTGAAAGATCTCAGGAAACTATAATGACTTTTGGTTTCAAGTAATAGAAGCCAACTTGTTCTCATCTAAGGAAAGACAGGAAATTTATTTTAAAGAAATAGGGCTGGCTCTTGGAACTCAGGCAATATTGCAGCTGAACCTCAGGAAGTGACTGCAAGCAGAAACGTAAAAGCCATGAGCCTCTCTGGGTATCACTTTATTCTCTGTGTGTGATGATTTTGTGTCTTGTTTGCTCTCTCAAGTGATTATCTCCTTATATCCCCAGTCTACAGTGGGAAAAGGTGATCATGCTTCTACTTCCAAAGTTTTATGCTAGAGCCCTCAACTAACTTGACGCTTGATTTTGATTCTAAATGTGCAGGGATGGAACTAGTCAGCAATACAAAGAGATGTCAAGAATGCATTTCAGTGAGTTAAAAGGAGCTATATTTTCCTGAAAAAATGGTAGGTAATTGATTTACATATGATAGAGATACTCCAAAAAATGCCCAATTGATTTACATATGGTACAGTTACTTCTAAAGATGCCTACTTTAGGGTTCCAATGAAAAGATGCCCTTCCTGCAAGCCTTACACTTGGCTGTAGTACTCAGGTGTAAGGCTTAGGTTAGAGGAATAAAGTGGTCCTGGCTGGGTCACCCTCAAAAGTTTCTTATAACCCTCATCCTGGGCCTGTGTTTTTACAGTCTGTCTCTTCTCTAGTGTGGATTATTGAAGTCCTGTTATGTGGGAATGCTGACTCATGAGTGTTCAGTCAAGTGTCAGTAAATGATATGAAATAATATTCTGTAAAAATAAATGTGTACCTTCCAATTTTTTCCCTCTATATCTAATGAAAATCTTTCAAGTAAAGTGAATTCTTAGAGCATTGCTCCTTCTGTAATTCTTGTCCTTTCACAAGTACAGCAGAAACCTTTGGAACAGAAAAGAATACCTGTTCTTTTATAATCACTCCTCCCTTGTGTTCTTAGCACACTACTGGGCACATGACATCTGCCCTACAAATACTTGCCAGAGTGGCTTCTCTGATAGGAGGCCAAGAAGATGGAATCGTAAGAGTGACTTTTGTGGTTAGGAGTGAGATGGGAGAGAATCTTTTCTTATAAAAGCTGGAATGGAAATTTGCTTCTAAACTAATGTGGTAGGCTAAATGATGACCCCCTGACAAATGTGCACATACCCTAATTTTCTGGAACCTGTGAATGTTACCTATATGCCAAAAAAGAATTTCAGATGTGATTAAGGATCTTAAGATGGGAGATTATGCTGAATTATACAGATGGGTCCAGTGTAATCATAACACTTCTTATAAGAGGAAAGCACGAGGCATCAAGTCAGAAAAAAAGGCGATGTAATTAATAACAGAAGCAGAGATTGAAGTGGTGCCCTCTGAAGATGGAGCAAGAAGCAAGGAGGCCAAAGAATACAAGTGGCCACTAGAAGCTGAAAAAGTCAAGGGAATAGATTCTTCCCTGAGAGCCTCCAGAAGGAACCAGCTCTGCTGACTAGCCCATAGAAACTAATGTAACTGGAGATCACAAACGGAAAGTCACAGGCCAAGTTCCATGAGCATGTCTGTTTTGTTTGGCCAGAATAGTGTTTTGAGAAAGAAAAGAAAAATGAGCCAGCCTTTAAAAATTGGTACATTTCACACACACACACACACACACACACACACACACACACACACACACACACAAAATCTAGATTTCTAGATTCTCTGAAAAAGGAAAAAAGGAAAAACAACACAGACAAAAAAACTAATAATTTCTTCCCCTCCTCAGAGACCTAGAAATACAAAATATGCATTTTGGTGTGGCAGACAGCAGTTTGGAGCAGAGGCCTCATGAGTGGGGTAGAGAGGCTGAGACTGGTCTCAGGTCCTTGATGATGCTGTCTGGTGAAAGCTGAGGCAGGCACCCTGTGTGGGCTCCTGCCTTGCTGGGAGGTGGGGATTAAGAGATTAAGTGGATTTGGGAGGTTATGACTGCTTCCAGAACACTGTGCTTTTATAGCCTTGGGTCTAAAGAGTCTTCTGTGTGGTTGGCTCAGAGCTGGCCAAAAAGTCAAGGTCAAGCTGCTAGAAGACTAAACAGGCTCAGAAATGGGCTGGTGGCTGGCCTTCCTCTGGTCTTTCTCTTCAAGACTATTTCTATACCAACAGCTTTCTCTGGGATTGTGCAGTGGTGAGGGTAGCAGAGATACAGCATTTCTAACTTTTTCTGCAATTGAAAACTCTAGAGGTGTAAGGGCTGGAATAGAAAGGGAAAAGTAATGATGATGAGAGCTACTATTTTATTGAGTGCTTTTATGTCTTCATGTAATTTATGTACTAAATATGGAGGTAAAGCGTTTTTCTCTTGCAAGAGTTTACCCTTGTGCCATTCAGTGCCTTACTCTTTGGATATCTCTAAGCATGAATTCGTGTCTTCTGGAAATGCTTTTTTAATCTTCCAGATGAGGATTCTGAGGCCCAGAGAGATAAAATAAGTTGCCCACAGTCCCAGAACTAGTCAGGAAGGAGTTGTGAATGCCTTCCTTTTACTAGTGCTCTCTCTTCTTTCCTGTTGCTGAGGGGAGTGTGGCAATGAAGAAGGAATAATAAAGCTGATATCCTGGAGTTCATGCTCGTGCTAGTATAGGCAGTATGGTGCACTGCCTGTTGACAAAGACTCTAGAGCTGATTGCCTGGGTTTAAATATCAACTCCACCACTCAACAGCTGTGTGTCTTGTGCAAGTTAGTTAACCTCTCTGAACCCGTTTCTTCTATAAAATTAAGACAATAATAATACTGAATTTAGGGGCTATATGAGAATTCAATACCCACTTCAAAGTCTACATGAAGATTAAGTGAGTTAATAAATCAATAGTAACTTGTTCATAGTAGCTACTCTATAAATGTTAGCTCTTACTGTGAGATAGTTATATAAATATTACCTGTATTTTTAAAATGAGGACACAAACTTAAGAGAGGTTACATAGTTTGCCCAATAACATACAGAAAAGGGTCAAGTTGGGATATGGATTCACATTTTTACTCTAAATCAGCTACTATATTACCTATTTGTCACTTAGGGTTTTCCAGGCCGGTATTCCTTGGCTACCTTTCTGGATGGGCCCTGGTATATAAACAAATTTTCTGTGTTTATATTCACAATATTGACATTTCTACAGGTCTTAGATCTTTCACTTCCATCTTTCTTTAGGAGTGAGATGGGAGAGAATATTTTCTTATAAAAGCTGGAATGGAAATTTGCTTCTAAACTGATGTGGTAGGCTAAATGATGACCCCCTGACAAATGTGCACATACCCTAATTTTCTGGAACCTGTGAATGTTGGGAAGACAAATGTATGTGTTGATCTTTTGCTTCACAGATAGCCATATTTAAATAAACTAATTAGGTTGAGAAAGTGTTTTTTTTTTTAATACTTTAAGTTCTGGGGTACATGTGAAGATCTTGCAGGTTTGTTACATAGATATACACATGCCATGGTGGTTTGCTTCATCCATCCCTCCATCATCTACATTAGGTATTTCTCCTAATGTTATCCCTCTCCAATGCCCCTACCCCCTGCTATCCTCCCCTAGCCTCTCTCACCCCGACAGGCCCCAGTGTCTGATGTTCCCTTCCCTGTGTCCATGTGTTCTCATAACATGGTGGGGAGAGTCCAAAGAGAAGCTAAACCTAAGGAATGTGGGGTTCTACTTCTAATCATATCACAAACAGCCCATGTGATCTCAGGTTTCAGTGATAACATCTAGTAAATGACGGTATTGAACTGGATGGCTTTCAGTCCTCTCTCCACTTCATGATTCGATTTGACTTTTATTTTTGTTCTTATATTTTTGGACAACCAAAAAGTATAGTTATACCTGTTTTTGAAAGACAAGGCAGATCAGATGATTCTTAGGAGAGAGGCCAACTGATATAATATGTACTCAATTTGAGAGTTTCAAACTGGATGGAAAAAAGAAGTCATTTGGAAAGAATAATCCTTCCTATCCATGTGCTGGAAAATATATTAGCTCTAGTGCTTAACTAGATTTCAAAGGTTATAAGGAAGACTTCCCGTTGATTCTAAGCTGCAGGCAGAGAAGATATGCTAAGGGCTTTCAGAGACTAAATCAAATTTAATGTACACTGGGAGATGGGAGCAATAGGCATAAAATAAGGGATGACTTAAATAAATGACAGAAATGCTCACTGAAGCAATTTTTGGTGGTTTCATTTAAGGGGGAAACAAAGGGGGGGACCACTAAAATCTAGCAGGATTCTTATTGATAGTTCCAAGTGAACAATGGCACAGGTGATATTTACAGAATCATTTAAAAGTAGATTTCTAATAATGTCCCCACTAGTACTATAAAAATACACATGCAATTGTCATGTGAAAGTAGTTACAGAATGGGGAAAAATCTGAAGTTGGGCCTTTGGTGAATAACATCTTTGATCGGCATGTTTCAAAGTAGAGGTAAAGAGGAGTTAATATCTTTAAAAGCAATTTGAGTCATGAGGCATTTTTCAGTGTGTACTCTTTGGAAATAAATCATAGATTTGGGAGAACATGTAGTCAAGTGATAAAGTAGATGTAGAGAAAGCCAAGAAAATACAATTATTCTCTCAAGACTTCCAACACTTTTTAAGAGAACTATCCCTCTGAAAAGTTAATTGCAAGTAAGTTAAATGCAGCCTGTTATGTTGCCTGAAGTGCTGTCACATGGATTTCAAGTTTCCCACCCCACTGATGGAAGGAGATTATGGTCCAGATGGCAGAGCGACAGGTGATATATCTTATTGCCTGAGAGGGAGTTTTTTAGGAGGCTGTAAGTTCTTAACCAAATTTTTTAAAGTAGTCGTATATGTAAGGACTAACAATTCAGGAAAATGAATTTCTGCAAACCCAAAACAAACATCTCTCACCTGGGCTCTTAATTCAAATCTGAAATAGAAATTGCTAAAATGTGATATTCTAGCCTGTAAATCCTGCCTCCTGGCTTACCACCTTTTCACCTCAGCTCCTACACTCATGGATTAATAACAATGTCTCTGCTAGAAAAATACAGGCAGGTAGAAGTGATGTCACCACCTCTAAGGATAAGCAGTAAAGAGAATGCCTTTGCCTCAGTTGCCTTTCTTTCCTGAATATCCCCTCAATAATTAAACAATGAGATATAGAGCTCCATAACACTAAAGAAATGTGTGTGCGAGGGGAACATCACACACCGGGGCCTGTTGCAGGGAGGAATCTGAGGGAGGCATAGCATTAGGAGAAATACCTAATGTGGATGACAGGGTGATGGATGCAGCAAACCACCTTGGCATGTGTATATCTATGTAACAAACCTGAACATTCTGCACATGTACCCCAGAACTTAAAGTATAATAAAAATAAAATAATAAGAATAAAGAAATACAGGCCCTGTATTCCATTTAATGCTCTTGCCTAATGAGGCCTCTTTCCTCTAAGTCTAGGTTTTCCCATCTTTATAATCAAGAGGTTGCTCTAGAGGACCTCAAAGTTTATAAAAAATGGGAGACAACTTATAGCCCATGAGTTGGGGTTGCATGAAACTTGCAGAGCCCAAATCTAGGGATGCGGGGCTGAGCAGAGATGGGGTCCTGGCCATGGCACTCCCAATTTTTGGAGTTCCCTCTGCCAGTAGACCAGGGATCTCTAGGCCCAGAGGGATCTGATAATCCCCTGGCCCAGAGGTTTGCACCCTGGGCACATTGCACAAGACCTTTTGAATATCTTGGTACTCAAGACAAGGGTTGGTAGCCAAAAATGTTCACTGTCCTTTATTCTTTCATTTCACTAAAGGAGCAGTAGCTGGGTCCTAGGCCTGAAATTTCTGTTTTACTTAGTCAAAATGAGACAGAAATTTAATACTTCTTGCTCTATATTTGCTTCCTGAAGAACAGCTTTTAGGGTTCTTAAGCACAGGAAACTTGACCTCATAAAGGAACTGTATATTTTGCCACTTTTCTGAACTGTACTGGGAATGTTATAGATGATAAAACTGCCTTCTTTCCAGACCCTGATAGTAACCCCATATTTATTATTTCTGAAACCCTATAAAAACTTTAAATGTGTGTGGTATAAAGGGATGTAAAGATAAAGATATAAAGAAAATATGACCTTTGGAACTGTAAGTTTTTTTTTGTACTTGCTAACCTGAAGCTATATTATGACAGGTAAAATTGTATAATACTTAGGTTTAATTTTCCATGTCTATTTAAAAGAGAAATAAGAATCATAAACTTACATATTCATACTTTGCGTAAAATATTGGGAAATCTCATATTAGATTCTGAGGATTCTAATGCCTTTTAGGTTCTTCCTCACCCTCTGCCTTAAATTCTGTATTTGCAGAGTTCCTAACACAAAAGTATATGACACAGTTTCAACATCAGAACATTTAATTGAGGCTGATTTATTTTCCACTCCTTTACTTGTCCAATGAGAAAAGTAAATGGCTTTAAGGAAGAAAAGTGGCTGCTGGTTAATTCCTTTTCCTAACTGGCCAGCGGATCTATTTCCCACCAAAAGTGTAGTAAACTATGTTGTAAGCTGAAATTTATTGGTCAAGCTCATTTAATATCAAATAAAATGTATTCATTAAAATGCAGCCACTTTCAGCTTCATTTTATAGAGCTCCACACAGTCAGCCAGATGATATAAAAATGGCAAAGAAGAACATTCCCCTATTTAACTGATCTATTATGAAGAAGCTGTTGAGGATGCAGACAAATGATTTAATGCCTCTACACTCAATGTTCTCATAAAGAAGCAAACATAAAGAGAGGAGTGGGTTTGCTAATTCATTTTTGTTTGAACAGATTACAAGGACTGATTGTACTCAGGCTGCTTGTTAGCATTTGTATTCAGGCAGGCCAACAGAATAAATTTTATAATTGGGTGCTTCCATTTTAATTTGGCTTTGAAATGCATTTTGGTACCATCCCTATTGCAGAGGTATGCCTTTTATTATTGCAACTGGCTTTTTGAGACTATTGACAATATTCCATGGTTAAATATGGATAGGTACCCATGCCCATGTTTCTCTCTCAATAGGTAAAGCTAGCACAGGAATCCTATTTTGAAATGCAGAGTTGTCATATTAGTAAATCATTCATTCACATCAATCTGAGCTGCCCCAAATTTGTTTTACCCAAATCAAATCCAAACCCAAACATCTAAATGATAACATGGTAATTAACCTCAATCCCAAGGCAGACAGTTTTGGCTAAGGGACTCATGGCTATTACTTAGAGAGAGGAAATATTGGTAAAGTGAGACTTATGAATGTTTCCTTGTATAGACTGTTAGCACTGTCACTTCCAGCAAAGCAACGTTCCCACCTGAGTTTAACAATAGCCATATACCCAGTGGTGCTGATGCTTGATAGAAGCAACTATCTTTCTTTTGTATTGCAGTGGTAATGTTGATCAGTTCAAAGCTATTACTTCAGATTGCTTTTCAGCAACAGGAAAGGAAAAAAAAAAAAAAAAAAAAAGAAAGAAAAAAACTTTATCCTGGTCTGGGAAGCAAAAAATTAGAAACCAAAAGCATTGCAACTATTACAGACACTGGCCTAGCCAAGCTGAACTGAAATTAGTGCTCCCCAAATTCCACAGTCACATTTAGCTTCAGCAAGTGCTTTTTGGCAAAAGAGAAACACATCACAGGTCAGAACTTCCCATATAATTCTCTAAGTGGAGCGTTTTTCAGGATTAAAATGCCATAGGAGATTATTTTAAAATGAAAGTGATTAGCATAGAGCAAGGCAAATGTTGTTATAAGTGGCCTCTTCATTCTCATTTTAATGACCATTCTATTTTACTAAAATAAATTTTGTGCATGATAATTCATTTTTTGTTTTTTAGTTTAACCTAAATATAGGCATATAATTTTGTTCACATTTGATTACTAAAAGCATATTTTAAAGGCCACATTAACTGGTCTATAAAATCAGTTGCTTGGTATTCCTGCTTGTAACAAATACATAAATTTTATTTAAGAAATAAAATTGACATGCCTGGACTCCCTACAAAACAATAGTGAAAAGCTCTTCACTTTGAGTCTCCATTTGTTTTTCTTTTGTTTTGATTTTTAGATCCTGTAAATTAGTAATTTCAAAAATAAGCGCCCCCACTTATATCTATAGAAGCAGAGACCTGGAGTCTACTGGCTTGGCTAGGAATGATATAGACAGAGGCAAGTCTCAAGTTTACCATATAAAAAATCACATGTACCTAATATCTGATGGATTTATTGGGTATTAAAATGTTCTAGGGCTTAACTGTTGCTTAAATGAACAAGTATTTAAATAGATAAAGTGATCAAACCTTGTTAGAACTGCCTAAACACAATACATTAAGAAAAATAATGCTAAAATGGATAATCTTTCAGGATTCTATTCAATATAATAGCACATCCCCTCCTTTCCTTGCCAGTTTAAACATGACTGCAACTTTTTCTTTGGTGTCTTTAATTTGGTGAACTTAGAATCCTTTCTATGCATTGCTTTTGGCCATGTTGAGGATGGTAGGTCATAAACATGAATAATAAATTCCCCAAAGAGCAGACTGAAATTTTATAATCTGCCTCCATCTGCATTACTGGCTTTATCACATTTCTTACTTAGGCTCCTGTCCCAATTGGTCTGCTTAACCCCAATCCCACTTACCAGTTTAGCCACAGATCACTACTCTATCTTTAATATCCTAAATATGCTGTTGACTCATTCCTCCTCATACTGAACCATGGAGCCAAAACCTTCAAAGAGAAGGAACAGCATATAAAGACTACGCTTCATGACCCCATGTCAGATGCGACCTTATCCCTAACTGTATCTGAAGCAGGGGAGCCATGTGAAGGAGAGTCTTTATCATTCCCTCCTCCTCAGACTGCCTTGGCACCTGGTCATATGCCTGTTGTGTTGTAGTAATTTGTTTCCTTGTCTGTTTATGTGGTAGATTATAATATATTGTATTTGACGGCAGGAGTGATACTTACACATGCATGATTTTTGCATCTAGCAGAAGTTGCACATAATAGGCACATCATTAATGTTGATTAGTAAACAAAACTAAAGCTACAACTCGTCAGCAAACCATTAGAAATGGACATATATGGACAAATAAATATCTATTTACAGCTTGAGAATGAACATAAAATTAAATTCTACATAGTGTTTATTAATCAAATTACACACATAATTTCTGAAAAAATAGATAGCTCCAGTTTTTATAAATAGTGTCAAATATGGTTATAAAATTAGAACTACTTTTATTATGAAGTACACTTTTTAAATTGCATATGTGTATGTATTATTTAATTATATTGGGTTTAATATACTCTTTCTAATTTCCTAAAGTAAAAGCTCATATAATTTATTTTACACCTATTTTATCATGTAAGCATTTAAGGCCAATCACATCTAATTTCACATCTATTATTGTTCCATTAAAAGTATTTTCTGTTTTTCTTATGGTTTCTTCTTTGACCCATGGATCATTTGATTTGGAAGCATATAGCTTAATTTCCAAATTTTGAAAGATTTAAAAGATTTTTTAATTGATGATTTGATTGGTTAATTTCATTTTATTTTAAAAACATCATAAAATTTCTCTCAACTTAAAAGTTTTGAGACATATTTCATAGCTCAACCTATAGAATATTAACTCATTAAACATATGAATGCACTTGTGAAGAATGTGCATTTCACTCTTTAGGGGCAAAGGTTTTATAGATGTTAATTAAGTTAACTGGACTAGACTCCCTTCTTGCTGCACAGGGCTCCTCTGAAAAAAGGCAATAGCCAGTGAGGAACTTACAAATAAAGCCCCACCTTCCAATACAGAGTACCTAGGAAAAGGGCTGGTTGTGAGTTCCACTTCAGCAGACTTAAACATCCCTCCCCAGCAACGCTGAAGGGAGCAACAGAGCTCCCAGCACAGCACTTGAGCTATGATAAGGGACAGACTGCCTCCTCAAGTGGCTCCCTGACCCCCCGTGTATACTAAGAGACACCTCATACAGGAGAGCTCTGGCTAACATTTAATGGGTACCTTTCTGGAACAAAGCTACCAGAGGAAAGAACAGGCAGTAATCCTTGCTATTCTGCAGCCCCCATGGGTGATTCCCAGGCAAGCAGGGTCTGGAGTGGACCTCCAGCAGTCCTGCAGCAGAGGAGCCTGACTGTCAGAAGGAAAACTAAAAACCAGAAAGAAATAGCTTCAACATCAACAGAAAGGATGTCCACTCAGAGACTCTATCTGACAGTCACCAACTTCAAAGACCAAAGGTAGATAAACCCATGAAGATGGGAAGAAACCAGTGCAATAAGGCTGAAATCACCAAAAACCAGAATGCCTCTTCTCCTTTAAGGGATCACAACTCCTCACCAGCAAGGGAACAAAACAGGATGGATAATGAGTTTGATGAATTGAAAGAAAGAGGGTTCAGAAGGTGGGTAATAACAAACTTCTCCGAGCTAAAGGAGCATGTTCTAAACCAATGCAAAGAAACTAAGAATGTTGAAAAAAGGTTAGACAAAATGCTAACTAGAATAACCAGCTTAGAGAAGAGCATAAACAACTTGATTGAGCTGAAAAACACAGCAGGAGAACTTCAAGAAGTATATAGAAGTTTCAATAGTTGAATTGATCAAGCAGAAGAAAGGATATCAGAGATCGAAGATCAAATCAATGAAATATAACAAGAAGGCAAGATTAGAGAAAAAAGAGTGAAAAGTAATGAACAAAGTCTCCAGGCCATGAAAAGACCAAATCTACGTTTGATTGGTGTACCTGAATGTGATGGGGAGAATGAAACCGAGATGGAAAGCACTCTTCAGGATATTATCCAGGAGAATTTTGCCAACCTAGCAAGGCAGGCCAATGTTCAAATTCAGGAAATACAGAAAACACCACAGAGATATCCCTCAAGAAGAGCAACCCCAAGGCACATAATCGTCAGATTCACCAGGGTTGAAATGAAAGAAAAAATGCTAAGGGCAGCCAGAGAGAAAGGTCAGGTTACCCAGAAAGGGAAGCCCATCAGACTCACAGTGGGTCTCTTGCCAGAAACCCTACTAGCTGGAAGAGAATGGGGGCCAATAATGTTCTTTGACTGTTCTATATACGTTCTTATTTTCAGCCTCCTTGATCCATTAATTACTGGAAGAGCAATGTAGAAATTTTCAAAAACAATTGAAAATTTTTTAAAAATTGAAAGAAAAGTTTTTTAAACGTCTATTGGCTTTTATTTTTATTTATTTATTTTTTTGAGACAGAATCTCATTCCATTGCCCAGGCTGTAGTGTAGTGGGGCAATCTCTTCTCACTGCAACATCCACCTCTGCTGACTGCGCCCTCTGCCTCCTAGGTTCAAGCAATTCTTCTGCCTCAGCCTCCCTAGTAGCTGGGATTATAGGCACCCACCACCATGCCTGGCCAATTTTTATTTATTTATTTTATTTTTAGTAGAGACAGAGTTTTGCCATCTTAGCCAGGCTGGTCTCAAACTCTGGACCTCAGGTGATCCACCCACCTCAGCCTACCAAAGTGCTGGGATTACAGGCATGAGTCACTGTGCCCACCCTCTTTGATTTTTGCATATTCTTGATGAATTGACCCTTTTGTCATTACAAAATGTTCATCTTTATGCCTGGTTAAGTTTTCCTTTTCCTAAGTTCTATTTTATCTAATATTAATATAACCACTCTAACTTTAAGATTAGTATTTGCAAGATATCTCTTTTTCTATCCTGGCATCTTTATAGATAATGTACTCTTCATCTAGACAACATATAGTTGAGTCTTGCCTTTCAAAAAATCTGGTTTGATTAATTTTGCCTTTTAATTCAAATGCTCAGAACCTTTACGTTTAATACATTTTTTATATTCTTGGGTTTATGTCTACCATATTGCTATTTGTTCCATCTATTCTTTGTTCATTTTCCCTATTTTCTTGCTTTTTTCTTGATTCATTATTTTTTAGCATTTGTTTTATCTTGATTTTTGGCTTATCAGTATCTATCTATCTATCTATCTATCATCTATTTATCCTTAGTTTTAAAATACATATCTTAACCACTAATAATATTATTTCTCTTCAAACATAATGAAAATATCATATAACACAGGGGTCCTCAAGCCTTAGGCCATGAACAACTATGGGTTCCTGGCCCATCAAGAACTGGGCGACATAGCAGGAGGTGAATGATGGGCAAGCGAGCATTACAGCCTGAGCTTCACCCCTGTCAGATCAATGGTGGCATTAGATTCTTATAGGAGCTTGAACCCTATTGTGAACTGCGCATATGAGGGATGTAGTTTGCTTGCTTCTAATGAGAATCTAATGCCTGATGATCTGTCACTGTCTCCCATCACCCCCAGATAGGACCACCTAGTTGTGGAGAAACAAGCACAGGGATCCCACTGATTCTATATTATGATGTGTTATTTCATTATACATTATGATGTAATAATAATAGAAATAAAGGGCACAATAAATGTAATGTACTTGAATCATCCCCAAACCATCCTGCCCCTCACCTCCACTCCACTACCCGGTCTGTGGAAAAATTGTCTTCCATGAAACCAGTCCCTAGTACCAAAACAGTTGGGGACCACTGTTATAACAGTATACTTCCATTTTTCTCTATTTCCATCTTTGTGTTATTGTCATTTATTTTACTTCTACATTGTCCTAATCCCCCATTACATTATTATTTTTGTTCTAAATAGTCAATGATATATTTTTTTAAATTAAAAAATGAAGAAAATCCTTTTCTATTTTCCCATATATTTACCTTTTCTTAAACACATTATATCATTTCCCTACTGATGTAAGAGAATGAAAATATTGTGATCCTAATAAACACCTTTCAAATTCTTAGACATAAACATTTTCTAACAATACGTTCTCTCAACCTTAACTTTATTTTATTTTATTTTTGAGATGGAGTCTCGCTCTGTCACCAGGCTGGAGTACAGTGGCATGGTCTTGGCTCACTGCAACCTCCACTTCCTGGGTTCAAGCTATTCTCATGCCTCACCCTCCAGAGTAGCTGGGATTACAGGCATGCACCACCATACCCAGCTAATTTTTGTATTTTTAGTAGAGATGGGTTTTCACCATGTTGGCCAGGTTGGTGTTGCTCTCCTGACCTCATGATCTGCCCACCTCAGCCTCCCAAAGCGATGAGATTACAGGTGTGAGCCACCGCACCTGGCCAACATTAACTTTATTAAAAATAACCTAGCTCCATAAAGTTGGGAACAGTAGACACTGGGGGCAAATAGATGGAGGAGAAAGGAAGGTAGGAAAGGGTTGAAAACTGCCTGTGTACTCTGCTTGCTCCTTGGGTGAGGGGATCAAGTGTACCCTGTGTTGAGAAAACTCTACTCGTGTTCTTCTTGTACTCTCACACAACAACAATCGTCAACACAGAAGACTTCTGTGAACAAACTGTGGGGCTTTGTCCCCACACACCAAGCAGCAAACACCAGCTGGGTGTCCTGTAATTCAGTTCTGACACTATCTACCCAGAGATGGTGTCAGATCCCACAGGTTGAGGGCTCAGTTCCCAGGACTATCCCCCTGCCCCCCGACCCCATTCACAAGTCTCTAGAACTTCTGCCTGACTGGCTTCAAGTCAGGATACTCCCTCATTGGGTTCAATTAATTTGCTGAAGCAGCTCAAAGAACTCAGATAAACACTGACATTTACCTGTTTATCAAAAAGAATATTGCACAGGATACAAATAAAGAGATGCATAGGGTCAGGTATGGAAGAAGGAGAGTGGAGCTTCCATGTCCTATGTAGGTGTGCCACCCTCCAGGAACGTCCATGTGTGCAGCTATCCAGAATCTCACTGAACCCTGTCCTCCTGAGTTTTTATGGAAGCATTCCTTTCCCCAGGGTGTAGGGTGGGACCTTCTCCTAGGTGGAACAAATAGCGATATGGTAGACATAAACCGAAGAATATAAAAAATTATGTTAAATGTGAAGGTTCTGAGCACTTGAATTAAAAGGCAAAAATCATCAAACCAGATTTTAAGATCCACAATCAGGAAGACAGAAGAACATTAGAGTCCTGTTTTGGGGCAGGTAAAGGGAAGGCAGATCAGAAGGCTGCCCCCGAGGCCAAACATTTCCAGCCTTATAACAAAAGACTATAACAAGGGCTATGAGAGTTATGAGATGGGACCACAGATGGGAACCAATGTATAATCATAACACCACATACCCCCAAACTCAGCATCATGCAATATAGCCACTTAACAAACCTGTATATGTAGCTTCTGAATCTAAAACAAAAGTAGAATTTTTGGGAAAAAAAAGTCCTAACTCAATATTTGAAGGATTTTTTTTGGCTGGTTGTAGAATTTAGGTCAGCACGTTTATTATGTGTTCGTTGGTTATTTCAGTACTTTGTCTCCTTTGTTTGCATTGTTCTGATGAGAATACTGTAGTCTTATATATATTCTCCTCAATGTTATGTGTCTTTTATTCTCTGACTGCTTTTAAGATCTTGTCTTTATCACTAATTTGCAGTAGGCTTTGCTAAACTTATGCTAAGTGATGACATATCTTGGTGTAATTTTCTTGGGGTATATGTTTCATGTGGTTCAGTGAGTTTCTTTAATATATAGTTTTATAGCTTTTATCAAATTTGAGAAAATTTCAGGTATTATTATCCCAAATATATTTTTCCTGCTTATTTTTTCACACCCCTTCCTCCTCTCTTCAGAGACTCAACTTAAGTGGCCTAGACGGCTTGCTATTGTTCCCTAGGTCACTGAGTATATGGTTTTTTTAAAAAAATTCTTTTTCCTCTTTGTCTTATAGTTTGGCTTTTTGATATTGCTATGTTTCATATTTGCTGATCCCTTTTTCTGCAATATCTCATATGATCATAAGCCTATAATGAAATTGTCATTTCAGATAGTGTGTTTTGCAGTTCTAAAAGTTCTATGTGTTTCTTTTTTATAGGGTGCATTTATTTCCTTATTATGTTTATTTTTTTCTTAATTTCTTGATGTTTATAACTTTTAAAGTCCTCAGCTGCTACCTTCATCCTCTCGTCATTTCTTCTATTTATAGATCATATTTTATGCTTCTTGGTATGTTCAATAATTTTTGTTTGGATGGTATACATTGTGAGTTTCACAATGTTGAGGGACTAGATAGACATTACTGTCTCCTCCTAAAGAATATTTGGCTCCTTTGGAAGGCTATTAAGTTATTTGTGTAAGCTCAATTCTGAAGTTCATTTTTAAGCTATAAAGCTAGTCTAGAGTAGCCTTTAGTGTGGTTTTCTTCTACTGTTAAGATGTGACACTTCTGGATTCTCTTTTGAATGCTTAAAGTCAACAAGTCAACATGTCTCTCCATTTTGGCTAGCTGAAAGTGAGCTATCTCATAGCCTTGTGTGAGCAATTAGAATTTTTCAGTTTACAGCTCCCAGTAGTCCTTTGCCTGGCCTTGTACAATCTTGCCCTATGCTTGCATATTGCTTTTTCAGCTAAAGAATTCAGGGAAGCTCTGTGCAGTTTTCTGGAGCTTGTTTTCTGTGTAGCTTCCTTCTCTCTGGTACCCTGGTCCACAAATTTCAGCTGCTTCAGCTTTCCTAGACTAATTTCTGTCTCCTTAATCCAGGGAGGCTGCCTAGCCCTGCTTGGTTTCCCCTTACCTGGTCTGGAAAATGCTTCAGTTAAAAAAGAGGGGGTAATTATGAGTTTCACTTTGCTTCTTCTCCGTCTCTCATAGGTCATACGTATGCATTGCCTACTATTCAATATCTAAAAATAGTCTTTTTTTAATTTAAAAACATTTTCTTGTTTTCAGTTGTTTATGGTAGAAGCACAAGAATAGTTCAGAGTTAAAAGCTTCTTGGATATTTGAAAAGAGACAAAATCTCAACAGCAGAGTTCTGGAAAAGCAGTACAGATAATTGTCAAATACTGCTTATCATTCCCTCTAATGCAAAGTAAAGAAAGCAATTCAATAATCCTTTGGTCTCCATCTCTTGGTAATCTGAAATATCTATCTTATTGTTTATTTTAAAAAGAAACACAGTAAGGCTTAGAACAGCAAATATCAATCTTGATTTTGAAAAGATCCTAAAACAAGCCTATAAAATATGCTTGTCATCATTCTAGATATAACAATTTTCTTGACATCATTTTCCTCTGTGAGGCTGTGAGCTCCATGAAAGACTAGTATAAATAGGGAAGGTTTTTATTAAGTATATTTTTAAGTGAATTAATTAGTAACACATGGCCTGCTAATTCAAAGGCTGAAAACAATATGTATTTCTCAAAACATTAGACAGGTGAGGAAGGGGTCAAGCCAGGGGAAGGTGTGATTTCAGGGAAGCCATAGCCTCTAGACATACTGTTCAAAGCATCTTCATAATATCAGTCCAAATCCAATAAAGGTCTGTACGAGAGTGTCCAACTTAGTGCATGGACTCAGTAGTACCCAGTCGACCATATCACCAATTGGAAAGGGATAGATTTTGAGTCTTAACTGTATATGTTTGTTAGGTCTGCGATAACAAAGTACCACAAACTGGGTGGCTTAAACAACAGACATTTAGTGTTTCACAGTTCTAGAACCTAGAAGTCTAAAATCAATGTGTCAGCAGGACTGGTTTCTCCTGAGGACTGTGAGGAAAAACTTATTCCATGCCTCTCTCCTAGATTCTGGTGGTTTGCTGGCATTTTTGACATTTCTTGGTTTGTAAAAGCATTACTTTAATCTTCTACTTGAAGCCTTTGGCTTCACATAGCATTCTCTCTGTGTGCATATCTGTGTCTAAATGTTTCCCTTTCACAAAAATACCAGTCATATTGGATTAGAAACTCACCCTATTCCATATGACCTCATCTTAACTTTACTAATTTCATCTACAACAACCTTATTACTAAACACGGTGACATTCTGAGGTACTGTATGTTAGGACCTCAACACAAGAACTTGGGGGTGATGAGGGCAAAATTCCATCCATAAAATCAATGGACCTAAATTTGAATCTTTTCTCTTTCTTTTGCTGACTTGACTTATTTTCACATTTAAAAATGGAGATTAAGTCACCATAGTGTTTGCACACAAAAAATTCAAAATGAAGATAATGCTTACCTTGCAAGGAAGTTGTAAAGATTAAATGAGATAATGTTCACAAAGCACTTAGCTGGAATTTGACACATGATAAGCACTCAGTACATGGTGGCATTCACTGCTCTAAGCTAAATGCTTATTGATTGATTAACTATATTGTGCTACTCCTGACTATAATTGAGAAATAAGTCCATTTTTCATTTGTTTCATTTGCCCATTGGAAATATGTCTACCTCTGTGAAATGTTTTTCTCAGATTGGTTTCTGGAGGAGGCAGGAAGAAAACTGCTGAATCACAAGTGCTTAAATAATCAAGCCTAAGAGAGAGAAAGTTCATAATAAACACTTTTCCTTACATTATAATTGTAGAGCAATATCTTGTAGATAGTTAACTCTAGAAGCTTTATTGATTTAACCAAAACCTAATCAACTAACAACTCAGATACCCTGTTAGAAGCATTTCTCCAGAGAGTTATTGCGATTAGGAGCTGGCCTCCTTCTGGGCTGTGGAGCTGCCACCCTTCTTGCTTTTGGTCAAGTAGTTTTTCGGCTGAGTGATCATCCCAGAGGACATTGTTTCCCTTACTACGGCTCCCTCCATTTCGTTACCCACAGCAAATTAGCCCCAGCTCTGCTCCTCAGAATGGCCAAGGCTTTCATCTGAGACTCCCTTTCCTTTGGATATGAAGGGTGTACATTTAGAAATTCAAAGAGTTTAAAAGGAAGGTCTTATAATTGTCATTGCTTCCATAGGATCATGGTATGTTTTCTATTGCCTGAACCCCTTTTTCCTAGTGTAACTGCAAAACTGGTTTTTAATGTTTGTTCAATTTTTTCTTTCATGACTTTCTGGAGGGAACATCTTTCAGAAATGAGGGGAATGCATTTTTGCTGCTCCTGGGATCCATATTGAGGGATTTTTTTTTTCTGGGCACATGATATGGTTTGGATTTGTGTCCCCACCCAAATCTCATGTCAAATTGTAATCCCTGATGTTGGAGGAGGGGCGTGGCAGGAGGTGACTGGATCATGGGGTGGATTTCTTCTTGCTCTTCTCATGATTGTGAGTGAGTTCCCATGAAACCTGGTTGTTTAAAAGTGTGTAGCACTTCTCTCTCTCTCTTCTTCCTTTTCCAGACTTGTAAGATGTGCCTGCTTCCCCTTCATTTTCCACCATGACTGTAAGTTTTCTGAGGCCTCCCCAGCCATGCTTCCTGTACAGCCTGTGGAACCGTGAGTCAATTAAACCTCTTTTCTTTATAAATTATCCAGCCTCAGGTAGTTCTTTTTAGCCATGTGAGAGTGGACTAATAGAGGGCAGTACTAGCCTCTCAAACTTTCTCCTTGGGGTGATGGAGTGTTTTAACTGACTGTAAACTTGGAAAGCATCACTGGGTCTGCTTGGCCTTACTCTGCCTGCCTTTCTTTTACTACAAAGAAAATTCCTCCACTGCTCTTCTTCCTTTGTAGGTAAAGACCAACTTCCCTCTCAGTAGGTATTCACCTAAGTTTTGCAAGAAGCTTGCAGGCCAAGGTAGCTTATCATACCGTAGTCTGTGCCCTTTAACTTAGTCTTTATTAGTAATAATGGGGATATGTGGGGTTATTTCTGATTTACTCTTGGTTGTATTTCTCAAAATTTTTGGAACTCAGAAAGAGATGTGGAGTGAAATTTTGGAGAGTCTTGTAGGAGGCCAGTGTTGGCCAACCTGAGAGTCATTGGCAAAGTAGATATCTTTAGCTGAGTGGAGATGTCTGGGAAGAAACAACTTCCCTATATATCTCATTATAATTTTAACCAGAGAGTAAAGAATCTCTACTTAGAATGGGCAAGTCCAACAATGAAGTGAATATTAGATACCCAACACCCTTAGAGAAAGTAGAAAGAAGTAGTATTTATTGAGGAGCCACTAAGAGCCAAGTTCTGTGGTGAAATTATTTACATAATTTTGATTATTATTGAAGGATGTGGAATCTGGCAGAAATAGAATATGCCATTTGCCTTCATTAATCTTTTCTGGTTTGTGAGAAAAGGGTAAAAAATCAATTTTTTTGTCATGAAACATAGACTTTTAAAGTGAATGATTACTTTGAATGGATTACCTCAGGCAGCGAACCAAAAGTTTTCCTAGTTTCTTTCTTAAGGAAATGATTCTTCAAACACTAATCCTGAATTTTGCCTCTTGAATAGCTTATAGTTTAGAGATAGAAAGAATATTACAGATAATGAAGTCCTGGTACTGGATTCTTTTTAGAGAGGGGGAACAGATCAAGAAGGTTAAGGCAATTGCCCAAGATCACAGTGACATCTAGTAGGAGATCTGGAATCAGAAGTTCAGTCTTTGAGACTTTGCCTGGTGCTCATACCAGTCTGCTCTGCTGTCCCCTCACCAGGCAGTTACTGATAACAGTTGACCACTTCCACCATCTATTTTTAGGACTATCTTTTTCTGGTGGATGGGTAAACAGTCAGAACCCCAAAGCAGCATTCTAAGGTGAGTCCCTCACTTAGTAACTATTTCTCAGAAGCTTATGTCATTCTTACTATTCCTACAAATTAGCATCTACTCTCTTTCCTTTAACACGCCAGGCATCACACAGCTACCCAATGGCAGCTACAACTTGTCTTTTTGACAAAACAGATAGTATTTCAGCAGAATTATGTTCTGTAGCATCAATCACCCTGACAGGATATATGATAATAATTGGAAGACTCACCATGTACCCCATTAAACTTTTAAGTTGTTCATCGAGATTTACATTTTTCCTATTACGCCATCTTGTTGAAATTCTCCAATGATGTAATAATTTCTTAAGTGCTTTGCCTTTGGTATAGCTAAAGAAATTAGTCAGTGTGTATAGTTGCTGAAATTTATTTTGGAATGATTTGAGAATCATCTGGGATTAAGGACCAGATCAAATGTCACCTTCTTTGGGAGTGTATTGAGAAGCTGTTTTTGAATACCCCCAGACTGGACCACATGCTCACTTTTTGGTTCCTGTGTACCCTGCATTCCCCTCCATCAGAACTCTCATCTCTTAACACTATTACTGTTTCTTTATGAGTTTTTCTCCTTTGTTATAAGTTCATTTAAGATAGAATTTTTATAGTCAGATGCACCTAGGTTCAAGTCCTGACTCTGCCACTTACCAGCAGTACATTTTGTGACAGTTATTTAAACTATCTGAATTTCAATTAACTCATCTGTAAAATGGGCATAGTAGTAACCCCTTGAATAGAAGTTTCAAAGATTAATTGAGGACCTGTGTATAAAGTATGCAGCATAGAATTATACAAATGAAGCATTCACTAAGTGAGAGCTAACATTAGATTTTTAAAATTATTATTCCATGGCAAAGCACAATGCCTGTCATAGGGTGGATGTTAAAAACAAATGCGTGTTGAATAAACAGATGTGCACCAATGTTGCTTAAACTCTTCTAGTGTGATTCTATTTTCCATATTATGCCTGATATTATAGTTATGTTTACTTGCCTCAGTATCCTTCTTCAAGTTTTTAGTCCAAGAGAGGAGACATTGATTTTATCCTTGCCAAATGGAAAGGTAGATGTGAGATAAGTGAGAGAGGTTTAATAATATTTTCTGACTTCTATCCCAGCCTCTTCCCTAGCTGCAAAAGATACCAGATGCCTGTGAGAAAGTCAGCTCAAGCACCCTCCACACATGTTTAACACTTAGAAGCTCTAGGCTACAATCAGCAGGGTTCAGAAGAAGTGCTAGAGCCTGTTTCTGAGCCTTGAGCATTGTCCCTTCTGAGAACCAACTGGGGCAGGTCTGATATTTTCTGGTGCACAATGCAATTGCTATGCTAATTGTCAAAATACTGAAATAATTATTTTCCAGGGGAAAATATTCTGTTTCTGCCCTTAGCTCCTTAAATGACCCCATGCATGTGCACGCTGGCCACCATAGACCCTCTCCTGGATCTCCTGAACCTTTTCAAGGTCCAGCAACTTACGAGTTAATCCCTGGCATGGCAAAGGGCCTCCAGGACTGCATACATTCTAGCTGCTTGGTGCCTGCTTACCAGCTGCTAAGTAGTTTGAATAGCACCTTTTTGCACGGGTAGCTGAGCTGTTCCCTGACCCACTTCTTGCTCTTGGAGGTTTTTTCCTCTCTTTGCATCTGGCTGATAATCTGTTTTGGTCCTGCCAGCTCCTGGGACCACCCTTCCCTACCATTCAGCTCTCCCCAGTTCTCCTCTGTCTAGTCTATCATTGGCATCCTCTGCATATGGTATGTCTGGCAGTGGTTGAAGTCTCCTCCCTTGATCAAAGGCTCTTCTCAAACCTCATGTTAAGGGTGCAACTTAGCCTTCGATTATGGGCCCCACCGCTTGGGGTAGGTTAACCAGGTATTCTGTGTATACAGGACATGGCCTGTATGTAATGATTTCGACTTGTATCTTACAATGATTTTGTTAGGATATTTAAATGTCCTGATTTCAACTTTTATAGAAAAATACAGCAATTAAAGCTATTTTTCAAACTTAGCTGAGTTTCTTGCTTTTTTTCCCTACTTAAAATCTGGTAACCTTACTTTCCTACCATGAGGAACACAATTTTACCCTCATTTTCCTGCAGGTTTCTTCTAATCTCTAGGCTGATGTTTTGTTTTTGTTTTGTGTAAGATACTGTGTGTTATACAAACAAGGGGGTCTGCACTAATTCCCTGATAATTAGGACACAAGCAATAATTACTGAATAAATGAACAGATGAATGAAAGAAAATAGTTTGCCCCATACGATCTCTTTCCCTTTAGGATCCCATTTAGAATACAGCAGAGCCTTTGAGTCTGAAAAAACAGTAGCTATACTGGAAGCTAAACTCTATTGGGAGGAAGCCATACTGCTTTTTTACTGCCACTGCTCTCTATATTTAATTGCCTTTTGTTTTTCTCTTAGCAATTAGTAAAGTGCCAGTCTGTGTCAGATGTGGTTCCAAGAGAAGATGTTTTTGTCCACACTTGAGCCAAAGTGTTAAAGGAACGGCAGCACACTTTGGGTGGGAGGTGGGGGAGAGTGGAGATGGAAAGTAATTAATGTTTATTGAGCAACCATCATGTACTTTTTTAGACATGACCTCATTTTATCCTCACAGCAACCCTGCAAAGTATATTCTAAATAAAAAGTCAGGTTTAGCCAGCCCAGGTAACTTGCTCAAATCCTAGAGTTAGTAAATGGAAGAACTTAGATTTAAACCATGGTCTTTCCACACAAAACCATCCTACCTCTCATTGCTAGGAGTATCATGGTGGCTGGTGATAGCAGGAGTGATCAAAGCCAGAGAACTCGAGGTAACACCTTAAGATGGTGTCAGACCCACTCATTCTCTATCCCTTCCCCTCTCTATTTCTTGTTTCTACCTTCCATTTATTCATTTATATTATATTTATTAAGGACCCCTTGGTGGCAGGCATGGTTCTAGATTCTCTGGATCATGATGAGCTGATAAATCAGATATACATAGTCCCTGATCTTGTACAGTAATATTCAAGGATAGATTACAGAAATTGAAAAACTGATTTCAAGCATGATATAATTGTTAAAGTTATTTTGGAAACATGTAAGAAGATAATAGAGTATGGCAGTTGTTGGAGAGGTGGGGATCAGCAAAGGCCTTGTGGAGATAGGAATATGTGGGTTGCAGTGTGAGAGATAAGAATTTAGCTATGCCAACAGTTGGAGATGTGTTGTTTCAGGAAGAGGAAAACTGCAAGAGGACAAAGATATGATGCATTAATGAAAATGTAATATGATTGGCTTATCTTTCAAATGAGAAAGGTAGAGAACCCCAGATTTCTTTCATTAAGGAAGATAGCCCATTACAATAGGGAGATGTCATGAGCCCTGAGTGCTCAGGAAAGGATATTACATAGAGAAATATTTGGGTAGAGAACAGGGCAGCCTTACAGGCTAGTTTGATTACAAGCACCTAAAGAAAGCAGAGGCAGAAATTAAGAATGATTAAATGAGCAAATGAAGAAATGAGGGACTGAGGGAACGCTTAAGGTTGGCTCATTTGATAAACAAAATCTCCAACTGCAGTGGCAACCCTGACTTTGCTGGTTTTGAAATTGCATTTGGAATGAGAAGACAGCAAAATTGTAACAAGCCACTTTGCACTGGCAAAGACTATACTGAGCAGCAGTTGGAATTGTGATCAAATTCAGTCTCCCCAATTCTGTAATTATAGACTGTTTTTCAAAAGTGTAGGTAGGTAGGCTGATTAAACTACATGCTCTAAAACAGCCAAATGCTTCCTCCAAATGTTTACCATACAAGCAAGGCCCTTCATCACAAAATACTTTCTGCATTAAATATTAATTGAAATAATTTCATTTTGTAGATTCAATACTTAAAATACCAATTTAGATGATGGATCATGAACTTTAAAGCTGGAAGAAATAGTAAATTTATCTTTCTCCCTACTCCCTGCAGTGACAGCTGAGGGAGCTGGAATCCCGGGAGATAAGTGAGTGTCCAGGATCAAAGCCAGATTATGAAGTTACACTGGGACATTGTGTGTGTGTGTGTGTGTGTGTGTGTGTGTGTGTGTGTGTGTGTGTGTGTGTTTCAGATGAAAATGAAAAAGAAAATCAGGTTGATACAGAGCCTCAGTTCTAGCTAAACTGTCAACTAATGGTATATGGAACTTTCCTGATTCTTGCTTTGACAAATATTTATTTATTTTTCTGGCTTTTATCTCTAACAAAATCTTCAGACTACAGTGATTGTTGCTATTAGAAATCTGGACGACATCCTATTAAAAGTGTGTGTGTATGGGGGACGACTTTTGTAAACATGGCAAGTTGAGCTAATTATGAATGGTGGAATATTTCAGAATCTTCTGCTTCCCTTTGTGCCGTGAGAAAATGCTTTGCAAGCTTTAGAATCATAAGAAAATAGTGTGCTTCTTTTTATTCAATCCATACTAAGCGCCTACTTTAATCTCAGTTGTATCTTGGGTGCAAAATGTTGTAGTTGGGGTGGGGTGTAGAGACATACTCCAGTCTCAGGAAATTTACCATTTAGATAACAGTTTTGGTAATGAGTGGACAAAAATAGGTATCTGTATTGGAAGATTAAAGGGACAAATACAATTGCTTGTAGAGCTGGAATGGTTATTTTTGCAATGCAGGCTTAGGAGTAAAAAACAGTGAGCAATCAACAACTGGTTAGAACTATTTCTCCCTTTGTCAGGGAGAAGGGAGTTGAAAGGTACATAAATAAAGCCAGCTAAGACAGTTCTGTTGTGCTCTGATTTGAAATTAGGTGGGGGTTGGAGGAGTTATTCAGAACTTTTCCTAACTTCAGGATTTAAGTGAAAGTGATTCCATGTCTCTGTACTAAGAAAAGACTGGGCTATGGGAATAATGTAATATATTGGCCACACGCACAAGAAATTATATGGACTGATGCCGAGAAACCCATTAGTAATAGCTAAGTAAGTCTCTCTCTGTCCCCAGAGGCCTACTAGCAGACATTGCTAATCAATCATGACATTTCTTTCCTTTCTGAGACCTAGAATCTTTCTCCACACCATGTTCCAAACAAACACTAGCACATGTTATAAAACTGAGCTCTAATCCTTGTGCTAAGTTATAAGGTACAAAGTAAAAGGACATCAGCAATGCTTGGAATAGCCCAAAAGAAGAGATGGCGTGAGCTGGGCTTTGAAGGATGGGTACAATTTGAGCAAATGGAAAAGAATCTTGGGAAACAGCACCATAGACACTTAAGTGTAGAGAAGGTAATGAGTGTGGAAGTTTGGAGGAGACTAAAGATGCTGACCTACATAGAGGAAATAGAGTTGGACAAGAACCGTTAAGTCAGGTTGTGCCAAACATTCTAAAAATTTGTTGTATTTGGAAATAGGTTGTTATTATAGGCTGATGCAGAATTGCTGAATTGTGATGTGGTAAAAGTTGTGATCGAGCTCCTTTGGAGAACAAGGCGGTGGAGTTAGAGAAGCCAGCTAAAGAAGATATTAAGGGAATACAAGAGTGAGGTGAGGATGCCATATTCTGAGGATGATGGGCAAAGGCTGGAAGAAATGCAACTTCTTTTATTCGCCAAATATGTATTGAGTATAATTTCTGTGTTGAGCACTAACCTATGTACTGGGATACAGCTGAAAGGAAGATAAATAAGATTACTACTTACTGGCATTTACATTTACACTGTGGTTAGGAGAGAGAGACATGGAACATGTTGGTTGGATTTATTTCAGGTACTTCTTATCATGGTATCTCTTATTTTTATAAATAAAACTGAATAATTTGCAGAAAGCCATGGAAGGGAAGGGTGCACTTTAGATTTAGCAGTCACCAGCACCTAAGCAGATGACACTGGTGTTGATACCTCAGTGATGAGAAGGAGCTCGATATGGTTTGGCTCTGTGTTGCCACCCAAATCTCATCTCGAATTGTAATCCCCATGTGTTGAGGGAGGGACTTGTAATTCCCACATGTTGAGGGAGGGAGCTGATTGGATCAGGGAGGTGGTTTTTCCCATGCTGTTCTTGTAATAGTGAATGAGTTTGCATGAGTTTTGTCATATTAATTAGTGTTTGGAAGTTCCTCCTTTGTGCTTCTCTTTCCTGCCGACTAGTGAAGAATGTGCTTGCTTCCCCTTCACCTTCACCCATGATTGTAAGTTTCCTGAGGCGTCCCTAGCCATGTGGAACTGTGAGTCAATTAAACGTCTTTCCTTTATAAATTGCCCAGTCTTGGGTACTTTTTTATAGCAGTGTGAAAATGGACTAATACAGAGCTACCATGCAAAGATTGGGGTATGAGCTCTGACGGTAAAGGACCCAGTAAGTGGGAAGGTTCTGAGACAGGTAAGCTAGGGTACATGGTCACCCTTCCTCTGAGGTCTTATCTGCATTGGTCTTATCACCTCCTGATCTCATTTTACCATTCTTTCTCTTTACCCATCCTTCTGAGCCACAGAGACCTCCTAACTGATTCTCAGAAACACTAATCATGATGCTCTTTCTCCAGATAGCTTCACAGCTCATTCAATTTTTTTTTTTTTTTTTTGAGACAAGGTCTTGCTCTGTCACTCAGGCTGGAGTGCAATGGTACAATCACAGCTCAGTACAGCCTCCACCTCCCAGGCTGAAATGATCTCCTCACTTCAGCTTACCAAGTAGCTGGGAGTACAGGCATGCACCACCATGCTTGACTGTTTTTAAATTTTTTCTGTAGAGATGAGGTCTTGCTATGTTGCCCAGGCTGGTTTTGAACTTCTGGGCTCAAGCAATCTTGCCTGGGTGTGCTGAAGTTTTAGGATTATAGGAATAAGCCGCCATGCCTGATCTCATTCTTTTACTTCCTGTAGGTCTCCATGCAAACACCAACTTATTAGAGAAGCCTCTCCTAAACATTTTATGTAAATTGTATTTCACTCACTCCCACACTTCCTAGTCCCCTTCCATGTCTTATTCTTCTTCATGGTGCTTATTTTTCTTCATTGCACTCCATTATTTCTTTTTTATTTTGCTCCGTGGTGCTTATATGCTTGCTTATCTATGTATTGTTTTGTTTCTTCCCACTAGAGTGAGTGTTCCATGAGGCAGGGAAATTTTTCTGATCACTATTGTATTCCCAGAATCTAAAACAAGGCCTGGCACATGGCTCAATAAATACTTGTAAATTAATGAAAGAACATAAGATGAACAGCACTCAGCTGATTGGATGTAGCTGTAGCCAGTAACAGCAAAGTCAAAGCTCAGCTTCCCTCCCTGACCCTGTAGTCAGTGTATCCTAAGGCTGTGGCATCTTCAACTCTTGCAATTCTTCATGTTTTCCTGCCTAAATATGCACATATTTATGTGTTCCAATAACTGCTGAACTTGCCTTTCTTCTAAGTACATCTAATTGAACAATCTGTGTTTCTACCTGAGCTTTTTCTATATATATCCTCTCTTGAAAGTTTGCTATAGTAACCAACACACTTTTTTTTTTTTAAGTTCTTCAGTGGATTTTTTCCAAGTCAGGTTAAGAAGTATTTCCTAGGAGCTTTATGGTAGACAGCTTGACCTAACCTAAGTCTCTGCCTCATTTCCCACTATTGTATGTCAGGCCACTTGTATTTATTCAACAGGAAAGGAGCCACTTCGACTTCTCTAGGAATGCCCTGATTTTCTAACTTCAGGATGCAAGTTATTCCATGTCTCTATACTAAGAAAGGACTGGGTGATGGGAACAATGTAATATATTGGCCACACACACAAGTATTTCCTAAGAGCTTCATGGTAGAGAGCTTGGGATACACTTACACAATATAAGAGTCCTGGTGACTTTGCAATATTATTTCTTCTGTTTTGAATATTCTTGGAAAATTCCGGTAGCCCTTTAATTATTTAAAGCTCAACTCATGGAACTCCACCAAAAGCCTCCTTTGGCTCATTTAAAGAGAGATGATTCATTTTTCCTTAATTTTAATCACTGTATTTTATGACATGTTTGACATACTCATCATACTCCATTGCAAATATTTCCTAAAATATCTTCCCCATTACCCAATGTCCTCTCTAAGGGCAAAAAGTACATACCATCTCCTTTCCTGAATGGTACCTGGCATATATAATAGACAATAAAAGATCATAAAAAATAAGAAATAACATGTCAAGATGGCTTTGAGTTCTAGAAATAATAGAAGTATTTTAGCCATCCCTAACTTTTATTGATACCACTAAGTTTGAAGTCTTTGAAATATGCTACATCTATTAACACTGTTTGATGCTGAGGAGGTAGCACAGAGAAAAGAAGCGCCTGTCATTCATATAGTCTCTAATTTTATTACCATATAGAACCTTTGTTCTTATTGATCAGACTGTTACGTTAGATGGTTTATTTTCCGCAAGGTCTTTTGCTGCTATTTCTCCTTCAGGGCTCAGCAGATAATACTTCACTTTTTTGTTTGACATAGTATTTTCATGCCCTAACCAATGCAGAAATGGGGTAGTATATTTAACTCATAAGAAACACAAAGCATTAGCACACACAACGTAGATTATAACTTCCAATACAAAAGGCAGTGTAGCACTGTGGTGGAGCAAGGATTTTGCAACCAGAGAGAGCCAGTTTTAAGTCCTGGCTCTGGGATTTTCTGCCTTTGTGAAGTAGGGAACCTCAGAACTTCAGGTTCAACATATATAAAATAAAATAATTCATTCACAAAGGCAGTTGTGAGAACTTGGTACAGTTCTTGGCACATAAACATTTAAGTACATGGTTGCACCCATTGTTTTCAGGGAGCTTAGGTTTTAGTGATAAGATAAAGGTCATACCTAAGATATTTGGAAAATAATCACAACATGGGGTAATAAAATGTGGTACCCTAAGAAAGTTTGTTTGTGGCCTTGTAATAATCAGAAAATCTTCCCAAAATGGAAAGAATAATTTGAAGAGGACTATAAAGGATGAGTAGGAATGGACTAGACAGAAACAGACAGGGCATCTCAAGAAGCCAGTGAATAGTTTATGAAGGTTGGGTGAACATTAATTCATAAGAAATTTAAACTATGTCCATAGAAAACAGGGTTTGTTGCTGCTGTTGTTGTCACTTCCCTCCAAGAGGACACGTAAGGCCAGCAGGGAGCCAGGCTCAAAGACAAAGAACAGATGCAGAGAGAACTGGGTTTACAGTCTTCCCTGGTTCCCTCAGGGCTGCTCTTAAAACTCCTGGATCCTAGAGCTTGAGAGCTGTGTGCTCTTCCAGCTGTCAGTCCAAACAGAGAATACCTGCAGCTAAGGAACTATGGGACTTCCCTTCAGCCTGGCCTGGTTAACACATGGAACTGGCCTGAGTAAATGCCCTTTGTGGTCAGCTACAGGAAACTCCTACACATTAGGAAAAAGCTGCTCAAGCTGAGGCATTTTGAGAGCATCTTTCAATTCCTGCTCAAAGGCAGCAGAAACAAAGATATGCGTGTGTGGAAGAATAGAGCATTTAATTGCTCTCTTTAAGATTGAAAAGTAGGAAGTTATGCAAGCATATTCAACACATTGCAATGTTGTAGTTCATGAGATTTTTCTAAACTAAGTGATTTCTGATCAAATGACAATAAATTCAAAACTTGGATTGGAGCCAGGCTCAGTGGCTCATGCCAGGTGCAGTAGCTCATCCCAGGCATAGTGCTCCCAGCACTTTGGGAGGCTGAAGTGGGCGCTTGAGCTCAGGAGTTCGAGGTCAGCTTGGGCAACCTGGCAAAACCTTGTCTCTACAAAATATACCAAAAAAAATAAAATAAAATAAAATTAGCCAGGCATGGTGGCATGTGCCTGTAGTCCCAGCTACTGGGGAGGTTGAAGTTGGGGGATCACTTGAGCCTGGCTGCAATAAGCTGTGATCATGCCACTGCTCTCCAGCCAGGGAGACAGAGCAAGACCCTGTCTCAAAATAAATAAATAAACAAACTTGAGTTTGCGTGGAGATGCATGTTCTTAGGTGTATATAGTTATGTATTAGCCCTTTGCAGTCGACTTTAATGGCAAACATTTTACTATAGCTGCTCTCTCCAAGGTCACTAGTCACCTCCAGATATGAAACTCATGATGTTTTTCCTCTCAGTTCTCAGCCTTCTTGCTCAAGCTGCCCCATTTTCTCTTTCCTTTGACTGTTTCCTTTGGAAGATTAAGATAATGTACCTTGTCTTGAAGCTGTTAGCTCCTTTTCTTACCCAGTTACTTGAAGTTAGAGAATGTATCTTATTCATATTCCTAATCTGTCCACCACAGTAATTTTCAAGTAGAAATGTTTAAACCAAGGAATAGCTTTGCTTTTTAAATATGAGTCAAGGACTTCTACAATGAGTTATGTTGCTTTGCCTTTCTTATTTATACTCATTACAAATTTCTGATGGGCCTCTTTTCTAAGCAAGAGATGGTGCCTTTGACTCTTGTTATTATCTATCCACATAGACTATTCTTAACAACTATGTGCTCATCCACAAGTTTGGAAGAAAAATACTGGATGTAGCAACTCTGAGCCATATGATACTGTAGAGCTGAGTGAGAGTTTTGAAGCACATATCTGTGTGCCAGGAGCCAGCAGAATTGCAATCTCATCTTTATTCACTAAGTGACATTAGGCAAGTCATTTATTTCGCCAGTTTTTTTGAAACAAGCAAACAAAGCACAAGGAGATACTTGCCTGAGAGGTTGGTTGCAAGGGTCAAATTAGGAAATATTTGTGAAAATGCTCTGTAACACATGAAAGGCTATGTAAGTTGGCTTAATGATGATATTACAGAGTTCCACATTGAACTATATCTTAAATTGGGGAAGATTTAATAGGGGAAATGAAGAAACATCAACCTGTTCAAAATATATTTTAACATAAATCAAAATATATGTTATTTTCTTTTTTTTTATTTTACGTTTTGCAGTACATGTGCAGATCATGCAGGATTGTTACATAGATATACACATGCCATGGGGATTTGCTGCATCTATTCCCCCATTATCTGCATTAGATATTTCTCCTAATGTTATCCCTCCCCAATTCCCCATTCCCTGCTATCTCTCCTCTAGTCCACCCACCTTCCAACTGGCCCCTGTGTGTGATGTTCCCCTCCCTGTGTCCATATGTCCTCATTGTTCAACGTCCGCTTATGAGCAAGAACATGCAGTGTTTGCTTTTCTGCTCTTGTGTCAGTTTGCTGAGACAGATGGTTTCCAGCTTCATCCATGTCCCTGCAAAAGACATGAACCCATTCTTTTTTATGGCTGTATAGTATTCCATGGTGTATATGTGCCACATTTTCTTTATCCAGTCTATCATTGATGGGCATTTGTGTTGGTTCCAAGTCTTTGCTATTGTAAACAGTGCTGCAATGAAAATATGTGGGCGTGTATCTTTATAGTAGAATGATTTATAATACTTTGGATATATATCCAGTAATGAGATTGCTGGGTCAAATGGAATTTCTATTTCTAGGTTCTTGAGGAATCGCCACACTGTCTTCCACAATTGTTGAACTAATTTACACTCCCACCAGCAGTGTAAAAGCGTTCCTATTTCTCCACATCCTCTCCAGCATCTGTTGTCTCCAGATTTTTTAATGATCGCCATTCTGATAGGCGTGATATGGTCTCTCAACGTGGTTTTGATATACATTTCTTTAATGACCAGTCATGATGATCATTTTTTTATATGTTTGTTGACTGCATATATGTCTCCTTTTGAAAAGTGTCTATTCATATTCTTTGCCCACTTTTTGATAGGGTTGCTTGTTTTTTTCTTGTAAATTTGTTTAAGTTCTTTATGGATTCTGGATATTAGCCCTTTGTCAGATGGGCAGCTTGCAAAAATTTTTCCCATTCTGTTGGTTGCCAGTTCACTCTAATGATAGTTTCTTTTGCTGTGCAGATTAGATTCCATTTGTCAATTTTGGCTTTTGTTGCCATTGCTTTTGGTGTTTTAATCATGAAGTCCTTGCCTATATCTATGTCCTGAATGGTATTGTGCAGGTTTTCTTCTAGAATTTTTATGGCTTTAGGTATTATGTTTAAATCTTTAATCCATCTGGAGTTAATTTTTGTGTAAGGTGTAAGGAAAGGGTGCAGTTTCAGCTTTCTGCATATGGCTAGCCAGTTTTCCCAACACCATTTATTAAACAGGGAATCCTTTCCCCATTGCTTGTGTTTGTCATGTTTGTCAAAGATCAGATGGTTGTAGATGTTTGGCATTGCCTCCAAGCCCTCTGTTCTGTTCCATTGGTCTATATCTCTGTTTGGTACCAGTGGCATGCTGTTTTGATTACTCTAGCCTTGTAGTATAGTTTGAAATCAGGTAGTGTGATGCCCCCAGCTTTGTTTTTTGGGTTTTTTTTTTTTTCTTTTTGCTTAGTATTGTCTTGGCTACCAGGCTCTGTTTTGATTCCAAATGAAGTTTAAGGTGGTTTTTTCCAGTTCTGTGAAGAATGACAGTGTTAGCTTGATGGGGATAGCATTGAATCTATAAATTACTTTGGGCAGTATGGCCATTTTCACAATATTGATTATTCGTAACCATGAGCATGGAATGTTTTTCCAACTGTTTCTGTCCTCTCTTATTTCCTTGAGCAGTGTTTTGTAGTTCTCCGTAGCTTGACATTTGTGGGGAAATGATATTGTTGGTTCCAGTCAACAATTTCAAAAGCATTTTCTGCAGATATATGAATGAGTATTTCTGTTTATATAAATTTGGAAAATACTGAATTAAAGTTCATCAAAATTCTGTATTATAACTCCTTATACCTTTTAATTCAGTTTCACTGAGAAATTTCTAAAATGGCAGTGTGGAAGGTGTATGTGTTTGTGTGTGTACATATGTGTGTGTGTGTATAGAGTATATCTTGTCATATTTCCTAAAAGTAGATGAATACAGAATGCCCTTCCATTTTTTTTACAGAGCATCATGGGTCTAGAATTCCATATAACATTTTAGAAAACATTACTCTTGGGGTCCAAACTATTCTGTGACCCAATTATTTAGCTGGAAGGTAGGCCTGCAGGAATAGTAGGTAACCTGTCAAAAGTATTATATATTCTTGGGATGTGACCAAAATGCATGATCTAGCTTTAATTTGGTTTATCAGAGAAAATAATTGCCATGGTGTTCATTACCCTCAAGCAGATGGACATCCTGAAAAAGAGACCCAGGTGGCTGCGAAAAGCTATGGATGAGGTTGGTTAGAAAGACTTACCAGGCTTTTCAATGATAACACCCATGCAACCACAGAAGTCATCCCTGCTAACTACCCTGAATAATTTCTCCATAGTTGACCTTCTCCAATTAGAACTATGAGAGATCTTAAAAGAAAAATATAAGTTTATAGAATTCTATTTGGACACAGTTTTTTTTTTTGTCATTCATTCTTTCCTGAAAGAATTTGAACCAATGGAAATAATAAATCTTGAATTCTAAAAGGCCAAGAATAAAACTTGGGTTGAGGTGGCTTTTGCCATACATTTGATGACAAGGCCTCTCTACCAAGACAAGCTGAGAGTACTAAAAATATTAGAAAAAAGGTCACACATAGGCAGTTCACTGGTTGCCTTTAGCCCTCACATATTATCTGTTTGGGCCAGAGTGTTTTAAAAACTAAGTGATTATGTCACAATTGAGATCTTGAAAAATTCAGAGACTCAGCAATATAGGGCTACATTTACATGTGAAAACCAACAGTGATAGCTGAGTAGTACTAGTTTAGATGGGGCATATGCTTTCAATTTGCCCTGGGCCTTCATTCTTTTTGTTTTCAGATGTGAGCTATTTCGCTTGATTATTTTCATCTACTTGGACCTATAGCACTTTATATTTGGTGTCCTCTGCATTAGTAGTACTGTTATTCAGAGCCTTCTAGCATGAATACTTCTTCCAGCCATTCTACTTAGGAACACACACGCTGTTGGTAGGAATGTAAATTAGTACAGCTACTATGGAAAACAATACAGAAGTTCTCCAAAAAACAACAAGTAGAACTACCGTATGATCCAGCAGTTCCACCCCTGGGTATATATCCAATACAATGGAAATCAGTATATCGAAGAGCTATCTGCACTCTTCTGTTTATTTCACCACTATTCACGATATTAAAGATATGGAATCAATCTAAGAGTCCGTCAGAAGATGAATGGATAGATAAAATGTGGCATCTTTACACAATAGAATATTATTCAGTCATAAAAGTCATAAAATGCTGTTGTTTGCAGCAACATGAAGTTGAAGGTTATTATGTTGATTGAAATAAGCCAAACACAGAAAGACAAATATCATGTGTTCTCACTCATGTGGGAGTGTAAAAGTAGATCTCACAAAGAGAGAAGTAGATTGGTGGTTATCAGAGGCCAGGAAGGGTAGTGGGGAGGAGGGGATAAGAGGGTGATTAATGCAGGGGTCCCTAACCCCCAAGTCCTGGACAGGTACCCATCTGTTAGGAACCCAGTGGCACAGCAGGAGATGAGTGGAAGAGCGAGCAATTCCCACCGAGCTCTACTTCCTGTCAGATCAGCTGCCGCAGTAAATTCCATAGGAGCACAAGTCCTTATGAACTGTGCATGCGAGGGATCTGGGTTGTGTGCTCCTTATAAGAATCTAACGAATGCCTGGCAATCTGAGGTGGAACAGTTTCATCTTGAAACCATCCACGCCCTTTCCCCCACCTTCACCTGTGGAAAAATGGAAAATTGTCTTGCATCAAACCAGTCCCTGGTGCCAGAAAGATTGGGAATCACTGGACTAATGGGTACAAATATACGGTTGGGCAGGGCGCAGTGGTTCACACCTGTAATCCCAGCACTTTGGGAGGTTGAAGTGGGTGGATCACTTGAGGTTAGGAATTCAAGACCAGCCTGGCCAACATGGCAAAATTCGGTCTCTACTAAAAATACAAAAATTAGCTGAGCATGGTGGTGTGCACCTGTAATCCCAGCTATGCAGTAGGCTGAGGAAGGAGAACAGCTTGAACCCAGGACGTGGAGGTTGCAAGTGAGCTGAAAGTACGCCACTGCTCTCCAGCCTGGGAGACAGAAACTCTGCCTCAGTAAAAACAAACAAACAAATAAAAAAACAAAGATACAATTAGAAGAAATGTGACAGTGTTCAGTGGATCTGTAAAATGATTATATTAACAATAATCTATTGTGCATTTCAAAATAGATGAGAATGATTAGTATAAAGGAAAGACAAATACTTAAGGTGATGGATATCCCAATTACCTTGATTTGATCTTTACACATTATACGAATGTATTAAAATATCATATGTACTTCCAAAAATGTACATCTGTGTCAGTAAAAGAAAAAAAATAGTATTTTTATGTTTGCCAAAATATTTACCATTTCTGGTGCTTTTCAATCCTTCTTTTAAATTCTAAGGTTCCATCTGATATCATTATCTTTCTGCCTGATGAAATACCTTTAAGGTTTCTTGTAGGGCATTTCTACTGGTGAAAAATTCTATTAATTATCAATTATTCGGAGATGACATTTTCTTTCATCCTTTCCTTTCCCTCTCCTTTTCTTTCCTCTGCACATTAAAGGTATTGTTTCACTGTCTTCAAGATTTATTTTTCTTAAACATTTTATTTAGTTGACAAATAATATGTATATTTATTTATTATGTACTTAAAAACTTGTGTAGATTGTGGAATGACTAAATTGAGCCAATTAATATATACATCGCTTCACATACGTGAGAATTCTAAAAATCTAATCTTTTGGCAATTTTGAAGAATACGATACATTGTTATTAACTACAGTCACCATGTTGTACAACAGATCTCTTGAACTTATTCCTAGCTAACTCAAAGTTTGCATCCATTGAGCAACGTTTCCCTAACTTTGGCTACTGCTGCCCCTTCCTCCCAGGCCCTGGTAACACCACCATATGACTCCTTACTTCAATGAGTTCAACTTTATTTTAGATTCCAAATATAAGTGAGATTATGTGCTATTTGTATTTCTGTGCCAGATTTCTTTCACTTAACCTAATGTCCTCCAAGTTCAACCATGTTGTCACAAATGACAATATTTTCTTCTTTTTTAAGGCTGAGTAGTATTCCATTGTGTGCATACGACCACCTTTTCTTTATCCATTCATCTGTTGATGGAGACTTAGCTGATTCTGTTTCTTTTTGAACAGGCAATTAACTTGGACTCACGTTGCAAACTGTCTCCTTAGCAAAAGATACCATGCAGCTAAGGAGACAGTTTGCAACGTGAGTCCAAGTTAATTTCCTGCTCAAAGAAGACGTAGTGGCTTTTATTTCTATTGGTCTCCTTGAAAGATTGGGTTACATGTATTAGGGGGCTTAGCATCTACTTTTTAATTTAACTTGCAGACCTCTCAGTTGAAGTGCTTTGCACTCTCTTCCCTATCCTCCTCATTACAATGACCTAATAATTTCACTCTTCAACTATGTCATGCAAATTTACCAATTCAAAAATACAAAGATATATTTTAAATGATGTTCTTTGAAGCTTAATTGGTAATTGCTATTTGCCAAAAATTCTGAAAAAATGTCAGCCTTGGTCTGGGTAAATAAATCGTGATATTTGTGATAAAAAGATCTCCAAAATATATATTATAGAAAAAGCAAGAGAATAGGTTTGACTTCTGTGTATACTTACACACATAAAAGCTGTATTTACAGAGTGTGTCTGGAGATAATAGTGAAGGAGTTTTGTTGTTTCTTTTTTAACCAGAGTATGCATTGATTTTTATAGGGAAAAAGTAAAATTGATGTCTCAAGGTTCTACCTCAGTATACCAATGGGGAGAAAAATAAATGTGAAAATTAAATCTTTAATATAGCTTTTTTTTTTGCAATGTCTCCTTCTCATCTTTGCTAAATTTTACCTATAAAATCATTTTTGCAGAGCTAATGGGGAAAACCAGTCTAAAGAGTAAAAAAAGGAAAAATAAAACAACTCAGCATTTTACTTCTTTCTTAACATGGATGTCAGTGTTTCATTTCATACCTAGAATTTTCTCTTTTAAAGGCTGGGTTGAATGGTACTTTCAGCAAAGAAGAAATTATTTATTTATTTGTTTTTAAGTATGATGGCCTACAATCTTCTCTGTTACAAACACCCACACCAAAGAGATGACAAAATGATTTGCTGAAGGACATCATCCTGAGAAGATAAATAGACTTTAAAATGGTTTTGCCCTGAAAAATCAATTCAGTTGTCTATAGGCCTCATGGGAAGAAAATCACCTCTGCTGAGGAAAATATTATTTTTACCTCTGAGAGGACCAAACCAGTATCAGGGAGGAAGGCAGGCTTTTTTTTTTTTTAATGATGACACTTTGTCCAACAAAGAATGAGTGTTTACAGAAAAACAGGTGATATATACCTATTTTTCTCAGCATTGAAGTAAAACTTTGTCCTTCTTTATTGTTCACCTAGCTACAGGGCATTACTGACTTAGATAGAGGCAAAAAACAATGTCATGCTGTGAGGGCAACGGACTGATGTCCTGGTGAAGAAAAACAAAACAAAAAATCTTTGAAGGTGAGAGAAGAATAGGAGGGAGATGTAGGTAAAGAAGGACCAGCTGAGCAAACTCTCTTCCTGGTTGAGAGTCAGCAGCTGGCTGCAACTTTCTTCTCTGTTTTGCATGACCCATGGGAAGAACAAGCACTATCGATTTTCTGTATAGAGCAGGCAGAAGCATGAATTGCCTTCCAGCAACTTCTGGAAAAAGACTAACCAGAGATCTCTGACTTGTCACTAATAGATTGGAACCAGTTGATTTCTTGGGATGAGGAGTGTCAGAATAAGAAGTTGGGGAAAAGGGATTAGGAAGATTTGGATGAGTCAAGACCTAGTTCAAGTGGTCTAGTAGAAAAGAATCAATTATTTGAGCTCTAGAAGCAGCTGAGTGTTTAATGGAGATGTTAGGAAGGGAATTACCATCCAAAAGCATCTTCTAATGGCAATAGCCATACATGGAAGGTGTAGCCATCACCTTCTTTTTAATCAATGAAGGAACAAAGATTCAGGGAGGGTAAACCTTTTTTATATTGTCGAGCACTATCAATTAGTGGAGCCAGCTTTTGACCACCTTTATTCCAAAGCCTGTATCCTCTTCACTTCACCAGGACATCTCTTTGTCACATTGGGGCAGCCTAAGGAAGCTTATGACCAGCTCATATTTACCACTTGCCACCTTTACTCTTTCCTATTTTAAGAATCTCTCTCCTCCTCTTTTTCCTCTATTCTCCATTAACCAAATTCACCCACTCTAGCATTTAAAAGTTATTTTAATCTGCATAACAACCCTTAGCAGTAGCTCTTGCTATTCTCCATTTTATAGTTAAATGATATTTACAGGTCAATGTGATGACAAAAAAAAGATGTTTGATTTTGCTCACTGAACAAAGGCATGCTGAAATTTTGGAGCTGGAATCAGCATTTGGTTGAGCTGTTTGTATCAGGACAAGGACTAGAACCCAGGCAGTGAGACAATTGTGCAGTAATTTTCATCTCCACTAGATGGCACTGTAAAAGTGCTTTGAAAAGTGGCTTCCTTTGGGAGCGCTTTATTTTCTATTCAGCAAATATGTTACCTTCCTGGGGTATTTTACAGTCCTGGGGCTCAGTTCTGCTGAGTAGCTGGCATCCTGGCTTTTGCACAGAACTCTCTGTTCTGATGCAGTCCTTCATCCATCGTTGTCGGGAAAGGGATCATGAATGATTTATCACTAATGACTCATCATTAATGAAAATTACCAATGATTAATCTTTAAAACCTCTCCTTCTTGGGAAGTTTGCTTATGCCCCCACACTCCTTGGAGTTTCTGTTCACCACAAACAGTACTAAGTTGTCCTGGATACCATCCCTTCTCAACTCACAAGGCATAACCCTGCCTTGGATTTATTTTGGAAATTTGGGAAATTGTCACAAAGTCAATAACAGGATATCCACCCTGCTTTAAGTAAGGAAGAGAGGGGGATCTATGAGCTCTGCTTTCCAGAGAGATACCCTTTGTCAAGGGTTAAATTATGTTATTAACTAATACATTTCATTTTTGTCTTTTGGGTTCTTGATTACAGTGATGATTAACTTTAGCCCAAACTGCCAAGTTTGACATATCCAGGGATCCATTAAAACTATTGCAGCAACAACATATAATTAATGATGACTATGTAGCTAGTTCCTAATCACATGTAAAAATGGTTTGTAATTTTTATCTGTATTTTCTATGATCTGATCTATAATCTGATGGTACAAAATCAAATCAAAATCAACTTCCTCACTTTGGAGACTTTGTCTGGAATGCTCTTGTTTTCCAAATTTGCTTAGAAGGAACTGAATATGCAAATTTCTGTGCCCTGTACAGTTTCAGCTTAATTATCACATCTTTCTGTCTCCATATTATGTTAAGACCCACAGTCATATTCTCCCACAATATTCTAACTTCTGCCTTCAAAGCCACTTTACACACTAATGAATTATCTGTGATGTTTAAAACATGTCTGCTTTCCCTAGTACGTCTGAAGGACCACTGCAACAATAATCCTTTCTGGCTTGTTCAGCAAGCCAGATTCCTTGGAGCCAGGCATATACCTTATATACAATCGGTGCTAAATAAATATGTACTGAAACAGAAATAAGTATGTGATTTAGCTTTTTCTATTTAGCTCTCTGGGAAATAAATATTACTTGAGGAGGTCTATAATATATTTTTACAAGGTACATTTAGTTTTGAAAATATACAGAGAACCTCACAGGGTCATGAAGAAATGTACATTCTCCTAGTAAACGGATAGGAAAATTGCTTCCTAGACTGTATGTTGATATCCAAAAGAAAAATGGTTATCTTTGTGTTATTTGAACAGAGCACCAAATAAATGATTGTTTGTTGGAACTATTGTATTGCCTTTTTGTCTCTTGGGTTCTTGATTACAATGATGATTAAGCAAATGCTTTATTTTTTTAAAACTAGAGGTTGGATGTGATAAGCTTATTTGCTCTTATTCCATCAGAACATGTTTTATTCTTCTGTTTTCAATTGATATATTGTTTGTGATGTCTGCAATAGAGATCAAATGGAGAGAATTTTCCAATGATGTAATAGAAAGGGCATTAGAATTCTAGTCAGGGATGTAGACTGGCTATGTGATCTTATTTAAGCCACCTGCTATCTCTTAAGCTTCAATTTTCTCATATGTGAAATGAAGAGTTGAATTTACATGAGTAGTGTGGGCATGCAGTGTCTGATGTGGGCCTCATTCATTTCCACTCTTGGTATTATATCATTGGGTAATCTTCTTGCCTTGAATGTGGGCTGAATCCAGTGACTAGCTTTGAACCAATACACTATGGCAAAGGTGATGAGATGCGACCTTCATTGACAGGCTAAAAAAGATTGTGATTTCCATCTTGCAAATGTATTCTCACTGCCTTGATCTCCCTGATTATGGTGAAGTAAGCTATCCAATTGGGAAGCCCACATGTCAAGGAACTGAGGAAAGCCTCTGGCCAATAACTAGTGACAAACCGAGGCCCTCACTCCAAGTGCCCTGAGTAACTGAATCCTGCCAAAAACCATGTAAGTGAACTTTGAAGCAGATCTTTCTCAGTCAAGTCTACAGAAGGGACCTCAGCCCTACTCAACACCTTGATTGCAGCCTTGTGAGAAATCCTGAAGCAGAGTATTCAGTTAAGCCATGCCTGGACTCTTGCTGCACAGAAACTGAGATGTATGCTGTACTGAGCTTCTAGGTTTACGGGGAATTGGTTATACAGCAATAGGTAAATAATGCAAGTGATTTCAAACTAATTGATGGTCTTATGCATGGGTTACTACCTTTAAAGCCTCCCTGTCCAGATACATCTCCTTTCCCCTAATCTATCAATGTACAAAAATATATAACACTTATGTGCCTATCATTATGCTTTCTTTAAGATTAATAAAATGAACATATCTGATATGATACTCAGCTATAACAGAGGGGCAGCAGAGTAATAATGATAGGTGGGGGTCAAAAGAGTGAATTATTGATAACTTTGTAGTCATATTATTTAGCTTTCTTGAGGCTCAGTATCTTATTTGTAAAATGAGGAGACTGGAATATAACAGGGTTCTCAGAATGTGATCTCAGACCGGCATCATCACCGCCATCTGGGAACTTAGAAATGCAAATTCTCAAGCCTCAGCACAGACTTGTTGAATCAGAAGGCATCTGGCATTTTAACAATCCCTCCAGGTGATTCTGATGCACACAAGTTTGAGAACCACTGGGCTAGAAGTTCTCTGAAAACTCTCACAGCTCTACCAAGTGATGATAGTAATAACAAGAAATGGTTATTGATCATATTCCTTGTAAAAGGACTTTACATTCATTATTTCATTTAATCGTCACAATATCCTGTTAAACAGACACTTGTTATCTACATTTCTTGTAAGAGTTCTAATGTCTATGCTTCTAGAAGACAGGGACAATGCTTTATTCATCTCTAAACTCTATAAGCCTTGCACAGGTCTCATAGTTTTTATATATGTATGTGTGTGTCAGATGATAATTGTTTGAAAAATGAATGAATGAATTCAATTTGTGAACAAAATTAATTTGTGAATAAAAATAATAGGAAGACAGGATTGAAGTGTCAGAGGCTCTCTAGAAGTTGGGTAGATGGAAGTCTGGAGCAAGTTGGTTATTCTAATTACCACTTAAAGCCATATTAGGAAGGTAACACCAAGTCTGCTTACCTATGAGACTGGCCTTGATCTCAGAGTAGCCAACCTCTTGATTCCCAGTGACTTCAATTTGCCGGCTTCAGCTATTGAAAAATCTAATATGACATTTTTTTTTTCAGGAGAGTGACCCTGGAAGAAAAATTACTTTACAGAAATAATTAATATGACAAGGGCATAAGCAAAGATTTAAAAGAATATTTCAACATGTTAATCAGAGTATTCCTTGTGTCTTCCAGAATCTAGAGAGAAGTACCCCCAAACAGTTAATAGCTACTGCTTCTTATTCCTTGGGTCTTTTAAATGAATTAGCAGGGCCATTCGGATTTGTCTCTATGTCCTTTCCAGACTTAGTTTCTTTGCCAACTACAGTTAAAAACATGATTTTTGATGCTGTGAAACATTTCAGTAAATAAGTATACAGTTAGAATTTACTCTGAGCTCAGCAACATCTTACACATTATTCGGAATTACTGTAATGTCACTCCTGGTTGTGTATGTGTGTGTGTGTGTGTGTGTGTGTGTGTGTGTGTCTATGTCTGTGGGTGGGGGTGGGTAAACATATTCCTTTCTTTCCTCTCCTCTCTTCTGTAACAGTGTCAAACACTGTTCCAATCACTGTGCACATCTTTTCTGACAATTACTCTATAAGAAAGTTCCAGTCACTATTGTGATTTTGCAGATGGGAAAACTGTGACACAGTGAAGTTAAAAGCATTTTACTCTAGATCTCAGTGGTGAGTTGGGATTCAAACTCAGGCAGTCTGACTCCACATCCAGAGCTTTTTAACTATTATGTTGAATACTATCCTGACTAGATCAGAATATAAGCTAGAAGTCCATGAATTTGTAAGCATGGCTCTCATTTTTCTTGTTTCCATGCAGGAGAAGTTACATGTTTTTTTCCCAAAATTCAATGGTGGAACAGGGATAGCATACCAGTTACAGTCACATTAAAAAGAGAGAGAGAGAGAGAGAGAGAGAGAGAGAGAGAGAGATAAAAGAAGGGAGGGAGGGAGGGAGGGAGGGAAGGAAAAAGGAGTTACCACTTTCAAGCAAATTAGAAATCCTAAAGGGTAAACTCCAGTAGGTTTCAAGACCTGGGAATAATCTATGACTTGAGGCTTCACTTTCTGAGCCATTCTTTTATAAGAATAGCATGTGTTTGTAGCAGAGTGGTCTTATTAATCTGTGTCCTGCCTGTAGAATTTTAGGATTCCAACAATCTTTTTTCATCTCATCATCTCTCTCTCTCTTTCTGTCTTTCTGCTGGTGTAAAGTTCTCAAGAGCTTTGTGGGTTTTCTGTGAATATTTTGGGGATTCACTCCATTAGATAAGAGTCTCTTCCATATATCCTTCTTGGATAATGCCATCTCTATTCCTGGCTTCTACTTAGAAGGCCGAGATCTGTGAGTTACATGATTAACCTCTCGAGGATACCTCTGTGTGATTGAAATTCTCATCTCTTGATACTTCTGAGCCACTAGCAAAAGATGGTCCAGCCATACCCTTGACATTCTCTCCAGAGCAGTCTTTCCTGACAATGATCTCCTGATTTTGGCCTCTTTTCCAATTGGGATAGAATGAGAATTTCCCAATCACCAAGTTCCAGTTTCTTTTTCTTTCAAAATTATTTTGTCAACCTTTCTCTTTCCTATTGCATTTTAATATAAGCAGTGTGACAAAACCATTCTGCACCTTCAATAATTTGCTTAAAATGCTTCTCAGCTAAATACCCAACCCCATTGCTTATAATTTCTGCTTTCCACATAGCTAAGATGGATATCTGGTAAGCTTTCTGCCACTATAAAACAAGGATCTCTTTTTCTACAGTTTCTACTTGTTCCCTATTCCCTTCTAAACCCTCATCAGGAGTACCTCTAATATCCATATTTCTATCAACAGTCTTTTATGAAGATTTAGGTATTCTGTAAAGTCATATAGATTTTTTTTTACAATATTTGCAAGCACAGGTTCTTTATTTTATTTTATTTTATTTTATATTTTTTTTAAGACGGGGTTTCACCATGTTGGTCAGGCTGGTCTTGAACTCCCGACCTCAGGTGATCCACCCGCCTTGGCCTCCAAAGTGCTTGGATTACAGGCGTGAGCCACCACCCCCAGCCCATATAGATTTTTACTATGTATTTTCTCTACCACGCTCTTCACTTCCTTCTGCATCCTCACTAGTAGAGTCATTATCCATATTCCTACTCACAGTCTATCCCAGACAATCTAGACATTTTCTGCTATGTTCTTCAAAATCCTTTCAGCTTCTGCCCATTGCCTATTCCAAAACCACTTCCACATTTAGTTATTTGTTACTCCACTTCCAGATACCCCAATCGGTATCAGTTAGTGTTAAACTAGAGAAACAGAAACAAGTAGGAGATATTCTTTTTACTTTCTGGGAAGAAATTAGTTTATGTGATTTTGGGGGCTATATAGCCAATTCCAAAATCCGTAGGGTAGACTGTCAGGAACTTCAGGCTGGAATTCTTGGGCACAGGCTAAAGCTAAAGCTAGGGTCCGCATTTGGAATTTCTACATGTGGGAAACCTCAGTTCCACTCTTAAGGCCTTTCAATTGATGAAATCAATCAGACTGTCTAGGATAGTTGCCCTTTGGAAAAACCAACTGACTGACTGGGCACAGCGACTCATACCTGTAATCCCAGCACTTTGGGAGGTAGAAGCAGGCAGATCACTTGAGGCTAGGAGTTCAAGACCAGCCTGGCTAACATGGTAAAACCATGTTTCTAATCAAAATAAAAAATAAAAAAATTAGCTGGGCAAGGTGGTACACACCTGTAGTCCCAGCTCTACTTGGGAGGCTGAGGCAGGAGAATCACTTAAACCCAGAAGGTGGAAGCCTCAGTGAGCCAAGATAGTGCCACTACACTCCAGCCTGTGTGACAGAGTGGGACTCTGTCAAACAAAAACAAACGAACAAAAAACAAACAAAAATACCCTGATAATTGACTTTAATTACATCTATACGACATTTTCACCTAGACTAGTGTTTGACTGAATAACTGCAGAATGTAGCTTGTTCAAAATAATGCACAAAACTAACCATTACAAGATGGTACCGGAATTCCCATTTGTCTTTGTTCTTTGTTTAAAATGTTTCTCTTAGGGTCTTGATGACAAGGAAAAATAACTAGACCATTGGGTCCCCTATTCATGATATCATCAAAAATCTCATCACTGGACTCACACCTATAATCCCAGCACTTTGGGAGGTCAAGGCTGGAGGACCTCTTGAGTCCAGGAATTTGAGACCAACTGAAGCAACAAAGCAGGACCCTGTCCCTACAAAAAAATAAAAATGAAACATTAATCAAGTATGGTGGCATGCAGCTGTAGTCCCAGCTACTTGGGAGGCTGAGGTGGGTCCTTGAGCCCAGAAGGTCAAAGGTGCAGTCAGCCATGATTGTGCTACTGCACTCTAGCCTGGATGACAGAGTGAGACTATTTAAAATAAAGATCATTATCACACCTATAATTCCAGCACTTTGGGAGGCCGAGGCGGGTGGATAACAAGGTCAAGAGATCAAGACCATCTTGGTCAATATGGTGAAACCCTGTCTCTACTAAAAACACAAAAATTAGCTGGGCATGGTGGCACATGCCTGTATTCCCAACTACTCTGGAGGCTGAGGCAGGAGAATTGCTTGAACCCAGGAGGCGGAGGTTGTGGTGAGCCGAGATCGCACCATTGCCCTCCAGGCCTAGGTAACAAGAGCGGAACTCCATCTCAAAAAAAAAAAAAAAAATCATTAACACTGAACAATATTCTTTATGTAAATATCCTTAAATTGATTAGAAAACAACATAAAATAATGTGTATTCTGGAGGCTGAGGCAGGAGAATTGCTTGAATCTGGGAGGCAGAGGTTGCGGTAAGCCAAGATCGTGCCATTGCACTCTAGCCTGGGCAACAAGAGAGAAACTCCGTCTCAAAATAATATTAGTAATAATTATTATTATTATATTCAATGATTGAATTGTATTGAAGATACTAAAAGTACCATTTAAGTTTATAGGAAGAGTTAAATATGGGTTAATTTAAGACGCAAAATGTTGAGAAGGCAGAATATGATCTGAACAGGGCTCAGTTATAGACAGAGGGAAGAGGATATGACATATCAAGCCAGGGAACAGCTTGGAGGTAGAAACAAAAATGACATGTGGATGAAGCACTGAAAAGACTACTCTCTCCCATGCATGATCTCTAGGACAATTGAGATTGGGTGTGTATATTATGGAGATCATTAAAACCTGTGCCACTGAATTTGTATTTGAAGTAATAGGTTATAAAGAGTCATATGATGGAAGCAGTCTATAAGAGAGTTGAATCTGGCAGAGTGGGGGAGGATGAATTGGAAAGGGCAGAAGTTGTCATCATTGGCATGATAGGTCAGGACTGAGATGAATAGAGTGGGGATAAGAACGTAGAGCAGGAGAGAGATACGAGTGGCATTTTGAAGCAAAAACTAAGGGCATGTGTTAGAGTGAACACTGGAGATGAAGAATTGGCATGCCTTAAAATTTATGCCAAGAATTTGATTATTTATGTTGAACTGGGATTTTACCTTAGTATAAACAGGAGTCCAAAAATTCTGCTTTTTTCCATACTAATCTCCTGATTCTGAGGCAGGTTAGAAACAAGGGTATATGACAAAGGAGGCAGGAGAAAGCGCAGTAACACTATTATTAGCAGCGACTTCTGCTTGAAGCTCCAGTGCAAAACTAGGAAGCTAAGGTGAACCATGTGGAAGAATTTTTAAGACATCAGAAGCGGCCTATATATAGCTTAGATCTGAAGCAAGTCAAACAGCTATGTATGTTTATCAGGTTCAGCCTGGATAGCAGATCTTCCATGGACGGTGTCGAAAAAACAGTTAAAGGTGTACCCAGTGCCAGGGCAGGGAACAGTACTGGTGGCTGCATGCATAAATGAAGAGAGAATATTTACAGAGGATAGAATGAAAGCTTGCACAGAGCAGCCCAGACCACTTATCCTTCTAGTCTAGTAGAAAAGAGGGAAGAGAAACTCCGGCCACAAAATCAGTTCCACTTGAAATTCCACTCCTAGAAAATGTAGCCAACTCAGCATCCTTGAGCTTAACCAATCCTTCTAGTCTTTGACAGGCCAAGTTTCTCTCTTTATCCTGGCTGCTCATTTTTAGGGATGAGTGAGGGAGAAAGATCCTATGGGAACCTCCCTTTCTACTAGAGAACCATCACTTTATGCCTGCTTAATAGGATAACGGCACCGTTGGTGTAGAAAGGAAACAGGAGGGAGGCTCTATCTGGGGTGAGGAGCTAGTGTGTTAGACAATGATCACATATTTTCTTATGTTCCTTCATTTGTTCTTCACTGTAACTATGTAAAAAACCTATTAGCATTCTGAAAGATTTCCTAGATCAGGGGTCTCAAGATGATATATCATACTCAAATTGAATAATTTATAAGTGAATGAACAGAATTTAAAAGATCATGAGAGATATTAACTGCCTCTCAACCTGAAGGGTCAACAAGAAAAAGTGGTTAAATGGAACCCAAAGAGAAGATTGGATGCTATGGACTGAATGGTTCATGTCTTCCCAGATTCATATACTGAAGCTCTAATCCCCACTGGAGGTCGGGTCTTTGGTAGGTAATTAGGTTATGGGGGGAAAGGCCTTCATATATGGGATTAGTGCGATCATAAGAAGAGACAAGAGAAAGATGATCAGTCTTTCTACCATGTGAGGATACAAGAGGGAGGCACAGCCATCTGCAAACCAGAAAAAGGGCCCTTAGCAGGAAGAAAATTGGCAGGCACCGTGACTGTGCACTTTTCAGTCTTCAACTGCAAGGAATAAATTTTTATTGTTTAAGTCACTGAGTGTGTGGTTCTCGTTGTTACAGGAGCCTGAACTGACCATGGCTCTATGGAGCCAACAGCCTGACGACAGCTATGGCTTTAGTCCACAGTCAAGCCTCGTGACTTAGCAGGTGGGGCACTGGGAATATAAATACTCCAACTTCACTCTTCATTCGCCCTCCAGTCTTCTGTTGATGTCCACATTGGCTATACACAACAGGAAGTCATAGGATAAAAAAGCCTGTCCATAAAGTTCACATAAGTCAACCTACCTAGGCATGGACTGAGCTGCAGAAAGGCAGAGAAAGCATCTGGGAAGGGGAGTAACCAAAGATTCCAACACAGGACAGATTGTCAACTCAATGGGAAGAAATGACTCTTTGCTTGCAAGAAATTTAGGGCTGGTGGTAGAGATTTGGGATACAAGTTAGAGAATGTTTAATCTGGAAAAAGAGAATTTATTATATATCAGGCACAGTGCAAGCATTTTCTTATGCTCCCTAATTTGTTATTCCCAGTAACTATGTTTTTAAAAACACTATTAGCATTCTGAGAGATTTGCTAGATCAGGGGTCTCAAACTGGCAGTTGAAAGGCTGAGTTTCTATGTTTTGTTTGGCCTACATGATGCTTTAAAAAGCAGATTTCCCATAACAAATCTAGGTTTCTGGTTTCTTTGGAAAAATCAGATCATGTGGCAGTGGCAAGTTTGCATTCTTGCAAGCTAGTCTGGGTGGTAACTTCCTTATTTAGACTGGATGTGAACATTGGCACAATACCCACCACTTCCCGTTGTAGAATTGTGTCATACCTTCCAGATTAATTCTGTTACATTACCTGCCAAATACTTTAATTTTCAACCCTGATCTACTCCCTCTTAACTTTCAGGTTTATAAATTAAGTAATAGAGAAACTGGATGACTTGTTAAAAATTTCACAGCTAGGTAATACCAAAACTGGTCTTAGAATTTAGGTCTTGGGCCTCTGCATCAAGTAATCTGTTAAATCTAAGAGTGGATAACTATAAGTTTTACAGTAATCAAGACAGTGTGGTGCTGGCATAAAAACAGACACATACATCATCAGAACAAAGTAGAGTCTGGAAATAAAACCACATATATAGAGTCGACTGGTTTTCAATAAACGTGCCAAGGTAATTCAATGAGTAAAGTAAAATCTTCTCCACACATGGTGCTTGAACAACTGGGCTAAAAGAAACACTTACCCCTTTGTCTCATTATATACCTAAATTAATTCAAGATGGATTGTGAGCCTAAATGTAAAAGCTTCCGGAAGAAAACATAGAAGCATATCTTTGTGACCTCAGACAAAGCAAAGATCTCCAGGAGAGGACACGAAAGATATCATCTGTAAAATAAAACAAGTATTTAAAAGAATGGATGTACTTTTTAATGTGGAGAAGGTCCAGAGTGCTTAGCACTGAGTACTGGGGTTGTAAGAAAACAGGCATTAAAGAAGAAGGAGCAAGAGAGGAATAAAATGTGTTGACAGAAGTATTCTAAGTGGTTAGGATATTCTAAATCTTTCCCAAGACTCTAATATCCAACTATTTAACTTGGGTCTATAAAGTTTATTTGGAACCTTACTAAAAGCATCTTCTCTTGCTAGGCTTCAGTAAACTAATGACTCAAATTACTGAAGCTGTTTCTTTTTGAAAATTTGAGCCCTCTCCCAGGCTTTGTTTAATTCTCTGTCTGTGGCACGCTCTGAAGCCTCTTGCTTTTGTTCCTAGTCTGAGCCAGACTGGGTTTCTGGCCTTGATCATCAGACTCTGTTAAGGCAATAGCTCCACATAGTGTTGGTTTAAAACAACCCTGTGTTTATGATGGCATGAACTCTGGGCTCACTCCATCATAAAACACCCATAGTCCTTTCTGCTGACTGCACCAATTTGTGAGGTGCAAAAAAGGAGAGTACTTAGTTAAATGAGGTTATTTTTCATTTTCCCTCACCATTTGGACGCTAGGTCTCTTCCGCTGCAGAAGGAGATATTTAGTTTCCTAATGGTGAGAGTTTCCTCTCTTTATCCCTAAAATATTCATTTTAGCAAATTATTATATTCTTGATTCCTTTGCAGCAGTCATTTATTGTTCTGTGTCATATAAAAAGAGTAGAGTTCTTTTTGGATTGTGCTACTTTGCTTCTGAAAACATTTAGTAATGAAACTTTTTTATTCTTTCTTCTCCTGTTATTTCCAGAATATACTGGTATTTTTCAATAGAACAAATCTATTTCCACTTATCAGTCATCTTCTTCTGTTTTCTTAAAATAGTCTCTTGTTTTGATCCTACGTTTGCTCTCGCTGTCTTCTGTTCTTTAGATTTTTATCATTTCTGTGTTTATTATATCCTGAAGATATTTTATGTGTCTTTTATGCCCTGAAGATTAATAGACATTTGAATTTGGGTATCAAGATGATGACCACCATCTAATCTCCTTTTCAAATTCATTTCCTTTTAGAATTGCCTTTTTTTTTTTTAATGGAAACATAGCTTCATCCCTTGAAGAAACAGGAACAGCCAAATGGAAATTTAGCTTCTAGGATACAAAGCATGCAGAAACACATAATGCAGAATATCATGCTTGGCAAAGCTCTCTACACTGCTTCATGCACAGCTCACATGGTATCTTCACGATGTGGCTCTAAGCTATGTCCATGTGAAATATGGCTTGTGATGAAGAACTTCAAAGGCTATGTTCATGTGAAATATGGCTTCTGATGAACAACTTCAAAGGTTTAAAACCAGCTGTATGCTGTCAACATAGTCATGTTGTATGACAGTTTGCAGGAAGTATAAAGTATATAAGCAAGAACTGGGGACCCAACACAGTGACATTTCAATATCAGAACATTCTGTGGAGTAGACTCCTGTGTATGTTGAGGCTCCTACCTTCTATTTTAGCCCTCCTGTAGTGCTGCTATTACTACAGTCATTTGAGGTCCCATAATAGTTTAGGATGCCATGGAAAATGCAGAGGACAGCTAGGAAGATTTTGTGTAGTGAAATTGCAAAGGAAAAGAGATCAGCCAACAAATATAACCGTAACCTGCCCTTAGAACTTCTCCAAGTTTTATCCTCCCTAATCAGAATCTGACCTGTTTTTCCAAGACACATTTTTCCTGTTTCCTAGTTTTATTTTATTTTATTTATATTTTTTGAGATGGAGTCTTGCTCTGTTGCCCAGGCTGGAATGCAATGGTGCACTCTTGCCTCACTGCAACCTCTGCCTCCTAGGTTCAAGCGATTCTCCTGCCTTAGCCTCCTGAGTAGCTGGGATTACAAGTGTGTGGCACCACGCCGGGCTAATTTTTGTACTTTACTAGTAGAGATGGAGTTTCACCATGTTGGTCAGGCTGGTCTTGAACTCCTAACCTCGCGATCCACCTGCCTTGACCACCCAAAGTGCTGGGAGTACAGACGTGAGCCACTGCGCCCGGCATTGTTCCCTAGTTTTAACAAGGTAATACACTTGCCTCCTTTTTAAAAATTATTTTTTAAATATCAAAGCACAAAGAGCAAATCACAGACTATTTGGAAAGCATTATGATTAATAAGCAAAAATTTTATCAGTGAATTTTCAGCAAGTGCCAGGTTGTGTAATACTAGGCATTTTAGACACATTTTGTCATTGTCTCATGACAGCTACTGTGAGGTTTGGTATTATAGTTGTTTTACAGATGGGGCTGTGAAAATTAAGAGTTGTCACTGGAAGCAAGTCTCTTGGACCCTGAAGCACATGTTCTTATTGGGGTTTGGCCTTCTCATGGCTTGTTGGTCCAAGATTAAGGGAACATACCCTGACCTGGGCTCAGTTCTGTGTTGATGACTAAGGACAGTTACATAGATGGAGCTTACTTTTTAAGAGTTACAGCAAGTATACATTTTCCTGAGCATAGATAATAACATGATGAAGGTAAAGTTCCATAAGATGATTTTTCCAGCATTATGCAGGATGGACTCAGAGAAGGGTGACTAGTGGCAGGGACCCTGGCTGGGAGGCCATTGTTGTGATCCAGGTGTAACTCTACCAGGGTCTCAGCTAAGAGTCTTATCACCTTATATGGTTTTCAATTTTTGCTTAGAGGTCACTACAATTTTCCCAAGATATTGTTGGGCTGAGACATACCATTTTGAATTTTCTTTGGTCTTTTCTTCCTAATATGTTTTTGGCCTCAGGGTGACCGCAGGTGACATACAGTCCCTTAGCCATTCTTTTCTTTTAATCCACTGATCCCAGTTATCCTTTAAGTTTGTTCAATTCACTAATTAGAACACAAGGGATTCCTTTTTAGCATAGGCTAAGGCCCCAAGTCCTCAGCCCGATAAGCTCTGTACAGTTGAGGGTGGAGGTGTTTGGGAAGAGGTAAAGGAGGTTATTTCTATTCTGGCTAAGTATTTATTCTGTCTTGGAAACTATAAAACAGCTCAGTTCCTTTCATTGAGGATTTGGACCTCCAGGATCCTCTCTGCCATCCCCAAGCACTCCTTCTGGCATTGCTATGCAATATCAACCCAGATGATCTGGGATTTCAGAGCTGCAGCAGGCTGGCAGTATTCCCCCCTGGTTTCTCTCCTTCCCAAGCTGTAACTTGGGAGCCCCATTTACCTGCAGAGAATGGTGGTTTGTATATCAGCTGTCAGCCTGAAGCTATACTTTTTCTGTCTGATTCTATTGGTGCTCATTATGTACTATTCTTTTTAGCCCAGTATTATGTGGAAACACAAAGAGAACCAACCAAGTCTTAACAAAATATCTAGGAGTTGCAGACTCCATACAGCTGTTTCCTAGCCTTGCGTTGGTTAGAGCCCACCAGCTCAAATGTCTGCATCTCAGAGAAAACTTCAAGGTGAAATTGAAAGTGTCTTACAAGATTGGTAAAGTATGAAGGTGTCAGGCTGTGCAACTCCCTCTTTGCTCTTTATGGCCTTCCTTTTCTATTACCATCATAGCAAATATTTTGTTAAGGTGGAATTAGATATATTAAGGTTAAGATAAGGGAAATTTAAAAAGGCAAAACAGTATCCCTTTGAAGAACAATTTAGGAAAGAAAAGTGCAGCCATTATTTTTTCTTGCGGTTGGTGTTTATGAGCTGAGGAAACTTACAAGTCTTTCTTCTTTGCAAGTAGCTTCCTTCTTCGCCTTCATGGATGAATTGCCTTCCCACATCACTGCCCTCGGGCATCATTATAGGGCTAGTGTACAGACAAATAATAATGCCCAATAATTTATCAAATCTTGGATACTGAAAAATTTCCATATTTAACAATTCCTTGCCTACTACATTAAGAAATAAGACAGTGGGGTTAGCTCCCTCTAGAGGTGATCACTTGCAAATGTTGTTGAACTAGGGGATGAGCTGGTTAGTAATTGGAAGTTTCCCAAATTGCAGCATCTGAAGGCAGAGTTCCCATCCCTTGCTCCTTTGGGGGATCCCACGGTGATGTCTGGTGGGCATAAATTCAGAAAATGAGTCAGCAGTGAGAAGGAGATGTAAGCTAAGAGAAATGTAAGGTGCTGTGCACAGACATCCCATTGCAATGCTTAAGGATCAAAAGAAAACCACTCATTTCCTATTAGATTCTAGGGTCATATTTCCCCTCCTCTGTCAATGCCTTCAGATGCATAGTTTACCTCAGGGATAGGAATTAAATGGAAGCTTTTGGAGAACCTTTAGTTTCCCTGAATTTTCAGGATGATAGGCTTTTTCCTTGGGTTTATGCCTTGATTACAACATATGTTTATTTTGCCATATGGTCTAGATGTGGAAAAGCAGACACAGAACAGATGAGCACTTTAATATATAAGACTGTCCAACTTGACAAAGGCAGTTACATTCCTTTTTATTCTTAAAAAGAGAAGTTCCAATCTCTAACACACCGAGTTTAGTCTGTCCAAGCAATCTCAATGACCATTGGTGCTCTTCTGTAATTCTCCTCCATAATTTCAACATCATTGCTCTGGGTCTGTTCTCCTCCAAATAGACATTATTGAGAAGACCAGTTAAGTTAGAACATTAAGGGGAACAGAATTTTTAAATGAAAACCCTGAGGATCTGGCCCCAGGACTGGAAAGTGAGCAAAGTAACCAAGTGATGTAGCCTAGTCAGCATTTTCACTGTTTCTTGTTTTCAGGAACTACTCATGAATGCCTTTTCCTGAGAATAGACACTTGGGTCTTGGTGTCACTGTCATGTAATCCTTATGGATGTTTCCCTCGTTACGTGCTTGAAAATATGATGTGACTTCTTATTAGCGATGGAACTTCACTGGGGTTGGGTTATAGACAGAAAGGCCACTTGACCAGGTAGCCCATTTGGTCTGCACCTGGCCTCCAAGAGTCCCAACCTGAAGTCAGATTATAGTTACCTCCCTGGTGACTGACCCTGTAGCTGGCCTCCAACACAGACAGCAAATATGTTTCATCTTAATTTTTGGCTTTGATTGGAAGTAGCTGCCTGGGATGGTATTGGGAGAAAAATTATGAAGCTGTGTCTAGGCTCAGAGAGAATTAATTCCATAGTTGATGTGAAATGACTGTCATAGACATTAAAAGCCAAGCATTTGCCATGCTAGGACATCCTGTCTGTCTTTGAAGTGACTCCTTGTACACACTACACCTAGTTCCATATCCTTATTATTCATTCTATTTATTTGCTAAATTTCCTGGGAACTACCATTAAGTGATATTAACAGTGATCACCTATGTACTCCTTATTATATATTGGGTGCTAATCTAAGCACTTATATATACTTACTCTCACCACAACCATGTGAAATTCTTTTTATTACCTTCATTTTAAAGTTGAGGAGACTGAAGCACAGAAAGGTTTAAAAAATTGCCTGAGGTCACAACTACTAAGTGGAAGACTGAGAATTTCAACCTAGGCAGTCTGGACGTAGAGTCCCTACATGCAATAGCTGGGCGATTCTGCCTCTCTAGTGTGGTAGGTATTCTAATTTGTCCAAGAGCCCTGTCCCCTCACACATCTCAAAGCCCAGCCTCTTTTTTCTCCCATCCCTCCCTCTCTTTTCTTTTTAGAAAGAAGCACAAAGATACAAGCTCTAAGCCCTCTCAATAATTGTTTTCATTTTTTTCTTATTAGAACTCCATTAACACTAATTTCTAAGGCTAATGTTATTCTAAGACTAAAGCACATAATAATAGATTTATAAATTATATGAGAGTGAAGAGAAAATGTTCTAAGAAGGATGGATTCAGAATCCTGAGTAGAGAAAGAAGAAGAAATGAAGAGTAAGAAGAAATAGTAGCATCAAGGCAACATAATTGGGGGAAGTAGCAGAATATCAACATTTCTAGAATTGGAAATTTTAGATCGTGAAGTTAATTAATTCAGCCATCAAGTATTTTGTGTCTACTATGTATCAGGCACAAAGCTGAGCACTGGAAATTAAAAGGAGATTAAGGAAGAGCCTCTTTTTCTGAACACTTTACATTTATGACAGATAAATAAATATGTATACAAACAAATCTTACAAGTTAGACTCCTGGTTCTGGCCCACTCTGATCCTGGGAAGAAAAGTGACTTTTCAATTTGAATCTGCATTGAATGTGGCTTAGTCCCTTCTAGAATCTTCTTGGTGTCTGTCTGCCTGGAAAGAATACATTCTGATCTGCTGTCTGGACCATGAGTAGAGTTACTGGGGTAGGCTCTGACCTCGTAGACTAGGCTGTGATTTCCCAGTAAGGCTGATGTAATACGTCACCTTTTGGGTGCCATATTAATTAATAAGACCATTTTGTGTCACACACATAAAACACATGTTCCAATCTAACTTCAAATAGTAACAACACTAATATTTTGGTAACCATATGTACACCTCTTCCTCACTTTTAATTGGATCTGAATTCACAGAGGGTCATTTCTTGGATGTACTCACACCTCACCGGTTCATGTAACACTCCTGGGGTTTTACTGAACTTCATTAGTTCCTTGACTCCTCTGTTAGTACAAATGGGCTGAAGAGATTATCCAACTCTAGCCCAGAAATATCCTCACTGCCAGGGTGCCAGGAGTAATAGTAGTGATTCATGGACTAATTGGCAATCACTATCAGGATTACCAGAAATTCATCTGGAATGCTTTGTAAAACTTAAAGAAACATTTCTAGTGTATGTTTCACTGTTTTTAGTAGCTTGTCAACACCTTGGAAACTGAGGCTCTAGCTGACAAAACTCTGAGGGTGAGCGTGTACTGAATTAGGTAACACCCAGAGAATGAATGCCAGGATATTTCTCATGGAGGAGGAGAGAGAGGGCTTCCATGGCTTTTCCAAGTGACCTGCCTTTTCTTTGTAAGCTCATTTGTCACAGAAAAGACATTTTGGGCATCATCTCCACTAAGTTCTCCACGCTTTCCTTTTGTCATTCTACAGCATTCTGTGATGTGGTGTTTATGGCATAGTATCATCATCATGTGTTTCCTTGTCTGCTACCAGAGGGTTAACTCCTAGAGGGAAGGAATTCTGACATAGTTACCTTTGTATTGGCTTGCAAGACATAATTTTTGACAAGAAGAAAGGAAAGGTACAAATATGCTAAATGAGTGTGAAGCATTCTCAACCAGGCTAGACCAGGGTTTCCAAAGGAGATAGCTAGAACTTTAAAAAATAGGCTTCAAAAGACAGAAGATAAACCCTCTGGGCTAGTGTGTCAGAGGGAATCAGAATCTCATTCATTTTGTTCTCTGGCACTAGGCATGTTCGGTATGAAATTTCAGAATAAAAAGACTGTGGCCGGGGCCGGGCGTGGTGGCTCAAGCCTGTAATCCCAGCACTGTGGGAGGCCGAGGCGGGTGGATCACGAGGTCAAGAGATAGAGACCATCCTGGTCAACATGGTGGAACCCCATCTCTACTAAAAATACAAAAAATTAGCTGGGCATGGTGGCGCGTGCCTGTAATCCCAGCGACTCAGGAGGCTGGGGCAGGAGAATTGCCTGAACCCGGGAGGCGGAGGTTGCGGTGAGCCGAGATCACGCCATCGCACTCCAGCCTGGGTAACAAGAGCGAAACTCCGTCTCAAAAAAAAAAAAAAAAAGAAAAGAAAAGACTGTGGCCAGTATGAGCAAGTTAAAGACCCTGAGTGGTTATTAACTACCCCAGTTCAAGCAATATTCGTGGCAATGATGAAGCCTATGTGATTAAGTGTACCAAACAACCTTCAAGAATGCTGCATGCAGGTTTGGATATGGGAGCATGACTCTGGGATGCTAGGAACTTGAAAAAGCTTTGGAGGAGGGCTTTGGGTGAAAGACTGTAGAGAAGAGATGAAAACCTTAAGGTTTCTAGTTAACTAGGGAAAGAACACAACTTAGCTCAATCCTGGGCTGTGACCCAGGAAGATAGTAAATGTTTAACATAGGTGCTAAGAGGGACTGTGTTATCATGAGGACTTCTAACCAAAAAAATCAGCCAAAATGAAAATGGAAAAATAGAAAATGAAAAACTATAAAAATGGAAAAATAAAATTCCACCCAGAAGAGTGTACTAACACACAAAGAACAAAACATTCTAGAGATTAATATTTTTTTACAGTCATCAAAAGCTGCTTACGATAGCATAAATACCATAGGTTTATTAAAACTTCACATCTTGAGAGTTATTTTTTTCCAAATAATCTCAACAACCCCAAAATCCAATTATTAGGAAGTTGAGCTCTTAGTCCCAATTTTACTCACGTACATCTTTGAACAGCCATCATTTTGGGGGGTGTATGTTGTTAAAGGCTTTTCTTCATTCCCCTGACAATGTTCCTTCATCACTGTCTTGTCCTGTTCTCCATTAGTGGCCAGCATTTATTGAGTGCGTACAGTGTTTAGGCCCATGCTAAGGACTTATACTCATTAACTGCCTAGTCTTCATATTGTACTATTGTTAACACATTTTATAGGAAAGTGAAACTCAGAGAGGCTAAGATTGCACTCAGGGAAACACAATTACCAAAGAAATGCTGAGCTGGGTTCAAACCTAAATCTATTTAATGCAGAAATTTTACCCCTAAACCCTAAATTGCACAGGTCTCACTTTATGCCAGCACTCAGCCTAGTTAGTTTATCCACTTCTCTCCATCTGACCATTGCTAGATTCTGGGTTCCTTGAGGAGCTTTTGACTTATTCTTCTACAGAGCTTCCTAGCTCCCAGAAAACACTCACCATTTGCTAACAGAATGAAGAAATGAGTGGATAAAAAATGAGGTCTTCTATATGGAGGCATAGGGTTGAATTTCAAGTATCTGGAAACATTCCAAACATTTAGAAATCCTCCTTCTATCACCACTCCTGTTCAACATAGTATTGGAAGTTCTAGCCAGAGCAATCAGGCAAGAAAAAAGAAATAAATGGTATTCAATTAGGAAAAAAGGAAGCCAAATTGTCTCTATTTGCAGAGGACGTGATTGTATATTTGGAAGACCCCATCGTCTCAGCCCAAAGTCTCCTGAAACTGATAAGCAACTTCAGCAAAGTCTCAGGATACAAAATCAAAGTGCAGAAATCACAAGCATTCATATACACCAATAACAGACAAACAGAGAGCCAAATCAAAAGTGAACTCCCATTCACAAGTGCTACGAAGAGAATAAAATAACTAGGAATACAACTAACAAAGGATGTAAAGGACCTCTTCAAGGAGAACTACAAACTACTGTTCAGTGAAATAAGAGAAGACAAAAACAGATGGGAAACATTCCATGCTCGTGGTTGGGAAGAATCAACATCTTGAAAATGGCCATACTGCTCAAAGTAATTTATAGATTCATTGCTATCCCCATCAAGCTATCAATGACCTTCTTCACAGAACTGGAAATAACCACTTCAAACTTCATATGGAACCGAAAGAGAGCCCACATAGCCAAAACAATCCTAAGCAAAAAGAACAAAGCTGGAGGCATCATGCTGCCTGACTTCAAACTATACCACAAGGCCACAGTAATCAAAACAGCATGGTACTGGCACCAAACAGAGACATACACCAATGGAACAGAACAAAGTCCTCAGAAGCAATACCACACATTTACAACCATCTAATCTTTGACAAAGATGACAAAAACAAGCAATGGAGAAAGGATTCCCTGTTTAATAAATGGTGTTGGAAAAACTGGCTAGCCATGTGTAGAAAGCAGAAACTGGACCCCTTCCTGACACCTTACACTAAAATTAACTCCAGATGGGTTAAAGATCTAAACATAAGACCTAACACCATAAAAACCTTAGAAGAAAACCTAGGCAATACTATTAAGGGCATAGGCATAGGCAAGGGCTTCATGGCTAAAACAACAAAAGCAATGGCAACAAAAGCCAAAATAGACAAATGGGATCTAATTAAACTCCAGAGCTTCTGTACAGCAAAGGAAACAATCATTAGAGCGAACTGGCAACCAACTAAATGGGAAAAAATTTTTGAAATCTACCCATCTGACAAAGGGCTAATATCCAGAATCTACAAAGAACTAAAACAGATTTACAAGTAAAAAACAAACAAACCCATTCAAAAGTGGGCAAAGGCTATGAATAGACACTTTACAAAAGAAGACATCTATGAGGCCAACAACCATATGAAAAAATGCTCATCATCACTGGTTATTAGAGAAATGCAAATCAAAACCACATTGAGATACCATCTCACACCAGTTAGAATGGTGATCCTTAAAAAATCAGGAGACAACAGGTGCTGGAGAGGATGTGGGGAAATAGGAACACATTTACACTGTTGGTAGGAGTGCGAATTAGTGTAAGCATTGTGAAAGACAGTGTGGCAATTCCTCAAGGACCTAGAAATAGAAATGCTATTTGACCCAGTAATCCCATTACTGGGTATGTACTGAAAGAATTATAAATTGTTCTATTATAAAGACACATGCACACATATGTTCATTGTGACACTGTTTACAATAGCATAGACCTGGAACCAACCCAAATGTCCATCAATGATAGACTGGATAAAGAAAATGGGGTGCATATACACCGTGGAATACTATGCAGCCATAAAAAAAGATGAGTTTGTGTCCTTCATAGGGCCATGGATGAATCTGGAAACCATCATTCTCAGCAAACTGACACAAGAACAGAAAACCAAACACCGCATGTTCTCACTCATAGGCAGGTGTTGAACCATTACAACACGTGGACACAGGGAGAGGAACATCACACACCACAGTCAGTTGTGGGAGGGCTAGGGGAGGGACAGTGGGGTGGGGAGGGAGGGGAGGGATAATGTGGGGAGAAATACCAGATATAGATGATTGGGGGATGGCAAGCAAACCACCTTGCCATGTATGTACCTATGCAACAATCCTGCATGATATGCACATGTATCCCAGAACCTAAAGTACAATAAAAAAAGAAAAAAAGAAATCCCCCGAACTCATTGTTATATCTTGAATCCCAGCATGAGGCCTGCTATGTAGTTCACTCTTTGATTTTTGCTAGTACAAGTAATGCTGTTGTGAAAAAACTTATACATGTTTTCTTTATTAGTGCAAAAAATTTATTGGGAATATACTTAGAATAAAATTTCTGAGCTAGTTTTTTCAAGTTAACTAATAACAATTAAAAAAAAAAGATTTTTTACAGGTTTATGCTCCCATCAGCAGTGAGAAGAGTGATTCCTGTTACATAGTCTTAGTTTGTCTTCCTCCAAGTGCAGATTCTGAGACAAGAATTTGGCCGGGTGCGGTGGCTCACGCCTGTAATCCCAGCACTTTGGGAGGCCGAGGCAGGTGGATCACGAGGTCAAAGAGATCGAGACCATCCTGGTCAACATGGTGAAACCCCATCTCTACTAAAAATACAAAAAATTAGCTGGGCATGGTGGCGCATGCTTGTAGTCCCAGCTACTCAGGAGGCTGAGGCAGGAGAATTGCCTGAACCCAGGAAGCGGAGGTTGCGGTGAGCTGAGATCATGCCATTGCACTCCAGCCTAGGTAACAAGAGCGAAACTCCGTCTCAAAAAAAAAAAAAAAAAAGAATTTGAATACAAACAGTTTTTTTCTGGAGGGTGAACTCAAAGAGCACTGTGAACTGTGATACTGAGCTATAGAAGAGAAAAAAGTCAATACAAGTTATAAGAGAAATTACATGAATGATGAATACTATGTATAGCCAATTGGGGCTCATTCTCACTGGGGATCCTTTCAGGAAGTTGGCATATTTAATCACCATATCCTATCCCTTGTTGGATGAGAATTATTCCTGTAAGCCTGCACGTGAATGCTAATGGCAGGAGACCTTTGGGGCAAGCCAAAGAAGATAGCCAGGCAGTGCTAATGTCTGCTACACTGAGCATCCTGGTCAATTCTTGACATTATCAGAGTCTTTATGTCTTGCCAATCTATTGGGTATAAAATCATATCTCAATATGGCTTTAATTTCTATTTCTCTGTTTATTAATGGAGTTGACATCTCTGGAAATATTTGTTAGCTATTTGTGTTTCATGTGAAATGCCTATTATTGTCTTTTACCCACTTTTTATTAGGTTGTTGGCTTTTTCTTATTTATCTGTAAGGACTTCTTTATATAATCTGGATATGTAGTAGAGACTGGCTAACTGTTCATCAGACCTATTTCCCTTCCCTTCTGTGCACAAAACTAGACTATTTCCATCCTCCTTTGCAGCTAGGTGAGGTTTTGTGACTAGCTTCTGATAATGCAATGTGAGAAGGGGTGAGGCATGCCAACTTTCAGGCCTGTCCAAGAGAAGCCTCGTCTGTGATCCTCTGCTAGCTTTCTCTTCTCCCATCTGCCAGTTAGCACTATAGATTAGGGAGATCTTGGAAGCCAAGTGTTAAAGATAGTAGAGCCTTCGGCAACCTGGAGTATTACTGAGTAAGGGAAGTCTTCCCAAGCAGAGACTGGAATTTGCATGAGCAAGACATTAGTTGCTTTCATGTTATGCTCCTGAGATTTTCAAGATTTATCAGTTAAAGTTATAGCAATCTGTTAAGAGAGGATACTGATCTTTTATAAATTACATGCCATGCAAGTATCTTAGATTGAAACATATAGCTTATGTATGTGGCAAAAATGGCCTTATTAATATATTCCCAATAAGTCATCTTACCCAGTCAAGGACAAAACTGGAAAATCACAGGCCTAAGCCTGTGCCTGTGTAGGGGCAGGGCCTACTCCGTTATACCTATTCATGAGCCAGAGAGCAGATCAGAATGCATGTTCCTTCCAGGCAGTCAGATGCCAAGAAGATCCTAAAAGGGGCTAAGCCACAGATAGTGCAGTTGCAAATCAAAAAAGTTACTTCCCTCCCAGAGAAAGGGCAGGTGGGCAGAGAGAGGCCAGGACCAGGAATCTAACTCTGACGGAGGCCCATCTTATTGGAACATGGAACATATAAGGAGGCCCTCTTCTCATGAACCACAGACAGATCTTGCAAGGCTACCAGCCTGCTGGATATCACTGTGATTGTGAAGATTGTGCTTGGCCATGGAGCTAGTGGCAGTTTGGCTTCTCATTTTAAGGAGTCTTTAACTATTTATTATTCTTCACCCAGGGAAGATATCCTGTAATGGGCTGCAATGCAGGACTGGATGTTTGGAACGTAGAAGAAAGGACTGGAGAATATCATGTTTAGTAAACAATACAGTGAAGAGCATTACCTGGAGATACCAAGTACCTTTACATTAATGTATTTTTAGGGGGATCTGAGGCGATATCACGATCTTAATTTAGTTGAGTCCTCCCTAAGTAATTCCTTCTGGGGTTCTATAAACCCCTTTAGGATCAACATGGAAAGGAAAATAAAAACCCATTATTTTTGAAAACAGGGTATTATTAAACTAAGGTCATTAACAACAGTAGTAATTAAGAGTATAGGCCTTGAAGTCATGCATAACTGCATCCAAATCCGAGTTTTGTCACCTCTTGGTTATGTAACCTTGGAAAAGTTACTTAATCTCTCAGCCTCAGTTTCCACATCTGTAAAATGAGAATAACACACTACATACATCATATAATTTGTGGTAAGAATCAAATGAGGCTTAAATAGTGCAATGCATTTAGCACAACATCTCATCTAGACATGGTAGGAATTCAATAGATGGTGGCAACGATTGTTATCAGTCCCAGGTCAATTCAAATGAGATAATATATGCGAAACATAATTTCTAAACTGAAGGAATCTGGCTCAGTGCTCCCAGACTACTTTGCTTCTACCTCTATAAAAGCATTGTTCACTTTCTCACAGTACAGTTGTCAAGTTGACCTTGCCTTACCAGCCAGTGGGGCCTGGGACTCTGATTCAGACTGTGGTTCAAGGGGAAAGAGCAAGTAGGGTGCTGCTGTGGGACAGAGACCACCAAAATCATTGAGAACATCTGGGGGAAAAGTGGAGAGAATGGTAAAAATAGACACTAGAACCAATGGGACTGTACAAGTCATTGCATTCCAGAATGATTTAGAATGGACCAAGATGAACCTGTAAAGATATTTTTCTATGCCATCAATATAAAGAACTTGGAGCTCTAATTTTGGCCATGGACAGAAAGGAAACTTTCATAAGCATTAAGCCCAGCTGAAAGCGATTACATGGCTTTATCTACTTGTTTTTCTCTAAAATCACCCCCTCACATGTAGATATTCTACGTTCAGCACATGTCCTGAACTTGGAACATCTATATAAATAATATTCTTTATTCTGTCTCCAGCATCTAGCCCAGTGACAAGGAAATGGTGAGTCATCAGTGCATGCTAATTGACTACATTAATTTAAACATGTAAGAGGTCTTGTGTTCACTTCGCTTGGACCCCTTGTTTTTTAGTTACTGCTAGAGCAGCCCTGAATTGCCAAACGAGGGACAACAGAGAAAAGCAAAAGACCGTAGAAATCTACTGCTATAGCAGTCAGATGACCAAGGATCAGGTGGATGCCATAGTGAGAAGAAGAGCTGTTCTAAAATACAATTGGATACTATACAAGAGCGTGAGCTCTAGATAGAGAGGAGACAGAGTGGAGGTGTGGTGGGCATGGAGTAGAAGTTGCATGGCCATCTGAGGGCAGCGTGGCGCAGGGATGCCTGCACTTGCTGGGCCATATCATCACTCCCACACACGACTATATCAGAACCTCCTGTGGATGGAGTTTTTTAAACAAATAGACTCGTTCATTTCTAGACCCTTTTCCCCCAAATTCTGATTTAGTAGATCTGAATTTGGACCCAGGCATCAGTGAGTTTTCATTAATGTCTTTAAAAGAGCACCCATTCAAGTGCAAAGTTTGATGAATTTTAACAAATGTATATACCTATATACCCACTGTAATCAAGATGTACATTTACATACTCCAAAAACTTCCTTGTAAGTTTCAAAAATGCCTTTGTAGTCAATTTCTGCCCTCTGAGGTCCAGGCCATCACTGGTATGCTTTGCGTCACTGTAAATTAGTTTTGCTGGCTCTAGAATTTGATCTATGGAATCCACAGTGTGATGATCTCTTTGTGTCTGGCTTCTATCCTTAAGCATAATGTTTTTGAGATTCATCTGTGTATCCAGGTATACAAGTGGCTTATTCTTTTTATTTATGCATAATATTCTGTTGTCTATATATTTTACAATTTGTTTAATTATTTACTTTTTGGTGGGTATATGGGTGGTTTTGAATTTTTGTCTATCGTGAGTAAAGCTGCTAAGAACATTTATATGCAAGTATTTGTGTGGACATTTTGATTTTACTTGGATAAATACCTAGGACTGAAATTGTCCCATTGTATGGTATCTATTTAGCTTCATAAGAAATTGACAAATTGTTTTCCAAAGTCATTGTGTCAGTTTAAAATTCCCACATGCAATGTGTGACATTTCCAGTTGCTCCACATTTTTGCTGATGCTTGGCATTGTTAGTCTTTTCGAATTTTAGCCATTTGATTAAATGTGTGGAATTTTATTGTATTGAATTTTTGTTTTCCCTATGGCTAATGATGTTGAACATATTTTTGTGCCATTATGCCATTTGTATTTTTTGTTTTGTGATGTCTGTCCAATTTTTTGCCCATTTTATTAAGTTGTCTTCTTGTTATTGAGGTGGGCTTTTTTTTTTTTTTTTCTCTGAGACAGTCTTGCTCTGTCGCCCAGGCTGGAATGCAGTAGTGTGATCTCAGCTCATTGCAACCTCCATCTTCCATCTCCTGGACTCAAGCAATTCTCCTGCCTCATCCTCCTGAGTAGCTGGGATTACAGGCATGTACCACCATGCCCAGCTAATTTTAGTATTTTTAGTAGAGACAGGGTTTTACCATGTTCATCAGGCTGGTCTCCAACTCCTGACCTCGTGATCTGCCTGCCTTGGCCTCCAAAAGTTGCTGCAAGCTGGGATTATAGGCATAAGCCACTGCACTCAGCCCATTATTGAGTTTTTAGAGTTCTTTATATATACTGGATACAAATCCTTTGTGAGATCATGTACTATTAATGTTTTGTCCCAGTCAGTATCTTGCCTTTTAAATTTTCTGGATACTTTTTGTTTTGGGATTAATTGTGTCATTTCTCCAAAATTCCTATGTTGAAGCTCTAACTCCCAGGATTTTAGAATGTGACCATATTTGGAAATAGGATCTTTTAAAAAGTACTTATGTTAAAATGAGGCCATAGGGTAGGCGCTAATTCCACTGGAATGATGTACTCATGAAAAGAAGAAACGTGAATACACAGTGATGCATGTGCACAGAGAAAACACCATGTGGTGACAAATTGAGAAGGATCCATCTGCAAGCCAGAGAGAGATCTCAGGAGAAACCAACCTGCCAATACCTTGTTCTTAGATTTCTAACCTCCAGAACTATGAGAAAATGAATTTCTGTTGTTCAAGTCACTCAGTTATAATATTTTGTTAGGGCAGCCATGGCAAACTAATATAATGTCTTTCAAAGAGTAAGTTGTTTTAATTTGATGAAACTTAATATATTCTTTTTTTTTTCTTTACCATACATGCACAGGTCTGTTTCTTGGCTGTCTGGTCTGGGTCCATTGATTACACCCAGGTGTCTGTTTTTAATTATCTCCATAGGTTATTCTAATCCATAGACAAGTTTTTAAACCCCTGGGATGTACAGTCTCTAAGAAAGCTAACTCTTTAATTCTATGAGAGCTCTTTCAGCAAGTTACCACCTCTATGAATCAACACTAAAAAGGAGGAGAATAATAAAAGAGGTAATCTCCAAGAATCCTAGAGTTCTTGGTTTTCCCATAGCACCTGAAGTCACCCAGAACTCAAAACAAGTATGGATTAAGAGAGATCGCCATGAAAAGAAATGTTGCCTAATTGTTGAAAGTCCCAGAAGCATCTGTTAAATGGCATTAGCATTCATTTATAAGCATCTGTTAAATTATGTTATGTCGATACAAGCTAAAATGAATTTTACTTCCACATAGAAATATGTTCCTTCATTTAATGTAAGAGAAGGAAAAAAAGGTGTCCTGGGGATGGAGTCAGATCAACCAATAAACACCGTGCTAGTGGATAAATCCTAGCATAGTGTTTACCCCTGAGTACACTCATTGAAGCATATAGTATCTCCGGTGCCTGGAATAGTACCCAACACATATTTCATGCTGGCTGGGTTGAATGAATGTGCTAAGAAAAAGGAGAAAAAGTGTTTAGAAACCTTGTAACAGAACCAAGTTAGTGAAGTATCTAGTCAATGATCAAAATACTTATAGGGTAGCAATTTAATGATGTAGTTAAGAGCAAAATCATTAAAGGCAGAAGCTTCTAGCTTCAAATCCTAACTGTATTTACCAACAGTGACCTTAGGAGAGATATTTAACTTCTCTAAGTATTACTTGCTTCTGTAAATATTAGGAAAATAAACACAGCATTGTTGTGAGCATTAAATAAGCTAATAATTGCTTATTTAATGCTTTTCTTTACAGCTGTAAGTTCCACTTCTTAAGAGTAAGGCCGAATTTGGTTTGTGATCTTATTTTAGAGAATAGAAAAATGCTATATGTTAACTCTATAAATATTTAATGAATGAGTGACAACATATTAAATAATATTGTGTTTTGTATATAATAGGCCTATATTAATAGTAACCCGTTGTTATTTTGAATTTTATTCCATCTTAGGCAGGACAATATTGTTACAATCAGCTAATTCCCCATTGATGACAACAGTTATCTGTTATAAAAACAAACAATCCAATTAGGAACAGTGTACTTAATGTAGCACAATTCATTAATGGTCCACTTCTTGATGGATATTCATGGGGTTATAGGCTCTAACTGTGTCACAAGCAATTTTCATGCTGATATTTGAAATGGTCAATTATTGGTTCAAATGACATTTCTTTCAACAGGACACATTTCTGTGGATGACTGAACACATGAATGTATTCAAAATAGAATTAGCACCACATCTTGGTTGTCTCCGTTATGAAAAGTGCATAAAGGCAGACATTGAAATTTCTTTTCTAATGTATGTGTGGCCCTGGTTTCCATAGTCATTAAAAAAATTTAGAGCAAACAGCCTATTCCAAAATGATAATTAGAAAATGGGCTGCTTGTGATTAATAGCTGGTGAATTCTGGGGCCTCGAGTACTTGGAAAATCTTGGCTCTAGCTTTGTAATTATTTATTAGTTATTAAATAATCAGGCCAGAGATAGAGCTCAGAGGCTTTGTGAATGTACTATGCTTTTACAGAGGACACACACACACACACACACACACACACACACAGACACTCAAAAGTTAAGGGTTATGTTTTATTTGAAAACGTAGCACAACCATTTTCAGAGAAATCAAAATACTAGCATTTTATTCATTTTGTAAGTTAAATGTTTGTGGATCAGTAATCCAAGTTGGGCCAAAATGGCAAATTCCATCATTCCAGCAGTTTATTATATAGGATTTGCTGACACATATATGTTTTAGAAATCAGCCTGCCCCACTGGTTGAATGGTGTTGGATAGAGAAGATGCAGGATGCTGGTTGCATAGATCCAAATGCTGTCATTTGAGGGCCGACAGAAGAACTCAGTGAAAATCTCAACCTCCTCCCTTTTTTCCCCTATCTATTCTTCTCAGATTGGCTTAACCACTAGAAATTTCTACCTTTATGCACATCTTGACTTTAAGATGTTGAAATTTCCTATTAAAATATGAATGTATTATCTTACACAAGGAATTGGGTTTATTTAAATCAGCAGTTAATTATTGAATTGCTGATAACACCATTAAATCTTTTTTTAAGTCATAAGCTTTGGCATCAAAGATCTGAGTTTAGGTTCTAATTTTGCTACTTTTGAACTGGGCACATTATCCAGAGATTCACATTTTGCACTGACAAAAATACTGAAATTGAGCTATTCCTGAAAGAGGAAATCAAAGTCTTCCCTGAGTGATCAAAAATTCTTTTGATTATTGATTCCAAAAGCTATTCATGCTTCACAGCAGGGAACACACATTTTGAGAGTCCCGAAAATTTTAAAACAGGATTAACTTCAGCAGCCTCTAGAAGAATTACCTCCATGAAATTCTGTTTTCACATTACACTCCTGGTTTTTCTAGAAGGTTACTACATACTAAAGCTAGCTGTTAGATTGGCTTAGGTAAATTTTGTCTTCCATGTCATTTCCTGTTTTGTATAAGAGGAATCCACATTTTTAAAAAATGTCTATCAAAATTCAATACAAGAAATATTTTCAATACAAGACCAATATTTTTGTGCTCTTCTTCATTTGATCGTAACATTTCTTGTCTTATTTGTATTTATTACCTCCTTTCAATTACTTGTTTCTATTTATAATTATTGTATTTTGTGAATTCTAGTTGCAAACTGCTTTAAATTCTTTATACAATGAGAGGAAGGCAATATATAAATACACTAACAAATATAGTAAAGTGATATTTCATCTGGGATATGACCATTTTGAAAAAATAAATCTTGTAATGCTTATAGGAGGTAGTATACTGGGGAACTGTCACACAAAGTATATCAGTTATCTATTGCCAGGTAAGAAACCACTCCAACAGGTAGTAGCTTAAAGTAACGAATGTTATATTATTGCTCATGGGTCTGCACATTAGCCACACGGTTCTGCTGGTGGATCACCTAATGCTAATTGGTCTAGGATGGTCTCCGTCATGTGCCTGGCAGTCATCAGGCTGGTGGGCTATTGGGTCTCAACTGGCTCAACTTGTTTCTGCTCCATTAATGCTCTCATCTTCCAGGAGACTAGTTTGAGCTTCTTCAGAGGTGGTTTTAGAGCAGCAAAAGAGGATAAGTGACTCTGAGCATCCATTTTTCTTGCCTCCACCTATGTCATATTTTCTAACATCCCTTTGACTGAGGCAAATGATGTAGCTGAAGTCAGATTTAAGGGCTAAATAACTAGATTCCATTTTTTTAATAAAAAGAATGCCAATGTCACATTGCAAAGGGACATAAATATAGAGATGAAAATATTTTGCAGCCAATTATAATCAACTCCACAAAGTAAATATTAAATAAAGATTAATATATCTTTAACAAAAAAACAGGTAGGAATCAGGCACCATTGTTCACTGAGCACCTACTGTATACAAGGTGGTATTTGTAGAACATTCTGTTTAGAGAAAGGAGCTTGTTTTAACTACAGAATTTGAGAGTCAATGACAGAGCATTTCCCATGACATTGTCTGGGCAGGATTCCATGTATCTGCTTTATAAATTCTTCAGTTCCAGTTTTCTCTTCTCTGTTTCAAGATAGGTCTTGGCATCTGGGCAACTTGAGAGTTGCTGGAAGATTAAATAGTTGGGGAAACAGACTGTGAAATTTTCAGGATACTATAGATAAGAGAAATCTGTTGTGATTTCGGGAAGTTGCAACCATGGTTTTGCTTTGTAAATGATTAAAGGGGCTTCCAGTATAAGGACGTGGGAGACTAAAATTCATCATGAACAGTTAATGGCCTTTTTAAAATTATTTTATTTTTTATTATATTTTAAGTTCTGGAGTACATGTGCAGATGGTGCAGGATTGTTACATGGGTATACACATGCCATGGTAGTTTGCTGCATCCATTCCCCAGTTATCTACATTAGATATTTCTCCTAATGTTATCCCTCCCCAATCCCCCTACTCCCTGCTATCCCTCCTCTAGACCCCCCTATCCCCCAACTGGCCCCAGTGTGTGATGTTCCCCTCCCTGTGTCCATGTGTTCTCATTGTTCAACACCCACTGATGAATGAGAACATGCAGTGTTTGGTTTTCTGTTCTTGTGTCAGTTTGCTGAGAATGATGGTTCCAGATTCATCTACGTCCCTGCAAAGGACATGAACTCATCCTTTTTTACAGCTGCATAGTTCTATGGTATATATGTCCCACATTTTCTTTATTCAGTCTATCCTTGATGGACATTTGGGTTGGTTCCAAGTCTTTGCTATTGTAAACAGTGCCACTATGAACAAACATGTGTACATGTGTCTTTATAATAGAATGATTTATAATCCTTTGGATATATACCCAGTAATGGGATTGCTGGGTCAAATGGTGTTTCTATTTCTAGATCCTTGAGGAATCGCCACACTGTCTTCTACAATGGTTGAACTAATTTACACTCCCACCAATAGTGTAAAAACATTCCTATTTCTCCACATCCAGTCCAGCATCTGTTGTCTCCTGATTTTTTAATGATTGCCATTCTTACTGGCATGAGATGGTATCTCAATGTAGTTTTGATTTGCGTTTCTCTAATGACCAGTGATGATGAGATGTTTTTCATGTTTGTTGGCTGCATAAATGTCTTCTTTTGAAAAGTGTCTGTTCATATCCTTCGCCCAATTTTTGATGAGGTTGTTTGTTTTTTTCTTGTGAATTTGTTTTAGTTCTTTGTAGATTCTGGATATTAGCCCTTTGTCAGACGGGTAGATTGAAAAAATTTTTTCCCATTCTGTTGGTTGCTGGTTCACTCTAATGATGGTTTCTTTTGTTGTACAGAAGCTCTGGAGTTTAATTAGATCCCATTTGTCTATCTTGACTTTTGTTGCCATTGCTTTTGGTATTTTAGTTATGAAGTCCTTGACTATGCCTATGTCCTGAATGGTATTGCCTAGGTTTTCTTCTAGGGTTTTTATGGTGTTGGGTCTTATATTTAAATCTTTAATCCATCTGGAGTTAATTTTTGTATAAGGTGTAAGGAAGAAGTCCAGTTTCAGTTATCCTCCTGTGTATGTTAAGGATCAAGGAATCATAGATCTCAGAATTGAAAAGAATATTAAAAGGTAATAGAATTATGCCCTGTTTGCTTATTTGATTTCTGAATCTCCCACTTAAGTACCTGTTTCTTCTATGTGGACAGCATGCCCATTTCTGTTTCTTGAATTACCTGTCTTTCCCTGGCTTTGAAATTGTGTCTACTGCCACTGCTTCCAGACCATTTTGAAAGCCCTCACCTCAGCTGAATGGGATGGGCCTGGGAGCTCTGCTGATAATGACTTAGAGAATGAGGGGAAAGGAGGGGAAGATGGCTAATCTATCCCTCTATTATTGGGTCAGCCAAGGAGAATGTCAGATTTAGACACAACATTTACTGAACACTTATTCTGTGCCAGAAACTATGTTAGATGATTCCACAAATTTTCTTATTTAATCCTAAGGAAACTCTGGCCAAGATCAATTGGAAATTCCAAAGACTCAGATTGCCACTCTCAGCCTACAATACAAAGAAATTAAAAAAAAAAACCCACATTTTAAAAATTAACTGCACCCAACACTTCACATTTTAAAACTACTAAAAACATAGCTTTTGTCGTCTTTAGACATCTCAGATTTATTCTTTTGTGATGGTGTGGGGAGGTCCTGCATTGTATCATAGGTTGAAAAGGAAAGATGTAAGTGAGGTATAAACTGTGATAGCTATGAATTGGGCTTCTTTAGGCTGCATTCAATATTCATGAACAAAATCTTAACTAGATTGTTCATTCAGACATGGAATCCTTGATGGATGAATATTCAAAATTCATTGACGAGTTCCATATCGTCTTTCAAAGATAAGCGCCAAGTCCTTCCCTTAATTATATTCTGAACGAAATAAGATATGTAGAAGAAGAAAATGAATTTTGAATTTCTATTCATTCTCATCCCTTCTTCTAATTACACAAAGAATATTTTATATAGGAAATTCAGAGACAATTTTCTGCTTGAGAATGACGGCAGACTTTCTTTTGCAAGTCAATAGCACAGTCCTTATGTTGTTAGGTAGAGACAAAATGACTTTCTGTAACAATACGTTTCTTTACTCCATTACTGAGAAGTTCTAAGTCTCATATCAACTTCAAAAACTCAATAGGGAGCTATGTTCCTTTGTAGAGACCTCATGAGTTAGAGAGAGGGTATCAGATATTGGCAAAGGGGATAAACGAGCCACAAAATAGGGGAGACTTCATAAGGGTTGACAAGTATAAGAAAGTGCTCTAAAAGGAACTCTTTCAATAGGCCATTAATCAGCTGATGGAGTTGAAGATCAGTGGCTGTCAAGTTCCTGTAACCATTCATTGCTGCTCTGGTAGTGGATGCTGTTAACAGAAGACCAAGTTTCTGGGAGTCCTGGGACAAAGAGAGGGGAATATAAACCAAACGTTAGAGAATCTGGATTAGAGCAACTACAGCAAGTAAGAAAGACATATACAAATTAAAAAATGAAACAACCTGACACAGAAAACCAAAGGGAAACATAAATAAAGAGATATTTGGAAAAGGACAAGGAATATGAAAAGCACTGAAGCAAATTAAGGTTATTATCTTGCCTAGGCGCTGGTCTATGTCTGTCCACAATTAGGACCACTGTTACCTGGAAGGGGACAGGAAGAGGGATCCTGAGGTGATGCAAGTCACCTTTAACATGTTATTGAGCAGATAATCTTAACCAAAATAAATAAATAAATAAATGAAACAACAAATCGAAAAAAAGAAAACACAGTAAACTGAGAAGTGAAACCAAGAACCCAGAGGTGTATTTTAGTAGGTTTTAAATGGGCAGCAGAGTAGATTTAAAAACAAACGGGAAAAATGATGAGAGTTTCTGAACAGGGCAGGTAGAGAGAGTGTTGGGAGTTGGGGGCTGTTAAAGGCCAGTGTGGGAACAAGGCTCATTGTAAGCTAACAGATTTTTGAAAAAGACCTTAAATTTTTTTAAATTAAAACCAGTGCTTCTAGAGACATTCTATTCAGCAACCTGTGTCCTATTCCTGCAGATCCAGCAGCTGCTCAAGAAGTCACAAGAAAGTAAATATGAACACAATAAAAATTATTCCAAATTTGACTTCACTCTTCTTTCCAATAGTCCTCCCATCTATATTTAGCTTTTATTCTTCGAATTTTCTTTTTAAAATCAATGACAAACAGAAGATGAAATTTTTAAAAAAGCTCAACATCACTGATTATTAGAGAAATGCAAATCAATACCACGTTGAGATACCATCTCACAGTAGTCAGTATGTCTATTTTTAAAGTCAATAAACAACAGATGCTGGCAAGGTTGTGGAGAAAAAGGAGCACTTTTACACTGTTGGGGTGGGGGTGTAAATTAGTTCAAGCATTGTGGAAGACAATGTGGTGGTTCCTCAAAGACCTAGATGCAGAGATATCGTTTGGTTCAACAATCTCATTTCTGGGTATATACCCAAATATAAATATATACCCAGAATATAAATGGTTCTGTTGTAAAGATACATGCATGCAAATGTTCATTGCAGCACTATTCACAACAGCTAACAGTTATTGAGTATTTAGTGCATTTTAGGTTCTGTCAAAAGCAATTTACACTTGATTATTCCTTATAAATCGTCTTTGAGGAAGATACAATTATAAAGCACCACTCACAGGCGAGGAAACTAGTATGTATTAAGGGTAAGTTGCCTGCGCAAGGTCAAGTGGCTAGCAGGTGACAGAGCGTGGACCTGGTTCCAGAGTCGTTGGGCTTCCCCATTCTGCTGTGCTGCTTCTCTCACAGCTGCTTGCAATTGCCATGATATTCATCTATTCATGCCCCCATGACTCAGGTAAACCCAGGACATGTCCTTAAAACAACCACATTATATTGGACAGATGCAATGAGGCACCTGACATTTTATAATCTGTTTATATGCTTTAAAGAAACTGTTCAAGCTCGTGTTGGATTTGTCAGTCAACTGTTCAGAACCGAAGGAGAATTGGGGGGCATTTGGTTTTTTATCATTAATTTGTCACGTCTTTTGTTTAGCTCCACTTTGAAATGATCATTACTGGACTTTGGTTCTCATCTTTAGAGTTCAAAATTCCATATTCTATCTCTGCTTTGTGGAGTTAACAGCCTGTAGGAGAGGCACTTAAATAAAGACCTAAGCAATTGTTTTTGGACTTCGTTAACTGCTTTATAATAAGCAACACCAGCCCATATATTTATTTCATTCATTATGTTTTATCAAAACTTGTAAGAATGTTTGTGAGGCAGAGCTGTCAAACTATAGGACCTACAGCAGAGATGTGAGTTGGGAGTGGTGATGCCAGGGCTTAGGGAACCAGCATGTAGGTTAGATTGTCTACCTGCTTTCACCATAAAGGGTCAGCTGGCCAAAACTACATGTCTAAAGGGTGCTAGGGTGTTCATAGTCTCCCTATTGATTGGTCAGCATCTATGAATTCCTATCATAGAAGTAGGAGTGCTTGCACAGTTTCGGTGCAAGGAGGTAAAACAGCCCATTTGAACAAGTGCAGAGCCTAAGCCACTCAGCTGTGTAAAGGCACAGAGTCTACTCTTGTAGGTAAGAAATAGGTAGAGATTCAGGGACTCAGCCTGATAAGAAATGGCCAGCTAAAAACACACACTCACATTTAAAAGTCAGAGCTGGATATGGATTCTGGTTCTCCTCTTTATTAGCGAACTTCTTAACAACTTGAGGCCTCAGTTCCCACAGCTCTAAAATGGGCATAAAATGCTGATGTTGAAGATTCATCATGAATTTTTAAAAAGATAACATGCATAAAGCAACTAGTCCCTGACACACAGAAGATGCTCATTAAGGTAGTTATTATTCTTTCCCTGGGGATGACAGTCATGATAAGGATGCTGATCATTATGCTCTAGGATAGAATACCATTTATTTAAAAACAGTATGGTGTAAACCAGGAATAGAAGTGGGATGGTAGTGGAGAGAGTGTGCACAAACCCAGCTGTTCTGTTTGAGCACTCATGGAGGAGTTTAAGAGGAAGGTCAGCCTGGAAGACAGCCTGACATTCAAATTCTGGTTTCTGCACATGCAGCTCAGGGCAGCAGATAAATACTAGCCTTACATTTACCCACATTGTGAAGAGTAGAGGACGCCCCATGATAATATAATACTAGGGCTGGTTCTCATCAGTTCTGAAATGAAGAGGCATTGGCCGCAGGTGGCTGGGTTTCAACACCCACATTTAGCTAGTGCAGGGCCAGAAACAGGCAGAGACCAAAAGATTTGCTTACCCCCTCTCCTGCTGTATGGTAGGTCCTCCAGTAAAGAATATGTTGGCATTTAATAAGTAATGATGAGCAGTATCTCAGGTAGCATCTCTTGCGTGGCACTTAAATAACTCAGAGGACTTGCTGAGGGTTATATGTTGATCTGAGACAATTGCTTGCAGCAGGCTTATATATCTCATCACTTCTTTGGTTCACAAAAAGTTATTTTTTAAAATTTATTATACTTTGAGTTATGGGATACGTGTGCAGAATGTGCAGGTTTGTTACATAGGTGTACATTTGCCATGATGGCTTGCTTCACCCATCAACCCATAATTTACATTAGGTATTTCTCCTAATGCTGTCCCTCTCCTGTCTTCCCACCCCCCGACAGGCCCCGTTACATGGTGTTCTCCTCTGCATGTCCATGTGTTCTCATTGTTTAATTCCTACTTATGAGTGAGGACTTGTGGTGTTTGGTTTTCTGTTCTTGTGTTGGTTTGATGAGAATGATGGTTTCCAGCTTCATCCATGTCCCTGCAAAGGACATGAACTCATTCTACAAAAAGTAATTCTTAAGAATGGATGATAGTGGTTAACATTGATGTAAAAAGGCATAGACCGTTACCAGAAAGATATTGTGGAAAAAGAGAAGACAAATGATTTAGTAAAAATTCAGATATTTAATAAAATAGTAGCAATAGTAGTACCATATTTGTTTCAATGCTAAGAAACCCATGAATGTGAGATTCACTGTCAGTTTAAGAGCAACTTATTCTGGAAGTAGCTGATAATGAAGGAGTTGTTTACAACAATTTCAGAAGTAGTGAAATCCTGTAGTCCCAGCTACTTGGGAGGCTGAGGCAGAGGAATTGCTTGAACCCAAGAGGCAGAGGTTGCAGTGAGCCGAGATTGCGCCTCTGCACTCCACTCTGGTGACAGAGCAAGACTCCGTCTCAAAAAAAAAAAAAAAAAAAAAAAGTCCATTTTAGTAAATTTAGTAGCTAATATTTTTGAGCACTAACTAGGTTCTCGGCACTGTGCTAAGTACTTTACCTGGCTCGTTTTATTTAATTATCACAACAACTCTGAGTAGCTACTATTATCCTTTTTCTTTTACAGATGAAGAAACAGAGGTTCGAAGTGTGTATTATTTAAGGTGATACTAAATACTGTAACAGATAAACCCCGAAATCTCAGTGGATTCTTCCAATAGAGACTTATGTATCATTCTCATAAAGCCCAATGCTAAGGCAAGAAGGTTTTGGTGGTGTCAGGGAGGTGACCCACGTAGTCATTTAGAAATCTAGGCTGAGAGAAGTCAATACATAGATGCTGTGGTGGCCTTGGACGTTGATATCCAGGTGGAAGATTGGGGAAGAGAGCATAGAAGATTATGTGGGATTTTATGGGCCCAGGACATGGAGTGGAATTTATCAATTCGTCTCACATTCTCTTGGCCAGAACTCATTCACATGGCCTTTTCTAGATTTAATAAAGGCTTGAAAATACAGTCGCTGGCTGTCCAGCTGCTTCCCGACAAAGGCTCTACTCTGTGAAAGAAAAGAATACATCTTTGATGGACAGCAGCCATTCCTGTGGCACAATGGTTAAGTAGATTGTGAAAGATCACACAATTAGCAAGTGACAGGGACAGAATCTAAAGCCATGTGTCTGACATCAGAATCTACATTGCTAGTATTCTGTCTGCACTAGAGTGAGAATATTTGTTACAGACAGAAGCAGGTGGGTTTTTTTTTAAGTTGCCTTTATTCTCAGCTACAACTGAGTAGCTGAGAAAGAAATGGTATGCCTTGCTGCCTCCTTCTTAAGAAGATAAAATTGTCTGGATGGTGCATTGTTTTTGCAGTGACTCACCCTGGATTGCTTTAGTTCAGTAAATTGCATCACATCATGAAACCAAGTGACATCTTTAAAGCCAGAGCTCAGTACTTCTCAAAGTGACATATAAGAAATGAAAACTGAGCTTCATTTTCTGGAGAAGCCGAGAAAACTTAAATGTCAACAATAACACAAGTTAAATACAATTTCTATTAAGGTATACGCCATATTCAGTAACTTTATCCCTAGTTACTTGTGATTCAATGAATTGTATGCAGGTTGTTCTTCAGACTGATTCACATGACTTTCTTGGAGTGAATTTTTCACACTACTTTGGCAAGTGTGATGTTGGAAATAATGCTATTAGTTGGAAATAATGATATTAGTTGGAAATAATAAACGTTTTCTCAGTACCAGAATCTTGCTTAATTGCTTCTCATGTATTACCTCGTTTAATCGTTTATAAGTTTTGATAAAAGCTCTCTCTCTTAAAAAATACTGTATAAAAAAGGCACTATTAGTATCATTTTCATTATACAGATGAAGAAACTGAGGCCCATTACTGTAAAATAGCTTGCCAAGGTCACAAATGAGGAGGTAAGGCCAGGATGTGACCCAGATGGTGTGATTTCAGAGCCTGCACTATTAGTATACTTTTCATTCAGGGCTCCTTCAGCTGCTGGTGGATGGTGCACAATAGATAGAATGAGGAGATGGGTGAATTGGAGACCTAACATTTATAAAGAGTCTACTAGGTTCTAGGAATTTTATAAATGTAAAACAGCTGCCCAGGTGTGCTCCATGGTCTCATGGTCTAATTCTGTTTCAACACTGTTTCCAAAGCTTTGCAAAATTTAGCCCTTCTTAATCGTCCATGAAAAATCAAATCCGCCTGTGAATTTATTTTTCTGGAAAAAAGAATTACACCGCACTTGAAAAGCCTAGAGCATTTAAGAGCTGTCATGCCCACCCTGTCACCCTACCTCCCACCCTCTCTTATTAACAGTACTGGGTCTTTCTTCTGCTTGAACTCTGGAGACCATAACTTATTAAGAGGTATCTTCTCAACAGAACAGTCAGTCTTTTTCCTACATTGTAATTCTATCTCTTAATAGCTGCTAAAATGACAAGATTCTTTTCCCCAAATTCTAACATATGTGTTACCTCATTCAATTCTCACTATTCCATAAGGATAATAATTAATATCTACCCTCTGCAGACAAGGGAACTGATACTCATGTTAAGAGCTCGCTTCTGATGACACAGTTAGTTAAGTGGACAAGTGGTGGCTTGAATCTCGTCTCTCTGATTTCAAATCCAGGGCTTTTAAAATAACATCATACCTTAAATATTTGAATCCAGGCTATAACTTGACCTGAGAGCAGTATGAATATAGTCTAAGGCCCAGACATGGTGGAGACTGGGCCAGATGATCTAGAACCAAGCCCAAATGGTCAGTCACTAGCAGAACAAATCAAATGAGTTAAAGAGTGTATTTGCCTCAACTAAGAAAGTTTGGAAGTCAGAAAAGAGTCAGGACAAGAGGTTTTCAGTAATGCATAGGGGGACTTTTAGAAAAGGAGTCAGACAGGAATATCAGAAGAGGCCAGCCACAAGAGGCTGGACCCAGAAACCAGTGTGAGTAATACTGGCAGGTTGGGCTCTGAACCTGAGGGTTATCCCACAATGGATTCTCAGAATTTTCTCAGAGGCCAGGTGTGATACAACAAATCATGGTGAGGTCAGTTCTCTGTATAGCATGCTCCAACCCTAGAGGACAACAAATGTGCCTCTGCTCTTTGCCCTTTGGAAATTTTCCGCAATTCATGGATTTATTTTTCTTCTTTGGTTTTCCCCCTTCCTTACAAATGATTTTTTTCCCTTATTTTATAGTATCTTATAATGCTAGACTTCTATAATCATGCCATAATCATATTATAGATAGATATGCTCCCTCCAGTTCCAGTCAGGGTTTTATCTTCATTGTTCCTTCAAAACTGCTCTTGTCAGGATCAACCACAACCTCTGCATCAACAAACCCAGACCAATTCTCAATCTTCGTTGTACTTGAACTCCCAGTGATAATTGACATAGCCAACTGTTACTTTCTTGAAACACTTGAACATTTCTTCCTTTGGGTTTTGGAACTCCATTCTTTCCTGGTTTGCATCCTACCACACTGGCATCTTCTCTGTTTCTTTACTGGTTTCTTTTCTGTGATCTCGAATCACACCATCTCAGAGCTATATCGTTGGAAGTCTTCTCTTCTCTAGTTAGACCAGTTGCTTAGTGATTTCATGTCTTCCCCTGGCTGTGAATACCTTCTATACACAATTTGCCATTTTACACAGACAACCTTGACCTCTCCCTGAACTCCAGTCTCAAATCCAGTTACCTCCTTGATGTTCCCACTGTGATGCCCATCAGGCACATCAAGCCTTAATGTCTGAAACCTTACTGATTTTCTGTACTCCTTCCTTCTAGTTTCTCAAGCTGAAAACTGTGGAATCACCCATGATGCGTCCCTTTCCTTCACACTCCAAATCCAAACTCTTAGCGAATTATTATACTCTGACCTCAAATACATGCAGATCACTTTCTCGCCTTCTCTAGTATTGCCAGCCTGGTTCAAGCCAAAGCTACTTCACCTGGATTTCTGAAAAGCCTCCTAAGTAGCATCCTTATTTCCATACTTTGTCCCCCATAGTCTCAATATACAGCCAAAGTGTGCATTTTAAAACAAAAGCTAACTCATGTCACTCCTCTATTCAAAATCCCACAGTGGCTTTCTCCAGCAAAGTAAACTCTAAGTCCTTAAAGAGGCGCAATGGTCTGACACAACCTGTTATCTCTCTGTCCTCATCTCATCTCTCACCTCTCTTTTCCTCTACTGTAGCCACACTGACCTCCTTGTCATTCCTGAAAAACACCAGCCATGCTCCACTTCAGGGCTTTGCACTTGGAGTCCTGGAATGCATGCTGCACAGATATGGCTAGCTCTTATTCTTCTATTAGGTCTTTGTTCAATATAATTTCTCAGTGGTTCTGCTTCTAACCATGACCAAGTCTTTCCTTTCAGACCAATTCCATGGTAGATAATAAATAAAACTATGGATGTATATAAATACTTGCTCCCTGAAGGCACTAGAAAGTGATCAAAAGCAGGTAGATACTGGATGGAGTCAACATTTGGAAAAAAAAAAAAAAAAAAAAGCACAGAGTGAATTTCTAGTTTTTAGAGGTTTTAATCTGAGAGCAGGCTCCAGTCTGCTCTGAATGCAGTAACTAAAACTCTGATATAAAGCCTATGGCCTTGCTATTTTCGAGCAATTACAGTAATTCTGAGGAATCCTAGGAAAACAATAATAACAATAGCAGCAGCAATAGAACCGGAGAAGAAAATGTCAAAAGCCTGTGAATAAACTTTGTCAAAATCTCTTAACAGGCCCAGAAACACGGACACATCTAGAATTCTCTTGCTGAAACATGGAAGCAAGGAGTAGCTTCCAAGCAGCCCAGCTAAGCCTAAAAAAATTACATTGAGATTTGAGCTTTAGTGGAAACAGAATCTAAATTTGTATACAGCTCCTGTGAACTGCCTGCTTAAAAACAAATCAATATTCTGAGCATCATCATTTAAGAATATCTACAGTATATCATTCCCAATGTCCAGATTGTAATCCAAAATTATTGGATATATGAAGAAACAGGAAAATATGACTTATTCTGAAATAGAAAGATAATTAATGGGGTTGACACCAAGATAACCCAGATGTTGTAATTTGTAGACGAGGGTTTTAAATCAGCAATTGTAAGTATTCTCAAAATTGGAAAAAATATGTACATGATGAATGGAAAAAAACAGAAAATATCAGATAAATAGAAATTACTTTTTAACACACATAAGCTAAAACTAGAATTTTAGAATGCAAAAATACACTATCTGAAATTTTAAACATTGACTAGATGTACTTCGCAGAAGAGTAAAAATGACAGATGTGTCAAAGAACTTAAGAAAAATAATTGAAGTGTTTAATCTGAAGAACAGAGAGTAAATGATTTTTAAAATATATAACATATGTGTAATTGCAGTCTCAGAAATAGAGGAGAGAATGAATGGTGCAGAAAAAAATGTTTGAACAAATAGCAACTGAAATGGTAAAAGACAAACATCACCTTCTCAGTGAGGTCTTCTGGTGCAGACTAAATGTTTGCATTTTATTCCCCAAAATTCATATGTCAAAATTCTCACCTATAATATGATGGTATCTGGAGGTAAGGCCTTTGGGAAGGGATTAGGTCATAAGGGTGGAGCCCTCATGAATGTGATTAGTGTCCTTATAAAGGGACTCAAGAGAGCTGTCTTGTCCCTTTCCTACCATGTGAGGACACACTCAGAAGGTGCAGTCTACAAACCGGGAAGCAAGTTCTCACCAGATGCTGAATATGTCAGTGCATTCGTCTTGGACTTCCCAGCCTCCAGAACTGTGAGAAATAAATGCTTGTTGTGTAAGCATATGTTGTTTTTTGTAGCTGCCCAAATAGACTCAGACACCTTCTCAGACTACTTTTTGTTAGATTACAACCTCTTTTCTTCCCAATATTGTATATCCTCCCTTCTGCCTTTTCTCTATATCACTTATCTCCATCTGATATACTAGATACCATACTGGGATTTAAGGTCTACAAGAATGAGTATTTTAATACACGTTTCATTGTTATATCCTTAATGCCTAGAACAATACTCACCATATGGTAGGTACTTAATCAATATTTGCTGAATGTCAAATACATGAATCTCGCTTGTATTCCTAAGCTTGAATGCAAAATTTCCAAGCATCATCACTGAGTGTATGGTGCTTGTACTCAAGTTGACATTCACTCTATGAGCAAGCGAGTATGGGTAACATTTTTTTTCTCTTCTGTTTCCTAAGTGGTTTTTCAGAGCCCATCACAGTGTAATCAATGAACTGGGAACTGTTTTCTGAATTCTCTCTGTGTAGTTTGAATGTAGACAGGAATTCACCTGAGCACCTGAATTCATTCCAGTTCTTGTCTGTGCATTTCCCTAAATTATCTTCTGTGGCAGAAACTGAACTCTTCAAGGCACATATATTTCACATTCAAAAACACATTCCTAATATTGTTTTACATGTATCAGAATTCATCGTGTGTCAGATAAATCCTGGAAAGCAGATGAGCACGTATCTTAGATGATACCTTCCTACTGTGACACCACTCTGTTTTCCCCTCAGATATCTAAACAACCAGAGCAGTAACACTTAGGTGACATTCACTGTGTACCCTCCATCTGGGTTGAGATGAACAAGTAATGGGGCTCATCCACTTTGATGTTGTAAAGGACTTGCCCTGAGCAGCATTGTAAAGGAGGCACAGTTTGACTTGGGTGTATATTCACTGTGTGTCAGTCTTGACCTGCAGTGCACCAACATATTCTTCATGAGAAGGAAATTATCTATAAGTAACCCAGTTACTTCCTGGAATATAATTTATACAGCCAGGCAGTCTCTTTCCTTTTCCTTCATTCTTTGCTTCTTCCACAAAAATGTATTAATTGTAGGCTTTATGCCAGACTCTGTGCTACACGGAAGTGATCCCTGCCCTTGTGGAGCTTAGAGTTTCATGGGGATCTAGGAAAATAACTGGCCAATCAATATATAATGCTATCAAGTATCATAAGAGAACTAGAAGCAAATGCTATGGCAGCTAGGAAGAGCCATGTGACCTAATTTGTGGGAGCAGACGAGGCTTTCTGGAGGTAGCTAAAGCTGAGAAGATGAGCAGAAGTTAACCAGCTAAAGGCAGAAGAATAAGAATGAAGAAGAAATTTATGGTATACATACAGGCAGAGAAGCAAGAAAGTCCTAGATGTGCCCAGATCACTGTTAGTGACTTGCTGTGGATGGAGATTATGGTGTAGAGGTGAGAAGGAGCAGAGAGAGAAGTTGCAGAAGAAATAGGGAGTCATACAGGGATTGGAAGGTATTATTAAGGTATTCCATCATATCCTGAGAGCAAGGAAAGTTAATGATGAATTTTTGGCTGAGGAATGATGTAGTCAGGGTTTATTTCAGAAAAATTATCTCATCATACTGTGTAAAATAGATTTGTGGAAGTGCTGTGGGAAACTGGAGGAAGAAGAGATGGAAGCTGTTGGACCAATAAAGGTCAGACATTATAGAGCTTGAACTACATAGTGGGGAAGGAGACTAGAGAACAGATTTGAGGGATCTCTGGGAGTCTTCTTTAACCCCACAAATCAATAGAGACTTAAAATTAATCTTGGCCATTCCTATTCAAAGGCCTAAAACACAAACGCCTGAAGGTTATTGTCAAAAGACTGCCACTGGTCCATCTTACTTCTAGAAGGAAATTAAGGGGGGATTGGAAGGTATAACTGATGGAGGATTGAGTCAACCCTGAGGACCAGAGCCCAGAAGGATGCTAGAGAGGCTTTTACTCATCATGCTGGAGGGGGAATCTGTATTTGACAGACGGTGCCAGGTGAAGGCAGAGTTGCCAAAATGCATCAAGCTCCAGGAATAGAAATCAGGAGCCAAAGGGGTGAAGTATGAAATTTAAGATACTGAGCAAGAGAAGAGAGCATAGAGTAGCTTTTCTAAATAAAAGGAGGAATCTAAAGAAAAGGGAAAGCGTGTAATGGAATGAATGTTAGAGACCCCTAAGTAATATGGTTTTGCTGCATCCCCACCCAAATCTCATCTTGAATTGTAGCTCCCATAATTTCCACATATTATAGGAGGAACCTGGTGGGAGGCAATAGAATCATGAGGACAGGTCTTTCCTGTGCTGTTCTTGTGATAGTAAATAAGTCTCACAGGTTCTGATGGTTTTATAAAGGGGAGTCCCTCTCCACATGCTCTCTTACTTGCCACCATGTAAGATGTGCCTTTGCTTCTCTTTGCTTCCCACCATGATTGTGAGGCCTCCCCAGCCATGTGGAACTATGATTCCATTAAACCTCTTTCCTTTATAAATTACCCAGTCTCAGGCATGTCTTTATAAGAAACATGAGAACAGACTAATATACCCCTAAGCCAGACCATAGCTGGCATTTTATGAAGAGGCAGGGACTTGCTATTGTACTCCCTTCAGCTTGTGTTGCTTGAGCTTCTCCCATTTCCCTCAAGAGACTGGAACCTAGGGGTAAAACCCTGACCTTTACTTCAGCCAGCCAATGGGTGCCCTACCTCTACTCAGCTGACCAAGGAGTATGCTGCCTTCTACTTCAGCTAATGGAGAGTGCCCTGCCCTTTACTTCAGAGAGAGGAGGAATATGGATTTTGTTGTTTTCATCTTGTCAGTGTCAATTCCAGACATCCATACTCACCCTGTCTTGCCTTGTTTTCAGAAGATTTCTCTCAGTGACCCAGTGTGGTCACTACACCTATTGTTTATAAAGCTGGCATACACCTCCTCAGAGCTAAACCCTCACTCACCTGTGAAAACACACTCCTTTTGTGTGTTTTTCTGGAGGAGCTGAATTGGCTTTGTCATGCCACTCTGCAGACATAATCATAAGACGTTGTTTCATCAATATTCTGATTCATATTCCTGAACACTCTACTCTTTGACTCCTCAGCCCTCCTTTGCTCAACATCTTGCTTTGTGTGATGTGTGATGTGTAATTGTGCCCAGGAGCCAAGGCTTTCACTCTCTTTTCTGCCCTCTCTTGCTTGCTTTTGGTTTTCTTCAGGTAAGAAAACACAAAATTCTGGTCTTCTGGAGAAGTGAGCATGGTTTAACTTTTACAGTGTTATTTTCATGACTTTGTGATCTGACAGAAGTCTAAACAGTTGAATTTATTTTCTGATTGAGAATGGAGATAGGATTGATGCTTAGGACTTTGGTCATTCCAAAATAATCCTTACATACGAAAAATCAGGAAATATGAAATCCACTTTAAAAATGTGTGATTTTCCTAAATGCCAAGAAAAAAATATATGGCTGGCAACCCCAAGGGATCATACCCAATACCATACCCAATCCTGTTTCTCTCAGCCTAATAATACAGTTCCTCTCAGTCCTCTCCATAAGAATCTTGGGATGTAAATAAGTTACAAGATGGGAACTGCACACCAGTCAGTGTCCTGTTGCTATTTACTGGCCCAGTTTCAGTTCCTTATGACATTCAGAGTAAGATAATGAGCCATATTGTCCTTTCATTAGATGTTTAATGCTTTTGGAAAGGAGTAGGGAGGATCAATGCAAGACTGTTATAGCTTTTGTTTTGCTTTTGTCCTTATTGTTACCTCTTGTCCCTACCTCTCTTCTTAGGTCTCTATATATTCATTGCTACTTCAATCAGAGGTTAAAATTTCCCTATGGATATGCTTCTAGGCCAGAAGAAAAAGCTGTTTTGTCACTTTAAGGAAGGTGCCAAAGTGAAAATGAGGAAATGAAACATGAAAATCCAGAATAGAGTCACATTGGCTATATTGAGAGGAAAATATTCTTTAAGACTCCCTGAGGTAGCATATTTAGGATGTATCTGTATCTGTATTCTTCTATCTATTCCAATGCTTACCCAATTGCATATGTTTCTCTGTATAAATGGTCAATTTATATAAGAAATTATGATAAGAACAATTTATTTCTCTGGGGCATTTTGAACTTTTATTGAAAAATGTAGCTTTTTTTCTTTTTAAAATATTTTAATGTACTGCATAGCTTAATGATATGAACATGAGAGGAAAGAGATTTAATTTTTACACTTAAGAGATTCATTTTCCTAGAATTTGATGCATTATAGTGAAATGAGAATCATTTAACTGCATACTTTAGCAGCAATATAAAAATTCTAAAAATGAATTTTCTGACACAAAAAAGTACATCCCAGTAAAATTGCTCTTATGAAATTAACATTTTTCCTTCCTTAAATGAAAAATATATGAATAATCTGTTCCAATTTGTAAAAACTAAAACAAAGATTTGTTTTAAATTGGGATCACTCAGAAATAAATTTGGATAATTGCAATATTTGTGGTTATAGAGACATTTCAGCTTTCCATTTGCATTTTAGTTTCATCTTTTTTAATCTCTCTTTTTATTTCTCTTATATGTCAAAATATCAAAAAAAAAAAATCCAGTAAACTAGGAAAGTAGAATAGATTGAAATGTATAATCTATACTTCCCTTTCACCCCTAATTAATTCTTTATAGACTTTGGGGTGGTGAAAATAGGAAAAGAAATAACTTTTGTCAATGGAACTTCTGCACTAGGCCTTGTGCCAGGACTTTCTCAGATTATCCCCATTCAGCTTCACAATTGTTTGTTGGATCTTATTATTTTTACTTTTCATCTGAAGAAAGTGCACATCCACACAACTGTTAGGGGAAAAGCTAGGATTTAAAACCATGACTCTCTGACTTCAAAATGTGTCCTCAATACTGTATTGTTTTATTCCCTTCTATCCCCGGTTTTGATTCACCAAAAGTTAATTTACTCTTCAGAGTGAATCCGAATTTAATGATCTCCAAGGGACATCAAAATTGTTAAACTCTAAACATCCTTCATAAAAATGGCATTAAATGTGAAGTAATACTGAGGGAATTTTTTCTTTTATTTATTAATATTTTTTAATGTGGACAAAAACTTAATATTACTAGCATTTTCCTAGAAGTACAGCTAACTAGGGAAGTGAAGGATCTCTTCAGGGACAACAAGCCACTGCTCAAGAAAATCAGAGAGGACACAAACGGAAAAAGTATTTCATGTTTATGGATAGGAAGAATCAATATCATGAAAATGGCCATCATGCCCAATGTAGTTTATAGATTCAATGCTATTCCCATTAATCTACCATTGATGTTCTTCACAAATTAGAAAAAATGACTTTAAAATTCATACAGAACTAAAAAAGCCCAAACAGCCAAGCCAATTTTAAGCAAAAATAACAAACCTGGAAGTATCATGCTACCTGACTTCAAACTATACCACAAGTATACAGTAACCAAAACAGCATTATTCTAGTACAGAAACAGACACATAGACCAATGGAACAAAATAGAGATCTCAGAAATAAGACCACACATCTACAACTATCTGATTTTTGACAAACCTGACAAAAACAAGTAATGGGGAAAGGATTCCCTATTTAATAAATGGTGCTGGGAGAGCAGGATAGCCCTATGCAGAAAATTGAAACTAGGCTCCTTCCTTACGCTTCATACAAAAATTAATTCAAGATGGATTAAAGACTTAAATGTAAAACCCAAAACTATAAAAACTCTAATAGAAAAGCTAGGCAATACCATTCAGGACATAGGCTCAGGCAAGGATTTCATGACAAAAACGTCAAAAGCAATTGCAACATAAGCAAAATTGACAAATGGGATCTAATTAAAGTAAAGAGCTTATGCATAGCAGAAGTGAGCAGACGACATACAAAATGGAAGAAAATGTTTGCAGTCTTTCCATGTGACAATGGTCTAGTATCCAGAATCTGCAAATTTACGAGAAAAAATTAAATACATTTACAAGAAAAAAACAACCCCATGAAAAAGTGGGTAAAAGACATGAACAAACACTTCTCAAAAGAAGACATTTATGTGGCTAATAAACGTATGAAAAAAGCTCAACATCACTGATCATTAGAGAAATGCAAATCAAAACTATATTGAGATACAATGTCACAAAAGTCAGAATAGCATTTGCTAAAAAATCAAGAAACAACAGATGCTGGTGAGGCTATGGAGAAATAGGAAAGCTTTTACACTGTTGGTGGGAATGTAAATTAGTTCAACCATTGTGGAAGACAGTGTGGTGATTTCTCAAAGACCTAGAAGGAGAAATACCATTTGACCCAGCAATCCCATTACTGGGTATGTACCCAAAGGAATATAAATCATTCTGTTATAAAAGGTACATGCACAGGTATGTTCACTGCAGCACTATTCACAATAGCAAAGACATGAAATCAACTCAAATGCCCATCAATGATAGATTGGATAAAGAAACTGTAGTGCATATGTACAATGGAATACTATACAGCCATAAAAAGGAATAGATCATGTCCTTTGTAGGGATATGGATGGAGCTCAAAGCCATTATCCTCAGCAAACTAATGCAGGAAGAGAAAACCAACCACCACATGTTCTCACTTGTAAGTAGGAACTGAACAATGAAAACATGTGGACATAGGGAGGGGAACAACATACACTGGGGCCTATTGGGGTAGAACGGGCAGCAAGGGGAGAAAGAGCATCAGGATAAGTAGCTAATAAACAAAGGGCTTAATATCTAGGTGACAGGTTGATAGGCTCAGCAAACCACTGTGGCACACATTTACTGTTATAAAAATATATGTATATAGATGTATACTATATATAAAATACTATATATATACATGTATATGAATACATATATATGTAGCATTTTAAAGTAGATTAACAGAGGGAAGCATGTGGTACAAAAATAATTTGTCACTTTCTTTACAGTGGTGCCTGACTGGGAAAACTTATTGTTAGATTACTTTGATTTCTTTAAGTTTTGTTATGCCATAAAGCTAAAAAAAAAAACCCATATAGGAGAAAAATTAGAATATATCAATAAACCACAATCCAGAGGCAGCTAAAGGTAACAATTTCTTCTAGATTTGTATGTATATGTGTAATTTTTTACAGAGATAGTATACTTTACCTACTAGTTTAAAATATAATTTTTTTCACTCAAAAATCTCTCCAATATTCTATGTCACAAATAGACATCCATATTAATTTTAGAAATTAATATCTTAAGAATGCTTCATAGTTTATTTAGCCTATATTGGATGTTTATATTGTTTCCAATATCTTTTATTTATGTAATTTACTGTTATAAGCATCATGTCCATGCATCTTTGCATGTATCTCTGATAATTTTATTAGGATAAATTGCTAAGTGTAGTTGTTTTAGATATGGCCTTGAATATTCTCATTTTTAAATAGTATAAAGGTAATATACTTGGGGGCAACTGTTATTCAGAATTCAAGCTAGTCTGTAGAATGACACTGTTCAGCTCAAAATGGAAATATCAGATCTTTAAGAGTAATAATTCAAGACATTTGTGTAATGTCCCAAGTCTGAATTTTGAATTTTTGACTTGTTGAATTATAGAGGACATTCTTACCTTACAGATGAGGACATTATTATTCATTTATATCTCTGTCATTCCTTAATATGTAAAGTCCTTGAGAGCCAAGATCACATTCTTTTTAACTTTGTATCTTAGAGCCAAGCACCATACTTGACTCAGAGCCCATGTTCAAAAAATGTTCACAAATAATATTTGGCCAAGCACAATGGCTCACACCTGTAATCCCAATGTTTTGGGAGGCCTAGGCAGGAGTATCACTTCAGACCAGGAGTTTCAGACCAGCCTAGGAAACATAGCAAGACCCTATGTCTACAATTAATTTTTTAAAAAAATTAACTGGGAGTGGTGGTGCATGCCTGTAATTCTAGCTACAGGTATTGATCAACTTACGACCTATGCAACTTGACCATTCGACTTTATGACCACAATTTCTAGCCACGACTGCTCCGCGTCTGGCAACGCAAACGTTGCCCAGCTGGGCATATGACAGTGCAGACCAGCTTCTGGCAGCACTACCATCTCTGTGTGCACCATTTCAGCTGTTATCCCAGACTCGGAACAGCAATTTCTGTTTTGTGTCTTGGATATTTTTCATCAAACCCCTCCCAATAAACTTCTTATATATTTCGAAGCAATGAACCCAAACATCGAACGATTTGCAAGGATTGAATGGATGGCACATGATGTGTTTCGTCCGTATCGTGAAATTTATGAAGAAAAAAAGAAACATACAATTCAGACAAAGCTCACCATGTTTATGAAAAAACCAACTCCGGTAACCCCAACTGCTGCCTCAGATGACGACATCAACGATCCGCAGCCAAGCACCAGCGGCCAATAAAATGTTTCGTACATGTTTATATATTTTGATATGTTTTGCAATTGGGAAAATGTTTCCTATGGTATTTTTTACACCTGTATTTTGTATTTTTGTATGCACCTGTATTTTGTAATTTTGTATGTTTTGCAAATTTTAAACCAGTTGTACTGGTAATGCAGTGTTTTACTTAAAGCTGACGAATGTAAAAATAAGAAACAAAATGGTGTAGAGATGATACAAATGGCATAAAATGAACAAAGAAAATTATGATATATAACAATAATGAAAAAAATTATGATAAAATATGACTTAAAGATTTTTATAACATCATTTCACAGTACTGTACATATAGCCTACTCAACTTACGACCAAATCGTTTCACGACTGGTCTGTCGGAGCCAATCGTGGTCATAAGTCAAGCACTAGCTGTACTTGGGAGGCTGAGATGGGAGGATTGCTTAAGCCCAGGAGTTTGAAGTTGCACTGAGCCATGGTTGTGTCACTGCACTCCAGCTTGGGCAACAGAGTGAGACAGTCTATTGAAAGAATGAAAGAAAGAGAAAGAAAAAGAGAGAGAGGAAGAAAGAAAGAAGGAAGGAAGGGAGGGAGGGAAACAAAGAGAAAGAAACATATAAAGAAATTGTAAATGAATAAAAGTTAGGTATTGAATGGCTAGCATGTTTGCTAAAGGTCAAATGGTTAGTTCAAGATAATGCTGAAAGTTGAACCCATACTGTTGATTCTGTGCTTCTCATACCAGTGCCTCAGCCTGGAGTCCCCCAGTAAGGAAAGACTGACACAAAAGTGTATGGGCTACTACTTATGAGGGAGTGCCATCCCTGGAAAGCAGGAGAGAGGGAAAGAGAGAAGGAGGCAAGAAAGGAGGGAGCACAATTAGGAGGCTATGTTACCAAGAACATCATCCTTTGGTATCTAGGGCTGCTGATTGCTTGATATCATAGGACCATTTTTTTTCTGGGAGGGTTTATGAACAACAGCAATTCAAGATACTCTATTAGTAGAAGAAAGACAGACAAATTTATCTTACAGCTGCAATCTCCCATGAGGCATTAATCCATAGGTTGTGCATATGTAGGCTTTGAATGAACTCTCTGGAATTGGGAGATGGGAGATAAGACATATTGTTGGCTTCTACCTACTAATGTCAGCTCTTTTGGGAGTTGGGGTGAAACAGGTAGCTAAGGGGTCAAGAAACAGAAGTGGTTGAGCAGATGTGATTAGTGCCTACAAGGTGTCTGATACAACTAACTTACACAGTCATTCTCTTGGTTAATAAATGTTAAACATATCTTTGTATATGGTGATGAGTTAGTGGTGAGTGTGTACTCAAAAACTAGATACAGTCCATGTTCTCCAGGAACTTACAATTTTAGCTTAACATAGGCTGGTCAACCATGTCTCCTTTTTGTTCTCAGGTGTATTCCCAGATCTTTCTTTACTGTACCCTTTTTTAAGAGAACTATACTCTTGTAGGTTTGGCCAATGAAGACAATGAAGGAAATTTTAGAATGGAAGTTACAGTGGTGCCATGTCTAGCAGCAATGGAATTTCCTCTGGGGTTCTACTTCCCTCAAGGCAGCCTGTGGCTCTGGCTCCATAATTGGGTCAACCTCCTGGTATCCTCTTATTCCCAAAGATGCTCCAGCCTTAGGAGTGGTAATGGATTCCTGCTGTTACACTAATCTATGGATTGCCTCACTGTCCCCTAATTTTTTAAAGTTCTTTCATTACCTAGTCACCAATTAGTGAAACCAATTCCTTCTCCTTATGACAGCTAGAGTGGTTTCTGCTTTACTAAGTGGACCTCAACAAAAACAGATCTTCCAAAGGAAATCAACCAATGACTCCTAATATTTTCATTGATTATGAAATAAATCATAATCTGTTAATATAATATGAAAAAGGGTGAATATTTTGCTCCCCACCAATTCATGAAAATCATCAGGGTAGTAAATTTTTAATGTAGACCTCATCATTAAAATCATATTTTATTTGAAGCCACAAGGAGTTACTGTAAAACTAATCCAGAGGGATGAGCATAATCTTGTCAGGATGGACATTTTCTTCATGAAAAGAGAACATTATTTCTGCCAGGAGGTCATTAGAAACCAAACACATATATTGAAATGCTGACTCTTACTTTAATTTTGAAAGAGTGCTGCATATGTAAACTGATAAAAGAAATAAATATATATTATTTTCTCTTTGACTTTCCCATGCCTTCATTTCCTTTTTCTGAATAGGAGGATAAACATGAAAGGAGAGATATGGAAAAGGTTTTTCAGGAGGTCAGCTCTCTCTTCAGCCATTATGCAACATCAAATGATCTTTATGAATAATACAGTGCAGCATTTGCACAGCTGAGCTATGCTGTGTGGTCTTAGAAAAAAAAATTAATGGTATCTGAAATTTGCATAAACTCTAAGCAATATCAATATTATTGCAATCATTATAACCTGTATTCATATTCATTATGTGTGCTATTAAGTCCTTTATACACATTATCTCATGAATTGTCAAAATATCCTATAAGCTCCATATTATTGGCCCTATCTTACAGATGTGTAAAGCACGAGAGGTGAAGTAGTATGCCCAGTTTTACTGAGAGTAAATAATGGAACTGGATATTAAATCCAAATCTGTAAGTTTAGAACTCCCTACTTCTTTCTCCATACAGTACTATGCTACTATTTTCACTAAATAATTTTTTTTTTACTTTAAGACCTTAAAAGTATAAGCAATTACTGATATACAGACTATGATATTTTTAATAAACATAATTTAATTTTTTATGTTTCCTAAAAGTAGAGTATGTGAATTATTTCTCTCGGCTGTTCTCTTTCATACAGAGAAATTCATAGAATTATGAAATACAGTGAGTCCATAGAGAATATCTAGTCCAACCTCCTAATTTCACAGATGAAAAATCTTAGGTCTAGAGGCAGAAAATGATTCGGGCAAGAAAACTGCTACCTCTCAGCATCTTCATTTGCAGACAGGCATATGGTATCCATTGAGGCTTAAATGGGGGAGAGAGGAATGGCAGGTTTAAATGAAGCCATCTGGAAGTTACCACTTGCCAAATAGAACAGATGGAAATTTTCTTTGACATGCAGCAAGAGACCCCAACATGGGCTTCTTCTGTCTGTTCCCTTGGGAATTCTAAGATATAAGGACTTTTGGAGAAGGTCGAACCATTGAGGGTTCCAGCATGTGCAGGTCCCAATAGGCTTATGTTTAGGATGGTTAGGAAAATATGATCAACACCCACAAGGAAAAGTTATATCCTATAATTTCTGAAGGCTCTCCTAGATTGAGATGACAGCTGCGACAGGTTGGTAAAGAATCAAAGTACAGTTTCCAGTTCAGTCTTGGGAAACCGATAAAGGAAGAGGGAGTGATTTTTAAGATGATTGTGTGAGATATTCTTTTTGACTCATCCCATAAGGAGATTTGCCTGAAAAACTGAAAGGACAAGTCAAATATTACAATCCCAGGAAAGTGAAAAATAAAGACCAAGGAAAAATGAAGGCAGAGCAAACGAAATAATTTTAGCACTGATGATTAAGGTTCGTTTGAGCCACAAAAGAAGAAGGATAATTCACCAGAGACTAAGAGACTGAGGGAAAAATGAACAAGGACCCCAGAGGGGGCAGGCTTCAAGGACTGACAAAGAATCAGGAACCCAGAGAACAGCATGTTCAGCCTTCAATTTCTCTCTCTCTCTCCCTCCCTTACTTGCTCTCTCTCGCTCTCTTGCTCTCTCTCTCTCTCTCCTCTCTCTTGCTCTCTTGCTCTCCTTCCCACATAATTTCACAGTGGACTATGCCATCCTACTGATCCAGAGTTTATACCATCTCAGCTCTAGTCACAAGAACAAACTATCTGGCTTTCTGTGAATCAGTATCAAATTCTAGGACAGCGTATTTGATCCTTGCTCCAATCACCTATCAAGAAGGAGGTTGGACAAGTGAGAGTAGACATTCTAAAAGAAAGGGAGTTGTTTAAGCAGACACCTTACAATGTCAATGGCAGCCAGGTTTTTGAAATTGAAACTGGATCACAGCAGTAGCTAATGGGCTCTTGGTAAGCAACATAGATAGATTGAGAATTAATTTTATCTTGATTAGTCATTTATCTTGCAAGTCATTGTTTGCAACTTTGATACTTAAGACCATTTTGTGGCAAGTTACTTCCATCTAGCCTTTCCCCCACTTTCCTATCTCAGGACAAAGGGATCTGTCGTTGTAAAATGGGGCTGTGTTTTGTGGAGAGCAGCCATCTAGCCTTTCCCCCACTTTCCTATCTCAGGACAAAGGGATCTGTCGTTGTAAAATGGGGCTGTGTTTTGTGGAGAGCAGCAATCTAAATACAAGGATTTTGTGTCATAATACTCAATGTACAGTAGTGGCATTTTCCCTTTTTTCCTATGATACTATTTTAATAATAAAAGTAAATATGTTTATCACATAATGTTTGGAATTGAGAATCATGTAACAAAGAAAATAAAATAATTCCTAATCAGGTATAGTCATTTTTAAAACAAAAATGATTTGAATCTAATTCTAGGCTTACAAGCATTAAACCAACAGACAAAAAGAATGTTCTTAGATTTTGAGAACCCAATTCCCTGTGTGGTAATAAGAGACATTTGATTGGATAACAACGCTTTCAAGTACTGATAGCCTACTGACTGATGTGTTTTACTATTGCCCAATGCAGCACAAATCCTTAGTATGTAGGTGCTGCCTTTGTAAATATATCAGCTGCTGAGTGCATTAAAATGCACTGAATTAATCAAGTGTGACTGATGGTCTTAATTGATGGGGGAGACACAGTAACCTTTTTCTCAAAGCAACTACATCATGTAATTACGGAGAAAACTGTGTAGCATTTGTTAGTTAGACTAGACACCTCTAATGACATTAGCCAAGCAAACGGTATTATTATCTCCCATTTTAAGATTTAAAAATCTGAGACAAATATCACTTAAATAGGTAACAGCTCCAAGGTCATACAAAATAATTAAGAGCAAAATCAGAATTTAGGTCTCTTTAACCCTAAACTCTATGTATTAACCACTACAACCCACAAACTTTCTGACTGGGTTATAGTTTATGTAGAAATAAATAAAATATTAATAGCTGGTTCCAATTTTTACATATTTCCAGGGTTACTTATAGGTACTGAAGATAAATTAACTCTAGAATGTAGCTCCATTGCTGAAATAAAGAAATTTCATGAGTTGTATTATGGGCTTGAAATGATATCTGAAGCTAAAGAAAATAGGAGAAATAAGTCATTTAGAAGAAAAACTATTTTTACATAAAGTCAGCATCCAGTTTTGATAAGAAACAAAACTATTTTAATTTGTGCTTTTCAATGAGAAACAGAAATAATCTCATCATGATCAAATCAAATATAATACAGATTAAAATAAGCATAAGCATAGCCAGAGTATCAAGATAAGATCACTTACTTTTTATATAGCAACAAAGCTATTCAAATTAGAAATCAAATCATATATATTAAATTAAAAATATATTTACAATGATTTCCTTAAACAATGTTCTTCAGCTTAAAATGCTTAAATTTGTTTCTGAGATTAGCCCTTTATTCTTAAAAAGCAGGTATTAACATTATTTATTATTTATTATTTTTCCCATTTTAAGATGAAGAAAATAAATGAGGTTTAGTCAACTGTCCCAAGTCACACAAGTAAGGAACCATCTCACTATGCTTCATATGGTGTTGATACCTATGTCAAATTGAAATATTTTCTAGGAATAAGTCAGATGAATAAGACGCAATTAAATGTTCTCCAACTTTTGTCATCAAAGTGTTTTCTTAATCACAGTTGTAGGAAGGACTAAAAGCTTAGAAAGAGCCGTGTGTGTGTGTGTGTGTGTGTGTGTGTGTGTGTATCTGCATACACACACACACATATATACACATATACATATATGTGTGTTGGTGTATATGTGCGTGTGTATATATATACATATATATACACATATACACACACACACATATATATACACATATACACATACACACACACACACACACATATAATGGAAACAAAAATAGTGAGTTTGAACTAATTGGCCCTCCCATCACTGTGCCAATCTCTGAAGCCCCTCAAGAACAGTTTAAGAATATTTCACGTAATTTATAATTTGGTTTGTTGCCATTCTTATCTTTTAAGAGAAAGAAAAAAATATATAATCAGGGAATGGCCAAACATAAAAAAATGGAACTCTGATCCACAATATGAGCACCCAGCCCAGGAAACCAACCCATTATCTAATAGTAACCATCCCAGGAAGCCTGCCTACTACCTACAAGTCAGGCTTATCAGAAGTCAGACCACTATATCTAACAACCATCCATGAAAGCCAAATGGTAACTCCTATAATAATTAACTGACAGCTTTCCTAATTTTAGTCCCTGTTTCAAATTTAGGACCAGCCAGCGAAAGCCAAATATGTACCCCTAAGCAATTACATAGGAAGTCCCACTTCTAGTTATACTGCCTTCATCAGGATAAGAGATTAGGATTAGGGGCTGTTCATGACAACAGCCCCTAATTGGGACATACCTGAAACCTTTCCTCTATTCCACTATAAAGCTTTCTTGCTACTCTTGCCTGCCTTTGAATTTCTGCCAAAATAGAAGTGATGGTTACTGATCCCTTTGCTATAGCAAACTGAATAAGTAGTCTTTTTATTTTTCATATAGCAGGTCTTTTTAAAAACATTCTACATAAGAAAAGCATTATTATTTGTATAAAAATTATACACAATTACTATTTTTAGAAAACTTCAAGCAATAAAAGAGAAACAAAAATCTAACCACCCAAAGATAAACATCATTGCTATTAGGTGAGCATAATAACAGATACATATTTTTGTCTACAGATAAACAAAAGAATGCATGGGTAGATAAATAAATGAAAATGATTTTTATGAAATGGCATCCAGAAATTTATTTTAAATTAAATGCATTGAATTAATTTTATTATAATAAATAAAAACAAACTCAAATGAAAATAAAACAGTTGATCATCCAATAATTATTTCCTTTCAAAACATATATATGTAAATATGCTTATATTTACATATGTGTATATATAACATATTTATATATGTATTTATATGTGTATATATTCACACACATAAATATATGTATATATACACATATATAGATATATATACACACATATATATAACAAATATATATATTTGTTACCAATAGATTGTTCTAAAGGTAAGTAAAATATTGTGAAAAATAAGATGTGGCAGTCATTTTTTTTAATTCAAGACTTCAAGTTTAAATAGTACCAAATTCCTGCATGCTATGAAGAATAGGAAAAATTTGTATTTACGTTTCTTCTTCCTCCATTTTCCCTTACATTCTTATATTGGTTGTTTATATTAGCATGTTTGTTCTTTCAAAATTGGTAGTATTTACATTATTTAATATAAAAACATAATGGCTGACATTTATTGAAATCTGCAGATTCCAAGCACTACTCTAAGGCCACCTGCCTGCCTTCCTCTCTCCCTCCTTTAAAAAATTTCTTTGTTCTTTCCTTTCTTCTTTTTCTTTAATCTGAGAACTGGACCATACTCATTCTTGGCTTACAACATATTATATTTATTGGCTTGTTCAGGCTTTTTATATTTATCATGTAATTTAATATTCACCAGGATACTTTTAGGTAAGTATTATTTTCGCATCTTACAGATGAGAAAACTGAGATACCAATTGGTTGCGTAAATTGACCAACATACATTTAATAAGCAATGGAGCCACATTTTGAACCCATTCCAATCTGTTATCAGAGTTTGAACTCTAAATTTCTGTAATATAGTCATAGTTTCCACAGTTGGTTAGGTTTATTTTTATCTTTAAATGAATTTATACAGTTTGGATTTGTGCCTCCACCCAAATCTCCTATCAAATTGTAATCCCCAGTGTTGGAGGAGGGTCCTGGTAGGTGACTGCATCATGGGGGTTGATTTCCCTCTTGCTGTTCTTGTGATAGTGAGTTCTCATGAGAGCTGGTTGTTTAAAAGTCTATAGCACCTCCCCGTATGCTCTGATTCTCTAGTTCTGTCCATGTAAGACATTTCCTGCTTCTCCACCACCTTCAACCATAATTGTAAATTTCCTGAGACCTCCCCAGTCACGCTTCCTGACAGCCTGTGGAACTGTGAGTCAATTAAACCACTTTTCTTTATAAATTACCCAGTCTCAAGTAGTTCTTCAGAGCAATGTGAGAACAGACCTGTACCCATTGCCCTCTTCCAGTACTTTACTATGTTTCTCCATTTCTGGATTCTTTATTTTGATTCAGTTCTTAGTTTGCTGCATTTTATTGCATTGCATTGAAAGACTTTTTATAAAAGTTCAGTGACATTGAATTCTTTTATTTTTTTCTTAATGTCTAAGAATATTTGTGAGCTGCTTTTCTACTCCTAGAAATATGAGTCATTTTCTATTTCCCTTTGGACTTTACATACATTGTTCAACTGTTCACGTTTCATTAACAGTTTTATTAGACATTTCCTATTCAGAGGATGATCCAAGATGGCCGAATAGGAACAGCTCTGGAGTGCAATTCCCAGTGAAAGTGCAGAGGGTAAGTGATGACTACATATTCAAATGAATTTTTACTGTCCACAGACTAGGAGATTCCCAGGCGGAAAAGTGCCACGAGTCTCCAGCTTGGCTGTTTCAGCTGGTGCAATGGGCCTCTGCACAAAAGCTTACACAAATCTGGGCACTGTTTTGACTGGCACCTGGAATGCCTGGGAGACAGAGTCACCCATTCAATTGAAAAACAGAGGGCTGAAACAGGGAGCCAGGTGATCTGGCTTGGCAGATCCCACCTCCACAATGACCAGCAATCTAAAATGCTCTGGATTGAGAGTTTCACCACAAGCACAGCTGGACCCAGGATGGTCAAGCTCTGTGGGGGGAAGGGCGTCCACCATTACCGAGGCTGTCAACCACTACCGAGGCAGTCCGCCATTACTGAGGCAATCTGCCATTACTGAGGCAATCTGCCATTACCACAGCAATCTGCCATTACAGAGACAGTCTGCCATTACTGAGGCAGACTGCCATTACTGAGGCAGTTCTAACTATACCCCTATAAACAAAACCACAAGGAAGTACACACAGCAGCTGGGCAGAGCCCACAGTAGCTCAGCAACACCTCTGCTAGCAGACTGTGACTAGGCTACCTCATTGCTGGGCAGGGCATCTCTGAAAAAAGGCAGCAGCACATCAGGAACTTATAAATAAAGCCCCACCTTCCCATAACAGAGCACCTGGGAAAAAAAGGTGGTTATGAGCTCTATTTCAGAAGACTTAAATGTACCTGCCTAGCAACTCTTAATGGAACAACAGAGCTCACAGCTCAGCACTTGAGCTCCTATAAGGGACAAACTGTCTCCTCAAGCAGCTCCCATATATCCAAAGAGACACCTCATAAAGGAGAGCTCAGGCTGACATCTGGCGGGTATCCTTGTGGGACAAAGATAACAGAAGAAGAAATTGGCAGCAACCCTTAGTGTTCTGCAGCCACTGCAGGTGATCCCCAGGCAAGCAGGATCTGGAGTGAACCTCTAGCAGTCCTAAAGCAGAGGAGCTTGATGGTTAGAAGGAAAACTAAAAAAGAAAAATAAAGAACTTCATCATCAACAAAAAGGACATCCAGTCAGAGACCCCATCTAAAAGTCACCAACTACAAAGACCACAGGTAGATAAATCCACAAAGATTGGAAGAAACCAGTGAAAAAGGATGAAAACACCCAAAACGAGAATACCTCTTCTCCTTCAAGGGATCATAACTCCTCACCAGCAAGGGAACAAGGCTGGATGGAGAATGAGTCTGATGAATTGACAGAAACAGGCTTTAGAAAGTGGGTAATAACAAACTTCTCTGAGCTAAAAGACCATGTCCTAACCCAATGCAAAGAAACTAAGAACCTTGAAAAAAGGTTTGACAAAATGCTAACAAGAATAAACAGCTTAGAAAAAAATACAAATGAATCGATGGAGCTGAAAAACACAACACGAGAACTCCACAAAGCTTACACAAGTTTGAATAGCCAAATCAACCAAGCAGAAGAAAGGATATCAGAGATTGAAGATCAACTCAATGAAATAAAGTGAGAAGGCAAGATTAGAGAAAAAAGAGTGAAAAGAAATGAACAAAGCCTCCAAGAAATACTGGATTATGTGAAAAGACCCAATCTACGTTTGATAGGTGTACCTGAATGTGACAGAGAGAATGAATCCAAGCTGGAAAACACTCCTCAGGATATTATCCAGGAGAACTTCCCCAACCTAGCAAGCAAGGCCACCATTCAAGTCCAGGAAATACAGAGAACACCACAAAGATATTCCTTAAGAAGATCAACCCCAAGGCACATAATCGTCAGATTCACCAGGGGTGAAATGGAGGAAAAACTGCTAAGGGTAGCCAGAGATAAAGGTCAGGTTACTCACAAAGGGAAGCCCATCAGACTCACAGCAAATCTCTTGGCAGAAACCCTACAAGCCAGAAGAGATAGGGGGCCAATATTCAACATCCTTAAGGAAAAGAACTTTCAATGTAGAATTTCATATCCAGCCAAACTAAGCTTCATAAGTGAAGGAGAAATAAAATCTGAACAAACAATTACTGAGAGATTTCATCTCCACCAGGCCTGCCTTACAAAAGCTCCTGAAAGAAGCACTAAACTTAAGAAGGAACAACCAGTACCAGCCACTCCAAAAATGTGCCAGATGGTAAAGACCATTGACACAATGAAGAAACTTCATCAACTAATAGGCAAAATGACCAGCTAGCATAAAGATGGCAGGATCAAATTCACACATAACAATATTAACTTTAAATGAAAATGGGCTAAATGCCCCAATCAAAAGACACAGATGGGCAAATTGGATAAAAACTCAAAACCCATTGATGTGCTATATCCAGGATATCAATTTCACATGCAAAGATACACATAGGCTCAAAATAAAGGGATGGAGGAAGATCTACCAAGCAAATGGAGAGCAAAAAAAAAAAAAAAAAAGTAGGAGATGCAATCCTAGTCTCTGATAAAATAGACGTTAAACCACCAAAGATCAAAACAGACAAAGAAGGGTATTACCTAATGGTAACAGGATCAATGCAACAAGAAGAGCTAACAATCCTAAATATGTATGCACCCAATACAGGAGCACCCAGATACATAAAGCAAGTTCTTAATGACCTACAAAGAGACTTAGACTCCCACACAATAATCGTGGGAGACTTTAACATTTCACTCTCAATATTAGACAGATCAATGAGACAGAAAATTAACAAGGATATTCAGGACTTGAACTCAGATCTGGACCCAGCAAACCTAATAGATGTTTACAGAACTCTCCACCCTAAATCCACAGAATACACTTCCCTTCAGCACCACATCACACCTACTCTAAAACTGACCTCATAATTGGAAGTAAATCACTCCTCAGCAAATGTAAAATAACAGAAATCATAACAAACAGTCTCTCAGACCACAGTGCAATCAAATTAGAACTCAGGATTAAGAAACTAATTCAGAACAGCAGAACTTTACGGAAAATGAACAACTGGCTCTTGAATGTTGACTGGCTAAACAATGAAATGAAGGCAGAAATAAATATGTACTTTGAAACCAACGAGAATGAAGACACAATGTACTAGAATCTCTGGAACACATTTAAAGCAGTGTCTAGAGGAAAACTTATAGCAATAAATGCCCAAATGAGAAACAAGGAGAGATCTAAAATCGACACCCTATCATCAAAATTGAAAGAGCTAGAGGAGCAAGGCCAAAAAAACTCAAAAGCTAGCAGAAGAGAAGAAATAACTAAGATCAGAGCAGAACTGAAGGAGAAAGAGACACAAAATACCCTGCAAAAAAATTAATAAATCCAGGAGCTACCTTTTTGAAAAGATCAACAAAATAGACCACTAACCAGATTAATAAAAAAGAAAAGAAATAATAATCAAATAGATGCAATAAAAAACAATAAAGGGGATATCACCACCAATTCCACAGAAATACAAACTACCATCAGAGATTACTACAAACAACTCTATGCACATAAACCAGTAAACCTGGAAGAAATGGATACATTCCTGGCAACTTACACCCACCCAAGCCTAAAACAGGAAGAAGTCGAAACCTTGAATAGACCAATAATAAGGGCTGAAGTGGAGGCAGCAATTAATAGCCTACCACCCAAGAAAAGCCTAGGTCCAGATGGGTTCACAGCTGAATTCTTTTGTATGACTGTACCAGGCATACAAAAAGGAGGTGGTACCACTCCTTCTGAAACTATTGCAAGCAATCCAAAAAGTTCCCAAATCATTTTATGAGACTAATATCATCCTGATACCAAAACCCAGCAGAGACTCAACAAGAAAAGAAAATTTCATGCCAATATCCATGATGAACATAGATGCAAAAACCTTCAATAAAATACTTGCAAACCAACTGGAACAGCACATCAAAAACCTTATCCATCACATTCAAGTAGGCTTCGTCCTGGGGATGCAAGGCTTGTTCAACATACACAAGTCTATAAATGTAATTCACCACAGAAACAGAACCAAAGACAAAAGCCACATGATTATTTCAATAGATGCAGAGAAGGCTTTGACAAAATTCAACAGCCTTTATGGTAAAAACTCTCAATAGACTAGGTATCAATGGAACATATGTCAAAATAATAAAAGCTACTTATGACAAACCCACAGCCAATATCATACTGATTGGGCAAAAACTGGAAGCATTGCCTTTGAAATCTGGCACTAGACAAGGATGCCCTCTCTCACCACTCCTATTCAATATAGTATTGGAAGTTTTAGCCAGACCAATCAGACAAGAAAAAGAAATAAAGGGTATTCAATTAGGAAAGGAGGAAGTCAAATTGTCTCTATTTGCAGATGACATGATTGTATATTTAGAAGACCCCATTGTCTCAGCCCCAAATCTCCTGAAACTGATAACTAACTATAGCAAAGTCTCAGGATACAAAATCAATGTGCAGAAATCGCAAGCATTCCTATACACCAATAACAGACTTAAAGAGAGCCAAATCAAGAATGAAATTCCATTCAAAATTGATACAAAGAGAATAAAATATCTAGAAATACAACCTTAAATGTAAATGGGCTAAATACCCCAATCAAAAGACACAGACTGGCAAATTGGATAAAAAGTCAAAACCCATTGGTGTGCTGTATCCAGGAAATGCATCTCACATGCAAAGATACACATAAGAGGTAAAGGACCTCTTCAAGGAGAACTACAAACCACTGTTCAAGGAAATAAGAGAGGACACAAACAGATGGAGAAACATTTCATGTTCATGGTTAGGAAGAATCAGTATCGTGAAAATGGCCATACTGCCCAAAGTAATTTACAGATTCAACACTATTCTCGTCAAGCTACAAATGACCTTCTTCACAGAACTGGCAAAAACCACCTTAAACTCCATATGGAACCAAAAGAGAGCCTGCATAGCCAAGTCAATTCTAAGCAAAAAGAACAAAGCTGGAGGCATCACACCACCTGACTTCAAACTATACTACAAGGCTACAGTAATCAAAACAGCATGATACTGGTACCAAAACAGAGATATAGACCAATGGAACACAACAGAGGCCTTGGAGACAATGCCACACATCTACAACCTTCTGTTTTTTGACAAACCTGAGAAAAACAAGCAATGGGGAAATTATTTCCTGTTTAATAAATGGTGTTGGGAAAACTGGCTAGCCATGTGCAGAAAGCAGAAACTGGACCCCTTTCTGACACCTTACACTAAAATTAACTCCAGGTGGATTAAAGACTTAAACATAAGACCTAAGACAATTAAAACCCTAAAGGAAAACCTAGGCAAAACCATTCAGGACATAGGCATAGGCAAGGACTTCATGACTCATACACCGAAAGCATTGGCAACAAAAGCCAAAATAGACAAATGGGACCTAATTAAACTCCAGAGCTTCTGCATAGTAAAAGAAACAATCATTAGAGTGAACCAGCAACCAACTGAATGGGAAAAAATTTTTGCAATCTACCCATCTGACAAAGAGCTAATATCCAGAATCTACAAAGAACTAAAACAAATTTATAAGAATAAAATAAACAAGCCCATTCAAATATAGGTGAAGGATATGAACACTTTTCAAAAGAAGACATATATGAGGCCAACATACATATGAAAAAAATGCTCATCATCACTGGTCATTAGAGAAATGCAAATCAAAACCACATTGAGATACCATCTCACACCAGTTAGAATGGCAATCATTAAAAAAATCTGGAGACAACAGCTGCTGGAGAGGATGGGGAAATATAGGAACACTTTAACACTGTTGGTAGGAGTGTAAAATAGTTCAACCATTGTAGAAGATAGTGTCACAATTCCTCAAGGACCTAGAAATAGAAATTCTATTTAACCCAGCAATCCCATTACTGGGTATATATCCAAAGGATTATAAATCATTCTGTTATAAAGACACATGCACACATATGCCCATTGCAGCACTGTTTACAATAGCAAAGACCTGGAACCAACCCAAATACCCATCAGTGATAGACTGGACAGGGCAAATGTGGCACATATGCACCATGGAATACTATGCAGCCATAAAAAATTATGAGTTCTTGTCATTTGCAGGGACATGGATGAATCTGGAATTCATCATTCTCAGCAAACTGACACAAGAACAGAAAATGAAACACTGCATGTTCTCACTCAAAGGTGGGTGTTTTACAGTGAGAACACATGGATACAGGGAGGGGAGCATCACATACTGCGGTCTGTTGGGGGGTACTAGGGGAGGGATAGTGGGGGGTAGGGAGTTGGGGAGGGATATTAATGGGAGAAATGCCAGATATAGGTGATGGGGATGGAGACAACAAACCACATTGCCATGTAGGTACCTATGCAACAATCCTGCATGTTCTTCACATGTACCCCAGAACCTGAAGTGTAATAAAATACATATATTAAAAAAAAAAGAAATTTCCTATTCATATTTTAGTTTTCCAAACTTGAAAATTATAGTTCTACAATTCCTTTTTTTCCTAAGAACAATTCTTGAGTACATTATGCCTTGTGTTTTCTCATTATTAAAAATTTCTGCCAGAAACTTATATACTTGAATGATTACTTTGCTTGATAATTAGTTTTGGGTCACAGCTCTGAACATTTACATGAATTTATTGTCTCTGGGTTTGAATATTACTATAGAGTAAGGATGGTTTTTGTTGATTTTTGTATTTGTTTTTTGTTTTTCTTAAACTCCTGCCTGTGTATTTGAGGTAATCTTTTTTACTTTTGGAGATTGAAAAATTTAAGCACAATATATGTTATGTTGATCATTTTTTGGATTGCCCTGACCACACTGGATATTTTAACTTTGAATATACTTCTTATTATACTTGTTAGGTTCTCTGCTTGAGGAGCACAAGTTCCCTAATGATTTTTTTTTCTATCCTGCCTATATAGTATCCTTTAACCATTTTGTTCTCTTCTCCCCTTTTCTCTGCATATGATTAACTCAAATCTTTCCTCTTTAATAATAATTTGTTTTTGATTTCAGCTTATTCTGTTGTTTGGTGTTTATAATTTATTTATTGGCTCTGTACTTTTAATTGCATACTGTTAGTAATTTCATTTTTGAGCTGTTTTTTAAATTATGTGTGATTTTTTTATTATGTTCTTTCATAGCTTAGCACATTCAAAGAGAATATTTTTTTATTTGAATTATTCTTTCTTCCAGACTTGTTTCTTCATTTTGTTACAATATAAAATTTATGTCAATTCAATTGTGTTCATTTTCATTTATTTGTGTTTACTATGGGTAGCTCTGCCAAGATCTTCCATTTGCTCTAATATAATGTAGATAAACTAGCTTTGATCCTCTTCCAGCCAACTCAATGACTATTCTTCCCACCACCCACATGTACCCTGCACTCCTAACTAGCTGGGCTATTGCACCAAAGTGATTTCTTTTCCTATCTTCCCCCCGCCCCGCCTCAGTTTCTTTCTTTCTTCCATTCTTTCTCTTTTTCATTTCTTTTCTTTCTTTCTTTTTTTTTAACCTTAGAGTACAGGCATGGAAAGAGAAGGATAACAACTTATTAGTTCCTTATATTGCAGTTTGCTTTGACAAGAAACTAAACATTTAATATTTGCTGCTTCTTCTGAGATGTTCTCAAATATCCTGTACTATGGTTTTATTTCACTTGCTTGAAGGTATATCCTATTTCTCTGGTAGAATACACTAAGCCTTCAGTCAATTCATTCAAATCAAAATGTAACTTTGGAAAATTCTGTTCTCACTCTTGCCCACTTATCATCCAGTGTGGTATTTACTCTTAGGAATTTGCCTAGACTATTTTTTTCTACATTCCTACGTATTCTTTAGTCTACCTCTCCTCGAATGAGAGATATCAATGAAATCCTCAAGATTTGGAATGTTCACCTTCTTTCCACAAAATAGCTGTCAATGAGCAATGATGGTAGTAAGTTTTAGAATCTGCACCCACTATACCAAAATTTTTTACTTGCCCTGTGGACTACTTCTTTTGAAAGTGATAACATTTGCCCCTTTTGAACTTTTTTATTTCTTGCTTTTTTTTCTACTTTATATGTATATTTTTAGGTGTAGGAAGGAAGAGTGTGTAACGTTAAACACAGGAGCACTGAATGGGAGGGTTATATAAACTGTTGAGGGCAATGGTCACTAACTATTGAGTCAGGAGTAGAGGACTCCTTGAGAGGTACAGAGTTTTTGAAAGAAGTTAACAACTGCCTATGCCCTCCAAAAATTGTCTGCTGGCTGAATAAAAATAGCACTTATGTATTACTATATTTCAAATGAATTCAGGTGCTATTTTATGGTGAATAAAATAGAAAGTAATTTAAATGCATTGCTGAATTCTTTATAGCTTTTTGTCATTATGTGTATAGGTGAGGCAATATAGTAGTATGAAAAGGCTGTAGACAGAATGCCGTGTCATTGTGTAACCTTGAGAAAGTTATTTAACTATTACTGTGCCACTATAAAATGAATTAAAATAGTATTTACCTCGTACGGTCATTATGAGGCTTAAATAAAATAATACATGCAAAGCATTTGGCGTAGTGCCTGACACCTTATCAGCACCCAATTTTAGCACCTACAGTCGCAAGCCATGGATACTATCATATGATGATCTAATGATTAGTTAGAAAGGGATCTTCTCATTTTAATGTTGCAAATCACAGCAGGGCAAGATCAGCTTGAAGCTTTGGGTATGACTTGTCTGCTTCTATTATGTTAAGCCACATAAATGCTACAAATTGGAAGAAAATGTATTGAGCGCTCCTACATAGAAAGAAGTGTGATGTCAGTTTAGCATGTAGCATGCATTTGGATGCATTAGATGTCACAGCTTGATTTCCACAAGAAACAGATGCTGATGTGAAGAATGGCAGGAAGAACTTCATTTGGAAGGCTGTCAGGATCAACACTTGTGAAGGAAAAGGGAAAAAAGCAGGATTGGGCAGAGGTAGAAGTTGGGCTTTGATACCAAGAAAGCCACAGCTGATCTGCACAGGGAGCTTGAAAGTAATGATGACTCACCAGTGTAGTCACAAGTTGTGAAAAAAAAAAGAGTTGGACCTTTATATTTCCCATATTGACCAGTCATCAGTTGCAGGCTGCCTCTGAAGAAACTGACACATCTTAGCCTGCTTGTTGTCTTTCTCTTTTGTTTCCTCTGGTCGAGACTAATTTCTGTCAACAGCTGAGAACCAGTCAGCTGTGGGCAGCATTTCCAGCAGCTGGGGGCATAAGTTCTTCAGATCTGAAGAGGGATCTTGGTGTGCATAACAGAGTCCACCACTGCATTAGTTATAGCATGATCTTTAAATGTCATATATTCCTGGCTCAAAATAGTTCTGTAATACCATTTAGAATAAATTTCAGAACCAGTTTACTACCTACAGTTTAAAAAATCCATCTAATTACCATTTTTATTATATATTCTTAAGTCATGAAGAAAGTAGACAATGAAATATATTAATGCATTCTCTAGTGAGAATATATTTTGATATGTGTTTGCATAGCTGTAGGCATTTAAAATAGATATCTATTGCATTTAATCTGATCAATTCTGACCATGTATGTTTTAAAACTATATATACATATATACCTATATACATATTTAAATACATATGTGTGTATATTATCAGCACACACATATATTCACACCTGCTTTGTGAGCAAGTTTGATTTTTGCACATTCATGTGAGTGATGTTTTTCCAGGGTCAGTGTCAGGCACTATGGGAAATATAAAGAACAGGAAGCCAGACAGAATTTAAAAAACTAAAGGAAGATAAAACACGAGCACAATAATTATTTGTAGCAGTTCACTTTAAACAAGTTGTGTGGCCTGATATGAACTTGACAGGATAGGCAGAATAGTGGTGTAGTACAGAGCACAGAGTGTCAGGTCAGGCTGCTTGGGTGGAAATATCAGCTCTGCTACCTCTTTGCTCTGTGACATTAGGCAAGGTATTTGACTTTTCTTTGCCTCACTTTTATTATCTGTAAAGTGGATTTAGTAGTACCTATACCCTAGAGTTGTTATGAGAGCTACATGAGCTAACATATGGCTATGATCTATGTCTGTGATCCAGTGCAAGATCCAGTCTTTGATACAATATAAGAAACTTAATTTTATTTTTCTTGTAAAAATCAGATCAATGACCTATTAGATAGGACCCTTCCCTACCTGATAAAAATAAAACTGAAATTCATTTTTTTGTGTGGGGAACCTAGGGTCCTGAAAGAATCACAGTATTTAAAGAGTATTTGTAGAATAGCATTTGGGTCTGCAGTGTATACTAGTCACCACTGTTACCTGTGCTTTATCTACCTCCATCAAAGGGGCATTTAGATTTTGGGTGATGCAAAGGGCTGCAGTCTCTAATCCCTGACCACCACAGGTATATCTTGCTGTCATTTTTATCTGAGACCTACTTTATTAGTTTGTTCTCCCATTGTTATAAAGAACTACCTGAGACTGGGTAATTTATTTAAAAAGAGTCTTAATTGGCTCAAGGTTCTGTGGGCTATACAGTAAACATGGCTTGGGAGGCCTCAGTAAACTTACAATTATGGTGAAAAGTGAAGGAGAAGCAGACATATCCTACATGGCTAGAGCAGGAGAGAGAGAGGAATGGGAAGGTGCTACAGGTTTAAACAACTAGATTTCATGAGAAATCACTCACTATCACAAGAACTACAAGGGGGACGTCTGTCCCCATGATCCAGTCACCTCCCACCAGGCCTGCCTTATCCTCAACAATGGGTATTATAATTACACATGAGATTTGGGTAGGGACACAAATCCAAACCATATCAGCTACCATCTCCCTGTTTGTAGAAGATGGAGCAACACCTCATTTCCCCATTTCTTGTGAACTTCCCAGACTCCTACCCTCCCGTTTGCTGGAAAAACTCTCAATACCCTTTTCCAAAAGCCAATTCACTACCTTTCCTAACCCGATATCTCCTCTCTAAGATCATCTAATTTCATATTCTCTTATAAACCTCGATTTTTCTGGAAAAAAAAAGTTCAAATTGGAACTGATCTTTTGAGTACACTTGCATTTTTCCCATGTCTGGGAAAAGGGAAGACAAAAACATTGCTATATTCTTAGGCACAGAAGTGTACCTTATTTACAACAGTGAGAATAAAAGGCAAATTAATATCCCAATGCATTTTTCTACCACATACAGATTGCACTATGTGAAATAGGATGTATATCTTCCCATTTAACTTTTAGTTGCAAAATAATATAAAACCCATTGCCTGTGAGAGTTTGAAATAGAGTTTAAATAGCTGCAAAATTTGAAAGCAGTAACTTTAGCAATCTGCTGTTAGAAAGGAGTGAAATATCAAGAGCAACTTTTTTCCCACCTTTTTTCTTATATCTGTTTATCAAATTGTCCACAGATCATAGGTGTTCAGTTTTTTTTTATTGAGAAAACAAGTGCATTCTTTGAAATTATATTGCTCCCACACCTATATCCCATTTCCTAAGCATTTTCTCCAGTCTGTTAAGATGTTCAGATATGCTTCTGTCAAAATGATGCTGTTACATTCCCAGAGATAGAATATTGAGCAGGCTGAATGTGCACTCAAAGGAATTAAGTGTTTTATTGAGTGATAGGAAATGAGGGACCCTGCAAAATCATATTTCTGAAGACAGTTATAACATCAAATGAAATCTTGAACTGCCCAGATACTATTCGAGTGGAAATAAGTTGGAAAATGATGACAATGTTTAGATGTTGCGGAGAGGAGTATTCTTAATAGAAAAGACATGATGGAATCCTAAATATTTAGCTGTACCTTACAATATGATTGTCACACCAAATACCTTGGTAAGCACTTGAAACACTGCATGAAAATAAAATTATAAGTTTCCTGAATAACTTATTCAGAGGGATTATTTTTAGAAAGAACTTACTGAATGCTACTAGGGGAAATACTGTTCTTATTAGTCTCTGGTCATAACATTCTTATTAACCTGTTAATGCATAATGTTTCGTGTGTGAGTTTCCATCTAAAAACACTTTATTTAATGTATATTGCCTATTCATTTGCATTGAAATAACAACAGCATTATACCTCATGCCTGAGCAAAGCTAATCTAACACGTATGTTTTCCTCATAAGGCACATCACAACCTACTTGGGCTTAGGAACATTAGATAGAACTTCAGCATTATTCTTTGGGGCCATTTTAAACAGTAGAATCACTAGCAAAAAGTAGAAAAAAAAAAAAGCAAAAGCCATGGCACTAAATAGACTGCAAAAAGGACACTTATTTACAGCATGAGTGCTTAAACAGGAAGGCAGCTCATTGCTTTATTTGACCTCAGCTTGGAACATACACATTGGGTGACTTAAATTTTTTGCCAAACTGTACATGTCCATTAATAACCATGAAGGCAATACATGCATTAATATTGGGTCTACAGGTAAATTTTAGTGAGCAGGCAAATTGGAAAAATATAGAATCCATGAAGAATAAAGATCTACTGTACTGGGAAATAAATATTTTTTGGGTCACCGGTGCCCTAAAGGAACAACATAATCATAATTTCTTAGAGGTTGAATTATTTGAATATTTGAAGTTATTTTAGATTTGGTCATAATTTTTTAGTTAGAACACTAATATTGAGATCAATCTTACCACTTTATGGATAAGACAGATCAGTCTTATTATGTTATATATAAGAAAGAAACTCTAGAGAGGTAAGGCAGCTTTTTCAAAATTGCATTATAAGTCACACAGTGGCAGAACAGGACAAAATCTCTTGATCCTAAGCCTGTTTCTCTTTCTACTACATCTCCTCATATAATGTATGTGCACTTTTAAAAATGTACTGTACATTGTAGAATGCAGAGATTGATATTTTATCAATGATTATGCCAATTTCTTGTCTGAATTTATCTTTGAAAAGTGGGGAGTTCAGCATAGCAAAAGCAATGAATATTGACAGTCAATCTTGACAATTTCACTATTTTCAGTGGCAAATCTCTGAGTCTAATTTTTATGGCTAACCAAATCACGGATTCACCATACCCCCAAAGGTATATGCTGTCTACATTTACACAAACAATTTTTAGTCTTCAGCATGTACTATGAGTAAAGTCAACCAAGATGATTTTTAAATGGATTGTTCAAATGATAAAACTACATTTAAAATTTTATAGTATATGCAGTATCAAACACTAGAATTTCATTTTCTAACTTTTTTTTGTACTATATGTTCATTATGATTCAGTCTAAAGCGCTTTAGAACAGTCAAATAACTCAGCCTCTGAAGAAGAAAACTGTGGTTGTATTACTTCTCTAGGGTACTAGTGATCTAAGAGGTGTTTGATAAAAAAAAGTAATAAAGAGTATAAAATATGTCTACTTTAAAATTAGTTATAGTTTCAATAGTGACAGGCTTATTCTAACAGAGATGACAGACAGAGAAATATATAGACAGAAATATAGGTCTCTCAAATATTAAAACATATCTAATAATTTTAATAATATATTTCACTGGAATGTCTCTATACCCAAGACAACTTACATTTTTATCTGTGGGATTAATGATTTTCAATTTGTTCTCAATTTGCTGCAGTAACCAGTGATCAAATTTTAATATTCCATTGAGTTCAAGTCACTAATTATTTAAAAAGGGCAGAGGGAGAGAATTCTGTTAAAGAAGCGGTTTGTGAAACTTTAACTATATTCTGGAAAAGTCAGAAATATCTCTTTCTTAGAGTCTTCTTTCAAATTTGATGACAAGTATAAGTGGGTTCTATTGCTTTCTCTAATGATTTGGCATGAATCATTAACTGTCCTAGGACTTGAAATATTTCTTGCACTAGGAAATTGTGGATATAACTGATAGACTACTGGCCCAAGAGTCAAAGAAACTGGAGACAAGAGACTACTAACTTGTTGGGGAAAATTCTGTTTGAAGTTAGGTGTGAGTAGGTAATGAATAATTATCCATTTTATTTAAAGCCATGATTAATTCAAGCACAAAGAGTGATTTTTTAAAGAGCTGTGTTCCAAAAATAAGTTGTTATAATAATAATGTAGAGATTGAAGTAAGGAGGCCAGATTTAGAGTTTATAATTTGATGATTATGAAATCTTAGATCCTATTCCCTACAGCATAAATGTTGGCAAAACCTAGTGTCTTGCTAAATGAGAGCTACTCAGCATTTCAACTTCTGGTTAAAATACAGACCGATAATATGTTTTAAAACCATATTGAAGTCCATTCCTGAATAACTTTAGTGTTTCTTATTTTAATTACTAAAACCAAAATTTACATAAATAAAAAGTAATCTCAACAATGAGTAAATGAAATTAATATCCTAAGAAAGAGCATGGGCTTTGAAGTCAGGCAAAATTCACTACCAGGCTGGTTGGTCTTATGATTTCTCTGGGCTTCCTCTGTAAATTGGGGCCACAATCTCTACATCATCTTGTGGTTATGAATTCTAAATGAAATAATGTCTATAAAGTATGTGGCACATGTATGTCATCTATTGCTGCATTAACGAATTACTCTTAAACTTAGTAGATTAAAACAGTGAAGATGTGTTATCTTGCTATTTATGGGTCAGAAATCTGGGCCTGGGTTAGCCGAGTGCCTCTGGATTAAGTTGTCTCAGGAGGTTGCAGCCAGTTGTTGGCTGAGTCTGAAGTCTCATCTGAAAATGTTACTGGAGGAAGATATTCCTTCAAGTGTGTTCACGTGGGCCTCTATTCCTCAGAGATATTGGTTTGTGGGCCTCATATCCTTGTTATCTGCTTACTAGGTTTCCCTAGTTTCTCTTCACATGGACCTTTTCACAGGGCTGACTGATAACATAAAAGGTGACCTACCCAAAGAGAGAGAGAACATCAAATCTAATCTGAGAAGTGACATCCCACCATTTGTACCCAGTTTGATTTACTGGAAGCTGGTCAATAAATCCCACCTAAGAGTAGGATGTGAAAACCAGGAGGGGAAGGGTCATGTACCATGCTGTGGTACCTGGGTTGGTGGTACTCAGGCCAGGCACAGTGCTGAGTTCTCACAGATATGACCTACATTAATAACTGACTTCCTAAGTGGACAAATTATTTTTAATATACCCTGGCCATAATAATTATAATAATAGCAATCTTTAAATGAAGCTTGTTATGTGCCAATCAGTGTTCTAAGTGTTTTTATAAATTTTGAACTAATTTAATCCTTACAAATTATCATGCTACTTTTACAGACAAGAAAATAAAGTTACAGAGAAATTAAGTAAGTTGCCCATAGTCACAGAGCTAGTAAGTGTTACGCCTGTGATATGAACTTAGGCATTTCCAAAGCCTGGAATCTTAAACATTATGCTATACTTCCTCAAAATCAAAGGCCCATAACCTTTAAGAGTGTTGGACCTTTATTACGAATCTGATGGCAGCTAAAAGCCCTTTTCTAGAAAAATATTCAGAGGTATATTTTTTCATATGATATTGGGGGTTCTCAGAAAACCTAAATTCCATGGATGCACACCTGATTTAGAACGCCTGTCTATAATTATCTAACTTGAATAAAATTCAGTCAAGCCTAGATTTGTACATAATGCAAGCTGATACAGTGAGAAAGTAGTAGGTTGCGAGTCAGTAGAATTGGGTTTGGATTCCACTTCAATGGGCAAGCCATTCAACTTGAAGCTACAATTCTTTTATCTATAAAATGGGCTATTTTATACTTTATATATACTTGATACTTACCTATAAAATAAGTACACTGTTTGGTGGGAATGTAGGTTGATACAGCCAATGTGGAAAATATGGAGGTCCCTGAAAAAGTTAAAAATAGAACTGCCATACAACTCAGTCTTCTTTCTTCTGGGTATATACTCAAAGGAGATGAAATCGCCACCTTGTAAAGTAATCTGCACTCTCATATTTATTATAACATTATTCACAATAGCTAAGATATGGAAACAACCTAAATGTCTGTTGATGGATGAATAGATAAAGAAAATCTGTCATATATATACAATGAAATATTCTTCAGTCTTAGAAGGATTCTGCCATTTGCCACAACATGGATGAATCTGCTTGGACATAGACATCATGCTAATCAAAGTAAGTCAGACACAGAAAGACAAATGTTGCATAATCTCACTTATATGTGGAATATAAATTTTTTTCAAAAAAGCTCAGATACACAGAGATAGAAAATGAAATGGATACAATGGGCAGGGAAGGAGGTTGGAGGAGAGGACTGGGGAGATGTAGGTCATAGGATGCAAAAGCGTAGATATACAGGAGGAACAGGTTTAGACATCTAATGTACAATATGAGACTAAGGTTGATAAAATTGTATTGTATTAAAGATTTTCATTAAATAAGTAGATTTTAGTGACTTTTGTCACAAAAGGAATTATGTGAGATAATAGATATGTTAATATATTTCACTATAGTAATCATTTTACTATCTATATGTATTCCTTCACGTCATGTTGTAAATCTCAAATATACACAATAAAATTTATTTTTTCAAAGGAAAAAATATATTTTGAAAAAAAATTGACAGTATAAGCTTTTCTCTATGTAAGCACTAATAATATACTGAGTGTCTTCCTTATAGTACCTCAAGTAATACTTACACATCCTCCACTCTTCCCTGCAAGATAGATAGTATTTTAATCCTGTTTTAGAGATGAGTAAACTGAAATACCAAAAGATTAAGTACCTCATCTATGGTCACCTGCTAAGTGGCAGGGTCAGAATTTGAACAGCGGCAATCTGACTTGGAAGTCCATATTCTTCAATGCTATACACAATCACCCCCCAGGTCTACTGCAAGAGTATAGTAAATATGAATACATGACAATACTCCATAAATTGCAAGGTGTTAAAATATTCCAGATGTATAGTTGAAAGAGAGAGGAGTTGATTTATATCACAATCATGCAACTTCACAACTGTGTGACCCTGAACAAGACACTTATTTCTTTGGGCCTCTGTGTCTTCAACTGTGCACAAGAACAAATAAAAAATGTGATACCTCTAGGGAAGTACTTAGTAACTGATAAAGTATTAAATTAACGTAGGTCCTTCTCATATATATTTATATTTCATCTGATTCAATTGACAAAGGTCTTTAGAATGGATAAATAACATTTCAACAAAACAAAACCTTGAGTTTCTTTTATAAAGAATAATCTCTAGGAAGTGGTAAGCCCAACTCCATTGCTAATATCTCTTGTATTTAAATCTCTCTCTTTCTAGGGGGGGCAGTTTAAGTCATTGAAAATCAGTTTGGGGCCGGGCGCGGTGGCTCAAGCCTGTAATCCCAGCACTTCGGGAGGCCGAGGTGGGCGGATCACGAGGTCAAGAGATCGAGACCATCCTGGTCAACATGGTGAAACCCCGTCTCTACTAAAAATACAAAAAATTAGCTGGGCATGGCGGCGCGTGCCTGTAATCCCAGCTACTCAGGAGGCTGAGGCAGGAGAATTGCCTGAACCCAGGAGGCGGAGGTTGCGGTGAGCCGAGATCGCGCCATTGCACTCCAGCCTGGGTAACATGAGTGAAACTCCGTCTCAAAAAAAAAAAAAAAAAAAAAAAAGAAAATCAGTTTGGTTTCCTTCTTAAATTTTTCTTCATTTACCATCACAGAGAACACTTTTTTTTCTTTTTCTTTTAAGATAGGGTTTCACTCTGTCATGCAGACTGGAGTACAATGGTGAGATCATAGCTCCCTGCAGACTCGAACTCCTGGGCTGAAGTGATCCTCTTGCCTTGGCCTCCCAAAGTGCTGAGCTTACTGGTGTGAGCCACTACACCTGGCTGAGAATGCTTTTTAATCTTAAATTTTTATTTTAAAAGACACTGAATAGCTAAATGCCACTTAGCACAGAAGCAGGATTCCAGCTTGCTGTATGATGAAGCTTCACTACATATGTATTAAAAAGGCAGCATGTGTGGAGTGTTGACAGTGGACTCAGGCTGCATATGTTCAAATCCCAACTCCATTAAATATAGTCTTTGTGACCTTAAGCAAGTAGCTTAACTGCTTTATACCTGCTTGTACATCTGTAAAATGGAGGGTAATGATAGTAGTCATCTCACAGGATTGTAAGGTGGGTTAAATGAGTTTTGTATATGAATTATTTAGAACAGTACTTAACAAAATTCACTAAATATGAGTTATTATATTTGTACAATTTGAAATCTCTTTTCTTCCCATGTCTCATTTTAATATCCATAAAGTGGGAACACTGTTACATTTTATTTCTGGTTAGGATTATAGCACGTTTTCAAGTTGCCAGGAGAATGTTTTAAGCTCTGTAGGTGCTATGGATCTACAAAGAGTAACTGTTGTTCCGTTTTTAAAAGGGAAAAGATAATTACTACGTGTTTTTTTTTTTTTTTTTATTTTCAAGAGGAGCATTAGTCAACAAGGTTTTGTTTTGTTTTTGTTTTTGTTTTCTTAGCACCCACAGAGGTGCAGGCTACTGTGGGATGATTCAAATGCCACAGCAAGCTTAATTCTAGACTGAATTAGAATATTTTTTCCATATCAGAATTTTTGTAACTGCAATACGAGAGCAAGAGAATGTCAGTTTCCATGTGGGTAAGAAAGCCTTTCATAAGAGGGGAGAAATACCAGATATAGGAGATGGGGGAATGAAGGCAACAAACCACCTTGCCATGTATGTACCTATGCAACAATCCTGCATGATCTGACATGTACCCCAGAACCTAAAGTACAATTTAAAAAAAAATATTCCATGGTGTATATGTGCCACATTTTCCCTATCCAGTCTATCGTCGATGGGCATTTGGGTTGGTTCCAGGTCTTTGCTATTGTAAACAGTGCTGCAATGACCTTATGCAGCCATCAAAAACGATGAGTTTGGGTCCTTTGTAGGGACATGGATGAACCTGGAAACCATCATTCTCAGCAAACTGACAGAAGAGCAGAAGATCAAACACCGCATGTTCTCACTCATAGGCGGGTGTTGAATAATGAGAACACATGGACACAGGGAGGGGAGCACTACACACTGGGGTCAGTTGGGGGGAAATAGGGGAGGGATGGTGGGGGGTGGGAAGCTGGGGAGAGATAGCAAGGGGAGAAATGCCAGATGTAGGTGATGGGGAGGAAGGCAGCAAATCACACTGCCACGTGTGCTCCTATGCAACAATTTTGCATGTTCTTCACATGTACCCCAAAACCGAAAATGCAATAAAATGGGGGGAAAAAAAGATTATTTAGAAAAAGGAGACACACAGTATTTTCAATAGAGTACACAAAGAATCTGTTTTGAAATGCCTCTCCCCTTAAAAAAATGAAACCACATATTTTTCTTTGCAGACTATGTCTACAATGGCCCTCTGCTTTATATGTAGTTTAAAGGTATGCCAGGCACCTCCCAGAACAGCATCCCACCAAACCCATTTCTAGTTTTGCTCCCTGATAGGAAACAGCAAAGCTTATAAACATGTTTTGGGTGAGGGTTTTTTCTCCTATCACCACTGAGGACTATCTGAGCCCTCCTGTTCTCAAACCCTCACCTCATAACATTGACAGAGACTGCCTCAAAGGAAAAATCTACTTGAGTTTATAGAATAAATAACTATCTATTGGTAAAAGATTGTGACTAATAGAATCCTGTCATTAGCAAAACTCACATTTAATTAGAGAAGCAATGTGTCATAAAAGTTTCTATGAAGGCAACTTCGTTCTCCCAACATGTCAAATTTAAAATCAAGTAGAAAAGGATGCTTAGGAGTTTTGCTAGTTGAACACAATTGGGCTGTGTGCCTTATTTAACAGCATTACTGATCTGCTATGCCAGACTAAGGTGAACCCTAAAGAAAGGACAGGGAATATATGGTTATTAGAATACATATTGGGGAAAATGCAGAGGGGAGCTAGGGAAGAATTGTAGCATTCTGAATGTAGAATGCATCCAGCCCATCAGGGAATGGGGTGAAAAGTCTCCACATGCCTGAGTGAAATCTGAAACCTAGAAGAGTTTAGAACCAAGGTTCCTGGCTTGTGTCTCTAATGGGTCAAGAAAACCCCATAGCAGAGACCAATAGAAGTCCAAGACACAGCCTGATTTTAGGTAGAGCAGAGCCTTAGAGCTCAGTCATGTCAATGAAGGCGGAGCCATGACCCAAGTAAACAAGGATTGGGAGGGGAGATAGAAAATGTTTCTGAGTAAAATTATTGTCTCTATTCCTTAAAATGGGAAGTATATATAGTAGCCATGGACACCAAGAGAGCCATTGGTTTTCCCATATTAGGACGATAAATGATTTTGCCAGAAATTTAGATAATCTCCCAAGATAAAGAGGGTAAGAAGAACTCTAAATTTGGCTACCCAAAAGAAAAGTAAGACTAAATTTTTGCCTTCTAAGCACAAGAGGCAAAATTTTGTCTGTACATCTAAATTTGGTGTAATAGGCTCTATCATGGAAGATGAGAAAGAAGAAGAGGAGTTCTCACCTCCATGTGTGGAGAACCAAAGGGTACAGAGAAAGGAATTTTGAAATTAATGCACTGTAGATTCTTAGGGCAAAAGTCCTCTAACTTTCATTTCTGTTTTCTCTCCTTACTTTGAGAGACGGCTGGGAAAAGTTACTAGGACAAGGTTGGGTTTGGAAGCCCTGCTGTAAGTTTTGCATGGCCTGGAATAGACTTCCTAGTTTCACAGTTGCCTGCAGCCCAGTTCCATATACTGATTTGCACCTTTTGTGTTTAAAGTAAGATTTATGGCAAACAGCATGACTTCATTTTAAAATCTACACAGACACCAGTGGTTGGATGGGGGTTGATAATTACTTAGAAAATGGTGCCTCTGAGTTTTTAAAGCATTAAGCCCCTTTGTCATTTGCTTACTTATTTTTTATACTCATGGCTGCCAAAGCAGCAAGTGAAATGAAATCAATATAATTCTAAGAAATGAGTTCTGCCATGTTTTCCCTGGCAAGCAGGGGTTATAATGTGTGAGACCAAATATTGAATTTCATCTTTAAATTGACTGACTCAAACAATTGCTTGTTTTATACATAATAACATGTGTTCGTTGACAAGAAAAAGGTTTCTGTGTGTGGGGCAAACAGCCAATTTTAAGGAAAAAATGGAAGAAGAATTGGGACAGAATAAGAACAATAATCTACTGAGATCAGTTTCTCTTATGAGAATCTAAACGTTAAAGAGAAGATCCATCTTTAAAATTGAGATTGAACAGGTACTATACTATGCTAGTTCTGTCAAGTAGATAGTTGGGAGACTGAAAGATGATAGTAGAGAGTGTCTAGAATAGGAGCTGAGGACAGGTGTCTTATATGTTCATTAATTAGGTAAACATAGGTTTAACATACACCATGTACAAGACACTTCTAGGCACTGGGAGATAAAATGTCACTACCCTGGTAAGAGAAACAGACACATAAACAATGAGGATAATATGATCACAACTGGCGGTATTTGGGTGAGATGTCTCTTCAATAGGGAGAAAAGAGAGGGTGGGATGCACTTTGCAGGCAGAGAGGATAGCTCATTTGTAAGATCTGAGGGAAATAATGTAACTGTAATTAACAATACAGTATTATGTGCTTAAAATATGAGCATATATCTCATGCTAAGTATTCTTGCCAAAAAGAAAAAAAAAAAAAACACCTCCAAATCACAGCAAAAGAAAAAAAAGAAAACCTCACACACAAAAGAACACAGGGAAATTTTGGAGGTAATGGATATGTTTAGTAACTGAGTTACAGTGATGGTATCACTGGTGTGTGCATATGTCCCGTATGTCCAAACTCATCAAGATGTATACATTAAGCATGTGCAGTTTTGTTGTGTTTGAATTATACCTCAAAAAAATTTTCAGGAGAAAGGAAGAAAAAATATCTGAGTAAGAAAGTAACCAAGTAGAGCTTTTGAAGGAACAAGAGGAAGTCAGTAAAGCCAGAGGGCCTGGTGTACAATGAGAGGGAAAGATGGGTTAGATAAATCTGGAAGCATCAGCAGGGACTCCAGTATGCAGGATTTTGAAATTTGCTTAAGAACAATAGGAATCCATTGAACAATTTTAAAGCAAGTAAATTGTAGATTGGATGATTTTATAACTTTTATGAATTTTATATATTAAGGTATATTTACATAAATTGAGATATAATTTATATACCAAAAAATCACATATTTTAATAATCTTACTCAATATTTTAGTAAACTTATAGTATTGTGCAACAATTCTCTCAATCCAATTGAGAAGATTTAATCATAAAAATTTTCCTTTAGCATATTTACAATTAATCTCTCTTCCCTTTTCCAGCCCCAGTCAACCACTAATTTGATTTCTTGTAGATTTGACATTTCTGGACATTTCACATAAATGGAATTGTATAATATGTAGTTCTTTGCTTCTTGCTAGTTTCACTTCACATAATTTTTTTTTGTGGTTCAGCCATGTTATAAAATGTATCAATATTTCATTCTCTTTAATAACTGTATAGTACAGTGTATAGATATATCATATTTTGTTTATCCATTCATCAAGTGATGGATATCAAAAGACAAAATTACAACAAGTTTAGTTAAGACCTCAATTGGCTTTATTGTGATTCTAGAATCCAGCAACACTTCATTCCACCAAATAGAGTAAGTGTTCTGATGACCAGAGCAAAAGAGGTTGTTTTAGTGCTTCATGCAGAAGCCTTGTCCAAAACAATATACATCTGAACTTAAAACAATCTATTATGGAATCAAACTTACAACTTAATTTTAATAGTATACATAAAATTTGCTCTCCTGTAGCTCCATTGCCTCCCTACTTGTATGCTACTATTATACATATTATATGTTAGTACATTGTAAGCACATCAACAGAGTTTTATATCTTTTAACCAGGTGGGAGAAGAAAAGTGTTAGAAATTAAAATATATTTATACTATCTCTTATATTTGCCTATGTAATTACCCTTATTAATCTTTCTATTTCTTTGTATTAGAGTTACTCTCTAGTTTTCATTTCACCTAAAAGACTCCCTGTAGTTTTTCTTGTAGAGCAGGTTTGGTAGGGATGAATTTTCTCAGTTTTTGTTTACCTAGCAATGTCTTAATTTCTCTTTAATTTTTGTGAGATAATTTTGCCAGATATAAAATTCTTCATTAACAGTCTTTCAGCCTTTGAACATACTGTCCCACTTCCTTCTGTACTCCATGGTTTTTGATGAGAAGTCATCTGTTAATCTTAGTGAGCATTCCTGTATATAGCCTCTTCTACCTTGATGCTTTCAAGAATCTCTGTCTTTGACTTTCAATAGGCATTTTATGATGTGTATAGGTGTGGACCTGTTTGAATTTATCCTACTTAGAGATTTTAGAGTTTCTTAGATTTATAAATTAATTTTTTTCATCAAATTTGGGAAATTTTGAGCATTATTTCTTCAAATATTTTTTTCTTGCTTCTTTCTTTTTTCTTCTCCTTTTCTGAGATTTCCATTATGCATATGTTGCCATACTCATTGAGGTCCCACAGTTTCTGAGGCTCTACTAATTTTTCTCTAATCTTTTTACTTTTTGTCCCTCCAATCTTTTTACCTTTTGACTGCATAATCTCAATTGACCTGACTTTAAGTTTACTGATTCATTCTTTTGTCAATTCAAATCTGCTGTTGATTTTCATAACCACTTCAGATTTTGTACTTTTCAACTATGGAATATTTATGTGTGTTGATTATCACCATTCTTATACTTTTCTTTAGTTCTTTAGACATAGCTTCCTTTCTTTAACTATATTTATAAAAGATGATTTAAAGTCTTTGTCAATTAAGTCCAACATTTGGGCTTTATCAGAACTGATTTTTTTCCTGTGTATGCATCATACTTTTTCTGTTCCTTTGTCTCACAATTTTAGTTTTTTAAAATTGGACATTTTAAATAACATAAGTAGCAACTTGGGAAGTCCAATTTTTGCTTCACCAGGGTTTGTTGTTGTTGCTTTTGTTGTTTGTTTAGTGATTTTCTTGGACTAATTTTGTCAAGTCTATATTATTTGTTGTGTGTTTTGCCACTGTGTGTGTAGTCTGGCACTGTAGTGTAGTCTTTTCTCAGTTACCTTAGTGGCCAGATAATAACTGGACAGAGATTTTCTTAAATTCTTTGAAGAAATTAGCTGCCTAATCTCTGTAGGATTTCTGTAGGTTTGTTATGGCATACCTTCAATGCTGAGTAAGGCAGTTCACAGCTAAGTCTTAGCTTGTACTCCCTGTTTGAACAGAGCCTGGAGGTTAACCACAGGGAAAAGATTAGAACCTTCTTAGGACCTTCCTGGATATAAGCACATGTATGTGGCCTTATAGATTCTCACAAGCTTATAAACCTCCTATGGTCATCTCATTCCTTGGTTGTTCCCTTTAAGTCGTTTGTGGAGCCTCTTGCAAGTCCCAAAAGATATTGATACTTGAAGCTGCTGTGATGTGAAATAATTGCCCTGATAGTTTTTGACAAATGCCTTAGGAATAGGACTGTTTTCACAGTGAGCTTTAAATTAGGTCAAATAAACATAAACTCTGAGAATGGAGCTATTCAGAACATTTTCAGACAGGTCAACTGGTACTAGTTCTCAGAGTATGTGGCTTTTTAGAAATACCAAATATCAAATTTTCCCCCTTTGTTGACTGCCAGTCTGCTGTATTTTGCAGCTCTTATGGTTGTGAGATTATTGATTTTTAAGGTTGTTGCAGAGCTGGAGAAAGGGGAATGGCAATAGGGTAAGTTAAAATGTCACAAAATTCATTGTTCATACTGAGATTCACTTTTTTTTTTTTAAATTTAGCAAACACTCCTTGGATTTTTGTAAGACTTTGCCTAATATCCTGAATTCTGAGAAAGTTTATTTATTTTTTTTCAGATTTTGCCAGAGTTTTTATTGCCTTTATCAAGGAATAGAATTTTCAGGTTCTTACTCAAATAGGCCAAGAACATGCCTCCTTAATTAAGTCTTTTGCGGTACAGTGGTTTTTCATTTTAATGACATTCAGTTTATCAAGTTTATTCTTTTTTAGATAATGCTTTTGATGTTGTTTTAGAAATATTGTTTTAATTTCTAATAAATATCTATGTGAAAATATTATATAGTTGGATATTTGAATGTGGGGTTCTGATTTGATATCCAGGATGGGGATGTCAATTTTGGAGTCTTTAGTAAATAGATGTGATTGAATGAGATCATAAAAGCAATAGGTAGACAGAGAAGAGAACAGAGTTAAAAGATCATACCCATTGGCATTCCAACATGAAAAGGAAAAGGATGTGAAGAAGAGCCAGCAAAGAATCCCCAGAAGAATTCTGAGAATGGAAATCCAGATAACTGGGGTGTCTTGGCAACCAAAAGAAGAAAGTGTGTGAAGCAAAAAGGAGTGGTGAGGCCTATCAAATTATTTTCCTGGAGCTAATAAGACAAGGTTGGCCATGTCTTTGGCAATATGGCACTTGTTAGTTTTGGTGGGATGCTGGGGCATAAAGAATAAAGAATACAAGGAGACAGTTTGGATTTATTGAGCATACACAGCCATTTTAAAGAATGAGGATTCTCTGAGGCTATAAATTGGGTGAAGAAATTAGAATGCCAGTAAGAGTCACTTTACTTAACTGGCTACTTGTAGTGCTTCTCTCTTGTCTATCTGTATCCTCTTAATTCAAGTAAAATTTTGGAATTTTACCAAATACTATCGTATATATTATGTGATTTGATTATTACAAAAGCCCTACTATGATGGAAGGAAAGTGACAATTATTACCTCAACTTTGCAGGTGAGGAAAGTGAGGGTCACTTTGTGTAGAATCACCTGAAAGAATAGTCTTGGCTGCAGACCTTTTAACATCATCCCACTGAAAACCTGGCTATCATTTTCAGGTTGACAACACTGCAGTAGCATCCTATTATGTGAGGATTAGATTCAAAATTTAGTACTTATGACAAAATTTGAGTAAGGCCAAAATTACTTTTAAAAATCCCCTATAATCACCAGCAGGATATGACTTATTTGAAGTCAAAAGCCATTGACAACTAAGATTTTTTTCTTAAAGTTCTTTTTGCATATATCTAATTCCAGAAAGTTAAATGCATCCATGATGAAACTCCACTGAATTTCAGTAACAATGTTTGAAACCAAGGCCATTATTTATTTTACAGAGGCTATATTATCTAATAATCTATAAACTCCCTGAACTTCCCTTCTAGAATGATTATTCTTTACCTAAATAGAACCTCTGTTGTTCTAAATTTTGGATAAGTTTTAAGAGTTCTAGGATTCAGTGCTTATGGGTATCAAGAAAGCCCATTATTATAAAGAGCTAAGAAATGACCCTCCTATGTTAGCTTTGTTGCTAAACAACTCTTCACAGTACAATTTTCTCTGTCATAGTATTTGGACTTCAGCTAACCCACATATTTTCTAGGAACTTTCACAGGTCTTTGAACATACAGAGTAAAAGCAGAGGATTTACGTATTGATTCCTTGTTGTTACAAATTTAATGGTAGGAAATCTGCCCTCTGACTTAGTTTCAGGTATCTGATGTCTTAAGGATGATATCAGGTATCTGATGTCTTAAGGATGTAAGACAGCTTGGAAAAATTGCAAATGAAAAAAGACCCCCAATCTCACTTTGCTATCAAAGAGCTGTAAGAAATGGGAGTTCAGGAACTTTATTTTCAATGTTTCTAACTTTTTGTAAGATTGTAGTATCTGTGCCATTTTGAGTCCTAAGTTATACTATGGGAATTTATGAAAACTTTTAGTCTTAACAGGCATTCCTAACATTATCAAAGTCTTAAAGCCAAGCATATTTCCAAGAAATCTAAGCTATTTATAAAGGAATAGTCAATTAAATTGATGAAATAAAACAACTAGAAGAGTAATTAAATAAATAGATGATTTTAGCTTTGGAGCTTAACTTTAATTTTTGAACAAGTTTAAAATTGAATGATGTATTGAGTTAGGATACTTTTGCAAAGAGCACAGATTGAAAAATATCCAGGTTTTACCTTTTACTGGTAATTTACTTAAACTTTCAGAATTTAGCTTCTTGCTTCTTTTTTCCTTCTTGTCTTTCTTCCAATGAAATGGGGCTAGTAATCTAGAAGGAAATATTAAATTGTGATGTTTTTTCTCCCACATTTACCTTCTCCCTCATTTTAAAGTCATAGCTATGCTCATAATTTTGCCTCTGGAATGTTTGTAATGTATTCCATAGAAAGTAGAAGTTTTGATAATTATCTTTCTGTTCTGTTGAGCTTTATTTTCTCAGGATTTTAAAGCCATGAAAGATTATGCTAGCATTCTAAAACAGGGAGAGTTGGGAGCAGGTGCATCAATCAGAAATAAGCTGAGCAGGGAGGTAAGCTTCTACGAAATCGGAAAAACAGGAAAGTTTATGCATTCTGAGAAGAGAGGTTACCTGTGCTCAGGGATTATGTTGCTTTTGCAATGATGTCAAGATCTCAGAGAGAAATGGCTGCCATCTCCTAGGTCTCCCAACCCTGCCTTAGCCTCAGCCTAGAGGAAAGCAGCAGAGCAACCTCTCCTGAAGTGACCATGTGGACTGGGATGATTACGGATATCTGAGTGGGCATCAGTATGAATGAGTTATCACCAGATGGGCCTCCCCAAAGCCTTAGTGCTATTTTGATCCTGGTGTTTTACACAACTCTGGGTGGGAAATTCTGCAACAATAACAGGTTAAATCACCTTTCTTTTTTCTTTTTTTTTTTTTTTTTTTTGGTTAAATCACCTTTCAACCCAGGAAGCTGGGGACCACAGTCAGTATTAGATTGACTGGAAATAAATTTTAATAAGAAATTTCTTGCACACCTGATGTTGTGGGCTGAGAATCTGACATATAATATATACTGATTTCCTCTGTCCCTCCTTTCTTTCCTTCTTTTCTCCTTTACTCAGTCCCCCCCTCTCTTTCTCTCTCTTCTCCTCTTCCCTTTTCTTCCTTCTTGGTATTTTTCTGTAGTTGATCTGAATCATAATTGTTGCTGACTTTCTGTACTGATTGGCTTAATGGGTTGGGGCATGATGTCAGTGGAGCAGTGACCCCACTTCTGTTTAGACATTGTTCAGAAAGCTCTGAACAGAAAAGAGAACTATTAAAATGACTAAAGCTGACTCTTCTTTTATTCATTAGTCAAAAAAAAAAAAAAAAAAGAGTCCCATAAATGGGAATCGATTGCTCAAAGACAATTTTACAACTAAGACCGAAAGAGATATGTCCCACAGGGCCTGACCAATCAGAGCACTGTATCTGCTCAAGACAGTCATGGGTTCAAAGATGACAACAAGACATAGGGCACTGATTCCAATGTTCAGGAAAGAACTTTTCAGTAGGACCTCTGGGTCTGAGCATGTTATAAGCCTATAATTGACAGTTGTCATTTTTGCCACCACATGAGAAGAACTTAACCAAAAAGTGGAGATGTTGAGTCTCTGAATCCAGCCTATTTTAAGCTTTATAATCTCCTGAATTTCTTAAGTACATTAGCCAATATAAATTGCCTCCTCCACTTTTTTCCTTAAACTATTTTGAGTTGGGCTTCTGTCACTTGCTTTCAAAAGTACCTGAATAATACAGAAATCACATCAAGTCAGGGAATGACTTTAATCTATAAGGGAAAAGCCAAGATGCCAGAAGCAATTCAAAGCATTTGTAGCAGAAAGGATGGTCACGGTAATCACATATTTTAAATATTTGTCAGTAGCGTATCTATCCTTGTTTACTTGTAAAGGCTTCCTTTGGGGATCACTCTGTAAGAATAAAATGGAGTTTCCTCTGCTCTTCTGCAAGTTTTGTAATTTCTGAAACAGGAATTATTTCCATATAGAAGGCCACGGTGAACCCACGGTGGCTTTCATAGAAGATAATAACTTTGTATCAATCTACAGTTATAAGCAGAAGAATCTTTTTTCTGTTAAGGCTTGTTCCATTTAAAGTTACAGAACATTATATAACACTACACAAAACCTAGATAAAGAAGAAGGGCTACAATATCTGCCAAAGATGTTGCCAGTGCTGTGGATTATTTTACCCGAGAGAAATGACATTTGGTTCATTTACTGATCTTGTTGGTAACTGCTTGCATTAAACCAACATATGCCAATTCATCACCAAAGCCAATTTCTTGCTACGGGGTCATAGAATAGGTGATATTGTTTTGTTCTATGAGGGAGAACCTTGATAGGCCCTTTCTCCTGTAAGTGCTAACAAACTAATAAATTTACCCTGTACCATTTTGGGATTCAAGAAGAAAGGCATTGTGCTTACTTAGAAGAAAATCAAAATTATTCTTGCTCATGATGACTATGCTTTTTTCTGATAAAGAAAAAAATAGAAGAAAATGTTAATCTTTAAAACCTAGTGCATTTTTTGTTTTGGCTTTTGTATTAGTTGAATCATGGTATCGAGTGACAGCAGGTGGGTCAGGCAAGTTTAAGCAAGAATGGGAAACTCATTAGAAGGTTTAGAAATAGAGAATGGACAACCAAACTCTAAGAAGGTCAGAGGTGCTGTCAGACCTCAAAAATAATTGACATCAGAGTTGATAATTTAAATTTTATTAAATGTTTTTATTAAATGTGCTAATAATTGTGTCTTTTCTTGTCATTTAAATGATTTATATTAATAGACATGTATTACATAGGGAAGGTTAACTTCTACAACAAACAGAATCAAAGAGCATGATAGTTCAAAAGTTAATTGTTACATGACAAAATTAGAGATGAGCAGGTTAACAATGCAGTCTTCCTCCAAATAATCATTCAGAGACCTAGGCTAACAGTCTGTACCATCTTTGAAATATAGCTCCTGTTGTCTTCAGCAAACTAACACAGGAACAGAAAACCAAACAGTGCATGTTCTCATTTATAAATGGAAGCTGAATGATGAGAATACATGGACACATGGGGGGAACAACACACACTGGGGCCTGTTGGGAAGAAGGAGGAAGAGCATCAAGAAAAATAGTGATGGATGCCGGGCTTAATACCTAGGTGATGAAATGATCTGTGCAGCAAACCACCATGGTACATGTTTACCTAGGTAACAAACCTGTACATCCTGCACATGTACCCGTCAACTTAAAATAAAAGTTGAATATAAAAAAATAGCTCCAAGATATTGGCATCATTTCCATTCCAATCACTTAAAACAGAATAAGATCATGAAATAGTTCTTTGCAAGATGTAGTTTGAAGTGGCACATGCCACTTTTGCTTACATTTTACTAGCTAAAATGTAATAATATAGCCACATCCAATTGCAAGAATAGTTGGGAAATGTAATTTCAGTTTGGGCAGCTAATTTCCAGCAGCAAATAATATACCACAGATAAAGGGACAAGAATTTTTAGTGGACAGCAGGTCATCTCTACCATAATGTCCTAGTATAGACACATCCTTGACTTTTAGGGATGAACCACACTTGGTTATAATGTATTTTTCTTTTAAGATCCTATATATAAAAAACTGGCATTACTATTCATAAGTGATTAAGCTTGTAGTTTTATTTTTCTATACTAAATATTTTATATTTAGTTATTTGTATACTTTTGCCTTTATATTAAAAAATTGAGGGAAGTTCTGGAAAAGTATAAAAATTATTTCTTTAAGCTTTATAAAAATTTACCCATTAAATATCTTGCCTAAGTGCTTTTATTACATAACTTTTTAAAAACAAAGTTCATAATTGTCAGGTTCACTACTACACCAAATGTCATGCTCAGGGTCAGGTTCCAGCCCTAGCTAAGGGCTGAGGGGAGTGGGTGGATGTGGCACAGGGAGCTGGAAGAACACTCAAGAGATGGTAAATGAGACATGGCTTGATTCAGCATCCCTTTCACAGGGTCATTGTTACATTTATATACCACACAAACTAGTGGCTGAGAGCCACGTGGTGAGTTTCTCTATGTTCTGTCTATGGCTATGATTATAGAAGACACGGGACTGGTGATGGGTATGTCCACATAGTACTGTCTTTCCTATACGAACCCAGAGCCTGAATTCTCTGGCCCTGGTGTGTAAGTCCAGACCATGTGAAATATCCACCCCCACAATATATTCAGGTAAAGGAGAAACATACACAGTTAACAAACGAGGAGCCAAGTGGCCATTGCTAAGATGCAGAGACACAGGTTTCACTTTCAGCAACTGTCCCCCATAAACTTTAATGAATGTAGCTTTTTCCAGAAACTTATCTGGGTTCCCATAAAGGAGACTGCAGTCTGCACCCGCACCTACCAGTGCTAGGACTCACTGTAGATTGGTGGGAGACCAGTAGACTGCCAGTTCCACATGTGGCCTCTGGTCGTCAAGTGCTCCCCCTCAAGCCAGGCACCTTAGCCAGTTCCCCATCAAAGGAAGGGTCCAGTCTCTTCACTCATTAGCAAATAGTCTTTGAGCACAGCATCTAGGTGGGGCTGAGTTGAGCAATAGTATTTTGCGCCCTTTTAGACATTTCCTGGAATTGTTGCTCTGGGGACAATTGCCTCCACAGAGGCAATGGCATCCCATTGGGTTGCCTGTCAGTTTTCTCTCAAGCGACCCCAGCTGTAATTAAATCAATCTACTTCTGCAGGCGGGTCACTGGAGCCCCTTTTGATCTCGTGGGGTGGTTACCTGCAGAGGGGGAACCTGCCCCTTCTTTATGGCACAAATTCCCTGGTCCTGCTGATGGTCTTCTGCCTTCCTGAGGGCAGCCATAGCAGTAGTCACTTCATGTATGCAGCACCCCACATATGGAGTGAACAGCAGCTAGAGAGCCAAAATCACTTGGAGGTGCTGAGCCCAGCACAAGATCCCTCATGTGGGAGGTAAAACATTCATCATCTAGCCCCCAGGTATTCAGATCAAACATAGCCTGCTGCATATCTATCTTCTGGAGTACCTGCACCAGATCAGCATATGATTGCCATTTACCACAGTCTCTGGTATCTCTCCAGCATCATTCCAAACAGTCCGTATGGCTGTCATCAGCCACTCGATTCACATGTGGTCACCTTGCCCTTGTGCCAACCGTCGGCACAGCTGCAGTTGCTGACAAAGGGAGGGGTGAATTGTGATAGAAGGCAGGTTCTCCATCTCAGAAGTGGAGCAAAAAATGGTGTCAGCCCCCTCATCTTAAAGATGGAGTAACCAGGCTGGGAGGCGCTCCCCTGGGTGCTGCCTGCATTGCTCACCTAATGCCCACAACTCAGTGGGGGTGTGAGCAGTATAGGAGGTGTGTTCCACCATTGTGGGGGGTTGGTCCCTGGGGTCCCATCAGCTGCTCATGTTCTGCCTTCTGACAGATCACAGGACAAGCCCATAGCAGAGGAGCCACCTCTCCTTAGCATCAGCATCAGACTGAGTGGGAGTGTCCAGCCTGGAGGATGGACTCAAAGTCTTGCTGACCTCTGTTTCTGACTTCTGCACCAGGCTGTTTATCTGAGCCTCTAAGCACCCTGCTTGCACCTGGAGGTCCTTCACCCCAGGTTTTGCTCCAAGTTGTGCATTTGGGCCCTCATACCCTCAACTTGTGCCTGAGGGTCTCTTACCTGCACCATGTCCCACAGGGACCGAGCATGTACTTCATGTAGTACAGTCAGAAATGCCCATCTACTCTGCCGGTGAAGGTGTGTTCCTTCTTGGTGCTGTGAGCTTCCAGCTGTTTCATTGCCTTCTCCACACTCGCAGGAGACCTGTCCACTGCCTCCCATATTTCCACTGGGGCTCATCCAAGCAGCACCACTGCCACCAGGTACTACAACCCATGCTAAGGTCACATAGCTGACCCAGGAGCCCTTAGTGGCTGAAGATCCAATCACCTCATCCTTCTGACATTGTCAATTGTCATGTTCACGACTAAGCCAAATGTCATGTTGAGGTCTGAAGGGAGTGGATGGATGAGCAGAAAGCTGAAAGAACACTCAGGGAACCATAGTTAGGCGTAATATGGCTTTATTCAGCAGCAGCTCTCATCAACAGCTTCCTCACACTGTCTGTCCTGTCTTGGCTGCTTAGTCTTGTGACTCCCACACACAGCTATGAGGCTAGCTGTCCCTTGCCTTCAGGGTAAGCAGCTTAACTCTTTCTCTGGGCATGAGTGAACTGAGCTGTGTCCTGGCTCTCCTCTGTCCACCTGCAAAAATGGATAGCTCTAACTCTCTCTCGCTTTCTCTGGATGCCAGCAAGCTGAGCCATGCTCTGGCTCCCTCCTGTCCATCTGCAAAGATGGACAGCTCTGGCTCTCTTTCCCTTTCTCTGTGCATGTGCCTGTACAGTGTCAGCAGGGCAATTATACCTTTTACAGACAATAGTGGCATAGAGCCAAGGGATGGCCTTCCCATGTTATGGCTACACAGCTGTGTTTACATTAGACATGGAATTGTGCACATGCACTTCAAACTCACTGAGTCACACTGGCCCAGATGTCGACTGGCCTATCCCTTGACCAAAGCACAGCCATCTTCCTTACAGTAATGTATTGCCTGTTGTTCCATTTTGGATATGTATATCTATATGAGTCATTATTTTCCTATTTCCTGTTTGGGCTCCACTTACAGAACTGGTTCTAAATTCCCTGGTACCCTACAGGCTCCCTGCAGCCACCTCTCTCCTATTGCATCCTTGGGCAGTGAGGAGTCTAACTTCAGCCCTGTCTCCTTGAAACTTGATGTGCTCTTGAACAGGCGATTTGACTTTGCTGTGACTTGATTTTCTTGTCTTTCGGATGGTCTGAGCATACCTGTGCTGGCTTCCCTAATGCTTAAATGGAATAGTCGGTGAGTGGTTGCTTCTTGGATGAGACCTGTTGTGGCCAATAGGTACTGAGGTATTGAAGCTGTCAGTTTAAAACTTGTGAGAGAAAAATGAATCTTGCCAACTACTCAAGTGAGCTTAGAAATGAATCCATCCCCAGTTGACCCTTGAATGTAGCCTTGTCAGAGACCTAGAGACAAAGCATCCTGCTAAGCTCCACTGGGCTCTAGGCCCACAGAAACCATGCAATAATAAACCTGTGTTGCTATAAGCCACTAAAAACAAATAAATAAAAATACTTAAGATTTTCCCCCATGGAAGAGTTCCATTGTTAGGGATCTGCACCTTACAACTAAAGGGATTAAAGAGAATTACCTTCTTCAGATTTCAGACTGTGGCCTGCTTCTGTTTTTTCTTTCTATATTCATATGTATGTTTGTTTAAATCATCCTACCTTTAGAGCAGGAAAAATTACTATTACAGTTTATACAAAGAGAACAAATCTGGTACATGCTAAAGTTATTCATCTGTAACTACCTGACAACCCCAATTAGTTGCTTGCTCCTATGGATTATGAACCTAAAATCCCTTCAACACATCTTTGACCTTTTCTTAGCTAAGTTTTTGGAAGTATACTATTTGTTCCCTTACTGACTGTATATTGCATATAAGACCTTGAGCCAGAGACTATAGAGATTAAGAGAAAGTTTAAGATTTGACCCTAATTTTAGGCTAAACCAATTTTGATGGAAAGAACAACTACAATTCAATTTAACCATATTCAACCACTGTGCTTTAGAAAGCCGGGGATGTGGAGAATGGAGTACGTGTAGAGATAAATAAGAACTGTTCTGTCCTTGAGGGCTTGATACAGGCTTTTGTGAGTTGGAAGGACAATAATTATTACGGACTAAATCTAGCTGGGATAGTTAGTGGAGACTTTCTGAAAGAGGCAACACATGAGCTGGGTTCTAAATCTCAAATGGGATTTGATGGCTGAAGGTAAGGTTAATAAAACAAGAGAAACAAGTGCATTCCAGATAGAAAGAACAGTATAAGCCAAGAAAAACCTATTCCAGGGTAGCAGGGAAGAGTCTGAAGAGGCAAAACAAAGTAAAAGGCAAAGCTCTCCGTATAAGTAACTTCGTAGAGAAACGTTAAGAGTTTGGATTTTTATCTTATTGACTAGGAGGATTGAAAAATGGAAATACCCACAGGGTCCAGGCTAAAAGGGCCAGATGTAAGTGCACAGGCCCCATGGACGTAGGAACAGGGAATGTGAAAAGCCAGCTTTTGCTAATAGTGAGTCATACTATGCAGTTCTAGCTGATTATAGCCAGACTTGAAAGCAACGTCTGTAGGGTTGCCAGTTATTGTGATTGTTTAAGAAAAAAATTTACGTAAAATGTGCTAACTTGAAAATACCAGATTAATTCATTTAATGTTATAGAGCTCAAATAAAACACATTTGTCTCATTTGGAGCTCAAGAGCTTTTGGTGGTGATGGTGGGTAACAATTTTGGTAGAAAAGATGGCTCTGAATTGTATGGTGTTTTAGAAAGATTTGATGCTGATGATAGACTGGACAAAGTAGAGGTGTAAAAGAAAAGAATGCCTCAGGCCAGGCATGGTGGCTCACACCTGTAATCCAAGCACTTTTTGTGGCTGAGGCGGGATTGTTTGAACCCAGGAATTCAAGACTAACCTGGGAAATATGGTGAAACCTCGTCTCTACAAAAAAACTTATTTAAAAATTAGCCAAGCATGAGGATGTACACCTGTAGTCCCAGCTACTTGGGATGCTGAGGTGAGAGGATTGCTTAAGCCTGGGAAGTGGGGCTGAGGTTAGCAGAAATACTGCTACTGCATTCCAGCCTGTGGGTGACAGAGTAAGACCCTCTTTCAAAATAATAATAATACAAATAAGTTGCTTCAGACCAGTTAAACAGGAAGACCTTCTTCAAGTTTACCACAATAAGAAGAGAAATTCAACTCAACTTTTGCTGAATGAAAAGTGGGAGACTTTTTAAGCACTGACATACATTAGTAGAAAAATACTGAAGGAAGTTAATGGGGAGGTCAATCCATGTGATGAGAGCATCTGTAATTGCTAAAAGTTAGGCTCCCATCCCTCCACAGAGACTGGACGATAAGACTGCTATCTTTCTTGATGAGTACATTTCAAAAGGATGGGTCCCAGGTTCTTCAGACATTCCTGGGCCATGGAAGATTTACATATATTACAGCAAAGTAAATATGGCCTGAGAAGGAATTCCTATTTCTAAATTTGAGTCCATGTGGACAAAATGAAACCTAACTTGATACGTAGACAAGATTGACAACCTAACTTGGAAGTGCATAGCTGTAACAGTGGCTGGGCCTTGGCCAATCCCAGCAGCCATACATCAAGCACTCATACACTGTGGAGTGTTCAAACTGTGTTCAAACAAGGTAAATGCCGACCTGTCCATTTACCAGCCAATGGACCAATCACCTTACCAACCAATCCAGCTGTTTCTGTACCTCCCCTCTGATTTCTGTACATCACTTCTCTTTTTTTTGTCTGTAAAGCTGTTCTGACCACAAGGCATCCCTGGAGAATCTGAATCTGCTGTGATTCTGGGGGGCTGCCCAATTCGCAAATCATTTGTTGCTCAATTAAACTCCTTTAAATTTAATTCAGCTGAAGTTTTTCTTTTACCCCCCCCCATCTCAAAGGCAGAGAAAGAATTTACAACTGCAAGTTTTCTAAAGTAACTGCTCTTTGAAAAGGGAGGACAGAAGCCTATAGTTAGAAATAAACTTGTCTGGACTGGACACAGGGCTCATGCCTGTAATCCCAGCACTTTGAGAGGCCACTTGAAGTCTGGAGTTTGAGACCAGCTTGGCCAACATGACAAAACTCCATCCCTACTAAAAAACAAAAAGTATCAGGGCATGGTGTGTGTGCCTGTATTCTCAGCTCCTTGGGGGCCTGAAGCAGGAAAATCACTTGAATCAGGGAGGAGGAGGTTGCAGTGAGCCAAGATCACGCCACTGTACTCCAGCCTGGGTGACAGAATGAGACTACATCTCAAACACACACACACACACACACACACACACACACACACACACACACACACTCACGCACTCAACCTGTCTAGAGTTTAGTCAAGCTGAGTGTTAAGGCGAACTCATTCAGAGGATAAATGTAAGGAAAGGAGTTAGAAACTATGGCATAATCCACATGTGAAGTTCTAAAGTCCAAAATGAAGGACTAACACCTGAATCAAGCAAATTTATGAAAGATCTTGAAATGAACGAAAAGATTACTAGGTACTTTCAGCTGATAAAGTAGGTGTTTTCTAGTGAGCACTCTGCCAATTTATCTGAATGTATGGGTGTTGGTGTCTTTCATTGTCTGTGAGCTGTTTTTCACAGATTTATAATGAAGTTGTGGTTAATTGATTGCAATATAAATTAATCTTCTTCCTAGACCTGGAAATGAGATCTGTAAGAACAATTCATTTTCCTTCCCCCTCTACTCATGTAGTAAACTAGTTTTATATATACTTATAAATTATTTGCATCTACTTATAAATTCATGTTGGCATTTCTTATTGCTCTTATATGTGTGGTTCTTTCATTGGAATTAAAAAGTTATAATATTTAACATGTTTGTTTAATTACATGAGAGTCTTGATTTTATAGTTTTAAAAAACATTTTTCTTTAATATCTCTGAGAATAGAAGGTATAAATATAAGAGATTTAAAAGATAGAATCAATACAACCCAGTGAAAAATGTGGAAGTTAAGAAAAAGGAAAAAAAATGCTGTTGAATTTTGTATGGGGGGCTTGGATGGGGTTGATTTATCATAGATAGAAATAGAGGTAGCAGGAGAAGAGAGGGTAGCAGAGAAGTTTGAGTGCCAAAGGGGGGGGAAAGGCATTCTTTCTTTTACAAATACTGAGCTTGAGAGGAGGTTATAATATGCTGGTGAAAATGTCCAGCATTTGGACATGATGTGATTGGAGCTCCCATTTGAGGTCAAGGCTAGAGGTATCACCTGGGAGTTGCCTTTACATAGGTGACCTACAGAGTGGATGCTATCCCTGAGGAAGAAAGTAACAAAAGGAGCTAAGGGCAGAGCCTTGGGGATTACCCACATTCAGGGTCAGGATGATATGTTGAGGCAACAGAGCAAGATAGATTATAAATAGTGTTTATAGTTTTCCTCAGGAGTAGGAAACGCTTTAATCCTTTTCCTATTTATCTGAGAATTTCATCTTAAACCTCATAAGCTTACTTCTTCTTCTTCTCTTTTTTTTTTTCCATTTATTTTATTGCATTTTAGGTTTTGGGGTACATGTGAAGAACATGCAAGATTGTTGCATAGGTACACACATGGCAGTGTGAGTTGCTGCCTTCCTCCCCTTCACCTACATCTGGCATCTCTCCCCTTGCTATCTCTCCCCAACTCCGCACTCCCCACCGTTCCTCCCCTATTTCCCCCCAACAGACCCCAGTGTGTAGTGCTCCCCTTCCTGTGTCCATGTGTTCTCATTGTTCAACACCTGCCTATGAGTGAGAACATGCGGTGTTTGATCTTTTGCTCTTCTGTCAGTTTGCTGAGAATGATGGTTTCCAGGTTCATCCATGTCCCTACAAAGGACACAAACTCATCGTTTTTTTGTTTTGTTTTGTTTTGTTTTTTGTTTTTGCTTTTTTTTTTTTTTTTTTTTTTTTTTTTTTTTTGAGATGGAGTGTCACTCTGTCATCCAGGCTGAAGTGCCGTAGTGCGATCTCAGCTCATTGCAACCTCTGCCTCCTGGGCTCAAGTGATTCTTGTGCCTCAGCCTCCCAGGAAGCTGAGACTACAGGCATGCACCATCATGCCTGGCTAATTTTTGTATTTTTAGTAGAGATGGGGTTTTGCCATGTTGACTAGGCTGGTCTCAAACTCCTGACCGTAAGTGATCCTCCTGCCTTGACCTCCCAAAGTGTTGGGATTATAGGCGTCATATCCTTCCTTCTATCTATTAACTTTTTCTTCATTCATATATTCTGACCTCTAGCTTTCCAGGATTCATCTCTCCCCTAGTGGTTCTGAACCTGTCTGTCCAATCGCTTGGAATCTAGAAACGTAGGTGTGACTTCCAGAGCTGCCATTTTAAGCTGTGCAACTAAGCACAAGTGAATTCAGTTTGCTGAGCATCTGTTTTCTCATATGACAAAAGCTGACCATGATGCTTTGTCTATATGATAATTGTGAAAAATAAGGTAACATAAGGCACTGTTAGGCACAGCACTTGGCATATAGTAAACGTTCTTTGAATCTAAATATGAATTGCCAGATTGGCTCCCCTAGAATGTCATGATTCATTTGTAACTTTTGCCTACAACTAAAAGATTTATACTTACATCCCATTTATTGGGGAAAGAGCTATTTATCACAATGAAATATAGTGCTTTTTGTATTCCAAGAGAATTAACCTTCCTCCAAATTCCACTTTCTTATTTCATCTCCTTTTCTTTTTTGGCTTTAGTGTATCACAGGAAACTTTTTTTTTCTTGCTTATGCCTGATTTCATGATAGGCTGTCATAAGCTTATAAGCACAGACCCCAAAAAATATCAGGAAAATATGACTGTGTAAAACTAAGTTTCAATCAAATTCAGAACTTGGTTTAATGTGTATTCTTTGTATCTTTTCTCCATGGAAATTTTGTATTGCAAGGAGTAGATAAGTGGTTTGCTCTAAGAGTTTAGGAATGATTAGGTAATTTATTTTCTGCATCTGTCAGTGCCTGCTTTCTTTGTTACATTTTATTCTAAAGTTTTGTTAAATACATATTTATAATTGAAAGGTTTTTATAGTCCATTATTTACCTCTTATTAGCTATTGAGTTCACATGAAGTTTTCTCTAGGAATCTATTCTGAAATCATTATTCTGAAAATAATGCTTCTTTATTTTTTATCTCCAAGGAACCCAACCCAATTGAAGGGGAAAAAGAATGTCTGTGAGATTCTGTTCAATTTCTATCCCTACTCCTATAGTTTCGTCAAGATCAAACAGATTCCACACATTGGCAGCCACACAGAGCAGACACCAAATCAGATGCATATGTGGAGCTGCAATAAAAGAAAGCTTTAGAGAAAGGAAATAAAGGCCTAGCAGGCATGGCTGGCTGACAGCTGAAGAAAGTACTACTATCATTATTAAGGGGAAGCAAGTATACTACCAAGGTTCAGAGAACATAGTATCAAACATTGCATATGGACCCAATTCTGAGTGTCTCATTCTTTTGGTCTTATTGTGAATGGGAGAGCCAAGTGCCTATTTAGAAAATCTATTGACAACAAGATATAATCTAAAACACTTTAATAGTTATTGAGATTTGTCAGCTTCTTTGCGCAAGAATTGTGCTGAGTAGCCCAGCATCTATTGTCTAATTCTGCTTTTTAACTGTCCAGTTACTTTACTTATGAATATCCACCTAGGGTACAATGTTGAAGGAAGCCAGTGCAATCATTAGAAATAGGTTATGTCATTATTGAGTTTACAGTCAAGTTCTTTGAAAATTTTCTTTCATTATATTTTTAAGATATTAATGTAGTTTTATATTCCTCAGCTAGTGGGCTTGCTAAATCTTAGAATGCACATGGATTACTTATAGATGGAGAGCAACTGAAGCTCCTAACTAAATCCCCTCCTTTGTTCTCTTCCCTCCTTCCTTCTCTTCTCTCTTTCCTTCTCTCCTTTTCCCCCTCTTTTATGTAGCAAATATTTACTGAACACTTACTAAGCTCTGGAAGTAGAGTAATGAAAGCCTTTCTGCACTTAAAAATCTTCTAGTCTATGAAAATTAAACAAATAATAAATATGGGTATTTCAGATAATGATCAATGGCATGAATTGTGTGAAACAGGATGCTGTGATGGTGACCGGGCAGTGGGAGTCCTTTAGATTAAGTGGGCAGGAAAGGCCTGTGACATCTGCCTGTGACTTGAATGATAAGGAGGAGCCAGCCATGCAAAGAACTTAAGTCAGGCATACCAGGCAGAAGGAACAGCAAGGACAGTGTTCCTGAGGGTGGGGAGAGCTTTTGTGGTCGTCCTCTGATAAGAATGAAGATTGCTGAAGTCACTTCTCTGATAAGAGTGAAGATTGCTGAATGCTGCAGGCATCGCCTGGCTACGTAGAACCTTGTGAATCTATGTCAGGAGGTTGAGTGTTGGTCGGAATACCAGGGGAATTCATCTAAATGGGAATTGATATGATAGGATTAAAGTTTACAAAGGTAACTCTGCTGTGAGGTGAGGATAAATAGCTTAAGGAATTAGAGTAGAAGCAGAAAGGTGCTTTAAGAAGGCACCTTAAGGAGGTGGTTAGAGTAATGTACAATAGAGATAATGGCCATTAAATTTGGGATGCTGTTTCTAAGGGAGAAGGGTGTAAAGGATGGCAGGTAGGAAACTAGCAATGCTCATTTCAGAAAAGATAGTAGAAGATGAGATAAGGGGAAGGATCTGATTTAAGAAGTGAGAAACAAAATTAACTTGGTTAATCTACATAATTTATGGAGATTGTGGAGTGTTATGACAAGAATAAGATTTCCTTGTAGATACAAAAATCTACCTAGATCTCAATTTTATTTTTCTTCAAATTTCTCACAGATGTCACAGCTGAGGCCAATGATGCCACCTTCCTCCTCCTGCCCTCTCCTCTACAACTCTTGCAGGCTCATCACCACTACAGAGTCTAGGGAAACTTGTAAGTCAGGAGAATTTAGGAAGATGCAGATCTGAGACTGAATGCTAAAGCACCCTTCTAATATATGAGGCTTACATTGCCTTTACAGACTTAGATTGACTGGTATTGTAAAATGAGCTGTCACAAATTTATATTTTTTAATGATTAAAATTCTAAACAGTTTTTTGAGTTTGATACTGTTGTTCATTTTATTAATGAATGGGTCTTAGAAAGAATTTTATTGTGCCTATAGTAGGGGGTCAGAAATAAATACTTCTTCTGACAGATAATTTCAAGTACATTTTAATTGAGGGCCTAAAACATGTATGGCATGACATTTAAGATATAGAAAGGCAGAAAGCAAAAGTGATATTTTTTTTTCCATTTTCAGTGTTGGTAACATTACTAGCACAGCTCCCTAAAGTTAAGTTTGACTATATTTGCTATTCTTACAAATAGCTTCAACTTGACAGGCCAGCTAAATATTTTCCAACAACTTTCCATGCATTCCATTTACACTAAAGCTAATATTGCCCTCACATTTCAATATTATTGTGCTTACAGGAGCATGGCTGAGCTTATTTGATAATGCCCCTTTAAATTCAGTTAATTAAATGGAAAAAATGTAAGTAAAAAAACATTTGTCACTATAGTAAAAAAGTTTATTTGACTGGATTTTTTCTTCTTTTTGGACTGATTGTTTTGGCATTGTAAATCTGCCTTTCAAATTCACCCACAAACATGTTTCTGTGGAAACAGAGCCACAAATAGAAGCAGTGGTTATTGATTTTCCTTTGGGGCTACCACCTGGTTTCTGCAAAACCCCAAAGAGCATGTACCAATTTCCATGTGCATTTTCTGTCCTCTTTTCTCTCCCTATCATTTCCATACCGACATGGGTTTTAAAATAATCAAAGTTATCGATTATTTATCAAAAAGTCAGTAAACTGGCAGTGTGTTAGTCATGTCGGGCTGCTATGACAAAATATTATAAACTGAATAACTTATAAATAACAGATCTTTATTTCTCACAGTTCTGGAAGCTGGAAATTTGAGATCAGGGTGCCAGCCAGGTTAGGTTCTAGTGAGAACCCATTTCTTCATTCATAGACAACCACCATATTTGTGCTGCATCCTCATATGGCAATAGGAGGAAGGGATGTCTCTAGGTCTTTTTAATAAGGAAATTAATCCTATTTACGGGGCCTCTGCCCTTATGATGGAATTACTTTCTAAAAGCCCCATCTCCAAATGCCTTCACATTGGGGGGTTAGGTGTTGATAAATTAATTTTAGGGAGACAAAAGTATCACATCTATAGCAAGCTGATACAATGAAGGCAGGGAGTATAGACTTTGCCTGTTATTTGAGCTGTTTTAATTTGGTCCCAGCTATAGCCAGTTTCTTCTGACTCTGGTTTTTAGGAAGCCCACTCAGGCTCAGGCTAACTCATCGTCTTGGTCAGCCCCCAATGCCACGTCAAAGTTTTCTTCCTCACGCTCCCCAGTGTTCTCTAGCCTCTCCACAACGCTAACTTCCTTGTCCTTTCATCTGGGTCTTCTGCCTTGATATGGTTTGACTGTGCTCCCACCCAAATCTCATCTTGAATTTCCATATTTTGTGGAGGGGGACCCAAAGGGAGGTAACTGAATCATGGGGACAGGTTTTCCCATGCTGTTCTCATGATAGGGAATAAATCTCTCTCTGAAGGTTTTTAAAATGGGGAGTTTCTCTGCACAAGCCCTATTCTCTTGTAGCCATCATGTGAGATGTGCCTTTCACCTTCCACCATGATTGTGAGGCCTCCCCAGCCACATGCAACTGTGAGCTCTCCATTAAACCTCTTTCCTTTGTAAATTGCCCAGTCTCAGGCACATCTTTATCAGCAGCGTAAAAATGGACTAAAACAGTAAAATTTGTACCAGGAGTGGGGAATTGCTGAAAGGACACATGAAAATGTTGAGGTGACTTTGGAACTGGGTAAAAGGCAGAGGTTGGAACAGTTTGGGGGGCTCAGAAGAAGACAGGAAAATGTGGGACAGTTTGGAACTCCCTAGAGACTTATTGGATGGCTTTGACCAAAATGCTGATAATGATATGGACAATGAAATCCAGGCTGAGGTGGTCTAAGATGGAGATGAGGAATTTGTTGGGAACTGGAGCAAAGGTGACTCTTGTTATGTTTTAGCAAAGAGACTGGTGGCATTGTGCCTCTGCCCTATAGATTTGTGGATCTTTGAACTTGAAGACATGATTTAGGGTATCTGGCAGAAGAAATTTCTAAGCAGCAAAGCATTCAAGAGGTGACTTGAGTGCTGTTAACAGTATTCAGTTTTAAAGGGGAAATAAAGCATAAAAGTTCAAAAAATTTGTAGCCTGACAATGTGATAGAAAAGAAAATTCCATTTTCTGAGGAGAAATTCAAGGGGGCTGCAGAAATTTACTTAAGAAACAAGGAGCAGAATGTTAACCCCCAAGACAAGGGGAAAAATGTCTTCAGGGCATGTCAGAGACCTTTGTGGCAGCCCCTACCAATACAGACCCTTCTCTGTGTGTCTTTGCTGTGTTTCTCTTATAAGGATACATTTCACTGGATTTAGAGGCCACCCAGATGATACAGAATGTGGAGCTCCTCATCTTGAGATCTTTGATTACATCTGCAAAGGCCATTTTACCAAATAAAGTAATAATCACAGATTCAGAGGATTAGGACATGGATACATCACTTGGGGGAGGGTGGCATCATTATTTAGCCCACTGCACATAGAGCTATAAATAAACACTATGAAGAAGAGTAGCTGTTAATAACATGATGATAGTAAGTACTTGTTGGTAGAAAAATCAGAGCATATCTCCACTGGTTCTCTGTATGTTTTTGTTTCTTTTTTTCCTTCTCTAAATTTATTTTATTTTAATTTTTTAACTTTTACTTTGGGTTCAGGGGTACATGTTAAGGTTTGTAACATAGATAAACTCATGTCATAGGATTTTGTTGTACAGATTGTTTTATCACCCAGGAATTAAGCCCAATACCAAATAGTTGTCTTTTCTGCCCTTCTTCCTCTTTCTACCCTCCATGTTCAGGTAGACCCCAGTGTCGGTTGTTTCCTTCTTTGTGTTTATAAGTTCTCATCATTTAGCTCCCACTTATAAGTGAGAACATGTGGTGTTTGATTTTCTATTCCTGTGTTAGTTTACTGAGGATAATGGCCTCCAGGTCCATACATGTTCCTGCAAATGATCTCATTCTTTCTTATGGCTGCATAGGATTCCATGATGTTTATGTACCACATTTTCTTGATCTAATCTGTCATTGATGGGCATTTAGGTTGATTCCATGTCTTTGCTATTGTGTATAATGCTAAAATGAACATTCACATGCATGTGTCTTTAAGGTAGAACCATTTCTATTTCTCTGGGTATATACCCAGTAATGGGATTGCTGAATCAAATAGTAGTTCTGCTATTACCTTAATGGAATCCGTCATGCTACTTTCCCACATCAGTGACTTCCACTTGCTACTGTTGTCATATGAGAGACCCTTTTGAAATCTTTATATCACTCATTCCTTAAGGCTCAGCTAAAGTTTAACCTCCTCTATGAAGTCTGCTATATCAATACTGGTGATAATGAAAGCAGCTAGAATTTATCAACAGCTTACTTGTCATAGTATGAGAAGCATTAATCTCTCTATTGATACCCCCACTGTTCTTCCTTCCTTTGACTTCCATAACATTTGTATCTGTACCACCATAAATTCTATTTAATTATATATTCTCAGATATACTAATTATAGGTTATGCATGCAGCCTATGTATAAATTTTTAATAATATATATTATTCATATAGTATTTTACTACAACCATTACTACTATGGTTAATTCTCATTAGCATACTTAACATGGGCCAGGAGCTGAGCTAACTACAGTTGACCTTCAAACAATACAGCACTTAAGGGTGCTGACCCCCACACAGTCAAAAATGTGTGTATAACTTTTCACTCCCCCCAAACTTAACTACTAATAGCCCACTGTTGACCAGAAGCCTTACCAATAATATAGACAGTCAACATATGTTTGGTATGAGATATGTATTAAATATTGTATACCTACTAGAAAGTAAGCTAGATAAAAATATTATGAAGAAAATCATAAAAAAGAGAAAATATATTTACCCTTCATTAAGTGGAACTGGATCATCACAAAGGTCTTAATCCTCATTCTCTTCACATTGAGTAGGCTGAGGAGGAGAAGAAAGAAGAGGGGTTTGCCTTGCTGTCTTAGGGGTGGCAGAGGCAGAAGAGGTGGAGGAAGTGGAAGGGGAGGCAGGAGAAGGAGACACACTCCTCCTAACTTTTATTGAAAAACATCCTCATCTAAGTGGACCCACACAGTTCATACCATGTTGTTCAAGGATCAACATTGTCCTTAAATTGTATCTTTTAATCCTCAAAGCAATTCTGCAATGTGTATGCTTCCAGGATTCTTACTCTTTAGATGAAGAAGTGGAAGTTTATGGTTGTTATTTGCCCATGGCCTATAAGTGACAGAATCAGAGTTGAGCTAAGGCCATCTAATTTTAGAGACCACACAGATGTATACAGTGTCTTAAATACTTGCTGCCATATCACATAAGGGCTAGCCTTGCCTTCTGAAGCATTTGGGTAGATTTGAAGCTTCTTAAGGCTACACCTCTGCTGTTCACAATTGCCTGGTTTTCTGAGTGTTTGGAATTAATGAAAGTTTTTATCTTCTCTTATATTTTAATGTTTCGGGTGATTCAAATGATTACTTGGTCAAAGGTTATTAGTCTGATTTCCCTTAGAAAGCAGGTAATACCTCTTTGCAATGCAGAAGAAAAAGGCTGAAAGACAGCTTAAAAGGACAAAAACTCCTTCCTCAACTTACTTTTGCCCACCTCCCATCTTCTGTAAATTTTCCTTCATCACAGGTAGAGAGTCAAGGAAATTGGCATAAATTATTTTTCTCCTTAATATTGTAAAGGTCATAAATTAGATGGCATCAGTGGGAGACTGAGAACTGAAAAACGTGTAGACTTAACCTGTGATGAAGCACTCTAAAGTCCAAGTAGAGAAAGATAATTAACATGATTGTTAGGGAATTTATAGGCCTGCTTTATTTCTTTTTTTTTTCCCATTTATTTATTTTATTGCATTTGAGGTTTTGGGGTACATGTGAAGAACATGCAAAATTGATGCATAGGAACACACGTGGCAGTGTGATTTGCTGCCTTCCTTCCCATCACCTACATCTGGCATTTCTCCCCCTGCTATCTCTCCCCAGCTTCCCACCCCCCACCGTCCCTCCCCTATTTCCCCCCAACTGACCCCAGTGTGTAGTGCTCCCCTCCCTGTGTCCATGTGTTCTCATTGTTCAACACCTGCCTATGAGTGAGAACATGCGGTGTTTGATCTTCTGCTCTTCTGTCAGGAAGACAGTGTGGCGATTCCTCAAGGACCTAGAAATAGAAATACCATTTGACCCAGCAATCCCATTACTGGGTATATATCCAAAGGATTACAAATCGTTCTACTATAAGGACACATGCACACGATTGTTCAGTGCAGCACTGTTTACAATAGCAAAGACCTGGAACCAACCCAAATGCCCATCGACGATAGACTGGATAGGGAAAATGTGGCACATATACACCATGGAATATTATGCGGCCTGCTTTATTTCTATTCTTCAATAGCAAAACCTTTGCTCTCCCAGAACTATGTCCACAGAAACCATGATCTGTTGAGATTTTCTTTCCATTCACTTCAATCATCCAAAGAAAAAGAAGATGACAAGATTTAAAATACATATTTTTTTAAACCATCCTTAGGCAGTTGTCCTGGTAGTTTGCATCAGCAAGGGTAGAAAAAATCAGAATTATGGATTTTAACACAACACAGAGAAACACCATTTAGTTTTCTTTGAATTTTATTTTGGTTTAATTTGTTAATATTCAATTAATTGTTTTATCTTCCATTTACTTTACAATGAAAATATTTCTTTTGAAGAAACAGATTAAAATTTCCCCTCTATCTTCATGAAGTAATGAAAATGTTTAGTTATGTTAAGAGTTATCAAAAATTTCTATTAAAATTACCAAACTAACCTGGTAAATAAAAAAAGGAGTCATTGAATTTAAAAATGTTTACTTTGTTGAATAGACTTTAGGAATAGAACAATTATCTCCTTTCTTGAGGCATTCATTTAGTTACAACTGGTGTTGTTAATAGTACCGTTTATGACAGATCACCAGCTTATCAGAATTTTTCATCTTTACTGTTTTTGACCTTCACGACAGCTTTATGGTAAAGCTAGTATTTTAATGCCCAATGAACTGATAAGAAAAATAAGAATCAGAGATGGTATATTTTTCCAAATTCATATAGCTAGTGAAGAATAGAGTCAGGATTTGATCCTAGGCAGTTAGAATACAGAAAGTGTACTGTGAAGTGTGCTGACATCTCCAACAATTACTACTACTTTGTTCTTTATGAACAAACATGTTATATAATTGACAATGTAACAATGTAAAATTTTGAGTGCTTTGCTCCTGTAAAGCAGCAATGGTGAAGAAATCCTCCTACTCAATAAGGATCACCCTGAGCTGATGTATTTCAAGCTAAGACCACCTCCATCCTTCCTCATGACCCCCACTAACTCCTGGATGGCTCCCTTGCTTACCTGTCACTAAAAAAACCCAGACCGCCTTCATTTTCTTTGAGATGTTCCTCATTAATTAGTATATTCTCTCTATTGCAGTAGTCTAAATAAAACCATCTCTAGGCTGGGCGCAGTGGCTCACACCTGTAATCCCAGCATTTTGGGAGGTTGAGGCAGGCGGATCATGAGGTCAGGAGTTTGAGACCAGCTTGGCTAACACGGTGAAACACCATCTCTAATAAAAAATACAAAAATTAGCCGGGCATGGTGGCACATGCCTTTAATCCCAGATACTCAGGAGGCTGAGGCAGGAGAACCACTGGAACCTGGGAGGGGGGAGTTGCAGTAAGCTGAGATCCTGCCAATACACTCCAGCCTGAGTGACAGCGGGAGACTCCATGTCAAAAATAAACAAACAAACAAACAAAATAATTTCTTTGGTACACTTGTCTTTCTCAGTTTAGTGCCATAACCAGGATATGATCAGCTCTTGTCTTGGGAGTACCTGTTTACTATACCTAGGTAAGGCTTCTTGGAGCCCTTTGTAGTGTGCTCCTGGCTAGTGATCTGGAACTCAAGACCCAGTGGTAATTCCAACTTCTGGTCCTGTGATATGGGCTCTTGTCTACAGTATGGTAAGGATTTGATTTGGTTTCTTTTTTGAATATTCACTTAATTTCTGGTGTCCACTTCTGGTTTTCCGGTCTGAGCATTTGCTGATCTCTGTAAAGAAATGAATGATTTATAGAGATCTTGTCTCTGTTGGGTGAAAGATGTTAGAAACTCTAGTGTGTTAGTCTTTTGTGTTTGTCTATGTGTCTATTTTGAAGTCAAATCAATTGAGACCTTGTCCCCACTGAGATGAGAATAGCTCTTTGACATGGACCAGTGAGTTTTGTATTTGTATTTATGCTTGACCCATGACTCAATTTTAGAGTTGAGGCTATAAACAGTTTCTCTCTCTGTACGATTATGTCTATATTTCGAAAGGCTTTTACCTCTTATTGTATGAGAGTATATTTTCCTGCTTCTAGGTGGTTTTACCAAATTTGGTTGTAAAAGTTCTATTCTGATTGGCTTAGAGGTAAATTATTGCTTATAAATGGAATATTCCTAAAATTACCAGAAATTCTGACTTTCAGTGTGCTAATTTTTAAAACGTTCTTATAAAAACCAACTCAGAAATGTTATAAGATTTTGAGTTCACATGATTTAGATAAATCTTTACCAATGAGACATCAATATTTTTAGTTTAATAAAAACAGCCATGTTTTGTTTAATTTATCAATGTTAACTATACTACTCATGTAGATTTTTATTTTGCTTGGTTATGTTTTTTCTAAACTTTTACAGGTTAACTGGTAACTATGCTAATATTTCTTCTACTTAGTGTTTAAGCCATAAAAGATATAAATTTGTATTTACCAAATTGAATAATTATTTTGAAAACTTTATTTCATTGGCAATTATATTTTTTAGTATGCCAGCTTGAAGACAATTTCCAGAATCTTTAGGTAGCTTAAAACCTTTGGCTGATAATAAATAAATAAATTGAGTTACTTATGGGCTATTTGTTAGATTCCTCGATTATTTCTAAATAACATAAAATGCCAAGACAAGTACTTATCATAGTTTTAAGTTTAAGTTTGTATACTTTTTGTTTTTACTTTTAGATGCTATATATTTTTGGGTTTGTTAATGAACATGTTCATTTTCACCACTTTGAAGAGTTGTATTGTAAGGATATATATGGCTCTAAAAAGGCATAAAAGACTTTTGGTAAAGGAATTTTATTTGTCATAGCCAGAGCTGGCTAAAGTTTGATTTATTAATAACATTTTAAAAAAGAATGTTATATCAAATGTTGCAAAACTAGCATTTAGTTTTCTCCATTAAAGTAGCATTTTTTTAAATTACTAGTCTGCTCTTAATAAGAAAAAATAATTGATTATTCTTTAGCTTCTGTGTAATCTACCTCAGTAACAAAGATTCTGTTTAGGTTGGTTTATGTTGACTTTTTTATATCCTTGATTATTTAAGAAAATCATGGATTTTCACATAGACTATTCTAGTTGGAGAGCCTCAAGATGCTTAACCAATGGTATTGCATGACCAAAAGATTTCCTCCAGCAACCTCTTATAATCTGCTGCACTGGTTACACTCAGATTCCACAACTGGCTCTTTAGTGCCACATGTTACATTAATGTTTTCTCTTTTCCACTTTAGGTATCACTCTTTTAAGACGCCTCACCTCAGACATCTGAAACAACTGACCAGTTCAACTAGTTTTACAGTAACAATGCCAACAAGAACCATTGAGACTATTTATGTAACCCTGCCTCACCCCACCTGAGATGCTTATCATTGCTTCTGAGTTGCTGCATGTTGAGTAATGAGTGACATTCGTTTATCTTGAGCAGTAGGAAAAGACTGACAATGTTGTTGGACATTATCTGAGCTCTGTGTTCCCAGAAAAGAAACATAAGAAGAAAAATCAGCAAGGACATTCCTGCTTAGGCATATTTCAAGTTAATACTCACTTCCATCCTTCCTCCTATCCTCTGTCCTATAACACTCATAGGATTCCAGGATGAGTCCCTTATTTAACTGTTTCTATAAAAACCCAGACTCCTTCCTTTTCTTTGAGACTTTCCTCATTAATAGATGCTCTTTAGGTTGTAGTAGCCTAAATAATTTCCTCAATTGTCCTTTGCATTTTGTCTTTCACGTAACTTATTTCATGCAACTCTCACAACAACCTTAGAAAGCAGGCATTATCCTTATCATTTTGCAGATGAGAACATTAGAGTTAGAAAACTTCAGAAAACTTAATCAGCGTCATATAGATAGTCATTGATGGATATGCTTTGATTTTGAAGTCTGTGCTCTTAACCTGTAATTTACATATCAAAATAAATGATACATATCATTATTTTTTCATACATCACATTCAACTTGGGAATGAGATATTCTTCCTTTGAGTTGAAGACAAGAGTATACTATACTATTCTTTTAGCTTAAAACCAGAGCCAGAGTCCATCATTTGATGAGCACTATCTTGAGCAGAAAATTAATTATGTTATTAAATATATTAGTAGTACTGGGACTCTGTTGAGCTAAATTTGAAGCACATGGCTAGGCCACTAAGTATGTACACATTAGTGGTGACAGAAGACCCTATAAACTGGAGCTCCCCTGAAAGATTGCACCAAATACTGTGCTTGAGTCATGGATAGAAAAACCCTCCCAGATGATCACATATCAAGCTAATTTTGTGCATATTGATCTTAAATCTTTGTCATTTAATATTATTTTAATTGTCTTATAAAGGTTAATATGTCACCCTGCTAAGAATCCTTAATCCACCTTACATTTTTCAGTAAGTATCTTACGGCAAATTCTGAAACTTCCTCACATACATATTTCTGCCACAAGGCAGGCTATAGAAAAATTTTTAGCTCTAGTTCGTTCCATTTGAATAATTTTTTTCTTTCTGAATAAACCTGAACAAATAGAACAAGTAATCAAGATATTACTTTGAAGAGTGGCCCTTAACATTTTTGTCAATGCAAGATTCTAAAATAATTGCTGGAAATCTTTGCCTCTCAGAAATGACTCTCTTGGTGCTTTTAACTTACATAGAAGAATATGCATACATGAAATTATTCTAAGATAAAAGCAATGGTTCAATATTATCTTAAAATTAACTTTAATTAGGATCCAGTCAATTTTATCACACTCTTATTCAAATTATCTGCCTTTAAGTGGAGGAAGATTTAGTACATCTAATAAAGTATCAGGAAAAATATCATAATATCTTAAAGAAACCTGCTGTTGTTTAGAAAACTGCAGGAACAATTCCCATCTGCAAATGGTTATTTATTACTTAGTTATTTTTAGATTTTATTTTGGGTGCATCATTCACAGTAGCCTCTGGGTGCATTTGCAGAGTTTAATAATTAACTTTCCTAGTATAGCTTACACACAATATAGAAGACAACATAAACACAGGCTGCATTCTCATACATCAGCAAGTCATGCACAAACAAACTGGTGAGTGAGGATACCTTTCATAGGGAGTTTATCAGCCTATTCGATGATTCAACAATTCTTTAAAAGCCAATAAATTTAAGTATTTGACAGTAATCAACGAGCTACTTCTTTGTGCAGGGATTATGGTTGGTTTCTGGGCCATGCCTTGTGCCCATAAGTTTTTAATGAGGCTATAAAATGTTTATGTTCTGAAAATGAAATTATTAGCTCTGAATTACAGAAGAAAACCCACATAATTTCATTGCAACCTTGTATACTGGTTTGCTGCAACCCAACTGTAAAATAGTTTACATAAACTCTTATGTGGAATGTGTAAATTTTAAGCACACTAGATATGACTCTGTGAGGGTCTGTTATAAGTACGAGTGCCAATGATCTCCCAAGATTTTGAAGCAGCTGGGCTTGTTGCTGTCAGAATTAATGTACTGGACTTGTGTTGGCTCTGTTCAGAAAATCTCATCCCACCCACAGACCCAGATAAGTGACTCCTCCACTCCTCTTTGGGACACAGGTGACTTGACCACTTAAGGTGGTAAACTGTGATTTGAGTGGCCTAGCTCAAATAGCGAAATCAATTAGATTCCTCCTTTTGGAAATTTGAAAGTATGTGAAATACTGTTGACCTGAAAGATTAAGTAACTCTGGGACAAAGTCAGCCATTAGGGGCCCACAGGCATGGAGATATGGAAAAGCAGAGACTCAGAACTGAGAGGAAGGTAGAGACAGGGATGTGGGGTCGGGGGTGGGGATAGGGAGTGGGAGAAGCCTGGCTAATCATCTGGGTTTGTTGTCGTTGTCATCATTGTTGTTGTTTTTGAGATGGAATCTCGCTCTGTCGCCCAAGCTGGAGTGCAGTGATGTGATCTCTGCTCACTGCAACCTTCACCTCCTGGGTTCAAGTGATTCTCCTGCCTCAGCCTCCAGAGTAGCTGGGACTACAGGCACCAGCCACCATACCTGGCTAATTGTTTGTATTTTTAGTCGAAACGAGGTTTCACTGTGTTAGCTAGGATAGCCTTGATCTCCTGACCTCGTGATCCGCCCATCTTGGGCTCCCAAAATGCTGGGATTACAGGTGTGAGCCACTGCTCCTGACCTAATCATTTGTTTTTGTCTTTGAATCTTGGTTCTTCGGCTCTTTCCTGGACTCTTGTAAAATCTGACTCTTCGCCACTGTTGTATGTAAACTAGCTTGAATTGCTTTCTGTTCCTTGCTACCAAAAGAACCTTTAATAAAACAGAAGCTATAACAGAACGTAGCCCATCTTGCCTTTCAGAGAACAGGCAGCACTAGAACAGTGAAAGGAATCCTTAATAACATTTACAAATCAAGACACCTGGGGCTAGTAATCATCACTGCCTCTTAAGTTAATGTGAGTGGTATTCAGTTGCAGAGCTGTGAACTCTCCCCTCTTCCTCAGGACTATCTCTCTAACCTCCTAGGGGTGCGCTCCTCAAGCAATTCAAGAGCAATTCAATGGATAGGAGTGGCTGAGCCTAGAATTAGGTGCTAAGTGAAGAAGGGAAGGTGAGAGAGATGTGTTTCTGAAATCCCAACTTGGGGTGTATTAATTAGGTTAGTGGTATGATAGAATTAAATTGTGCATTAGATGTTTTGTATTCACTGGGCTCCTTTTGGAAAAGGCTTTACTCTTTAACTACTAACTTTTGAACCACTCTGGCTAACAGTTTTTCTTTTTTCTGCCCCAGATCTTCACAGACCAAGCTTTCTTGTCGTATCATCTTCAGCTCAACTGTTACCTCAGTGAGGCTTTCTTAGGTACCCAAATAGAGTTGAAACTCCCTTCCCTGACACTCCATTATTCTATGTTATTTTGTGTGTAACAGTTATTGTTGTCTGCAATTTGTTTGTTCAAGAGTAAGGACCTTGTCTTCACTTATCACGACTGCTTAGTGCTTAGACTACTGCCTGAGACAAAGTAGATTCTCAGTAAAATTTTGTTGAATGAATGAACAATGAAGACTGGTAATATTCTAAGTGTTCAAGCTAGAATAATCTATAGCCATTTTACAAAAAAAACTGCCAAAAATTCCAAGATGGTTGAGGAGTAAGTTTTAGATTATAAAGGCCTAATAAAATTTTAGTATCATGTTATCAACCCGATGGTGGGTTGATTACAAACCTTTCTACCAATTGCTTTAAAGAGAACCTGTAAAAACCATTTATAGCCAACACATTGTTGAGTTTCAAGTACCATTGCAAAGTTTGCTAGTAACAATAGGCTACATATCTGTTACCTAGTTTTGATGAGGTCTTAGCTCAGACTGCAAAGACAAAATACAGGGTGATTATCCTTTATCTAAATTCTTGAGATCAGAAGTGTTTCAGACTTTGGAAGTTTTGTTTTTTGGAATGTTTGTATTACATTTACTGGTTGAACGCTCCTAATCTGAAAATCCAAAATCCGAAATGTTTCAATGAGTACTTCCTTTGAGTGCCATGTCAGTGTTCAAAAAGTTTGAATTATGAAGCATTTTGGATTTTGGATATTTGGATTTGGCTTACTAAATCAGTATCATAGTCTGAATGGCTTAAACAACAGAAATCTGTGTTCTTATAGTTCTAGGGGCTGAGAAGTACAAGATCAAGGTTCTGATACAGTAGGTTTCATTTCGAGGCCTCTTTAGGTTTTGAGGTGGCTGCTGTCTTGCTGTGTGCTCACATGAGCTTACTATGTGCTTCTGGAAATGGTATCTCTTCTTATAAGGATACTAATCCCATCATGAGGTCTTCACCCTCAGGAACTCATCCAATCCTGATTACCTCCCAAAGACCCCATCTCCAAATACCATAACATTGGGAATTAGGGCTCCAACATATGGATTTTAGTGGGGACATAAGCATTCAGTCCATGACAGATGGTTATTGTTTTAAAATGATGATGTCCTATATTTATGTTATACTTTTATGGTTGTAGAATTCTTTCCCATACACTTTTTCGTATGATCCATATTCATGATCTTGTGAAATAGGACTGATGCTATAGTACTCATTTTTACAGATAAGAAAATTGAGACAACTACGGAGGTGAGTTGTCTTAGCTGGAGAGTTAAACGTATAACCCCAGGATCTGGTCTTTGCTCCAGCCCCTCAAGCAATTCAAGAGCAATTGATTTGGTCTCATGTTTACATAGCTCTTTTCAAGGGTTGCTATGAATAATTAACATTTCACTATAAATTTACAAATTTAATGTTATAAATTTCTTTTCAAGTTTAAACCTATATATGAATGAAGAAAAGGTCTCTGCTAAAAGCCATCCAAAGGAAATGGGCAGTGTTTGTACCCTGATATGACCTTTGGAGATGACAGCCTAAGATCTTTATGTTTACTCAGAACAAGAGCTGATATGTGAGACTAACTGAGAAATACATTGGAGGAGTTTCAAGTGTACATACAGCCTGATGTGTGACGTACTGTTCCCTAGAGTCAATGATGGGAAACTGAAAGTTAGCATCCTTCTGAAACCCATATTCCCAGCTTGGTTTGTTTTAAATTTTTGTTTTCAAATATATCAGTTGGCTAATCCCCAAAATTGTGTTTCTGTCTTTAGCCAGGAGTGAAAAAAAAGTGAGCAAGTAACAGAATTAATTTTGGGTAGATTTCCCAGCTGATCTGTACCCTGTGGGAATTTCTTCTACATGAGAATATCCTTCCTACAAGTATGGTTCTTGTTTTGAAAAGCCTGTGCTGGACAAGCTTTTTCTTAACACTTAACCAAATCTAAAGGAATGCTGGTCTGATGAAGTAGTCAGGATGCTGGCAGCCTGGAGAAATGCATGTAAACATTCTTATGCTGGAGAACAGAGGCTCTCTGTCAGCTTTGGTGATGGCTGTCCTGGGTGGGGGGCGGGTGAAAGGTGTTGATCAAAATCAAAATGGGAGTGGAAGGGGTGGAGTCAACTCTCAAGAGAAGTCACTGCCTGTCTTAATGTCATTGATTGTGTTTAAAGAGGCTGCCAATGATTTCTAAACACATTGTTTTGCAGGGCATATACCATGATCTCTAGCTTTTATAAAAAAGATGACATTTAGACATCTGGGGAAAACTCTTTGACATGAACTATTAGGCATTACTGCAAAAGGCATGGTGATGGTAATATCTGTAGAGCTGAAACACCATCCCATATCCAAACCTTGTCTTGATTCACCTCTACCCCAAGTTTGCTCCTGATTGATGCTAGAGGATGAGGCTGTGGATGATTTCTGTTTGTGCCAGGGTTGGTACTTCACTTTCAATGAATCTCCACAACCACCCCATTTCCTAAGCACATATAAGGAAAACAAAGAGTTAAATGATGATTCTATCTGACAGAGTGGATCTCAACACCAGTAATGCACCACAGTATCAGTGTTAATAGTGGGCTGTGTTGCAAAAACCAAGTTACTTCAATTAAAGAGGGGCATTTCAAAATAGCTTGCATTTAGAAAACAGAATCTGAGATTATTTAAGGTTGTGCCAATTCAATTTCCCCCACTTGGCCTCTGAGATGCATTCATAAATGAAGGAGAATGTGATATCATTGCAGCCAGGAGGCCCGAAAATGCCTGCAAGTCAGTCTATTTAGTGAATGCTGCAGTTGCTCATCTGGGTTTGCTCAAGGGAGTGTGTAGTGCATATGAACTACATCTGTCCCGTGTGTAAAGGTGGAGAAAGGTTGAGATACCTATCATGCAGTTTTCTCATGGATCCTACTTTGAGCATGGCATATCAGAGTCCTTCCTCACTGCTTCCCTTTCCCATTTCATAGCAGATCCTCTGCTTTTCTTTATTTTCACACATGCTATTGTTGTTCATTGAGCTTTTCCATGGAACTCCTTCTGCCTTGAGGACCTTCCTTTACAACTTCAATTAGGCGCCACTTCTTTCTGCACCTTGTGTGATTTCTATCAGCACCTTACCACCCAAGTGTGTTGACTTGTCTGTCTCCTGCCCTCTAGACCACAAGTGTCCACACAGGACAGGCAGCAGCTGTCTTAATCACCATTGTGTCTGGCAGCGTGCTGTGATCAGAGTCAGTGAATGAGTACTCAGTCTTTCTTTCCTGGGTTGATGTTTTGCACTGCTATGGTCTGAATGAGCCTTCTTTAAATTCTTCTGTTGAAATCCTAACCCCCCAAAGTGATGATATTAGGATACAGGACTTATGGGGAAGTGATTAATCCATGAGGGCTGAGCCCTTATGAATGGGAGTAGTGCCCTTAGAAGAAAGGCCTCAGAGAGCTGCCTTTTCTACACTGTGAGGACCCAGCAAGAAGGTACCATCTATGAACCAGAAAATGGACTCTTACCAGACATTGAATTTGCTGATATCTCAATTTTGTACTTCCCAGCCTCCAACTCTGTGAGAAATCAACTTCTGTTGTTTATAAGTTACCAGTTTATGGTATGTTGTTATAGCAGTGGAAATGGAATAAGACACTCATTATTGTAGGAAACAAATATGCTTTTCTGATGCCTTTTTGACCAGTGCTGATGTGCATAAGATAGAATAGGAAGTGGTGGCGAACGGCCATTGAAAACCCATCTACAAGAAAAAACTAGCTGAGTGACTCACATTTTATAAGGAATGATGGGTTGCTCAAAATATCCCCACTCATAAATTTGGGAATGGGAGCATGGAACCAAATCACCAGGGCCTTCTCATTCCCCACCCTACCCATCACTTCAGAACTTTAAAAATGAGATAGTTGAGAGGGTGGGGTGAGCAGGTGAAAAAGCTCTAGTTCTCTCACAACACATTCACTGAACTTTCTTGGCAAAGGGAAGCCTCTTCCATTATTCATTCACATTCTACTCTGGGTCAAGTACAACACTAGCTGCTCAGGATATAGTGCCTGCTCTCAGTGAAGTATCACAGGCATGTTTGGGGAGATAGAGGGGTAAACAGAACATTGCAATTCACTGTGGACCACAGTCCTCAAAGAGAACAAAAACATGTATAATGGACATAGCTTGTATCCTACAGGGCTTCCTATGGTGCTTTGTACAGAGACGATCTGCTGCCCTCTGCCCCTTTCTCTATAAACAAAGGCTTCAAGGTGTGATCTGGAACATTTGTACCACCACTAAGAGAATTCAAAGCCAGGATTACATTCTTTGTGGTAATAGGTGTATTTGACGGTGGAGAGCTTAAAGAATTTTGACTAGTCGATGACTAAGAAAAGCAAGAAAATAATTTTTTCCTCTTTAAAGAAAAGAGAGGCTGGGCACAGTGGCTCATGCCAGTAATCATGCTGGGCACTTTGGGAGGCCGAGGTAGGAGGAGAATGTGAGGCCAGTTTGAGACCAGCCTGGTCAGTATAGTAAGACCCCGTCTCCACAAAAAGTAAAAATAAATAAATAAATAAATAAAAATAACTGGGCGTGGTGTTACATACTGTTAGCCCTATCTATTCCAGAGGCTGAGGCAGGTGGATCACTTGAGCCCAAGAGTTAGTTTGAGGCTGCTGTGAGCTGTGATCATGCTATTGCACTCCAGCCGGAGTGACAGAGTGAGAGCCCATTTCAAAAGAAAATAAAAAGTAAACAGGGTTTGGGGACTAAGAAAAGGTACATTTTTGTTGGCCTCAAGCAAATAATCTTTTTGCTACTGTTTATGAGTTTCTAGGAATTCTTAGGATAATTTCAAGAAGAGAAATAGAATGTTTCTTGTTTGCTTTATGAATTAATTATTTAAGTGGGCAAAGAGGTAGGAGTGTGTGAGCGTGTGTGGTGGGAGAAGGTTGGGAAGGGGCATGTCCCAGTCGGTCCTAACCTATCTCCAGCTCCAGTTGCTTCTGTTCCATCCCAGTATCATGTGTCTGTGTATTCTCCATGGCAGCCACTCCAACACTTAATATTTTTGAGACATTGCTCCCCTTTCCTTGGGAATTCTTGCTTACTTCCTTCACATTAGATGCTGCTCCACTCTTTGCACCCAAGGAGCAACATTCTTATACCTCCACCATAACACAAATCCCCTTGCTTCAAAATCTGTGTATGCATCTGTGACAACCACTAGTTTGTATGAACAAATGGGCATAGACCACATGGTATTATCATCATTAGCACTGGGTCAGTCCACACTGCAGAGTCAGATATATAAGGCTTAGTTCTGCTGCATAATTAGCTATATAACCTTTGGGCAAGTTAGCTAATCATTGTAAGCCTTCATTTCCTTGTCTATAAAATAGTGGTAATAATAGTACCACATTAAAAAAAAAAGCATATGCAAATAAAATTACATAACATACATTCAAAGAACTGAGCACAGAGCCAGGTACTAGGTGGACACTCAGTTCATCTTACTTGCCTTCACCAAGTCCTCCCAAGAGTAGAGTTGTTCCTCAGCACCATTCCTGTTGTATATTAGTAATTCAGATTACCTGACACCTAAGAAGTGCAAATATTTATGAAGTCCTCAGGCACTGAAACTTAAAAATTATCTGGGATAGGAACAACAGCAAAAAGGAAGCATAATTCATAAAGTTTTAACATGATTCAATTAAAATGTCCAAGCTTCAATATAACTTTCATCTTTAGCACCTCATTACATCTCATTTTCCATCTCCCTGAAAGCATTCCATAGCTGCACCGGATTGATCTCATAAATTGCTTTTGAGAAACAGGTCCCAAGATCCTGTGCCCTCATCCTTGCTTTTTACCATCCCAAGAAACATCCTTTGAATGAGCCAACAATAAATATTACCAGTTATTTGCTTCCGGTATGTATGAAAGGGTACAGTGCGATATCATATTGTAGAGGTACAGAGAGGGTTTGGGGCCAGTGAACATGATCATTCTCACTTTTAGAGAAACCCTCTCTCCCTGCTTTTGGAACGAACTGCAGCAGGGAATGAATTGAGGCAAAGAATGCCTCTAGAGCCAGCGTGAAGATACCTTTCTCTCAGCTCCTCCACCAGGGTTGAGGCCAGGGGTTAACTTATGCATGCCAAAATTTCAAGCTGCATTAGCTGAAAGAAGTTAGAAAAACCAGGATCCACTCCAGGTTTCATTCCTTCTCTTCTTTTTCCTTCACACTGATTACAAGTCGATTTGTGGGTGTGTTGGTTATTTAAAAAGATAAAAGAAAAATCAAACAGCAACAAAAAGCAGCCCTCCAGGTGTCCTTTTCCAAGCCGGCAGCGGTTAGGTGAGTGAGTGCAGGGCATATCTATAATTCAGCTCGGGAATATTTCCCTTAATAATTAATTGAGCATCACAAAAGGAGGAGGCCCAATAGGGCCGTGAACAAAGCTGCCTCCCCGAGGACAACAGTGACTGTCCCGGCGCCAACCGACGAGCCCAAGGTCGGATTTGCTCCAGCAGTCCGGGCACGCGCCGCCACTGCCTGCCTGGTCCATCGGGCGTGCTGGGAGAGGTTCTAGAGAGACCCTGTCGCCACCTGGGCTTCTGGTTTTGTGTGTGTGTGTGTGCGCGCGCGCACGCGTGTGTGTGTGTGTGTTCACTCGCGCGCGCCCGAGTGTGGAAGTGGGGTAATGGGGTGGGAATGGACTACAGAACCTTTTTTTTTTTTTTTCTTTTTTTAATGGTGATGGGTAGTGGGAAAGCTCACTAAGATAGAGACCCCGGGGCTGCTGGGCCCTGTGGAGCACGCTTAAACCCCGTTCTCCACAAAAAGGAAAAGAAGAAAAAGACAAATTAATAATACGCATAAGACAGAGACTCCCCAGAGCCAAACCTCTCACCCAGTTGTTTCTGACAAGCCTCAGACAGGCGCAAGAAACAAGGAGAAACCCTTCCTCAAATTGAAACTTCAGCCAGTCAACATGAAAGGCCCAAGAAGCTATTAACCAGAAGTTCCCGCTTTAGGGGACCAGGGACTTGCCCGAGGCCCCGACTTGCAGCTAGCTTTAACTTTCAACTCATAGTGACCTTTTCCTTATTTTAATGCAAAAATTCACGCTCAGAGGTGAAGATTTAAAATGCGAATGATACATAGGTTCTATGAAGAAATGAGCCAGAAAAACTCCACCTCTACATGCTCTGTCCATAGTTCCCCTATTTCCCCTTATGGGAGAGGCCCGTGAAAGAAACCCACACCCTGACTTCGAGGAGCAGCCCACTTTTTTTTTTCTTGGTGTTAGCTCCCTTGTGCGCGCAAGCTTTAATTAAAAGAAAGAAAACCAAAGAAACTTGCTTTTTGCTGAGATCTCCCTTGATTTCTATCCTGAGGGATCCAAAGAGCCCTCGGTCAGTACCAGAGCCGTATTTCTTTTTGCAGCAACAGGTTGTCTGCGGGCTTTTCCCCGCCTTCCAAAGCCCCCAGCCCCAGGCCAGCCCTGGAATTCACTCATCTCTCCAACCCTCTTCCCCTAGGACCGCCGCTTCCCTTACACAGCCCCTAGCCTGGGCCTGATTCCAATTTCTGTAACATTCCCCTACCCGGGGTAGAATACAGGTTGAAAGTCGGTTTCCTCCGCGCCCCGGAGGCCCAACCCCGACGCTGAAGCCGCCCAACTCCTGTGTGCAGGGAAGGCGGAGACTGAGGGATCTGGGCGCGCTGGCAGGCACAGGAGGGCTCCCCGCCCGCAGCCTCGCCTGCGGTGCCCCGGGCTCCCACCCCGACAAACCCGCTTTGGGAGGGGGTGGGGTGTGGAGAAGAGGACGGGGCTCGAGGGGAGATCTGGAGAAAGCAAGTTAGGGAGTGGAGAAGATGTCCCAAAGGACCTCATTTTCGGGACTGCACCTCCCGGGGAGCTCCCCGCTCCCACGCCCTCTGGGGACTCCCGCGCTGCCGTCGAAACCCCCATTCCGGCCCCAACAGGGACACTTCTCCAGGATTTGCTCCTCTCCTCTGGGGACCACAGCCAAACACTCCTGGAATCGATCCCGGATCCTGGGAGTCTGGGGGCCCGGCCAGAGTGCGGGGAGTCGCGGCGTCGTGACTGCGCCCGCCCCGCCGCTCCTGGAGGCGCCCCTGGCGACCGTCGCGAACGCCACACCCTCGGCTCGGCCCTGGCCCCGCCCCCGCCCGGCGCGCGTTCGCGGCCAGGGGAGGCGTGTGCTGCTCCCGCAGCCAGCGAGAACGAGAGAGGGATGGATGTTGGAGGAGGAATTCGGGCTTAACAAGTGATCGCTGCTGTCTAGGATTTTGCCTCTTTTCGGGGGAACCTTGACTTCCTTTCCCAGGCAATCCCTCTTGCACTGAACTCCAGAGGAACCAGGAGTCTTGGGGTCTTCTCTGGGGCAGCCCCGACCCCCGCCCCCAGGCTCCAGCCGCGAGGACTCTGTGCCCCTCGCCCGGCCAGGCAACAGAACTTGTTCCGTGGATATTTGGAGCCTCCACCTGCCAAACCCGAGTGATTCCTTTTAACACTCCAAGATCGTTCTTCCCCTCCTCCAGCTGTTGCAGCTTGAGGGGGAAAAACAAGCCAGCCGGTGGATTTTCTTTATTTTTATTTTTCGCCCCGCCGGGGAACGGTAAGTATGATACCTTTCAAAAAAATCTTTCCTCCACCCTCTTCATTTGGCTGTTAAGAAACAGTGGACATCTGAGGGATAAATAATATCGGGAATGTGACAGAAGGGCATGAATGGAAGGCGGTTAAAAATAAACCAGGAGGTGGGAGAAGGGAGGTGCGGATGCTGCGCGGCGCTCCGGGGGGCCAACAGTTGTTATTTTCCCAACCCCGGGGATGCGGTGAGTGCGCCCTGGCTAACGTGCTGGAGCGGGAACTGAGGTCTGGAGGCGAGGGCGCGATTAAAGATGTCGTTTCCCAACGAGAGGGGGCTAAGATTTAGCATCGTTTCGCCTCCTCCCAGCCTCACCGGTTCCCTTCCTTTGGGAACAGCTGGTGAACGGGTCTGAATTGCTGCCTCTCCCAATGTTTGGATTCGCGTGCATTTTCCGAGCATTTGAGCAACATACATAGGGGCTGCATAAATGGCGTGCGTTGAAGTGTATATTTCTCACGGTGTTGGCTTTTCTGATTCCCTCTCTCTCTCTCTCTCTCTCTGTCTCAGTTTCTCTCTCTGTCTCAGTCTCTCAGATAAGATTCAGGTACCACCCTGACACAGTTGCAGGAATTGGCACTGAGAGACGGACAGCCTTGTTGTTGGGGGGGGGGGGCGCGGTGAGAGGAGGAGGGGCGGGATGTTTGGCTGTTGTTTGGGGGCGCCGGGATTGGGGAATAGGTGGTCTGCAAAATCCTGTTAGTTTAATGGTGTTAAAGAAGAGACAAATTCCTCTGCAAAGATCTCGCTCATAAAGGCTCCTGGGAATTGACTTGAATAGATTCTCTTAACAGGAGTACCTTGAGAAAGAAGAGAGATTTTAAAACCAGTCTGGTTTGCTGGAGGAATGATTTTTCTTTTCTCTTCTTTCTCTCCCTCTTTCTTTCTAAATCAGGGATAGTGAAGTAACTAGTAGACAATAAAAAGAAAGGCAATTTGCTATTTGTAGGGTGGAGGAGGGAGTTAGATAAACAAAAACTAAAAATCCCAAATAAATAAATAAATGTGAAATTATTTGGTGTAGAGCAGAAAGAGGGCAGTTCTAGATCTCCCGAAGAGATGATGGTGAATTAGAAGACTCTCTAATTCATGACCTTCTGGGAGTCAGTTGGGTGGGAGGGCAGGTGTGTGTAGTACTCAGGTATACAGGAACTTGGGTTACACTGGGGCTTCATTAAAATTATCATTTTTGGGGAGCTGGGGAAGAAACTGAGGAAACTCTCAGGCTATTAGATCTGTGCAAGTCTTGAAAGGATGTTGGCCTGACACTCCACAGTGAATATCACCCCAGGATAGTATTGTAAGTAGGGATTTGGAGACTCCTTGAGGGTAAACATTTCAGCGTATGAGATGTTAGCAGTCAGGCAAAGGAAGGGAACTAGCATGTGAGATGCCGTCAGTGGTGTATTTTCTGGGGTTTGTGTCACAATCAAATGCCCTTCTTGCCCTAGGAAATTGAGTATGATTGGGAAGGGGTGTATGATTGGGAAGACTTCTGTTTGCCACTTCCATGCTTGTCACTTCATAAAATTCAGTGTGTTTAGGCTGCTAGGCTGACAGGATCAGCAAGAAGCAGCAGGTGGTCAAGAGCTGAATCCTGTTAATGGCTTCAGAAAGCCATTTCTCTTATGCTTTCCAAGTGCTTCCAGTAATAGAAGCTGGTAGATGCCCTGAATTCTGGCTATCATCATTCTCTCCAGTTCTCTGGGTTACTCCCTGCATTCTTGGAAGTCTTATTGAACAGAGTACATGGAAAAATCAAGAGGAGATAGGGGATTTGGATGGGGGCTTTTACAGGACTTGGCTGAGGAGATGAATTACCTGGATCTTGGGAGAACAAACTAAGGAAGAAGAAGGGCCAGGTGACAGAGGGAGCAGGTCAGAGCTGCAAGGGACATGAGATTAGGAAGTGGAAGATTGTATATAAAAGTGGGCAAAGAGAGAGAGAAAGAGAGAGGAGGGGGATGTTGGGGATGTGGATTTATTGAAGTGAAGGTGGGGGCATATGATAGGCTAAGAATGAAGTCCACACAAGCTAAAATTTAAAAACTAAGAAGATAGTCCCTTGAGCAGAGTGTAGGAGAAACCACTGAGGTGAACATGGGGCAACCACAAGGAGAGAAGATGGTTATTAGAGATGTGGAAACTGGCATTAGTTCCTAGTCTGCGGGTGGTAGGGAGTGTTCAGGATTCAGGGGGACAGAAAAACAATGGGGACATGCTGCAGGGAGTCAGGCAGTGCCAACTTAACATGGGCCATTGATGAGTCTCAGGATGTCCTGTATGTCCTCAAATTCCATCTTCCCTTACTTTAGTGGCCTAAGGACACAAACATTTGGGACTGTGTAGATAGATAATAAAAACATAGGTTACTGTCATGTTATTCATCACTGCCAGTGTTTATTGCCATTCATTAGGTAAAAGGCATTGTGATATTTTATCAACATCCATTATCTCATTTAATCCTTACAAACATGGGCTGGGGGAAGTTGTGTTATTATTTGTACTTTACAGATGAGGTGATTAAAGCTCATTCAAGTGGTGCCGTCTGGACAAAAGAATGTGGTTTGGTTTTTGTTTTCCTTTTTTTTTTTTTTTTTCTTCCGACTTGCCCAATCCTGAGTCAAGATAGGGAGGAGTGGAAGGGCACTTAATTCAGAAACATTTTACGAGTGGAAATTTAAAAAACTGCCTTGAGATAGATGAATGATGGAAGCAGTTGTAAAGTCACAGCATTATTTTTGTGGAATGAAGAGAGTGACAGTGAGAATTAAGACCTGGCATTCGTGAAGGGGAAGATAGAAGCAAGAGCCATGTGGGCCATGAGGGGAGAGAGGAAAAATAACTGAGTTGCCATAAAAATAAACTAAGCTGAAATAATAACCGAAGAAGAAGGAAAGAAGGATGTTTAGTGAGTAAGAATAGCCTGCCCCATACTCTTTAAAATGTATGGGTGCTTGGTGTGTTATATGACTGCTTGAAGAAAAGAGAAGTGTATGTGAAGACAAATGCTCGGTTTGCTCTTTATGATTTGTTTCCTTTTTATTTTTTTTTTTCCTATGCTTGTTTCCAATCCTTTTTCAGGTGAAGTGCTTCTTCTGCATGATTTTGGCCGAAGGATGCTCTGCATTTCCTTGATGTCTATGGAGACTTCAGAGCTGGTTTTGCTTCTGCTGACACCTCATCTAGCACCTTCTCTACCTCCCAGGGTCTTTGCCTCTATCTATGGTGTGGCATTGCACCTGGGTCCAGGAAGCCTTTGATGAACTTAAAAGGAGAGCCTGGAGAATCATCCTGATAGACTTTGAGCAGAAATGGCTGGACATGCTTCAAACCACATCTTAACATGGGTCGAGCCATCTCTAGAAGGCAAGTGCTAACAGTAAAGGCTTATTTGCATTTTATTTAAATTTAATGGACTGAGCATTGGCCAATTTCCATGGCAGAAAAATATATTTCATTTTCTAGGCATAACTTCTGACTGTCAGACACTTGCTGCTTTTGAATCTTGCAGAGTCATTACTAAGCACGTCCCAGACACATTTCCAAATTCGAACATCTACCCCCAAAACATAGGTGTCTGAGAGACTCCAGCGTTTTCGGACTTCTTAGGATTGAGAGTGCTAGGCTGTTTATCTCGACCAGCCAAGCTCTGGAGAGCAATGTTGAATCCCTGGGAAGAGAGAGCATGGGGCGTGCTGATTTAAAAACAGAAAATGCAAAGTTGGACTGAAAATATCCTTAGTCTTCCAAGCAATCTGCTTAAGGGTTCCAAACTTACCTTAATTTGGTGAGAAAAGAAGCTGCCCTATTTTTCTTTCTACTTCGTCTACAACTGGAACCAGCCATTTCCGAAAACCACCGCCATGGAGGTTGCAATGGTGAGTGCGGAGAGCTCAGGGTGCAACAGTCACATGCCTTACGGTTATGCTGCCCAGGCCCGGGCCCGGGAGCGGGAAAGGCTTGCTCACTCTAGGGCAGCTGCAGCAGCTGCTGTCGCAGCGGCCACAGCTGCTGTCGAAGGTAGTGGGGGTTCTGGTGGGGGGTCCCACCACCACCACCAGTCACGTGGGGCCTGCACCTCCCATGACCCTCAGAGCAGCCGGGGTAGTCGGAGGAGGAGGCGACAGCGGCCTGAGAAGAAGAAAGCCCACCACCGGCAGAGCAGCTTCCCTCATTGCTCTGACCTGATGCCCAGTGGCTCTGAGGAGAAGATCCTGAGAGAGCTGAGTGAGGAGGAGGAAGATGAGGAGGAGGAGGAGGAGGAGGAGGAGGAGGGAAGGTTTTACTATAGTGAAGATGACCATGGTGATGAGTGTTCCTACACGGACCTGCTGCCCCAGGACGAGGGCGGTGGTGGCTACAGTTCAGTCCGCTACAGTGACTGTTGTGAACGTGTGGTGATTAATGTGTCAGGCCTACGCTTTGAGACCCAGATGAAAACTCTGGCCCAGTTTCCAGAGACTTTGTTGGGAGACCCTGAAAAGAGGACTCAGTACTTTGACCCTTTGCGCAATGAATACTTTTTTGACAGGAACCGGCCCAGCTTTGATGCCATCTTATATTATTACCAATCAGGAGGCCGCCTGAAGAGGCCAGTCAACGTCCCCTTTGATATCTTCACTGAGGAGGTGAAGTTCTATCAGCTGGGGGAGGAGGCCCTGTTGAAGTTTCGGGAGGATGAGGGCTTTGTGAGAGAAGAGGAGGACAGGGCCCTCCCTGAGAATGAATTTAAAAAGCAGATTTGGCTCCTCTTCGAATATCCAGAGAGCTCCAGTCCCGCCAGGGGCATAGCCATTGTGTCCGTCCTGGTCATCTTAATCTCCATTGTCATCTTTTGCCTGGAAACCTTGCCTGAGTTTAGGGACGACAGGGATCTCGTCATGGCACTGAGTGCTGGTGGGCATGGTGGGTTGTTGAATGACACCTCAGCACCCCACCTGGAGAACTCAGGGCACACGATATTCAATGACCCCTTCTTCATCGTGGAGACGGTCTGTATTGTGTGGTTTTCCTTTGAGTTTGTGGTTCGCTGCTTTGCTTGTCCCAGCCAAGCACTCTTCTTCAAAAACATCATGAACATCATTGACATTGTCTCCATTTTGCCTTACTTCATCACACTGGGCACTGACCTGGCCCAGCAACAGGGGGGTGGCAATGGTCAGCAGCAGCAGGCCATGTCCTTTGCCATCCTCAGAATCATTCGTCTGGTCCGAGTATTCCGGATCTTCAAACTCTCCAGGCACTCCAAAGGCCTGCAGATCCTGGGCCACACCCTCAGAGCCAGCATGCGGGAACTGGGCCTTCTGATCTTCTTCCTCTTCATTGGGGTCATCCTCTTTTCCAGCGCTGTGTATTTTGCAGAGGCGGATGAACCTACTACCCATTTCCAAAGCATCCCAGATGCATTTTGGTGGGCTGTGGTGACCATGACAACTGTGGGCTATGGGGACATGAAGCCCATCACTGTGGGGGGCAAGATTGTGGGGTCCCTGTGTGCCATTGCGGGTGTCTTAACCATTGCTTTGCCAGTGCCAGTGATTGTCTCTAACTTTAACTATTTCTACCACAGAGAGACTGAAAATGAGGAACAGACACAGCTGACGCAGAATGCAGTCAGTTGCCCATACCTCCCCTCTAATTTGCTCAAGAAATTTCGGAGCTCTACTTCTTCTTCCCTGGGGGACAAGTCAGAGTATCTAGAGATGGAAGAAGGAGTTAAGGAATCTCTGTGTGCAAAGGAGGAGAAGTGTCAGGGAAAGGGGGATGACAGTGAGACAGATAAAAACAACTGTTCTAATGCAAAGGCTGTGGAGACTGATGTGTGAATTGCTTTCTCCACCTGCCACTGCCCCCCCCAGCATCTCCAAATATATTTATGCATAGAGAGTGCAGTTATGAAAATGAAATATGCAAATGATCCAATGCATACAGTAGTACACCATTTAATGGTTATACATGGCATAATTGTACCTAAACTTGTATTACATATCAAATAAATGGTATATCCTGGAGAAGAGGGAGGCTTAAATAGGAGCAAATCTATCTTTATATTTTTATTAGAATGCAAGAGTTTTGCACATTAACTAGAAAAGATGTTAGTAAAGATGGAGAGAGAGAGAGAGAGAGAGAGAGAGAGTGTGTGTGTGTGTGTGTGTGAAGTAAATTGTCAATGTTAGTAATTGTGTAGTGATGGGAAAAGTTGGCATTTTGAAGTATTTACTATGTAAGAACTAATGAATTTGAACAGTCATTTATCAGTGCTTTAATAGCATCTCATATGTCTTTGGATTCTGTAGTTGTTTTTTAAAAATTGTAAGAATTGCTGTGTAGAGAAAAAAGAAAGTAAATTATTTAATAGAATATAGGTCACAATTTTATCTTGGATTTAATTAAAGTTTATTTTTAACTGGAAATTAACTTTTAAAAAGGCTGCAAGGGCCTTTAGAAATTGATTATATTTTGTTATTAATTTTGGGAAGATTTGACAGCAAATGTCTAACATTATAGAATAAATGACATTGGAGAATATGTAACAAGTTTTGTTTGCAGGTAACAGGACTGGAATTTTTTTTTTTTTTCTTTGCACTACTTTATATGCTGGAGATTGAGAGAGACTTCATACTGTGAATGTTTACTAATGTAACAGTTCAATGACAATCATTGGAAGAGTGATTTCTTTAGTCTTATTTTATTGTTTTCATTGTGTGAGACTAATGACCATGCAGATAACATCACATGATTCTCTCCTCTTTTAAAATCTAAATAACTGATCTACAAAGGAACCATGAAGTAAAATTAAGCAACTGAATCTTTTGAAATTGGTCTGTTACAATGATATGTGAAATCATATATTTTATATATTCTTCTGCCTTTTAACTCCAGAATAATTTAACCAAAGTTAATGCATGCACTGAAAGAATTCTTGAAGAAATAAGATGCCTAGCAGGTACAGTGATTATGGCCTAAAATTTTTCTATTAAATGTGCAATATAAATGCTAGATTTATTAAGTTTATTTTTTGTGCAGTTATGTAAGAACAGAATTTGAGGATTAACCTCAGATTTTAACATTCTATTTACTAAAATGAATATAAGGAAGAATTGTGTCAAACATTTGGTTTCCACATCACCATCATTATCATCTTTATTAAAGGAAATTATGACACATATAACTGCATTTAACTCACCACAAAGTGTTCTAGAATGTGATATAGCAACTAGCGATCAGACTTGCACTATTAAATCATGATGAGGTATAGTTTAGAAAACTCGGAATGCATACGAGGCCTTATTCCACAATGTTTCTTTAAGTTTTAATCTTTGTAAAATGGTTGTCTTGAGTTCTGGGCGGAGGACAAAACAAACAACACTGCATACGCTTTTTCGGCACATAGTAAACTCTGGTAACTGTGAGCTAAAAACAAGCAAACAAACAAAATGACCTAGAATAGCCTTTCTCAAGCTTTCTAAAATCCAGGCCATCATTTCATAATTACATAAATCCTACCTCTCTTTTAACGGTATTTGAAATTCAAAGTAAATTCAACATTAGGGTTAAAAGTAAAGCTGCACCCCCTCTCCACCCTTTCCCCGTCGTTTGTAGAGAAACTCTTTTCTAGAAACCTTTTAGATAATGAAAAAGCAAGCAGGACCTTTGATTGAATGTGAAGACCAAAGATCAATAGAAGACAATAGAGAATGGTAAAACAAGAAAATGCCATCTTAACAATAAGACTTCAAAGATAACGTTTTAATACATTTTAGATTTGGGGCAAAAAATGTAATAAGCGTTAGGCTGGGGGTAAGCCTATTTGGACTGGTTATAATTCATTTGAAAAAGTCACTTAACATCTCTGGACCAAAAGTTCATGAATGGTAAAAAAGAGGGCAAATGAAGCATGTTACATGACAGAGTTAAGCAAAACAAATGAGGACATACAAAAACTCTGAAATGTTGGGTTCTGTACAAATGCCTGATCCTATGTCTAAATTGTTTAATCTTCCTCTGGGAGAAAAAGGGATTTAGAACCCACAAGCATATGTCTACTTTATTAGGATATTGTAAAAATTATGGGCAATTGCTTAAACTTTGGAGTCCTTACAAGAAGTAGATATTCAGACACAAGATAGTCTATTGCTGATAGATTCAGGCATGTCATAGTATAGAAAGTTGACTCTGTGAACAGACCATGTGTCTTACAATATAGCCAACTAGGTCAGATTATATCTTAAAATAATTTAAGGGCTGTCTAGTAGAACGGATATTTATTGAACTTTCTATAATAGCAATGACAATGATTTGGCTATGTTTGGAAGGGAAATGTACTGTATTTCGTTGTTTCTATAATATCTCCTCTTTGAATCTAAAAGTTATATTAAATTTGAGTGACAAAACACATTATATTGATAATTCTGAGAATCCAGGAAATGTAGTCATTTGGTGATTACCTTTATTTCACATGGCTTTTTTTTTTTTTTAGGGTGAGAAGTTCAAGAAGTGGTAGTCATGAGCTTTCAAACCAAATATTATTAGGTTACCATACTAAACTCATGTTTTCTTTCTCCTGGCAAGATGCATTTATTTTAGAGTATCTGGATATTGATCCCACACTGAGAAGGAAACTTTTCAACTCTCAAGACTTACATGGGGGTATTTCTGTATGGAACGCTTCTCTTACAAGAGAATTCATGAAATGAGGACATCCAGTACAGCTGTGAATTCATAATATTTTTCTGAGTTGAAACTAGTCAAAGTACTTTAGAACCATTTGTAAAAATTTATACTGACAAGTATGCTTTCCGGACCTATTTGTAACTAATTTAGGTAACTGTATCTTAGAGGCCACTATACACATTTGGTTTTAAAATAAAGAGGAACTGACCTTCTTTAGAAATCCAATTCTTGGGATCTGGGATCCTTTTATTGCTTTTCAGATGATAATAGATGTTACCAAAAGCACACTATTTAAGGGTCATCCTAATCAGAGTCTTTTCAAGGGTGGATGCATTGTTCTGTCTTGCAAATGCTTGCAGAGGAAACAGTTATGCACAACAGTTAGGGGGAAGAAAGGAGGAATAAATAGTACTTTTGATTTCTGTGAAAGGGAGCCACTGGGTGCTAGAGGAATGACAGCCGGTCTAGGGAGTCAAGAGAGCTGGCTTGTTAATCGTGGGCAAATCGTTTCATCTCCTTGATCCTCAGGGCTTTCTCTCTCTCTCTCTCTCTCTCATTCTCTCTCTCTCTCTCTCTCTCTCTCTCTCTGTGTGTGTGTGTGTGTGTGTGTGTGTGTGTGTGTCTGTGTCTAAAACTGGGCTATTGAGCTACATTATTACTTCGTTCCTTTTAGTACCACAGTTCTACTGTGGAGTAAAGGAAACGTCAGACTAGCTTGATATTTCCTAAGCACTATTAAAGTCGTATCAGCTTTGATTTTTTCATAAGGAATACGGGCAAAAATAAATAAATAAAAATAAAAATCTCACTGTTAGGTTAACCACAGAACAGGTGTTTGAGTTTTTTAGAATGTAGACTAAGCTGAATGAATAGGATGTATTTTGAAATGGTTATCCTAACAACTTCTAAAGGGAAGGGATTCATTTAATGAAAAACAACTCTTCAGTCCTCAGTTGAATACATACAGTGAAAATTGGTGAGTAAACATTTTGATGTCTTGCTTTGTTATCGTACGGTCTTGTCAGTAAGCAGTATTTTGACCTGTGCTGGGGAACTCATTTTATGCTTAGACACTTGTAGTGTTTCACAAGTACTACTACATGCTTTGTCAAGTTTGTTTTAAACAGGATCACCGAAGCTTTCTGAAATTTTTTCATTAAGCATGTGGTGAAACAGAACCCAATATATGAATAAGAAAAATATGTAAAGAAAATACTATGAACTAAGATACATATTTTCCCATAAAAAAAAGTCATCATTAACCAATGGCAAATTATTTTTAATAACACTGTAATCACAAACAGCAGCCCCCTACCTCCCAACAAAGAAACAGTGTTCTTTGTTGTTGTTAATTTTCAGTGTTTGGATGAGCCTTTAGTACTAACATTACAACTATGTTAGGGAAAGTGAGAAATATACCTAGATTCAGTTCACATTTTTTAAAATGAACCTGTGGTGATGTGCTCATGCGCAGGAAACAGAGTGTAATGTCCCTCTTTCTGTGTATGTATATATTTTTATTGATACAGTTTAAAATGATTACAGGGTGTCATTCAGTGACAAAAGGGCCTGTTCCAGGAAACCTCCTTGATCCAAAAGTCATTCTGAATTCTTCAAGGGACATTTGATGTGGACAAAGGTACCTTCTGGTTTTCCTTCCTGTAAAGAAACTTGACTCTAGGCACAGTATCTGCCAGACCAATGTAGCCACTGCAGGTTAGAAGACAGTTCTACTTTTTAGTATGAAAATCAGTATTCCTATTTGAGAAGAAGATTGTTGGAGTGATTGTGTTTGATATTGAAGGAAACAGGGCTATATTTTTTTTGTAATAAATGGGAATATGTACTTCTGAAAAGTAAATTAAGATTAGGACTGTGATATGAGTTTTATTTCTGGCTTGGTTTTGTTTCCATAGCAGTCCCAATTTCTCATAGTATCTTCTTCATGAAAGTATGCTAATACACATCAGACCATATGGCCCCATTTGAGGTTTAGAAAATATGGTCACCTTATTTATGGATAAATAAATTAATCCCAGGGCATAAGTTGGTTGCTTAAAAACATGGCACATATTTAATGAGCAGCAGCTCTGAGTGAGATGCAAACATCCCCCTTTCAGGCCTGTGGGACAGGAAGAGATGTATAAGGCAAATAATGTGCTCAACATAAAGTCTTGCTGTCACCTTGAAAAGCGTATTCCCAGATTCACTGGAGGTAGTATAGCTGACTTAAGGTTCAGCTTTTGGTCCATTTGTTGTCATTGGTGTCTTGGAAGGAAGCTTTGCATCCAGGTGCCAGGAGCTAAAATGATGTTGGTAGTTGATACACAAATAGTCCATTCTTGCTTCCTACCTGCAAACAGTCTGTTTTGTGGGTTATCCGTAGTTGGTTTTTCACCTGAGGCTGGTTTTACTCAGGCTCAGAAGCCTATTGTCTTCTGTTAAATAGCAAGTCCAGGAAAGGTAAAATTATAAAAAGATAAGACAATCCAGTACAAAGAAACAGCAAAATTGCTAGAACTAGAAAACCAAACAAAACCTAAGTGGGAAGCCAAATCTGTTGTTCAAACTGTTACATAAGCTAGAATTAATTATGCAGGATTTAGGTGTAAATTGGTCCTGCCTCATCACTATAGCAGAGATAACCAAGAGATGGCTGTTGTGATGGAGGACATAAAGCAGAAATAACCTGCCCCATGAATATATAGGTTAACATTTTCTGTGAAAATTATAGAAGTGCTAACCCATCTTAGCAGTGGTTTTAATAGTAACTATTAGAAATGACTAATAAATATGGAAGATATACTGGTTTCGTTTCACAGTAATTAGCACTATGTGGGAATGTACTTAGATTGTTTCCCACGATTCTGTAGACCAAGGGCTATTTCAAAGTCAAAGAGCATGAAGGCATTTTTATCCACAGCTACTTAAGCTACTGGCTGTTGAAGGGCCAGTTACCTCTTAAATCAGTCAAAGCAGTTAAATACATAGTCTCTGTGGATATCAACAAAAGCTGTGCCAGGGCTAAGTCTAAGAATTATATTTGTTTTAAAATAATTATATGTGAATATGTAATATATCCATATGTTCCCATATATTATGTATTTTATTTTCTGCCTTTATTCTGGCAACAAACATTAGCAAAATAAATGATCTGAAGTATTGAAAGAGACTTCTTGAAGTGAAGTAAAAGTGTATAATTCCCACTAGTAGTCAAATGTATGTGTTTGGAAAAATGGTGATGCTGGTGGACTAAAAAAAACCTTTCTTTACACATTAGGTTGGATTTTTGTGCCCTATAACCACAATGGTACTAGTCCTCAGCTCTGAGACTTGCATAAGGGCATATGGAGTTTCATTCCCAGAAGGAAGGGTTAATTTTTATGCTGTATGGAACATTGAACATTGTTGATTTTGATTTTTTAATGCACTTATTTTCATTATATAAATGATGCATATAGCATGGAAACTAGACTATATGACCTGTAAACCTATGTGCCTATGTGCTCTCTAGAAATAGAATTACCAGAAGCCATTATCTTTCTGTATTTTTTGTTGTAGCATTTGTTTGATGTGAATTGCCTAATTCTCTCAGGTTCAATTACAGCATTAAAAGTTTCAGGTTATTGTTGTTTTTGGAGAATATTCCATACCTTTCTTAGGCTCTGAGGGCACACAAACAACCATTCAGTAGTTGGAAAATACCATATCTCTCGGAGATCAAGGCGATATTACCTGAACTCTCTCCACGATAGCAGCCACATTAGTTAACATGGAGGATGTGTGTTTTTCTATTTATAAACTTAATACACTTGTACCTGAATAGAATGATGATTTCCCTGAAGAACAGTAATGGTGTTGATAGCACCTGAGTGCACCTTTTTTCCTTCTGTCAATTGGTAGGGATCATGATCCAAATGAGGCTTTCATTTGCTCTCAGTCAGAGTAGGAAATAATTAATGAAGCTCCCACTGGACTGAAATCTATCAAGAGGTGATGGAATCTCTAGGGAATGCATTAGGATTTTTATTTATTTACTTGTCATTCCTAGTTGGTGTCATTTTTGCATGATTATTGGGGAAAGATATTAATTTTATGATGATTTACCTATAAAATGACTTGATAAAAAGCAATTAGAAATTATAAGCATTGCAGTATCTTATTAGCTTCAGTAATGTCTCCAGTTAAATATTTTAAGAAATTAATATGAGATTTGGAGATTGCAATACTTATTTGGAGAGAAATATATCCAAAGACTAATGATTTAGTTGTTCATATTTCTTGAGAAATCTGAGTTTTATAAGCTTTGCACGAGATATTCAAAAAGTCTCTCAACTTTCAAATATTTTGCTGTAACTCTGTCAGATTTCAGAAAGAAATGCAAGAATTCCTCTTAAGAGGAAAATGGTACCTTTTTTTCTTCCTTGTGTGTTTATGTCTTTTTCACATTCATGATTAAATCGGTGGATTTTATATAATCGTCTTCTAGCAAATTGAGTGAAAGTCTTGGCTACAAATTGATTAGAGGATGACAAGATTGTCTGATGGTCTTTCTTAGCAACATTTGCTGTTGATCAGTTTAGAAGCTGATTTCAGTATATGTAAATTACAACACAAGGAAATGGCTATGTACTGTATTAGAATCTAAATGACAAAGCAAAAATATTAGGAACAGGATTTCCTTTTGGGTTCCTAGAAGTGTTCTTAGTGCTTTTGAACCATGTCCTCCAGATGTGATGTAGCCAATGAGAATTTAGCAAACTCATTTTTTTCCCTAGAGTAGCAACAAGATATAAGCAGGATCAGTGCCAACTGGGAGATAGGGACAGGAGCAGGGGGATGGGCAAGGGACAAGGAGTATATGCCTAAATGGAGTCACTAATATGATGGTGAAAATAGTTAGGTCAGTCTAGAAACTGCCTCATTTTGTCATGCTATTAATTTTTATTAACACAGAGAATCCAGGAAAGTGAATTGATAGCTCTAAGAGTAGGCATATATGTGTGCATGACCAAATATTCCCTTTGCTCTTTGTCTTTGAGGACACTTACATACAAAACCATAAAACTATTGCTGGAAATTAAAACTATATGTCTTATTAAGAATAAAATTCACCTTTCCCTTCAGAGTAAGGGACTTACGTCTTTAGGAGATTACCACTTGGACATTTATGTTTCAAAGGGAGAGAATCTCCCCCTTATTCTAATGTAGAATGTCAGCCTGGCAATGCATTCAAGCTAAGACATAAGTAAGCAACCAGTAGAAGCCCTGGGAATGAATGTCACTAACACAGAGCTGAATAATGTGTTTATGTTGGTTATTGCTGGTGTGCAATTCTTAGAGGAATGGAGAAATCATAAAATTTGTGCAACCTAATTAGAACTCTGCCATCATATGCTCCTTGCTGATTTAGCTGCTGCTGCTGCTGCTGCTGCTGCTTCTCCTCCACACAGAAAAGAGGTGTCATTTCACTACTAGAAGCTACATACTTCACAGGTTTCAAGGCAGTGTGAGAAACAGTGGAGAAAGAAAGGGTTAGATTAGATAGATAAGGATGAAGCAACATACAGTATTTTAAGGTGTGAATCATCCTGTGACACCAGACTATTTTTACTCACTCAAGGGACTAAGCAGAATCTTTGGATGGGAGAAGCTCTGTTCAGGAATTACCATTTCCTTTTTGTATGTCTATAGTATCACTATTAGAGATCAGTCTAGTCTAGCAAGGGGATAAATTCTTCCGTCATTGCTAAAACAAGCTGAAAATTACATGCTGGAAATGTTTTTTTCCCTCATTTCAGTTAAGAAAAATTTGTAGTTGTTTTATAAGCTTTGCAAGAGAGATTCAGAAAGTCTCTCAACTTTCAAAGATTTTGCTGCAACCCCGTCAGATTTCAGAAAGAAATTCAAGGTAGGAGAGCCTAATAGAACTTCAGATCAAATATAAACTTGTTCAAAGCAAAGTATCCAGGGACCTCCTTCTAATCTCTTCTCCCATGCCAGGTTAGCTTTTTTTGTTTGGTTGGTGTGGCTTTTCCACTTTCCCTCCAGCCCATCTCATCCCATTCACCTTTGTGCCAACAAAAGCCCAGATCAGCAAGGCTTTTGCAGTCCCTGTTTGCTGATTTCTCAGGGAGAGCTTTTTATGTGTGATTCAGGTAGACGTCTTCCCATTTTGTAAATCAGGTCATGCCAGTGCATATCCAGAAAGCTGCTACAACCACCTGCAATGTGGGTCTGTTGTGTTCTGTTGTTATGTTAGCTATTTTCTGCCTATTACTGAACAGCTGGGATTTTAGAAACAGCTGGATGATTAGTTGTTTTTCCCATTTTTCACCCAGATGCTTTATTACTGTGTAGAAACAACCCCAGTGTGGAACAACCTGGGAGTATACAGCAAAAATATGCTCTGATGCAACTGTCGTTATTAGGAATTGAATCAAGAAAATTACGGGCAAACAGTTTTGACTATTGCCTGCTTTACAAACATGTTTGATACAGAATTCTCTTTTCTATTTCTAGGCAGAATGGTTTGATTTAGCAACTTTAAATGCCTCTCCCATTGTTCCTTAGGCTATCAAAGCTATGCTTTGGCTGTTACATTTATTTGCTTAAAGGGAAATGTCTGCACGCAATGAGGCATCACCTGAGTCTTCCATTCACTGCTGGCAAGAGGAGCTGATAGAGGCAGGCAAGCGATAGTCCTCTCACTCGCCACAGTCTATTTTTAGGTTGGTTCCTTTGTGGCTGACTTCAGTCCTGACGGGATGAATTGACATTCAAAGACAATGAAATATTTTATTATGGTGATTTGCGGATTTATCAAACTGGATATTGTGAAAGTGACAAATTTAATTCAGGTGCTGTTAGTTGGTTCCTTACCCAGGGCTAAAATTAGAATAAAAAGGATGCGTAGACGTCTTTTCCTTTTCTAATTATTCTTTCAACAGATGTTTGTTAAGCTTATACTAGGTGGCTGGGCTGTATAATGTACCCAATCTCTAGATGTACTAAAATTTCAGAGAATCACAGTTTATGTAAGGATATTTTTTGAGATATATATTCATTTTTTCTAAATAGCAGGATTCTTGTTTATTATGATGATTATTTTGCCCTTTCAGAATCTATATGTATGGCTAGGTCTAGTTTCTTTTTGGGGAGTGAATTGCCAGGCATCATGCTTTAATAATACTTCCTTTTTATAAGTTCTGTCTTGTTTGTGTTATATGTTTTGTTTTCCATAATAGCTTCTGTATGAACTGCAGAGTAAATGGGCCCAAATCCAACTTGCCAATTTTTTTATGATTCTTGCATGAGCAAGAACAATACTCAGTGTTTTCAAATAGCAGAGATGATTATATGAACCGTATTTACTCCTTTTAATTCATAGAATGTATTTCTTCCATCCAATAACATATGATTAAACTATAACTCAAAGAAAGAAGCAGATTTAACTGAAATATTAAATATTTGGAAAGCAATAAACAATCTTTTTTTAATTTCAAAGTAATTTTCTATGACCGTGGTTTTTCTTTGCACACGAAAACTTTTTTTTTTTTTTTTTAAATAACCATCTGTATCTTTCTATTTAGGAAAGATATGAGTGCCATTGATGGTTCATTTACAGATTCTGGCTTGAATAAAAACCTGAGTTTCTTTCTTGGATGCATGTGGAAAGGGTTGTTCTTTTTGTTGATATTCCTACTACCTAGGCAAACCAAATGGAATTGCATTAATTACATGGCTAAGTCAGGACAGTTGAGACCAACTTCAGGGATTTTTTATGAGGTGCCTTCCATCTGCATTGATTGATTTCAAGAGATGTTTGCTCAGGTTTCTGTTTGCTTTCAAGATAATGTCTGATACATTAAGTTAAAGTTAAGGCCTTACTATTTGAAATGCAGCTGTAATAACATTTTTAGCTCTCTCCAACTAACTTTAATTTTTTAAGAACTTGAACTTCTATAAAATGTATTTTAAAACTACCGTGTTTGTTTTCTGAGTGTTTTAGGTCTTATATTAGAGTCCCTGGCTTTTAGTCTTCATTCAAGCCAAACAACCATTATCTTTAATTGAAGCTGCTTCTACTGGAAGCCAAAACAATTGGTGGAGTCACTGAAGAAAAGAAAAAAAAAAAAATGCCAAGATGATTGTCTGGCATTGTGAAGCCATTAATTCAATTCTGCTTCATGAAAGCCATTAGAAGCAAACATATCCTGGATTATCTTTAAATTTAGGCATTTTTCAATTGCTATCCTGTCAAGGAAATACCTTTAATTGTAAAACCATTATTTTGTGGGATATATATAGTTTTTACCTTGACAAACTGCAGCTATTTCTTGTGCTTTAGAAATACGACATTCTGTATATTAAAAATTCAAATGAAACCATGATTTTTCTATCTTAAAATGAAGGCATTTTTTTCCACAATTTTTCACGAAATGTATTTGCAAACCTGAAAATATATATTAGCCTGAATAGTTGACACACAGGTAATATTTGAAGATTTTTAGACAAATAACCGAGTTGCTTATTATTACTGCATGAAGAAGGAAATTGACTTACAAGCTTTTTACACACTGGAAAGTGAAAATGGAAGGCCATATATTAACATTTTCAGATCGAGACCAAAGGCCATACATTTCTTTACATTTTCTGAAAGAGACCAAAGGCCATATATTCATTTACATTTTCTAATAGATACCAAAATATTCTGTGTGATTCATTCAGAAGTTCTTTAGTGGAAGTCAAATGCGTTTGAAATATGTCAGTCAAAGGGTACAAAGGCTTATATAGGGGGAATGAGTTTGACTTTTTTTGAGATTATTTGCACAGCATGGTGAATATAGCTAATATTTCAGTACTGTACATTTCAGTAACGTTAAGAGAACAAATTTCAAATGTTCTTATCACAAAAATGCTAAATATTTTAGGTAGTGAACAGGTTAATTAACTTGATTTAATCATTGTACATTGTATTCAAAAATCCTAATACTACTTTGTATTCCATAAAGATATAGAACTATAATTTGTGAATATATAATAAAAAATTATAACTTTCTAAGCCTAACTAGAAATGTAATTTAGAAATGTGATGTTACATTGTGCAGATTACATTGCTGATATTTAAAATACATTTATATTATGTAATATTACCCTATTAAAGACCTGTTTTTTTTTTTTCATACTAAATAGCCTAACAGGCTATGTGTGAATGTTGTCAAAATAATTTGACAGTTTGAAAGTCTGTATCCCCAGATGATAGATGATCAGTTATGTTTTCAGAAGAAAATGCCTTTTTATGTACCTATTTGAATAATAAAAGTTAATTATCTTTAACCTTGATTTTAGATCTTAATCTTATAATTTGGCTTTAGGTTTTTCTTTTTCTGCAGTCAAATAAATGGTTTTCATGACACTAAATAATTATTAATTACTTCTATTAGAAGTACTAAAATTTACATTAAAAATAGGAGAAATTAATAATTTTTACAGATTGACCCCTGAGATATTAACACATAAGACAGAATTCCTCTTTTTACTGGCTATTTAAAGCAATTTCTCGGTAATCATTTTTTTTTTTTTAATTTCCAACACATTATTTCACTGTTTATTACAGCCTGGTCATACTATTTATCAAAAGCTGACTGTTTGCTGTGGAGAAGTAAACCTGTTGCTTTTCATAGAATAGTATTAAAAGCATTTTATAGTAAAACTTTTACCAGAAAGAAGGTTCCATGGCAAGTATTCAAGGACAGTATTAGAGACAACTCCAAGGTATTTAATGGAAAGTATAGACACCTTAAGTGATTTAATTTCATTTTAAAAAGTCTAGGTTCTTAGCAAGTTGAATGATGCCATAGCTCCAATCTTTTAAATCACGCTAGTTGCTGGCTGTTAATTAGTAGTATCTGGTCAAATAAAAAATTGGGGATGAAGTATATTAATATAGAGGGTTTGCTGTGAAATAAAAATATTTTTATTTTAAGTTTTGCTATTCATCCAAGCAAGTCCTAATGCTAGGTAATTCTTGCTTTTCTAACTAACAGATAACAAGCACAAAAAGTTCAAAGCTGGATTAATCATTAATAAGTAAAATTTGCCTTTTCTGTGTTTGTGCTAGAGGTTCTATCACAAACCTAATATTATTTTTATCATTAGCCTGCTAATATCAGCACATTTTAATAATTTGTTAATTTTCAGTATGCCTAGGCAGTAAATGGAGCTAGCTAAGAGTTAGCTGGCGGGCACACATGGTCATAGAAGTTTCCCACCATCCATCACTACTAGTATCATGAACATAATTGGGCTTAAAGGGTTTGTTATATTTCTGTTATTTCTCAGATTCTCAAGAGAAGAAAGGTTTATAAAAATTTATTTATTTTTCCTGTTCTGTTGTTGAAATGGAGATCATGTAGCAATAGAGTGTTTGGAAGAAGCAGTTGTCAGTTTCTGTAGTCTTGGCCATGTATGTTGTTTGTACAATTCAAGACATTTATTCTTTGCTGGATAAAGTGCTTAATGAATGCTTCTTATCTCTGTGAAGTGTTTTAAAAGAGACTTATAATCTCAGTTTCTACAACAAATGAGTAAACAAAGAAATTAGAACATTTTAACTAGCTAAATGAGAAAGTTAAGTTATAAATAATGCTTCTATTTTTGAAGCCTCATCAGTTGTGTTTGTGGCTGATTTTTGTGCACTGGCACAGCAGTTGTAGTAGGTAAATGTTGAAATGCATTTGTATTGGTTAGAATTCAGCTGATGCTATGGAGCCCACCAAGTGTCAATTTGGGCTATGTTCAGCTGGGTGGTTCTTCTGATATAACCAGAGTTCCTGCATATAGCCACAGTCAGATGGGAGGTCTACCCCTGGCTGATTCTTCCCAAGATGGGCTCAAACACATGCCTGGAAATTGATGAAGTGACCAAACCATGTTATCTCCAGCATCCAACAGGATAGCTTGGGCTGCTTCACAAGGCAGCTGGCTTCCAAAGGCAGCAAGAGAAGGTAAACACGATGCAAGCACTTTTCAAGCCCCTGTGTACATCCTGTTTGTTAACGTTCCATTAGCCAAACAAGTTACACTGCTAAGTCCAGATTCATGCAGTGGAGAACTAGATTTCATTTTCTGATGAGAGAAGCTGTGAAACATTTGTGGCCATTTTTCTTCAGCTTACAACAACTTGTGACCATATTTCTTCTCATGAAGAATCTAACCCAGAACAAATATTTTATTTTATTTTATTTTTTAATTGCATTTTAGGTTTTTGGGTACATGTAAAGAACATGCAAGATTGTTGCATAGGTACACACATGGCAGTGTGATTTGCTGCCTTCCTCCCCATCATCTATATCTGGCATTTCTCCCCATGCTATCTCTCCCCAACACCCCACCCCCCACTGTCCCTCCCCTATTTCCCCCCAACAGACCCCAGTGTGTAGTGCTCCCCTCCCTGTGTCCATGTGTTCTCACTGTTCAACACCCACCTATGAGTGAGAACATGTGGTGTTTGATTTTCTGCTCTTGTGTCAGTTTGCTGAGAGTGATGGTTTCCCAGTTCATTCATGTCCCTACAAAGGACACAAACTCATCGTTTTTGATGGCTGCATAATATTCCATGATGTATATGGGCCACATTTTCCCTGTCCAGTCTATCATCGATGGATATTTGGGTTGGTTCCAGGTCTTTGCTATTGTAAACTGTGCTGCAATGAACATTCGTGTGCATGTGTCCTTATAGTAGAATGATTTATAATCCTTTGGATATATACCCAGTAATGGGATTGCTGGGTCAAATGGAATTTCTATTTTTAGGTCCTTGAGGAATTGCCACACTGTCTTCCACAATGGTTGAACTAATTTACACTCCCACAAACAGTGTAAAAGTGTTCCTATTTCTCCACAACCTCTCCAGCATCTGTGGTCTCCAGATTTTTTAATGATCGCCATTCTAACTGGCGTGAGATGGTATTTCAATGTAGTTTTGATTTGCATTTCTCTAATGACCAGTGATGATGAGCATTTTTTCATATGTTTGTTGGCCTCATTCTTTTGTAAAGTGTCTTTTCATATCCTTTACCCAATTTTGAATGGGCTTGTTTGTGTTTTTCTTGTAAATCTGTTTTAGTTCTTTGTAAATTCTGGATATCAGCCCTTTGTCAGATGGGTAAACTGCAAAAATTTTTTCTCATTCTGTTGGTTGCCAATTTACTCTAATGACTGTTTCTTTTGTCTTGCAGAAGCTGTGGAGTTTGATTAGTCCCATTTGTCTATTTTGGCTTTTGTTGCCAATGCTTTTGGTGTTTTGGTCATGAAGTCCTTGCCTACGCCTATGTCCTGAATGGTTTTGCCTAGATTTTCTTCTAGGGTTTTTATGGTGTTAGGTCTTATGTTTAAGTCTTTAATCCACCTGGAGTTAATTTTAGTGTAAGGTGTCAGGAAGGGGTCCAGTTTCTGCTTTCTGCACATGGCTAGCCAGTTTTCCCAACACCATTTATTAAACTGGGAATCATGGGGAAAGTATACATGGGAAGAAAATTAAATATTTAGTTTAGCCTGCTTTTCAGATTTTCTTCTGCTCTGATAAATTTTGGGACATTTATAGGCTCTAGATTATATGTGTTTGTGAAGGTATTCTTTCATAAAATATATTTTAAAATTATTTCTCTCCATTGGGTTTTTCTTTTTCAATTTCTTTCCTTCCTGGACAAATGATAAGTTTAAGAGATAGAGGATTCACTGTTTCTTTTGGTGTTCTTTCCTAGTCTGGGGCCTCACATTAGTGTCATTGGCTAAACTATATGCTCCACTGGCTAGACGTAAAGGAGAATTATACATTAAGCATGATTCTCTCATTTTGTTATATTTGTTTGTGATTCTTTGTACTTTTGAGTAGTTGTTTAAGATAATTATTTGAAAAATATAAATCTTTGCATTAATACATCTCTACTACCTCTTTGGGCCTTGAATTTTGAGTCAATAACATTGCTTTCTCTGGTGAATTTAAAGTTTCTCTTGCATCAAATTTTATTAGGAAGTGTATATCCAACTTGGGATATGTGTGGAGCACAGGAATTTCATCAACCAGTAGACTGGTTCTAGTGTGCTATCTATGAAACAGCTAATAATGCTATATCACACCCTATAAGCCATTTGATATCCATTAACTGCAGCATCAATCTTATAACAAATTTTTCAGTGATTCCAGAGCTTTCATAGTGGCTGATTGCTGACATCCATTGTACTTTGTAATTCTCTTGCCTTGTTCATTATAGATGTGTTGTACTTATAGGACAAAAAGGCTGGTATTTTTTCCAGTGTACCTGTGAGGAAATGACTTGAGAATTACTATGTTCTTTCTCTTCCCCATGGTATAAACTAATTTTTCCAAATGCATTTGACAGTATTATATATTAGCAACTTATTTAAGTAATTTTTTTAGGAGCTCTGGAAAATAACCAGTGGAGCAGAAAGATCCATTTGTTTTGAAAACTTATTACCCATAGTCACATAATAATAGTCGCTTAGTTATCTCCTTTGCTGTGGTTGTATAAACACATACGTGATGGTATCTTGTTCCCTGTGGTTCAAAAGTCTAAATTCGTTATTCCCATTCATAAAAGTTTTCACATGTTGCTTTTGCTATGTTTAAATTTCATACATGAAAATTGCCTATTTATTTCCAAGTAGCTATTAGGTGGCAAAGTCAGCGCATTGGGTAGTGTCAGGTTTATTTAATAACCAAAGGCAATCCTTTCCTGTGTGTACTTTCACCAGTTAAATTTCTCACAGAGCCACCTCTCTGTACATACAATGTAGCAGAATTCTCTTAGTGTTCTCTGGATGTATATACAGTTTGAATAATAGAATAAGTATGTTTTCTAAATACTTGTTTACTAGGTAATACACATACACATTGCTGGGAATGAGTGGCTTCATTTAATTTTCCCTTTTCAGGGATTCCTAGGGGAAGGTAACGAAAAGTGTAAGTTTTTATTTAATGAGAGAAGAAAATAGTACTCAAAAGTTACTTCATAAATTTTTCTTCTTTTTTTTTTCTTGAACATTTGTTTAGCTTTTCATAAAGAAACACGTGGCATACTCACAGACCATTTATTATATGCTCTTTGCCCAATGATGTGGTAGCTAATAATAGTCAGAGAAAAAAATTCCAGGAAAGAGGAGTGACAGGGATGATAACTTAAGGATCTAGAAGATTTTGCAATATGAAATATTTATCAAAACAATTGGCCAGACTTGGACTTTCTCTTCTGTGTCCTTTACCGTATTAATGCCACCTTTAGTTATATCTCTTTATATCACTATAAACTGTGAATAGTCACATTCTAAAAGTAAAAGGGGAGCAAGAAATTGTTTTCTTTGACCACTTACTGCTTATAGTACACTCATCTGCACCGATCGTCCTGTTTATGAGGTCTTATGTGCCTTGGTCTCCTCCCTTCTGGTGGTAGAGATCAGTGATATTTGATCCTCCTATTTCCCCAGTGGGCATGAAATAGCAGAAATGGTAGTTGAAGTTCTAGAAAGAGAGGCCCCACCATGCAAATTCACCCTATTAACTCTATTATGGTTACGTTTCTTAGATAGCCTACTAATTTTTCTTGGAAAATATGTCAAGACCAGATCCAAACCAAATTGTTTAATTATGTCTTCTTTTAAAATTATCCTTATTGAAGTATAAATTATGTACAATAAACAATATCTGTTTAAAGTGTGCAATTCAATGAATTTTGACAAATGAATACACCCATGAACTTACAACTACAATCAACATACAGAATTCTGTCATATCCAAAGTTTTCTTCTCAGTCTATTCCTCCATCAGATCCCTGACTCTAGCAATGAATGAAATCTTCATTTTGTCACTTTAAAATAGTTTGCAATTTCTACAATTATGTATGAATAGATACATGTGCTATAGACTTTTTTGTTCCTGGGTACTTGGCATAATGTTTCTGACCCATCCATGTAGTTGTCTGTATCAGGAGTTGGTTTCCTTTCATTGCTGAGTATATTTCATTCCATAGATATCCACATTTTGTTTATCCACTTACCTTTTGGTAAATGATTTCTGTAGAAATGTATGCTGACATCTGAGTAGATCAGCAGCCCTTCAACGTAGCACTTCCTTGGTTCAAAGAAACAGTACATGGCATGTAGGCAGATTTCAGTTATAAAAGTTGGTAAATGAAATGAAAAGTTTTTATATTCCTAATTCAAAATGTAAGCTTTTTGAGGCTTTTATTAATGTTCCTAAGGTGTCAACCGTTTGAACTGGAAGTTGCATTCACTAGGGGAGCAGCAGCCACCTCACTGAGGCAAACTTAAGACCAGTTTTATCCCTGCCAAACATAGTATTGCAACTGAAGTTAAAACAAAGGTGAGTTTACGGAGTTGTTCTTTTAAATCTTTTAAATCTTCAGACGTAACCTCCTAAATCTAATATAACTGTCTAAGTACATTCACATTTCTAAGTTTTCTGGGGCCATTTTCCTTTCTGTCCTCTCTTCTGTCGCTCTCCAGTTTTCTTCCTCCTTCATTTTCCATCTGTATTTGCATTTTTCTATTTTTCTTTCCTCTAATCATAAAGAAGGGTTGGCAACTAGAAGTTCGTTTTCAGCTCTGCTTTGACTATCTTGCCTATGAAATTTTGCTTTTCTAACACAGAAATCTCAATGATATTGCTGAAGCAAGTTTTGTATCCTATACCCTGGCAAGGTTCCTAGAACTGGTCCCAGTGAGATTTCTTTGGAAGCTGCCTTAAGATCTTTGTAGCATCATTTAGTTTGCTTTCCTAAAAGAATTCTGAATGCATCTCCTTAAAATCTTTTACCAAATTACTTGACCACTCCATCAGTGTTAAGATGGTGTATATAAAAACACAAACATATGTGTCTGTATATATATGCACAAATATACATATGTACATACACACATAGACACACACACACACACAACTACACACCTCTTTAAACAATTAATTAAACCTCTTAAAGCACCTTCCTCTTCTACCCCAATAGCATTTCCTTCCTTCTACTCATAGATGCTTTGACTGTATGAGACTCCTGGGATTCTATCTCATTCTGTCTCATGCTAAACTAATCACAGCATACTGTGGCTTAGTCATGATGGCATAACAATTAGGCGACTCTACCAGTGCTTCTAAATACAGCCTGGGCCCTTGGTGAACCAGCTGGCCTTAGCCAACTGGTGAGTGAATGAGCAGTGGAATAGGTATTGAACAGAGGTATTGATAGGGTGTGTGGTGGGCTGATTTGGAGCATTACTAACACAAAATTGCAATTTATTATTTGATTTACCACCATATTTAGCAATGACTCTTCCATTAGGGAGAAAATATATCAGATGTGCTAATGGACAGTTATTGGTTTTGTAAAATCATTATAATTTGATAAGTGTCACTTATTTTAAAATTAAAACTGCCACTAATGCCACGTAGTGCCATTACACCAGAAATGATGTAATCATTTCTTAATTAGGTCTGTAACCAATATTTAGTGAGCCTGTACTTATATGCAGAACATTCTACTTTGCCAGTGACATTGATGAGACATTTTCTTGATTTGGGTATCATTTAGGTCTTTGAAATCAATTTATTGATTTATCATTCAGAAAACTGAGTGAGTACCCATACCACTCCTTTATGTGCCAACAAATCAAATATTCTGTATTGTGAAGATGAACACAAATCAAGAAGACACTCATTCCTACCCTTGAGTCTTGCAAGGAAGACAGACATGGGAATAAATAATGATAGTTCATTCTGAAATACACTAATGAGAGTACATACCCAGTGCCATGGGAATCTTAATTTCATTGTTACTTGGCATGTGTTTTATAACAGACTCTTCTGGAAAACTCATGGGGGTATAGGGGAAGAAAACTAATTTAGTTAGCTAGACCCATTTCATTGCTTTAGGGGGCCTTCTATTTAGGGGCAAACACATTTTGGTCTTACGCTTATTTTAAAAAATATTATTGCAAATATTTATTTAGAACTGTTGTTCTAGTAGTCCTTAAATAGTGTTAATTGTCTTGTCATTTGTATTTGGAATAATGTTTCCTACTGGAAAAAAAGTATTTTATAGCCCATATTTATAAAGATACTGGGGAGCAATGAATTAGAATCAAGCAAAAGCAGGGACATTCTGACAAATGATATATTTTCTCTGCAGATAATTGTAAATTCAGACATTAGTGTTTATAATTGGGTTGTGTCTATCTTTGCTGGTCTTCATGATTTCTTCATGCTGTCACTAATGTGGTATTTTCATGAGCTGACAATTCTGTTGTGCATAGTGGATTTTGGTTGTTTTCCAGCATCTACTTCTTGCACAGAATAGCCTTGCAGAAAGTTAGTAATTGATCATTTTAACAACAATGGAATTCCACTTATGATATTTTGCTCTTCTAGGTAGTTGAATTGAGTGAGAAAGCTCATTGCTGTGTTCTCTCTCTCTCACAATGATAATATAATGGACCCCAGTTAAACAATAATACAATTTTTCTCACAGGAATCCCCAAGTAAGCAGATATATTAGTCATTTATGTCTACATTTCTGCTTTTGGCCTATGAGGGATGGCTTTTGTACAGTGTTTTTGTGTTTGAGTCTCAAATGGAAGAATAATTACCGGGTGCATTATAGACTAATGTTTGACTGGTCTAAAATGAGTCCAATAAGAGACTGGTCTCACATTTCATGGTTGTGACTTGAGTATTCTCCCTGAAGTACTACAAAAAAAAATAAACAAATAAATTCAGTCTTTTTTTTTTTTTTTAAGAACATTACCTAGTCCCAACTACTCTTACCTTGCCTTCCTACTCCGTGGTTTCATTCTTTTTTTATTTTTATTGCATTTTAGGTTTTGGGGTACATGTGAAGAACATGCAAGATTGTTGCATAGGTACACACATGGCAGTGTGATTTACTGCCTTCCTCCCCTTCACCTATATCTGGCATTTCTCCCCATGCTATCTGTCCCCACCTCCTCACCCCCCATCCCTCCTCCATTTCCCCCCAACAGACCCCAGTGTGTAGTGCTCCCCTCCCTATGTCCATGTGTTCTCATTGTTCAGTCTATGAGTGAGAACATGCGGCGTTTGATTTTCTGCTCTTGTGTCAGTTTGCTGAGAATGATGTTTTCCAGTTTCATCCATGTCCCTACAAAGGACACAAACTCATCATTTCTCATGGCTGCATAATATTCCATGTCGTTTCTACCTGCTGGTGTTGAAGGCTGCTTTTGTGGAGCAGGTGAGAAGGCAGGGATAGAGAGAGAATCAATGAGATCAGAGAAAGCGATAAATAAGATAACACATGTTAAGTGCCTACAATGATACCTGGCACATAGTAAGTGCTCAATGTTTGGTCATGATCATGATTATTATTCTCATTACTCCACTTTACTTTTACATGAATGTCTCATGATTATGTCAGATTGAATAATTGAAGTATTTCTCACCATTCCCCATAATCATTAGCAACAGAAAATTTTCACCTTTGAATATATCAAATTGACAAATAGAAGAATGATAACACAATTTTTCCAGATTTTTCTTTTTGTGATTAATGTGTATACAAGTCATATTGAAATGTTCCAGCATTAGTTTCCTATTGCTGCTTTTAAAAATTGCCACAAATTTAGTGGCTTGAAACAACATGATTTTATTACCTCACAGTTCTACAGATCATAAACCCTAAAATCAAGGTGTCAGCAGGGCTACATTCCTTCTGGAGGCTCTAGGGAAGAATCTGTCTTTTGTGTTTTCTAGCTGCGAGGGGCAGACTATCTTCCTGGGCCTCTGGCCATCTTCTGTCTTCAAAGCCAGCAGCCACATCAGTACAACCTCTGTGGCTCTCGTTTTCCATCTCGTTTTCTGACTCTGACCCACCTATTATAAGGACCCTTGTGATTGCATTAGGCCCATCTGGATAATCCAGGATAATCCCCCCTTCTCAAGATCCTTAACTTAATCACATCTGTAAAGTCCCTCTCACAGGTCCTAGGAATTAGGACATGAACATATTTGAGGTACATTATTATGCCTGATGCAAGATCCAGTGAAAATCATGACCATTACATGTTGGATGGAATCATCGAACTTTAGATCTAAAAAATACTTTAGATCACGCCTTTTAGAGATTAAAAAAAACTAAAACCATGGAGAAGGATTACATCACCATGGACTAAAACCCAGGTCTTAGATCCATAATCAAATGACTTTTCCACTGTCTTTATGCAGCATTTCTTTAAACTATGCCCACAGCTAATTAATCAGTTTTTATTAACAGTCCACATTGTAAAATTCCGAATAGTGTTTGAAAACTGAATTTGAGGCCACTTTGAAATCTGACAATCTACCCTCTTGGACTTCATTTTTGACACGCTTAAAACAAGAGCCGGATACTTCAAAATTATTAGTTCAGTGACATTTTAAAAAAGGAAGAAGTACCTTAGGGCTCCCCTAAGAAACCTATAAAATTCATAACTGTGGCTCCAGTTGAAATTGTGCAGCCCAGAATTCTTCCTCCTCAGAGGGGAAAATATAATCCTTGTGAAGAATTCTCAGTCAGGCACCAATTAAGAGACACGCAAACTAAAAATGGTAAACAACTGATTGATTTTTATGAACAGCAAGCATGACTTGACTTGTGCCTTACTTATTTTGATAGGCTATTTAATAGGCTGTTGAGAAAACTTCTGGTACTATTTAATTTCCTATGTTTCATCTGTGTAGTATACCAGGATGTTATAGTCAATTAGAACAGCATGTTCTTATGTACAAATATATGTGGTTTTTATGGAGCTCACCCAAGGATAAGTTAGAAACTGGCTCACTGCCTCTATTTCCTTTTTCTTTTTTAATCTTTTGGCAGTTTGAATTTTTACAGTCTATAGAGGATAAATTTGGTCACTTTGATGCTGTTTTATTTTCTGGAGTGACTTTCAGGTGAACTGAAACATAGACAGCTGATCTTGTCATTTGTATTCACAAAACATTTGTGAATTACCTAATCCAATGAGCAAATTTTTCTTGAGCATATTCTGTGTTCAAAGAGTCATGCTGGGGATACCAACATGAACAAGACACAACATTTTGTAATAGGAAAGCTATCAACTTCATATTCAACTTTAATTCTTATCCCCTTTTTAGCCCTTAGTGATAGTGAGACTGCAGCAAATACTTAACCCCTTTGACTTTATTTGCTTACCTTCAAAAGTGAAAAAGTGAGACACACCTCACAGGGGTGTTACAAGGATTACATTGAAGTATTATCTGTGCAAATATGAAATACAATGTGTGCACAGAGCAGGTGCTTCCTAATTGTTAGTTTTCTGGTTCAGAGATCTCACCATTTAGTAGGAAAGATGAGATGTCTATAAATAACTGTAGTACAGGGCGAAGGTGATGAATGTAAAGAGAGCCATCCAAATACGGAGCTGTTGGAGTTCAGAGATGAACTATGTTACAGGGATCAGAGAAAGCTCCTTAGAGCATCTTCATGGCATTTTAGCTGGCCGTTAAAAAAGGAAAAGGATTTTGACTTGTAAAGATATAGGCCCTGTGATTTATGCTCCTGTTTCCTGGTTGATCTCCCCACTTGATTACCTTCTATGCCATATCTTGTACATTGCCCAGTTCTTGGATTTTTCTGGTTTTGTCTCTTTCAGTCTAATTTGTGCCTATGCCTTTGTGTCGTCAAAGATTAATTGCCTTTCCTGCAAGGGCACTTTGGGTTATTGCTTTTTTACACTTCTCAAAGGTGCAATGCAAATAAAATAATTTTATTTATATTTTAAGAGGCAAGGAATTTTTCCCCAAAATAATTTCTGGTAGTGAGATGGATCCAATTAATCTCATGTGGGTGGTTTGCAGAGATTTAGGGTTAGTTTTGGGATATGCTCTTGATGGGAATTATTCATGGCCCATAGAATCAAGATTTTATTTCTTAGAAAAAAAGCTATCGTCTTTTTTTTTTTTTCTTTTAGATTGTGTGGTGCTGGAAATCCTACCTCTGACAGTTGCTCACACAGCTGGCTCCACCTGTGTGACTCGGCATCACAGCCCATCTTAATCACAGTATGACCTCCATTGGCCTCGGCAGACCTAATTTAGAAAATTGACTCATTTTGCACAGACTACCGAGCAGCTATTTGGAGCGGCTGTCTTCTAGTGACTTATAGCTTGAAGTAGGTTGAGAGTCTCAAATTGACATTTCCCCCTACGTACTTTAAAAACATACCACCTTTACCAAATTCTGTGTATTTCTCATACTCCCACTATGCTAATGTTAGAGTGACCAAGTGTTATGAATCAAAGCTTGGAAAATATAGTATGATGTAGGATATAATTTTGAGCCCTAATATATTTAATGTGCATGTTCGTATGCATACATATATATGTATGTGTATAAATATAGCTTAAACCTACTTAATTGTAGCTCTATTACTAATAAGTAGGTCATTTTCTCCTCTTTGGGTCTTAAATTTAAAAAAAATTAGTATCTTTTAAATTTTAGCACTGACTGGTACCAAGATGGGCAAATCTGATTAGAGCATGACTTATTAAGGGTTCTTAATAGTTATTAATAGCTCTTAATTAATCATTATTCATAGCTCTTAATGATGTAAGAGGATGTATTTATATTTGGGGGAAACTTCAGCAATGTGGTTGTACTTTTGTTCCTTCCTGGCTCATAATAAAACATTCCCAGAACCTCTATTTTTGGTTTGGGATCAAGCAATTGTATGCTGACATGGCTTGGTCCTCCATTCCTGGCTGGGAATTCTCATTAAAGAAATCTTCTACCTTTAAATCACTGTCTGGAAGATCTTGGTGATGAAGATTCAGAGAGGCAACAGCTGCCTCCCCAGAAAGGCACTGTGTTTCTGTCTCTGCATTTGGACTTCAACAAATAGAGGTTTGTGAGGAGAGCGAAAGAGTTTATGCTTGATCCTGTGATCAGGTGTTGCTCATCTGAATGTGCCAATTAGTGATGCATGGATTACAGGTACAGGGTTTCCCTGGGGGCCCCATCTATGCTTAACAACAGATTATAGTCTTGCTTTAGGCTAAATGTCTAGAAGATAAAAGAAAAAAAATAAGGAAGTATTAAAGCTTTGTGAAATTTTAGAACCTACTCAATACGTCTTTTGGAAGAGATGGAAACTGAGAATTTGATAAGAATATACGTGAATTCATCTAACCAAGTTTTCACGTGTGTTGGGATGGGATGATTTGGTGGAGAGTATAAGGACATGGGATGGTTTATTCACCCTGTTGTCAACCCAGTTTCTCATTCAGCTGTCGCTTTACTCTGTTTAAGTTCTGTCTGCTTTTTTTAAAATATACGAATTTGGGTGTTATTAGATGGTTAGTCCAGGTGAATGTTGGATTGTACCCTGTATTTGACTTATTTATTTATTGGCGTCTTCAGGGAGCAATTGATTATGAGTTGGCTCTGTGCCTCCACCCAAATCTAATCTTGAATTGTAATCCCCGCGTAGTGAGGGAGTGTCCAGGTGGGGGGCATTGGATCATGGGGATAGTTTCCCCGTGCTGTTCTCGTGATAGTGAGGGAGTTCTCACGAGATCTGATGCTTTTAAAAATGGCAGTTTCGGCTGCGCACGGTGGTTCACGCCTGTAATCCCAGCGCGTTAGAAAGCTGAGTAGGTGGATCACCTGAGGTCAGGAGTTCAAGACCAGCGTGACCAACACAGAGAAACCCGGTGTCTACTAAAAACACAAAACTAGCTGGGTGTGGTGGCGAATTCCTGCAGTCCTAGCTATTCAGGAGGCTGAGGCAGGAGAATCGCTTGAACCTGGGAGGCAGAGGTTGTGGCGAGAAGAGATCTTACCATCGCACTCCAGCCTGGGCAGCAAGAACTAAACTCCGTCTCAAAAGGGGGGCAGTTTCTCCTGTGTGCACACGCTCTCTCCTGTTGCCTTGTGAAGAGTGTGCCTGCTTCTCCTTTGCCTTCCGCCATGAGTAAGTTTCCTGAAGCCTCCCCAGCCGCGTAAAACGGTGAGTCAATGAAACTTCTTTTGTTTATAAATTACACAGTCTCAGGTAGTATCTTTATAGCAGTGTAAAACAGACTATTACAGCAATTATATTCTTATTGTGAATGATAAAAAATAGTCACAAATGAGGGCAGAATTCTGTTCTGAGTATTTGTGAATCACCTTGAGCAACACAATCACTCCAAGAACTTCTAACTCTAAAGCATGGGCTGAAGACATCAAAATCTTTTTTAGGATGTGCTGCTATATTAAAATGAGTTAGTTTCAAACTCTAGATCCCTGTTAGTACTTTTACTCCAGGCAAATATACAGGAGCCTTTTGAATGTCATCTAATGGAGCAGAAATTCACTTTGATACTAGTTTTTCCGGAGCCCTAGCCAAGATTTTCATTTTTCTTTTACCTTTTCAGTTTTAATGAGATAGAGCAAAAAGACTTCACTGTAATTCTGTCTTTTTATAATATGGATTCTGTGGATGAGGTAATAAAGGCCTCTGTGCTGCATATATATTTATTTCCTGTGTTGCATATTATATATATATATATGTATATGTATATAGGCTACAGGGAATTATATTCTGTAGCAGCTTTCTCAAAGGATCTCTACAGACAGTTAATAGTAGTTGAAAAAAAGGAGCTGTATTTGAATGATTGAGTTAAACAGAGTAAAACTTTCTTTGTGGTACTTCTTAGAGCCTACAATCTGCTAATGTGTGTAGTGAATTTCTGTGAGGATGATGTGTGGACTTTCTCACATTTTTAAATACAATCCCTCTTATTTTTTGGTATCTTATTGGACTTTTGTTTCACAGGATTTGGTCAATGATGTTTACAGGATTATAAATAGGCATTTTTGAATGTTTTTTTTTTTTTTTTGGTTGAAATTCTATGAAACAGCTCTTGGGATCTGGGCTTCTAAGATTATGGTTTTAAAGCTTTATGCCTGTACACTTGCTGGGTATCTTGTTAATATGCAGAATTTACTTCAGTTGGTCTCCATTGGGGCAGTGATTTTGCATTTCTGACGGGCTCCCAGGTGATATTAATACTACTGGTGTTTAAGCATTCTTTGAGCGGTAAGGCTGTAGATGTACTTAAGGGCATTCTCAGGTGAAAAGTGTTAAAGATGGTCTCTGCCACCTGGAGCCTGGAGGTAAGTTGTTTAGAGAGGTTTCACCATAGGGCACTGGAAGCTGGAGCTGAATAAGTAGTTATACAAGCCAGATGATCTACTTGTGTATTACTTATAATCTGTTTATTTTTTCCTTATATTTTTTCATGGCTATGAGAGATACACAAACATAGATTCAGAACAAAATAGCAAATAGCTACATGCTTTGACACTTGCTGTGTGTGTCTAAAATATCCCATGGCATTTTGAGAGGTCCCTGGTAGGAGAGTTCAGTTCTCTGTTCTGTAAGCAGTAACTCTGAATGGAAAATACACATGTGAAATGCTTGTTAGACCTCATTTAACCCCTTGCTTATCTCAACATCCATGCACTCGGCCAAGGACAAAGACTTAACTGACTTTCTGTGTGAAAAGGGTATCAGTGATTCAGAAGAAGTTTTAATTGTTTAACTCTGGGATAACAAGATTTGCCTTTTGTGTTAACTCCATCCATTTGTTCTTTAATATCTAAAGGGATGTCTATAGAAAGATTCAAGGCTATGGTCTGAGCTTGATGAGAAAGAGTAACACATTAGATTAACGATCTCTCTCCTGGGCATGAGAAGAAAAATATCCTCACAGGAGCTGAGCTGCATATTTGACATCCCTGATAAAGCATTAGGTTATGCTGACACCACATTGTCAACAGATGATCTTTGCACCTTCTGATTTGCTTAACAACCCTTGTCAAACACTTAAATATTGGTTAAAGCTACTATAAAAATTATTTTCTTAAAATGCCATTTTATTTTCTTTATTACTAAAACTGCATTTTAGGTTGTGTGTTCAGAGTAGTGGGGCCAAGAATCCAGTGAAATACCTGAATGGTGCTAAAAATAAGTTTAATATAATTCCTTTAAGTCCTTTCTCAGTGCTTAGATTGTTTACTCTTCAGATTCCTTGCTAACATATTCTTCCTAATAGAGGTTCTGTTAGAGTCAATTAGTTAAGACTTATTTATAATTAGAAACTCCTATTTGTATGCAATTTAATCATTAGAAGTCTTTCAGCAGGTTAAATTTGTTTTCTGCAGTTTTGATTACAAATACTTTCTTAATTTTTGTTACAAAGTTACGCTTTAGTTTAATTCTTGGTCACGTCAAAAATTTTAAATTGAGTCTAAACCATGATATGATTATATTAGAATTGTGTAATAAAGCATTGACAATTATAACAGTTAAGATGCTTCTTTTATGTGTTAGTTTATCAGGGAAGAAGACATTCAGCGTAATACAGATGCCCAGTGTAAAAAAGTTGGCATATTCAAATTATCCAGTGGTTTACTCAACTATAAACTCTGGTTTTTAAAGAATGATATGAAATTTGCTGGGCACTTGTGTGTACTCTAGTGCATATGTTCTTGTGTTGTTTGTGTATATCGTTTTGCTTTGTTTTCTTGTTCTTCATATACATTTAAATAAGAGCATTTCTGACTTGGTAATAGAAGGTCAGAATAAAGAGCTGGGTATGCCATCTCCATTTGTGAGTTGTATGTAATTTGTTAGGCTTCTCTTATGTCCACCATTTAAAAAATTTAGATGGCTGGCTCTTACTGCTATAACAGGTATGTATCACAGCTATGTAATGCAATAATGCAAAATCTGCTATAGTTGGGCTACTGTAAATTCAGCATCTGTTGCTGTATAATTAAGATACTCCATCTGAAGACAATAAAAAAGCTAATTCAAATGTGTACAGAATATGGTTTTCTCATTCTTATATTAGGAAAGATGAGAATCTAGATTATTAGGCAGAAAAATAATAGAGAAATTTGTCAGAATTACTTGTAAGCTTATGCTTACATTCTTAACGTTTGTATATGTGCTTTCATGTAGCCTATGCAAATCACATTGTCTAATGCATGGGGTAGAAGAGATCATAGTGTGATAGATAATCCTCCTTGAGAGAAGAGACTGGGTCTTTTATATTCTTTCCCTGCATGTTTTGTGCTATGCTCTATACAGAGCAAGTATATTGATTGTAGAATCTCCAAATCATTTCTATGTCTTTGGGCTGTAAGTAGGCATAAAAATCAGGCTAAGATGATAAATGAAGACGATAACATAAAATGTTTAAAAATGTCTATCAAAAGCCATTTATGGTGAAGGAAGGAGAGAGGAAAGGCTCAAAAGTATTAATTCAGTCAAAACAGGTGATAAATCAGTTATAACAAAGTGTTGGTTATTTGAGATTCTTTTGATTTTTTAAAAAAGTACATACAATTCCAATCTTTTTAGTTTGTTTGCTACTGACACATAATTTTCTTGAGTGTGTTTTTCCCATGTTGTGAGTCACTTTTGCAGCCTCAGCCTCAGTGCTGCTTAGGCAGCACTGATAATTAGAGTTAGGACAAATGAACTATCCTTTTGTGCTCTCAGTAGAATGGGCTCTGTTATCCAGAAGTCATTATCAATTGTCAACAACATGGAAATTTTTAGCTTTAAAGAGAAATAAGAGTTTTGGAGTTAAGTATCACTATATAATACTTTACAAAGATAGGAAGTTATATTCACAATACAGCCTGCTGCCAAACAGTTTATCATGTATATATAATTGGTGCCTGTTGTCAATGCATAACATGGTTTGCTTCAACAGTAGGATAAGACAATAAGATTAGAATATGGAACTTTAGCCATGAATCTTAACTGAGTTTGCTAAAGTGTTACTTTACAGAGTTTTTGCAGTAGACTTGAACCAGTGCTATTTAATTCATTGAAACCTAAAACTTGGTTATTTAAGCATCTTTTTCCAAGGTCAGATAAAGGTTTTAATGAGTTTAAATATGCCTTATTCACCAAAAGTTAGTGAGGATTATGTATCTTAACTCTATGTACAAAATAAAGGTAATACAAATTGTGGTCGTGTGTTGTAAGGACATTTATGGTGGACTTAAATTCATCTAGTGTATACTTTTCTTCTTGCTTAGTCACCAAATACCATTTTGTGATGTGAAAATCAGTGTGCTTGGAGACTTCATTAGTTTTCCCCAAGTCAGTGAATGAATCTATGTTAGCAGAAATTAGATTCTGAATTCTATGCTTGGATCAAGCTTTTCCTAAAGGCCACAGTGTGTAGTCATCAACTTACTAAAAATAGTTAACATTTACTAGTGCTTGTTATGTGCCAGCCACAGTCTAAAACCCTTTGCATGCATTATATCATTTCATTCTCAGAACAATATAATGTGGACCATATTACTAGTATTTGCATTTTTAGAAGTTCAGTAATTGTAAATAATCCATCTGTGTTAGTTCATTTTCATGTTGCTGATAAAGACATACCCAACACTGGGGGGAAAAAGTTTAATGAACTTACAGTTCCACGTGGCTAGGGAGGCCTCACAATCATGGCAGAATGCAAGGAGGAGCAAGTCATGTCTTACATAGATGTGGCAGGCAAAGAGAGATAGCTTGTGCAGGGAAACTCTGCCTTATAAAGTCATCACATCTTGTGAGACTTATTCACCCTCATGAGAAGAGCACAGGAAAGACCTGCCTCCATGACTCAATTATCTCCCACTGGGTGTCTCCCACAACAAACACATGAAATTCAAGATGAGATTTGGGTGGGGACACAGCTAAACCATATCACCATTCAAAGTCACATGGGTGAGAAATGGGTAGAACTGGGGTATAAAGCCAATTTGTCTGCCTCCAAGGTCCTTGCTCCAAAACAATATGCTACACATTCTCCAATATATTCATTTAGAGCCAGCCAAAAATTTAAATTTTCTTCACAGAACCAAAAGACTTCATTTTCATTGTGGTGGGATTGAGTTCTTTCATAGCATGTGTGGGTGTAAAATACAAAAATATTAATATATTAGGAAATCACTGAATTAGTTTTTTTTTTTTTTTTGAGACGGAGTTTTGCTCTTGTTACCCAGGCTGGAGTGCAATGGCGCGATTTCGGCTCACCGCAACCTCCGCCTCCTGGGTTCAGGCAATTCTCCTGCCTCAGCCTCCTGAGTAGCTGGGACTACAGGCACGCGCCACCATGCCCAGCTAATTTTTTGTAGTTTTAGTAGAGACGGGGTTTCACCATGTTGACCAGGATGGTCTTGATCTCTTGACCTTGTGATCCACCCGCCTCGGCCTCCCAAAATGCTGGGATTACAGGCTTGAGCCACCGTGCCCAGCCTAAGAAATCACTGAATTAGTTTTAATCCAGAAAGTCTATGAATTATTAAAAAGAGAGGGTTTTTTGTTACATTTTATTTCAGCTTCTGATTCTCTGGCTGAGAGTCGTAAAAACAGTTTAGTTGAAGCTTTCCTCTTAGAACATATTTCAATGTATTTTACAAATTGAAAAGCAAATTTAGCTCCAAATTCAATTCATATCCAAGTGTATCATCTACAATAAATACCTAATTTTCTCTCCAGATGAGTTTATGGAATATATATTCAAAAGAAAACCGAAAGTGTCTTTTGAAAAATTTTTATATATTTTCCCAAAGGAATCCAGAAACCACTGAATGTCTCAGTGAAATATGTTTTCTTTTGTCCCTTTTCTTCTTTTTCTATAAGCAGATTATCTTAGTGGGAAAAGGGGGCTTAATTCATTTGAGAAAACATGCTACAGCACATTTACTGAAATGCCATCATAAGTAATTAAACCAAAATTGCTCTTGTCAAAATAAATGAATAAATTTGATAAGGCATTTTCCTTTACTTTGCATATTTGTTCCACTTTATCACTAATTCATAAAATCCACAAAGGGTCTCGAGTCATTAGTGTGATTAGTTAAAATCTGCTGTTATTACATTGCTATGAAAGAGAAAGAAAAGCCAGAAGTGGTATTGGGCCACATGAATAGGGTGAGAACATATTTCTATAAGTACTTTAAATGAGAACATGTCAGCCCATGTTTCATCTGAGGCCAAGGCAGGAGTCAATAATGGTCAATATTTATGTAAATACTGGTTATAGCAGTATTTTTTTTTTTTTTTTTTTTTACAAAAGGAACATTTAGAAAGGATTCAGAGCAATACTTTCATAATTAGAAAACAAAACTAGCCTGTTGTCTCACAGTACAAGCTACAGAAAATAAAGCTTGACTGTATGTTGTGTTTTTTTGGCAGGATATGTGTTAGGGCAGTAGGGTGGGCACTGATAAAGGAAGATCTGTGTGGATATATCACATTGCATATCAGATTTGCTATATCAAGAGATAGCTTCAGTTAAAAATGATGTTAATGTCACTGAACCTATAAAGAAAATAAGATAACATTGAGAGGTGACATCTATAACTAGTAATTTTAATTTAAAGGAAAATCCAAGCTAAAAATACTCTGTTGAGTACCTACTATGTTCAAGGTACTAATTTAGATTGTATAGGTGATGCAAAAATGAAACATCTGTCGACTTGTCTTCAAGGATCCTGTATTCGGATATAGTTGATAAGATATTTAAATAATTGCAGTAAGATGTCAGGTAATATTTGTTGAAAAATGTTCAGAAAATTCTTCTGGGAGTTTAGAGTAAGACTTTGACTCTGACTATGGATATTAGGGTGGCATCTAGGCCAGATATGAATGGCAGGCAGATTTTGGATTTATGGACATGGAGAACACTTCCAGGCTGATGGAACTGTAACATTTCCAGAGGTGCAGAATTATGCTTAAGTTTGGGGAATAGTATATTATTTTCTTTGGCTAGAGAATAGTTATAGAAAAAGTGTAGACTAGCCTGTTTAGAGCCTGAACTTGGGGGCCGGGGTACAGGAGGGTCTTAGATGACAGCTTGGGAGTTTTAACTATTTTTGCGAGATAACCGGTTGGTAGGGGTCAGGGCCATGTTAATGAGCAGGAGAGGGGTATTTTACCTTTGTTCTTCAGAAAAAGAAATTGGGAAGTGAGATAAAAATCAGTGGGGAAGGTGTTTAAAGCTGAGAAGAATGGGAAAAAGCTACTGCAATTGTCCAGGCAAAAAAGAATTGAAATTCTGAAATAAAGTAGTGACAGAAATGGAGACGTGGTAGGTTAAATGAGGGGGATATTGGGTAATAGAACAGACAAGATTTTGCATGTAATTTAGTGACAGATAAATGAGGAATCAATTATAATTCTGGATTCAAGTCTGGATCATTACGAGCATATGCATGCCATTGATTTTAAGAGAAAGGAGGAGAAAGGCCATTCAAAAAGGAAGATAGTGCATCTATTTTGGTCACAATGAGTTTGAAGTGCTAAGGGATTTGTAGATGGGCATCTTCAGTTAGCAGTTCCAAAGGCAATGTTTGAAGTCCAGTAGTGTACCTGTAAAAGGTTTTATAAGTATTAGACATCAATTTAGAATCTTGAAATTGAAAATAGAGTACTTTGTTTTCTTAATCCAGAAAGTCTTCGCTGAAAGCCAGGGCAAAATCTGCTGAATTAAAGAGCTTCATATTACTATGAAGCATTGATCCCTTTATGTAATGCCCTTCTTTGTCTCTTTTGATCTTTGTTGGTTTAAAGTCTGTTTTTATCAGACTAGGATTGCAACCCCTGCTTTTTTTTTTTTTTTTTTTTTTTTGCTTTCCATTTGCTTGGTAAATATTCCCCCATCCCTTTATTTTGAGCCTCCGTGTGTGTTTGCACGTGAGATGGGTCTCCTGAATACAGCACACCAATGGGTCTTGACTCTTTATCCAATTTGCCAGTCTGTGTCTTTTAATTGGGGCATGTAGCCCATTTATATCTAAGGTTAATATTGTTATGTGTGAATTTGATCCTGTCATTATTGATGCTAGCTGGTTATTTTACCTGTTAGTTGATGTAGTTTCTTTATAGTATTGATGGTCTTTACAAATTGTCCTCTAAAAATGTTGGTACAATTTTTATTCACATCAGAAAATGTGTAACAGTGTACTTTCCTCCCAAACTTCACTAACATCAGATAACAATTTTTTAAAAATTGGCCTATTTGAAAATGAAAAGTCATATTTGCATATTGTTAAATTTGCTTGAGTCCCTTTTCACATTTAGGTGTACTTTGTTTTTCCTCTTGGGAATTAGGAGTCTTTCATTTTCCCTAGAATTATTACAATTATTAACATTTGTTGATTTATTGGGTACATGGGAGCCAAATCAACAAAGAAACCTTGAAACTGGGTGGTAATAACAGCAAAGTTAGTGATGTTATAATTAAGAATTCCTAGGTAATAGTAATGACAGCTGGCTGAAAAGTTCTTGTGATGCTGAGTTCAAATCTGGGTTTAGCCATTTCTTGATTTAATGAGGGGATGAGTACCCTGAATATCAATTTTTTTCATCTTTGGAAGCAATGCTAAAACCTTCTCACAGGGTTTTGTGAGTATTACAATTTAACAATAGGAACAATGTAGGTTCTCACTAAGCCAAAGGCTGATTATGTTGAAATTGTTTGATGTTGAACTTGAGGTTTCCTATAAAGCCTTCATTGTAGTCTTGAAGTTATCACTCATACTGCCATCCTCTATGTGTACAGGCCAAGACAATGATATGTCATGAAAACGGAGGCAATATTCTAGAACCATATCTCTGGTCATCCCAATATTAAGCATGACTTGGGGCAATAGGGCCAAAAAGACGTAGAAAGTACAAATAGTCTACAAACTAAAAACAGCTAGAAGAACAGAATTATTTAAAAGATGCGTGATTTGAGACTTGCATCTCAAAGAGCCCACTGATGTGCCAAGCTAAACATGTATTTTTCCTAATATAGAAATTCATATGTCAACTTTAGAGATGACTTGTTTTGTGAAAGTCATAGGAAATCTGTCATTTTGACCTGAATTTCTCACAGTAAATATAGTGCTTTAGAAGCCCTACAAAGTAAACTCATATCTAAGCCCATAATATGAACATTAGAAATTATGATAAGCCTTTAAAAATCTGTATCATTTATTTTGAAGTTCAATTTAAGCATTTACTTATTCATTCCAGTCATGTTGTTGAATAACCCATTGGGTAGTAGGCAGACTGCTGATTATTGGTAGTATGAAGAGGAAGAAAGCAAGTAGAGACCTTAAGAACAAGAAAACAAGTGAATAAACATAGGTGGTAAGTGCTAAAATAGAGGTATAAAATATGGCTGAAGCAGTAAGGAGTGATCGTTGGATAAGGCATCCTGGAGGAGGTGACATGTGATTTGGGCAGGCAGTCCACCAAGAAGTGATGAAGTCAAGCCTGGTTCAAACGGAAGGAATAACTCATATAAAGTATAAAGAAGCATGGTATTTTCAGGGAACATTTTCAGATGTCTGGATTATAGAGCACTGGAAGTGGATAATAGGAATGCAGTAAGTGATTTGAGTTAAGCCCTATATTCAGTCTCATTTTTACTTCCCTTTCCAGGCCCATTGCCATCAAGTTAGTTCAGACACAATTTACTCCAAAAACTGACAGTGGTATAAAAGAGCATAGACTTTTTCCTCCCAAAGCTGACATTATGTAGAAGATTATAGACTTCTATCTTCGCTTCTACCATTCCTAAATACAGTATTGATTAAATTTGGGCCTATTTTCTTTTCCACTGTTGCCTAGCACAGAGCTTGATTTGATAACTTGTTCTGGTCAAACAGTTGACTGTGATATGTGGAAGAGTAAGCAAAAATAAAACAACAAAATATTGGGCAAAGATTCAGACTTCACATTTAACTTAGTGAGATTGGCAGTGGCTTCTTGGAATACTGTGTTGAGATGGCATTTGAAGTCATATGAAGAATCAGCAGAAAGAGTGTGGTGGTTGATTATGGAATTTTGCTGTGGACAAAGAAGGCAGTGGTGTCATCTGCTACTCTTCAACATTTTCCCTGCCATCTGTGGCTGCCACCAACCTCTGACAGTTTCGTGATTCTACAATTCTGTGCCATGTGCATGCTGGGAAATATAAAGATGGTGGCCCACCTTCATGCATAATATTGGGCATAACATTTATTGTAGTAATCAAGATTTTCTAACTCCTGGACCTTGTATAGTTTTCAAGTCTCTTGTGTCAGTTTCTCATACAGACATCTATTATTTATTTATAAATAATAAAATTTCTGTTTTGCCCAAAACCTCTGAAAAGCCACCCATCCTTTAATATTTATCATATTTGCTACCTACTTTGGTAGCCATCTCTAATCATCCAGAATGATCACTAACTTAGATTTTTTATTTATCTTTACTGTCCATATTATCACTGTGGGATACAACATTGTTGTCTTTTTTTTGTATGTTTAGTTGTATGCTTATTTGCCTTATCCCCACCCTCATTGTAAATTCCGTGGGATTTTGAGATCCACGCTGTATTCATTTTGTATCTTATATTATCACTGGACACAGGACTAACACATAGAAATTTCCAAGAAGTATTTGTCGAGTGAATGAATGCATGAATACTTTTCGATGCTTTTGTTTCTTTTCATTATACATATAATTTTGTTACCTCTACCTTGTTGAAATTTTTATTAAATGTATTTAATAAAAATTAAAATACCTAGGAAATTTTTCTCAAAAGAAGCAGTAGTACTTTTTTATTCACAATATGAGAATTTCTAATATATAATAATACATTCAGGTTTTCTCCCTCATTTTAAAAGTTGAATCCTAATTAGCTGAATTTATCTATTTGATCTTTTAATAACTTGATTTAATTTTAAAATATGCATATTTACATGAAGAAACTGATCATTTAAATTGCAACATTTATCTTTGTCTTAATTGAACTAATTTTCAAAATCTTGGTTATATTGGCAGGCTATTAACAAAAAATTATTTCTGAGGTAAAATTCTAGTTTCTTATGTTTTATGAATGCAAAAATAAATTTATGAGGGTAATCTGTTTCCTGTAATTACTGTGATTGCTGTTCATGTTACGTACATTGTATATTTGAGAGAAATTTACCTTTGAGTTTTTTCCTGTTTGATAACTTATCACTGGTCAGCACCACTATAATGATGATCATTTGGATTTAGGCAACATTTGAAGTTTTAATCCTACTAACACTTAAATCCCTTTCCCCCATTTTCTAAACCAAGATCATTTGTTCTTTCTTTTTCATTTTTCACTGTGCTCCAAGAGAATTCCATTTCTTGCAAATATAACCTTCCAATTACTTCTAAATTAACCTCTATTAAAATGCACTAAGTTTATATTAACCAACATAATAAAAATACTCAATTTCTTTAAGTTTTTACTCCAATGTTGATACTACTTATAAGTAGAAATCTATTGTGATCTATTATGGCCAATCTAGGAACAGTTACCAGAAAGCGCAGGTTCTGGCAATCAACATCATACCAGAAATATTTGTTACATGAAGCTATTTTTTAGACCCGGTGGCACATCTCTAAGTTACATAAAACACAAGAGTATGCAGTTATTTCCAACTCCAGTTTGATGGGTAAAGAATCTAAGACCAAGTAAGAGAAGTAAAAGATTTACTATGGTTATATAAATAATAAATGGAAAAGAGGGGGTCTGATTCCAGTGTCCTTGACTCTGCCCATTTCTTTTCCACACTACCATGGCTGCCTCTCAGGAAAACACCCTCAGAGAGCACACCTGGGTCATCTTGTTTGCTTAGCTACATTAAGAAACACTGTTTTCCATTTCAAAATTAAATATGTCAATTTAATTTTCTTCATAAATGGGGATTGTAAATGGAGATAATAAGTGTGTATCCCATTGGGATTTTGTGAGGCTTCAAATTAGTTACGGTAACACATACTTACAATTGTATTTAGACAGTAAGTAGGTGCTCAGTAAGCTTTGGCGATTATTACCTGCAAATTAAATCACACTATTTCCTATCTTTTTTACTTACAGTTCCTGGAGGTAGAGTTGGAAAAATTTATAGGCTAGAAAAAACTTTCTCAAGAGTTTATTAATTTATTGCAAAAATATTATATAGGATGTTCACTGTGTGGTTGCCACTGTGGTGGGTTCTGGGATATAACAGAGATAGTGGTTACTCTTATGAGACTTACATTCCAGTGTAGGAACCCAGCAAAGAACAGATAAATAGGAGTATAAATAAATAGATGCAACTATAAGATTGGAAGAAGAAAAAGACAAGGAACAGAGAGAGCAACAGAAGGAACCTACTTTAAATAAAGTTTTCAGAGAAGGTCTTTTGAAAGCCGATTTCTAAAGAAAATGGTAGGAGCTAGCCATGAAGTGGGTGGGTAGGGGGTGAGTGGGAGCATTCCAGGCAGGGTAATATGCATCAGTCCTAAGGTAGGAAAAAAGGCTTGGGATTTGCAGGGAACTGCAAGTAGAGCAGGGAGAATATAGTGCACAAGTGAGAGAAGGACAAGGAATTAAATCAGAGGTCTAGGCTGTGGGTAGGTTATGTGGCTTCTTGTAGGTCATGGTAAGTTTGTTTTTATCCTGTAAGTTTCATGGTAACCTTTTTTTTTTTTTTTTTAATTCTGCAAGTTTTATAAATCAGAATTTCTAAACAAGGGGTATGACCTAGTAAAGTCAGGTATAAGGAAGAGGAGCTAGACCCTTCACATCCTTCTTTGTTTTCTGAGTGAGGTCCATACTCTATTTTTCCCTCCCCCGCCCTCATCTCATCTCTGTTTACATCTTTTTTTTCTTTGCTGAAAGGGAGGGGAATCACTTCTTGGCTCAAAATTCTTCTCACAGGTTTCCTGCAGAATAAATCCTTGTACATCCCTAACAGAATGTTAAACTCTCCATGAACAGCTTTTTATAAATGTTTTTCATTGTGAAATTATATCCATTTTGTAACAATTTAAAACTACCTACCCCATATTATATATTCTCAATTTAACTAAGGGTAGATTTGTTCCTTAGAGCAAAGAGGTATTTTGTTTCAACATGTATTTATTTTCTCTTGCCTGTTCTAAAAGTGACTCACTTCTGATGAGAGTTCTTTAAAAATGGCATTCCATGTGTTGGGGCATTCAGGCTTGTGTTCTTAGAGTCTCACAGACTTTTTTTGTCCTCCTATATTTTTCTCTTTCAGGAGATAAATATGAGCTTCTTCCCTCTGCTAAATAATCTTTTGGAAGGTTTTTACTGTGCTGAGGAAGATCCAAAGTAGATATCTCTTCTCAGCAAGAAAGAAAATTATTATCAGATAGTGATACCTACTGCTGGCATAGGCTGAGCAAGTGGGTCACATTTGTTGGTCAAACATTCTTAATTTAGTATATTGAACATTTCATATGGTAAAGATGAACTGACATGTTAAAGTAGGTAATTAAAATGTTAGAGTTGAGTGTTTATTACAATAGACGCATTTTAATGTTATATATAGTAGGACAACTATAATAAGAAAAACATGACTAAAATTGAGAAATTGAAAGTATTGCTGGGTATTTTTAGGTATCCTTTTCAACAAGTTTATAGAATTATAGGAGACAACACATATATTTGTGGAGTAATGGAGAGGAAATCATACTGAATACTATATTTGTCATCAGAGTTACATGGTTTTAAAAATTTCTGGAATATTGAATGCCACTGTGATCAAGAGCATAGCTTTGGCCACTAGATACCTGGGTAATTCTTGCTCTGGCAGTAGCTCACACTATAGCAGATAACTGCAGGTTTGCTCTTCCATATCCACTTTCTTCTAATTTCTATCTTGTTTAGTACTTCAGGAGCCTGATCTGTATGGAATGCATTAATAGACCCTCTTGTCTGATTTCTAGTTGTTTCGCCATTGGAAGCTCTGGCAGGAGATCAGAGAGAAAGAAAAGAACAAAGATAGTATGTGTTTTCCTCTAGCTCTCTCCTTGTAAGGCTGCCTAGGGGTATCTGTGTCATTCATCTATAGATTACATTTTCTTTTAAGGTGGTCTTTTCTACATGATTCTTTCCTTACAGTTGGTGTAACTGTTCTCTCTCTTCTCCCTTTTTCAGGCCTAAAAAACCAAGTCCAGGATACTGCACTATCCATTACTGGTTTTGAAAACCCTGCTCTTACCTTTGTAAATAGTCTTTTTATTTACTCCTCTTTAAATTATCCAAATTTGAGTGCGCCATCTGTTTTCAAAAAAGACTCCAACTGCTGCACTAGCATATAATCTTGGCAACAAATTTTAAATTATGCTTCAGTATCCTTGTCTATAAAGTGGAGGTAAAATCATTTTCTTTTCAGAGATCCTTTGCATATGTAAGGTCAGGGTGTGGATTAGAATAATTATGTTCAAATGCTATTTTCTGAAGCTCTAGAGATTCTGCCTCTACTGCTTTCCATACTCTTTCTCCAGGAGTAACTTTTACTTGCTCAGTTATACTGAATGTCTGAACAATTTTTACTTGAAGCAAGAACTCCATGAATAAAACAGCTTGAAAACCACTGGCCTTAGGTGATTACAGGGCCCCTTTTAGTAGAAAAAAAAATCTATTATTCTGTCTGGCTGTTATGTTATATACAGACACTAGTGTCCCTTGTATCATAGCTTCTGGCCAGTGCTGGAAATTTAGTAGGCTTAAATAGCTGTAGGCCATCTAGTCTCATGATTTACTATCTGACCATGGGGAAGAGTCTAGTTAATTCTCCAGGATCATGTTCTCTTTTATAATTTTTTTTTCATGGCTTAAGATAGAAGGCTGTAGGGGCCAATAAATACATTCAAGTAGGAGATCAAAAAGCTGCCTTCAGTGGCTTCACTGACCATCTTAGTTCTCAGAGCCCTTCAACAATAATTGCTTGTCAGTGTGCTGGGTGGGCACTGAGAACCTGGTTCAGAGTGATTGTTAAACTTTGTAATTTGTCCAAGTCCAGTAACACTCTTGAAACATTCTACCTCTTGTCTTACTGTTTCCATCCTTGTAGCTAACATCTTTTATTTCCTTTTCTATGTAAAGGAGTAGAGGAAAGGTATTAGCAAATTCTTGGGTGTGCTGTAAGCTATACCTGTCCAGAGATTTACTGGAATGATGAAGCACTCAGAGGCACTACTGATAGAGTATGCCAAAGAAAGAGCCTGGAAAACTGAAGTATAGTAGTTTAGAGTTGTCCTTTACAACCATGTAGGTATTGGTTTGTTCTTTTATTTAACATATATTCAGCAAAAATTTCTGAGTACCTGCTATATACCCAAGAGTGTGCTAGACATTGTGGAACATAAAATTTGACAAGACCCCTGCCCTTAAGCCTGTGACTAGGATGTATTTAGATAACTGCGACATGATCCGTAGGTTAAGGCAACTTCCTAACCTGCTTGTTTCTTAGTAGTCCTGAAAGTCAATCTGAGTAGGCAGCATTTCCTAGTGGCTGGTCTTAGAACTGCTTGGTTTTGTATTTCTTCGTTATGCTTCTGACTAGATCAAGACTTCTGGCTTGATCTAAGACTCTTGTCTGGATCAAGAGTCTACCCTCCTTATGCTTCCATTTTCTGGTAACTTTCATTGCTGCAATCCAGTTTATTTCATTTAAAGCAACTTTCCTGGCACAATACACACATGTCCTTTTTAATGTTCTTTTCTCTCTCTGCTATTCAAATTACAAAATTCTTCTACCCTCTCCTCCCCTATTCAATCAAGTTATGAACCAATATAAAAACCAATACAGGGTGTAGGGAAGGGAGAGTCAGATGTATCGAAGCGAAAATAGGCAGAAACAGTCATTGCTTTCCACCACCTACAACCCTAGCAATCACCTTTAGACTTTGGACACATTTATTTTCTGCTTCTGACTTTTCTAAGAATAAACTTTCAAGACTTTAAAATAAATAAAATTTATTTATTTAATGGGAACTACCACTGTATTTTTTGGGAAGAAACTCATATGCATGATTATGAGGCAAAACCTTGTGAAGAAAGTTGCCTTTGTACCCGATTCTGTGGGATCTAGTTAGATGAAGATGGAGGTGTGAGTTGTGAAAGGCATACAGATAAAACAAAACAAAACACTTAACAGAGAAATCTCAGAGCTAACCTTGTTTTCCATTGAATTTTGAGCAGCTTGAGGTATGGCAATCTCTTTGCTTGACTGAAATCACTTGTTTGAATGACTGCCTATAACACTAAACTTCTTTAAGAAGAGAGAGTCTCTTTTATGTTTGTGTTTTCAATGTTTAACACCGGGTCTGACACATAGTTGGAACTCAGTAAATGTGGAAATATGAAGGATAAATTGCAAGGTATATATTAAGGATAGGAAGTGACTTTGATAAGAGCAAGGATTTGATAGAATAAAAGGAGTATCTAATGTTAGAAAAGTAGATTGGGACAGATTAGAAAGGCTTTATATATCAAGTCATTAAATAGACTGTGAAGAGCTGCTTAATGGTTTTGGAGTGAGAGCATGACACAGAAATAAGTCTTCAGAAAAGTGAATGTGGGAGCAGTGTGCAGTACAGATTGGTGGAAGGAGGGATGGGACAGGAGATATGGAAATCAATCATGAGGGTAATAAAGTGGAACAGGTGTCAGAGTGGTGTAAAGGTTATAAAAAAGTTCTGTTTCACAGTTAAGTATGCTAAACAACTGGCTTTAATCTGCTTCTCCCTCCAGAGTACCATCAGTCTGCCTGGGCTTGAATCCTAGCCTGTCACTTAGTAACCAGATGCCTTGGACAAGTTACCAAAGCTCTCTAAATATCATTTCCATTTGTTTACTGTGAGGACTGATATTCCCCCAAACCAAAAACAAACCATGAAGTACTTGTCATGGTGCCCAAAGAATGAGAAATACTCAATACCCGATAATTATTAGTATTATTACAGTTATTACTTTTGAAGGCTACAAGTAAGAGTTTCCTGCTGTAGGACGGAATAAGGCTTCTGTACAACTTTTTTGCCCTGTGTGTTCTAACTCAAATAATTGTACCCTGATCTCTTAAACAGATTTGATGAAAATCTTTTGTCTAGTAGCAAAAGAAGGACAAGCTCTCAAGCAAGTGTTACATAAGAAGGAATCATACGTGGTAGAGTGTCATGGAAAAATTCTAGTCTCAGATTCATTTCAGAAGAGCAGGGTGACCTTAGGGAAGTCACTTCATCAATCTAGATCTTCATGTTTTCAGCTATGAAATAAAGGGGTTGGACTAAATGGTCTTTTAGTTCTTTCCCAACCAGATATTACATGATTTTTCAAGTTGCTCATTAAATTTCTAGGCTCCATCAAGCAGCTCATTATGTAGCCTACTTGCTCACTCGATACTGCTGTATTTTTCATACATTTTTTCAGTATAGCTTTCCATTTGGTGCATTTTCATTAACACTGAAGGTTTTTGAGCATCTCTTTCTATAGGTGATCTGTCCCTCCTTCTCAATCTCTCTCTGTGTGTGTGTGTGTGTGTGTGTGTGTGTGTGTATTTGCACATGTGCATGTGTGGACAATAGGACATTTTAACTAGGTCTAGGGTTCAAACTTTGTTGATGATGACAATTGCTTTATCAGTTTTCTGAAGTATCTCTAAACTCCTGTAGCTTGGATGCCTCAGGATAAACTTGAGTGACATCACTCTTCTTAGAATTTATTTGTGCCACTAATTTACATGGGAAAGAAGAGTTTCCAGGGAGAAAAGATATAGGTCTTGGTTCTCCATTTTTTAAGTTTCAAAGACATTGAACTATGTCTGATGGATTAGGGTGGCCTTGATAAATGCCAACTTATGAAAAACAGCAAGGAGATGCTTAAAATAACAATTCATTTTTCTTGGAGACATAAAGAATTCTGATGAGAGAAGCTGTCTCTCATTAGGGGCTAAACTTTGAAGGATGGGTAGTTCTGCTCCCATGCCCAGGGTGACTGACAAGCTGGAACCATCTTGATGCAACTATCCTGACACCTTGGATATGCATTGGGATAAACATTTACTTATAACTGAATCGAAAGAATGTCTCTGAAACATGGAAATTCTTAGGCATTTGACAATTTTGTTATGGGACTACTAAGTGAGTGTAGCTCAAAGGTAACAGAATTATTTTATTTTATTTTTTTACTGTACTTTAAGTTCTGGGATACATGTGCAGATAGTGCAGGATTGTTACACAGATATACACATGCCATGGTGGTTTGTTGCATCCATCCCCAAGTTATCTATATTAGACGTTTCTCCTAATATTATCCCTCCCCAATCCCCCCACCACCTGCTATCCCTCCCCTAGCTTCCACACCCCTCAACAGGCCCCAAAGTGTGATGTTCCCCTCTCTGTGTCCATGTGTTCTTATTGTTCAACACCCATTTATAAGTGAGAACATGTGGTGTTTGATTTTCTGTTCTTGTGTCAGTTTACTGAGAATGATGGTTTCCAGCCTTATCAATGTCCCTGCAAAGGACATGAACTCATCCTTTATTATGGCTGCATGGTATTCCATGGTGTATATGTGCCACATTTTCTTTATCCAGTCTATCATTGATGGGCATTTGGGTTGGTTCCAAGGCTTTGCTATTGTAAACAGTGCTGCAATTAACATTCATGTGCATGTGTCTTTATAATAGAACAATTTATAATCCTTTGGATATATACCCAGTAATGGGAATGATGGGTCAAATGGTATTTCTATTTCTAGATCCTTGAGGAATCGCCACACTGTCTTCCACAATCGTTGAACTAATTTACACTCCCACCAACAGTGTAAAAGTGTTCCTATTTCTCCACATCCTCTCCAGAATCTGTTGTCTCCAGATTTTTTAAAGATCGCCATTCTCAATGGTGTGAGATGGTATCTCAACGTAGTTTTGATTTGCATTTCTCTAATGACCAGTGAGAAACAGCATTATTTCTTTACCACTCAGCACAGAGCCGTATTTGTTTGGGGGAAACCATGGAACTCTCTACCAAAAGCAATGTGAAAATACATACAGCAACTCAGTGGCAATGATGTTAACCAAAACTAGCAAGCAGGACTGTTGGGGGCCAGCAAATACAAATGCTGATTTCAGTAAGTGTCAAGTTCAGTCTTAAGGGCTGGGCCCTTTTCAGGTGCAAAACAGTGACAAACAATGGCTCTAGGGCACGTGAACACTCTTGGAGATCTTTAGAGATATTTGAGTGAAAAAATTTGTAAATCAATTTGGAATTAGTGTTCAAAGAGTAGATGAGACTGAAGAGACATTGCAAATTATGTGTTAATGTATATGGAACTTTATTTGGATGCAGGTTCATATTAAATTAATACATGCACCAAGCATAAAGAAAGATTAATCTATTTTGAGGGTCAGTTATATTTATTATTGTAAAATAGTAGCAGGATATTCTGATTAACAAAGCAGTCTCATGAACTTAGTTAACATGAGGCTACCCCTGAGAGAGAGATCTTCTCTACAAACACTGATAGGCCAGACTTTTTAGTCTCCTCTATAAGGCTAAGAAAAATGCCTTAAAAATATGTCTGAATGCCTAGCTAGCCTCTATCACATGATATCTGGATTGTCTCTACATCTTTATTTTTTATCTGTATCAATAAGAAACAAAATCTTTATGAATTGGGTAATGTTACCTTTATCCATTTTAAATGGAAATAAACAAGGGCTCAGTCATTGTGACAGTTTGCCAAAATCACCTTGAGGGTAATAGTGGAACCTGGGCTCAAAATTTGGTCTCTTGACTCCAAGTACTGTGTTATTTTATCTGTTCCCCTCTTCTGTAGTGAGTGTGACAATCTGAAAACTAGAGAGATTGATGAAAGGAGGGAGGGGTGTTTTCTTTACATTGAAAAGGTTCAGTAATTCTGGACAAATGTTGAAAAGAGAATTAAGCTTTAAAAAAATCTTTTTTTTTTTTTTTCCACAATCTATCCATAATGTTGGAAGTCTAATTCTGTGTGTATGTGTGTGTGTGTGTGTGTGTGTGTGTGTGTGTGTGTGTGTGTGTTTTGGAATGGGCAAGGGAGAGATCTTGAAATTATTTCTGTGATTTGATTTACTGTATTTTACAAGTAGCTCTGATAAGCACAGTACAACAGTGTGACAATAATTCTTACGTTGATTCTAAATGCAAATGATAATTTTATGGTCTGGGTTATTTAATTCTCTTCTGAAGCTTAGAGATTTAATTACCTGTTTTTTTCTGTTATAATCCAAGTGGCATGTTATTAATTTTCTAATGTATTTGTAATGTTTTCTCTTTGCAACAGTTTGTGTTACATATGAGTTTAACTATCAGACAGAAATCAAGGAATGCTGAGTTTGGGTGCTCTCTGCAGAATAGCTGACTAGCAATATTTGGATCAGTGGATCCAAATATCTTTGAAAATATAAAATGTAAAATATATATTACATATTTCTAAAGTTTGTCTTCTTAAAGCTCATTTATTTCAATGGCATTTTTGTTGATTAAGGAAGTACATGCTTGTTTGACATGTTGAAAATAAATGCCCCTGAGAAGGAAAACATGTGAACCCTCTATAAGTCTTTTATTCCATGAGAATTGGCTTTTGCAATCAACTCATGGTAATTTCAGGAGATACTGAAAGAATCAAATATAAAAACATGACTCACTGGGAAAGTTAGTTCCAGAAAGTGGGTACTACCCCAGGGGTCAACAGGGCAGAAGAAAGAGTGAGCGTTGGGATCAGCAGAACTGGGTTTGAATCGTGATGTCACATTGTGTGCTGAATATGTGACTTTGAACAATACAATGAAATCATTCAAGCCTCTATTTCTTTCCTGGAAATTGGGATTGATAGTACCACCCTATTCGACTTCAAAAAATTACTCTGGGGGCAAGTTAAGGAATAAATCTTAAAGTGTTTTATAAAAGTTTATATATAAACAACAGACAGATGCCATTTAACTTCAGCAAAAAAGGAACTTACTGAAAGACCTTGGGTAATTTAATAACTGAAAGGACAAAGCTGGGGTGCCAGGTATAGAAAGCACAGTAACCAGGGCTGCTGAACCAGGAATCTAAATAACAAGTGGGCAGTCTTGTGTAGATGTCATTACCAGGATGAATCAGCCTTGCCTTTCTCTTTGAGATCTTCGGCTCAAGATTCAGAATCCCAGAACAGAGAGAGAAAGAGGGTAGGGGGAAAGGGGGAGGGGGAGGAAGGGGTGAGGAGGGAGAGGGGAGCAGACAGACACCAGGAAAAACCAGAAACCCAGACCAAAAGTCCTCCTCATGGATTACGGATTAGCTAGGGCAAAGCAGCTTGATTAATAGACCTTCAAAACTAGCAAGGAGAAAGAAGAAATGCTGTGAGGTGAAACTGAATGGAAACTGGGTGACAAAACTACTGATGTTCGCTGAAAAGGCTCTACAATTATTTGTTCCTTTGGGAGAGCAGGCTGCAGAGAAGAAGCAATGGTGGCAGTCTCGGGGAGTGAGAGGCAGGTGGAGGTCTGGTTAGCTAGGGCCTCTCTGGCAGGGGTGCATACCTTGGGGAAGACGATAAAAGAGTGTGAAGAAGGAGGAGGATAGGGTGGATACAAAAAATGGAGATAGGAGGACAAACACTGGTGATTTTAACAGAATGTTTTGTATCCTAATGATTTCATATAAAATATGAAGATAAACATAGACATTATCAGTTCAGCTTTTTGAGTTGGTTTACCTAATTCTTCAAAAGTGGGGGTTTTAGCTTATCTTGTGCACATCCTAGGCTTGCACGAAAGTGCCTGAAAGGACTTGAAAGAGATACTTGGAATGGCTGGGCCTGTACCACGTCACTCAGAAATGCTCCAGGTTATATGCTTTATGAATTGGGATTTCATGTGTGAATATCATACAGAAAGAAGTTTGATTGCTAAAAATAGCACTAGAAAACTGTTGTCTGCTAAAGGAAACCATGAAAAATTGTTTTGAATAGCATAGTCTCGGTCTCCATCAACAGCTGGGCAGCTGGGTACACAAGCATGCTATTGCTTTATTGTTTGATACATATTAATATTACCTCAGTGTTGTTCACACAATTGATTTTGCCATGGTCAGAAAGAGTCTCAGTCTACAGAAAATATTTACCTGCCAAGAGGGTTTGTGAGGGTTTGTTGAAATAATCCTGAATTGTATTTGATCCATTTGGTCAACAGTGGAATTAATAGGCTTAAGCAGATCAGACTTCTTTGCTGAAAATACCTCCTTCTTTCTTAGTTTGTGCCCCGAAAGGCCAGAGTTCAGCTGCCAAGGAATCTCTAATCCTCTTTGACATCAGGGAATTTTCTTGGCTCATTCATTTGCCCCCTGGTATCCATTAGCATTTTCATGTGCTGTGTGGAGTAAATGAAACTGTCTTATGTGGACTGCAGTGAGGTTAGAGATAGCATGTGTTAGAGGGAGATGAAAGGTTTCAGGGTATGCATTTTCTTAGTTTTGCTCCAAGCAAAACAAACTGTGTGCATATTCTTACATTGCCCAAAATAAGCTGAGCAAAGGGTTTTATGTAAGTTGAAGTCAATGACTGAAACAATAATACCTTAGACATACATTAGCCTACCATTTAGCTTTGAAGATGCTTTTATCACATACTTGTTCAATTGCATTTTTCTTTGTTTTTTTTTTTTGAGACAGGCTCTCACTGTCACCCAAGCTGGAGTGTAATGGCTGAATCATGGCTCACTACAGCCTTGACCTCCTTGAGTTCAGGTGATCCTCCCACCTAGCCTCCCGAGTAGCTGGGACCACAGGCATGTATCGCCAGGCTTAGCTAATTTTTTGAATTTTTGTATGGTTTCACCATGTTGACCATGCTGATTTTGAACTCTTAGGCTCAAGTGATCCAGCTGCTTCGGCCTCCCAAAGTGCTAGGATTATAGGCATAAACCATTATGACTGGCCCAATTGCATATTTAATCTGATTATGTAGCTAGATCTTCAGGGTCAAAGTAGAAGCAGTGATATCTGTATATCTGTGTCTATTGATATAAATATATAGGTATTTCCCAAGTACACCACTATAATTTTAGTTGTCTATCCTGTTACTCTTATAAAATTCTTTGTAGAAAAATTATAAATAGGTATGCCCCGATACATGTATTTGCACATGTCACTGGTATGGTGCTAAAAGAGGCTTGTGTGTTATGATTTATACTTGCTTGAGAAAGGCTGCCTAGTGGAGAAGACAGACCAAATTATATAACAGAAGATGATAATAAAAAGGGCAGAGTGGGAAAATTTTAGAATGGAGAGGATTATAGGATATAGAATACTGTTTATATCAAATATTTTTATTTTATAGGCTAAATTAAAAATACATGCTTATTTTCAAAAATGGTGAAAATATTAAGATGAGGAAAATACAAAGGGGCATAAAAATCCTGAAAGTAATCTTAGCGTCCTAAAGCAACTAAAAGCATTTCTCTACATTTTATTCCAGGCTATTGTCTCCCCCTTTATTTCCATTTTTCTATTGTTATATTCATTCAACATACCATTATGTGCTTTGCTTTGTTTGCTCAATAGTATAAAATAAGATGAGCATCTTTGTGAATATTTGTCAATATTTCATATTATTTCTAAATCTAGGTTTCCAAGAATGGACTTAATGGTTAGACGTGTTTATTTTTTTTCCTACTATGAACAGTTAAATTTATTGAGATTGTTATAATTTTCATAATTGTGTTATAAAATGTAACTCTGTCATGTACCTAGACCAGCAAGTTTTCTAAAGTCCCAAAACAATTGGATTTAAAATATTATTTTCCTCATAACACAGCTTTACTGTACAGAGCCAAGATAGGAGTTAGACAAAGATAAAATAGAACATGTACAGGATTTTTTCAATTTGTGCTTCAATAGAAATTACTCTTTAATGACTATACATTTTTTTGTTAGTGATTTTTTGAAAACTAGAATTAATTTTAAATGAGACAAAAGTTTTTCTGCTGTATAAATATATCCATTTTCTTAATATCAATTATATAGGAAATATGTCTCCATTAATCTTTTTTTTTCTACTTTTAAGTTCAGAGGTACCTGTGCCAGTTTGTTATATAGGTAAACTTGTGTCTTAGGGGTTTGTTGTACAGATTATTTCCTTACCCAGTCATTAAACCTAGTACCTATTAGCTATTTTTCCTGATCTTCTCTTCCTTCACATCCTCTACCCTCTAAAAGGCCCAGTGTGTGTTATTCCCCTCTATGTGTTCATGTATCATCATCATTTAGTTCCCACTTATAAGTGAGAACATGTGGAATTTGATTTTCTGTTCATGAATTAGTTTGTTAAGGTAAGAGCCTCCAGCTCCAACCATGTTCCTGCAAAGGACATGATCTTGTTCTTTTTTATGGCTGCGTAGTATTCTGTGGTGTGTATGTACCACATTTTCTTGATTCAGTCTACCACTGATGGGAATTTAGGTTGCTTCCATGCCTTTGCTATTGTGAGTAGTGTTGCAATGAACATACGCATGTGTGTGTCTTTATGGTAGAACAATTTATATTCCTCTGGGTATATATCCAAAAATGGGATTCCTGGGTTGAATGGTAGTTATGTTTTAAGTTCTTTGAGAAATTGCCAAATGGCTTTAAACAGTGGCTGACCTAACATTCCCAGAAGCAGTGTATAAGCATTCCCTTTTTGCCACAACCTCATCAACATCTGTTATTTTGACTCTTTAGTAATAGCCATTCTGACTCATGTGAGATAGTATCTCATTGTGGTTTTGATTTGCATTTCTCCAATGATCAGTGATACTGAACTTTTTTTTCCTGTGATTGTTGGCTGCATGCATGTCTTTTCTTTTGAAAAGTGTACATGTCCTTTGCCCACTTTTTAATGTTTTTTTTTTCTAGTAAATATGTTTAAGTTTCTTATATATGCGGGATATTAGACCCTTGTTGGATGCATGGTTTGCAGCAATTTTCTCCAATTCTATAGTTTGTCTGTTTACTCTGTTGATGGTTCTTTTTTCTTCCCTGTGCAGAAGCTCCTTAGTTTAATTAGATCTCGTTTGTCAAGTTTTGCTTTTGTTGTAATTGCTTTTGGTGTTTTTGTCATGAAATCTTTGTCCATTCATATGTCCAGAATAGTAGTGCCTAGGTTGTCTTCCAGGGTTTTTATGTTTTGGTTTTTACATTTAAGTCTTTAATCCATCTTGAGTTAATTTTTGTGTACAGTATAAGGAAGGGGTCCAGTTTCATTCTTCTGCATATGGGTAGCCAGTTCTCCCAGCATCCTTTATGGAATAGGGAATAATTTCCCCTTTGCTTGCTTTTGTCAAGTTTGTCGAAGATCAGATGGTTGTGGATGCGTGGCCTTATTTATTTCTGGGTTCTATATTCTGTTTCATTGGTCTTTGTGTATGTTGTTTTACCAGTATCATGCTGTTTTGGTTACGGTTGCCCTGTAGTATATTTCGAAATTGGGTAGCATGATGTCTATAGCTTTATTCTTTTTTTTTTTTTTTTTTTTAGGTTGGCCTTGGCTGCTCCATGTACTGTGGTCCTGGAGATTGTTATGAATTTTTGGTTTCATGTGAATTTTAAAATAGTTTTTCTAGTATGGTGAAGAATGCCAATGTTTGTTTAATACAAATAGAATGAATCTGTAAATTGCTTTGGACATTATGGTCATCTTAATGATATTCTTCCTATCCATGTGCTTGGAATGTTTTTCCATTTGTGTCATCTGATTTCCTGGAGCAATGTTTTGTAGTTTTCCTTGCAGAGATCTTTTACCTCCCTGGTTTCTTTATTCTTAGCTATTGGGTTCTTTTTTGTGGCCATTGCTAATGGGAATGTGTTCCTGATTTTGCTCTCAGCTTGTTTGTTGTTGGTGTATAAGAATGTTAGTGATTGTTGCACATTGATTTCTCTATCCTGAGAATTTGCTTAAGTTTATCACCTTAGGGAGCTTTTGGACTGAGACTATGGGGTTTTCTAGTTATGGAATCATGTTATCTGAAAACAGGGGTAGTTTGACTTCTTCTGTTACTATCTGTATGTCCCTTTACTTTGTTTTGCCTGATTGCCCTGGCCAGGACTTAAAATACTATGTTGGATAGGATTGGTGAGAGGGCATCCTTGTCTTGTGCTGGTTTTCAAGAAAAATGCTTCCAGCTTTTGCCGATTCAGTATGATAGCTCTTATTATTTTGGGGTATGTTCCTTTAATACCTGGTTTATAGAGAATTTTTAACATGAATGAATGTTGAATTTTATCAAAACCCTTTATTGAGTTAGTCATGTAGTTGTTATCTTTTGTTGTGTTTATGTGATGAATGACATTTATTAATTTGCGTATGTTGAACCAACTTTGCATCCCAGGGATAGAGCCTACTTGATCATGGGTGAATACGCTTCTGGATTCAGTTTGCCAGTATTTTGTTGAGGATTTTTGCATCAGTGTTCATCAAGGATATTGGCCTGAAGTGTGTGTGTGTGTGTGTGTGTGTGTGTGTGTGTGTGTCCCCGTGTCTCCATCCCTGCCAGGTTTCAGTATAAGAATAATGTTGTCCTCATAGAATGAGTTAGGGAAGAGTCCCTCCTCAAGTTTATGGAATAGTTTCAACAGAAATGGTACCAGGCCTTCTTTGTACCCCTGATAGAATTCAGCTATGAATCGGTCTGGCCTTGGGCTTTTTTTGGTTGGTAGGTTATTGCTGACTTAATTTCAGCACTTGTTATTGGTCCATTCAGACTCAGTTTCTTCCTGGCTCAGTCTTGGAGGGTGTGTATGTGTCCAGAAATTTATCCATTTCTTCTAGCTTTTCTAGTTTCTGTGTGTAGAGGTGTTCATAATATTCTCAGATGGTTATTTGTATTTCTCTGGGGTCAGTGGTAATATCCCCCTTGACAATTCTGATTGTATTTGTTTGAATTTTCACTCTTCATTAGCCTATCTAGCAATCTATGTATTTCATTAATTTTTTTCCAAAAAACAGCTCCTAGATTCATTGATATTTTGAATGGGTTTTCATGTCTAATCTCCTTCAGTTTAACTCTCATTTTATTTCTTATCTTCTGATAGCTTTGGGATTTGTTTGCTCTTTGTTCTCTAGTTCTTTTAGTTGTGATGTTAGATAGTTAATTGAGATCTTTCTAGGTTTTTGATGTGGTCATTTAGTAGTATAAATTTCTCTCTTCACACTGCCTTAGCTATGTCTCAGAGATTCGAGTATGTTGTCTCTTTGTTCTTGATTTCTGCCTTACTTTCATTATTTACCTAAGACTCATTCAGGAGCAGGTCATTCAATTTCCATGTAATTGTATGGTTTTGAGTGACTTTCTTAGTCATGATTTCTAATTTCAGTGTGCTGTGGTTCAAGAGATTATTTATGATTTCAGTTCATTTGCATTTGTTGAGGAGTGTTTTACTTCTGATTATATGATTGTTTTTAGAATATGTGCCATGTGAAGATGAGAAAAATGTGTATTCTGTTGTTTTGGGTGGCAATTTCTATAGATATCTGTCAGGTTTATCTGATCCAGCACTGATTTGAAGTCCTGAATATCTTTGTTGATTTTTTGTTTCAATGATCTGTTTAATATTGTCAGTGGACTGTTAAAGTCTCTATTATTATGTGGAAATTGAAGTCTTTTTGAAGGTCTCTAAGAACTTGCTTTATGCATCTTGGTGTCCTTGCGTTGGGTGTAATGCTTTACCATTAGGTAATGCCGTTCTTTGTCTTTTTTGATCTTTGTTGGTTTAAAGTCTTGTTTTGTTTGAAAATAAGATTGCAATCTCTGCTTTTTTGTTTTTCTTTTGCTTGGCAGATTTTTCTTCATCTTTTAATATTAAGCCTATGTGTGTCATTGCATGTGAGATGGGTCACTTGAAGATAGCATACCAATGGGTCTTGGTTCTTTATCCAGCTTGCTGTTCTGTTTGTTTTAATTGGGACATTTGGCCCGTTTACATTTAAGGTCAGTATTGATACGTGTAGGTTTTATCCTGTCATGTTGCTAACTAGTTATTTTACAGACTTGTTTATGTGGTTGCTTTATATTGTCACTGGTCTATGTACTTCAGTGTATTCTTTTTTTTTTTTTGGAAAAAAAAAAGAGAAAGGGGAAAAAAAAGAATGAAGGACAGGAAGAAAGAGGAAGAGAAAGAGGGAGAGAGAACGGAAGTGTTGCTTTATTGCCCAGGCTAGAATGCAGCCTAAAAATGGGTATTTAAAACATCTTTTATACCAATAATTGTGCTTGATAATGGAGACAGGAAAAAATGAGGGAAGAAAATAACAAGCAGCCAACCAATATTTCATTTCATTTCACACCTGTAAGTAGGTGAGATGTGGTGCTGATAAGAGTGTATATTTTGTGTATTTAAAGTGGAGAGTTCTATAAATGTTTATTAAGTTTACTTGTTCCAGATCTGAGTTCAAATCCTGGATATCCTTGTTAATTTTCTGTCTCGTTGATCTGTCTAATATTGATGTTGAAGTCTCCCACTATTATCATGTGGGAGTCTAAGTCTCTTTATAAGTCTTATGTATCTGGGTGTTCCTGTATCGGGTGTGTATATATTTAGGATCGTTAGCTCTTTTTGTTGCATTGATGGTTTTACCATTATGTAATGTCCTTCTTTGCCTCTTTTGATCTTTGTTGCTTTAAAGTCTATTTTATTAGAGGTGAGAATTGCAACTCCTGCTTTTTATTTATTTATTTATTTTTGCTCTCCATTTGGTTGGTAAATCTTTCTCCATCCCTTTGTTTTGAGTCTTTGTGTATCCTTGCATGTGAGATGAGTCTGGATGCAGCATTGTAAATTCTTCATTATGTTGATGCTCTTTACTTTTTGGTATATTTTTGGAAAGGCTGATACTGGTTGTTCCTTTCTATGTGTAGTGGTTCTTTCAGAAGCTCTTGTAAAGCAGCCTGGTGGTGATGAAATCTCTGAATAGTTGCTTGTTCACAAAAGATTTTATTTTTCCTTTGCTTATGAAGCTGAGTTTGGCTGGGTATGAAATTCTGGGTTGAAAGTTCTTTTCTTTAAGGATGTTGAATATTGGCCCCCACTCTCTTCTGGCTTGTAGGATTTCTGCTGAGAGACCTGCTATGAGTCTGATAGGCTTCCCTTTGTGGGCAACCTGACCTTTCTCTTTGGCTGCCCTTAGTATTTTCTCCTTCATTTCAACCCTATTGAATCTGGCGATTATGTGCCTCGAGGTTCGTCTTCCTGAGGAATATCTTTGTGCTGTTTTCTGTATTACCTGGAGTTGAATATTGTCCTGCCTTGCTAGGTTGGGAAAGTTTTCCTGAATAATATCCTGAAGAGTATTTTCCAGCTTGGATTCATTCTCTCTGTCACATTCAGGTACACCTATCAAACGTAGATTAGGCCTTTTCACATAGTCCCATATTTCTTGGAGACTTTGCTCATTCCTTTTTATCCTTTTTTTCCCCTAATCTTGTCTTCTCGTTTTATTTTGTTAAGTTGGTCTTCGAACTCTGATATCCTACTTCAGTGTATTCTTATACTGGCTGGTAAAACAATCTTTCCTTTTTATATTCAGTGCTACCTTCAGGATCTCTTATAAGGCAAGTCTGGTGGTAATGAAGTCCCTCAGAATTTGCTTTTATGAAAAGAATCTTATTTCTCCTTTGCTTATGAGCTTACTTTGGTCAGATATGAAATTCTGGGTAGGAATTTCTTAAGATTGTTGATTATTGGCTCCCAATCTCTTCTGATTTATAGGGTTTCTGCTGAGAAGTCTGCTGTTAGTCTGATAGGCTTCACTTTGTAGATGATCTGACCTTTCTCTTTAGCTGCCTTTAACTTTTTTTCTTTCATTTTGATCTTAAACAGTCTGATTATGTGTCTTGGGATGATCTTGTGAAGTATCTTAACAGGGTTCTTTGCATTTCCTGAATTTGAATGTTGACTTCTATAGCTACATTTGGCAATGTTCTCATGGATGATATCCTGAAACATGCTTTCTAAGTTGATTCAATTCTCTCCATCTCTTTCATGGACACTAATAAGTCATATATTTGGTCTCTATATATAATTCTGTATTTCTCAGAGGTTTTTGTTCCCTTTCATTCTTTTTTCTCTATTCTCATCTGTTTTATTTGGGAAAACCAGTCTTCAAGCTCTGAGAGTCTTTCTTCTGGTTGGCCTGTTCTGCTATTTACACTTGTGATTGCATTATGAAATTGTTGTAGAGTGCTTTTTTAGCTTTATCAGGCTGGTTACATTTTTTCTTTTTATACTGGCTATTTTGTCTGTCAGTGACTGCATTGTTTATCAGAATTTTTAACCTCCTCAGAGTAGGTTTCAATGTACTCCTATAGCTCAATGATCTTTTTTCCTATCCATATTCTTAATTCTATTTCTGTCATTTTACCCATTTAAGCCTGGTACAGAACCCTTGCTGGAGAGGTGATATGGTCGTTGGAATGACAGAAGGCACTCTGGCTTTTTCCGTTTTCAAGGTCATTGCACTGATTTTTATATTTGCAGGCTTATCTTCCTTCAATCTTTGAGGTTGCTTATCTGTGGATGGGTATTTTTTAATTATCTTACCTGATGACCTTCACAGTTTGATTGTGGTATAAGGTGGATTCAGCTAACTTTCTTCCTTTCTGGAAGATTTTAGGTTGCCAGTCCTTAGCTCCCAACTCCTTGATTGTGTGCTCCAACTTGGAGGGACTTGTATGGGACCCAACTTTGATTCCTAAACTCTGGCTCCTTGAGTTTAGGAATCTACTGTGCTGTGGGGACTGAGGTGCTCCCAGATCACTGATCACTACACTCCAATGAGTTGTGTCAGCCAAAGAATTTCATAGTGCAGTGAAAGCAGGATCCACCCTCCTTTGCTTGTGCCAGCAGCAGTGACAGCGGCAGCTGTAGCAGAGTGCTAGTGGGTGCCAGAGTGCCTGTCTCCCTGTGGACATTCACCACAGTTGTGGTGGTAATGCAGCTGGGGGTGTCATGGGTGGGGTCCCCTGCTGACGGCTGTGTGTGTGGTCACAGTGGAAGTGGGGTTGGCTGGGTGGGGGGGGTGTTGGCGAGTGCAGATCTGGTTGCCTTCTTTGTGCCATATAAACAGTAGTGGTTGCTCAGGGCAGGGGAGGATCTATTCTTCTCTGTGCAGTGTTAGCACAAGATCAGGGCATTAGTAGGGTTGGGCCTGGCTGGCTCTGTGCCCACCAAAGATCCACCTGCAATGGTAGTGAGTGGTGTGGGGGGAGGAAGGAAAGGACTGTATCCCCATGAGCTGATGCAAGAAAAGCAAATCCCGTTGACATAGACATTTGCCAGCAAACTGCTTTGGGGAGTTGCAGTGGGCCCATTGAGAGCTGCAGTCTGGGGAGGAAGTATATAGCTGGTGCTTGCCTGTAGGGGTCACCCAACTGGAGTTCTTCACTGGTCAGTCATGGTCTGTCAGTGTATAATCTGTGGTAAGTGTCCCCAGAGTACCCACGGCTATCCTGCAAGCAGGTGTGGCCAAGCTGGGGCCCTGGGAGAGGCTACAGACCAAGGAGTGCTCAGGTCCGACTGGCTCCATCTAATGGGCAAGACCGTACTGCAGAGTTTGCACTAGGAAAACTGTTGGTGCTAAAAGTTTCCTGTGAGAGCAAGTGGATCCTGGGGGTTGGCCATCTCTGGTCATGCTCTGCAACGGACACTACCACACCAAACCCTCTGTGCTCCACATCAGCTGGCTTGCTGCCCCTACCACTTCTCTAAGCAGCTCTCCCTGCCAACTCAAGCGTCTTTGATGGTTGAGAAGTCTGTTTCTGCTGGGGCTTCAGAGGCTTATGGTGAGAGAAGGTTATGCTTTGATGATTCAACTCACCCATACTGGAGCCATTGAGGGCCAGGAATGAGTCTAGGTACACCATAGCCTCATGTAGAGTTCTCAGCTTTCTCCCCTTTCAGCCAAGTTTCTGTGTCCTCTCTGTCCACTCTCAGTGCCTTCCCTTTGAAGATCTGGTAGGAGCATCACAGTCATCTAAGTCCCTTGGTGGAAGCTGTCACCTGGCTATATCTAGTCAGCCATCTTGCCCTCCCCTCATAAACATGTTTAGATTTTTGAGGCCCCTAACTTCTAGAAGGGCTCTGGTAACTTAAATTTACTTTTATATTCAAATTTACTCTTTGATTTACACTTTCTAAAGCCCTCAATCAAAAGGCATATCAATTTGGGTAGCATAATTGACTTTTATCAACACTGAATTTATAATTTTTGTTGAATTTAGGCATTTGATGTTCAGAAAGTTATTTTTGAATTTTTACTTTTGCATGTTTTTGATTACTAGTACAGTAATGTTTCATGTGTTCATTGAGTATCACTATTTCACTTTTTGTAATTATCTATTCATGTATTCATATACTATTTCTGTTTATAGATACATATTTTTTCTTCCTGTGTTTCTATTTAGATTTGCTTTTTTACTCAAATAAGTTATTAAATATATTAACACTTGTTAACTAAATTGCACATATTTCTCAGAGCTCGTAATGTTTTCTAACTTTCTTGTTAATGCGCATGCAAATATATACATATATATATATATATATAGTTTTGAGATGTAGTCTTGCTCTGTTGCCCAGGCTGGAGTGCAATGGCATGATCTCAGCTCACTGCAACCTCTGCTTCCTGAGTTCAAGCCATTCTCCTGCCTCAGACTTCCCAGTAGCTAAGATTATGGGTGTGCACCACTATGACTGGCTAGTTTTTGTATTTTTACTAGAGTCAGGGTTTTGGCATGTTGGCCAGGTTGGTCTTGAACTCCTGACCTCAGGTGATGCATCCACCTTGGTCTTCCAAACTGCTGGGATTACAGGCATGAACCACCACACTCAGCATATTCATTAAATTTTTAATGCATGGGCATTGGAAGGTGTCATGTGTTCGTGTATATCTATTTATTCCATCATGATTTCTGCTGTTAATTGCATGCTTATAAACATTTTCATCATTTCAGAATCACATACGTAATCTCCTACAGTTATTATGTTTTCATATTTTATATTTAATCTTTTGATCTCTTGGGAAGTAATCTTGGCATGTGACATAGTGTAGGAGCCTACTCTGGTTTCTTTCCGTCCCAGTCTCCTTACCTGATTCTTGCCTATCTGGCTATCTCTATTCATCTCCCTTACTCTCTCTTGAATCATTACTCTCCATTCACATAGAGAGTAATTCTTACTCTTCCTTTACACTCCAAGCTGGTTTCTCTCTTATGGTTTTGACATTTGCTTCTCCTGCTTGGGTCTCTTATGGTTTTGACACTTGCTTCTCCTGCTTGATAAGGAATATGGCTTATTCCTTATCATTCTTTGTCTGTATCAAAGAAGTCTTCCTGAGCCCTCTATCTTAGCTACTGCTTTTCTATCAGCATGGGTCCCTTGACCTTATTAATAGTTTCTTTCTGGGATTTAGCAGTATCCAAAATTGCTTGTCCATTTAATTGTATTGTCTTTAACATCAGCGTACAGACTCCATGAAAACATGGGCTTTGTCTGTCTGCTTTACAACAATTTCCCCAGCATCAAGAATTGACCTGGCATATAGTACATATTCAACAAATACGTTCTTTGGACAAATGAATAAATAGATTTGTCACGTATTATTGGCCAAGTATTATGCTGTAAAAATAATGACACTAGCCACTAACTTTTACTGGGTACTTATTCTTGATAGTTTGTCTGTTAGAAATTGCCTTTGCAAAAATCGTAATAGTGAGAGAAATCTAACATCCCTGACTCCATCTGGTTTCTAATTTCACAAGCTAACTGCCTTTGTTCATTCCTGGGCATAAGCCAGGCTAACTATTGGAGAAATTTAAAGTATAGTTTAACTTTAAAGCAAGGATAATGATAGTCACTTTCCAAAACTAAAGCCCTCTTTGTTTAGGAACGAAAACTGCCTTTGTAAAGCTAATGAAAGTCCTCAAGGTTAGAATTATGGGAAGGGCCTGAATTTTGCTCAGATGTAGGCTTAATTAAATGATAAAAGCCATTGCTTCCTAGGTTTCCTTTTTACAGTTGCTGCTCAGGAGTCACATAGTCCGAAGTCAAAAGATTTATAACTATTCCAATTGCTCCCATAGATAACATCACTATTGTGGAACCTAAGACTGGTCTGTGAGATATCTTTCAGACTTCTGCATTCTGGCAGAACAGCTGATGCCACCCAGACCCATTACCCATACCACAAAATTGACTCGATTAGTCCTGTGAGCCCTACCTGGAAACTGACTCAGCACATGAAGACAGTTAATTTTATAGTTAAGAAATACCTATGATTTCATCTATAACCAATTAGCAGCACTCATTCCCTACCCGCCCCCCCCACTTTGCCAAATTAGCCTTAAAAATTCTAACTTCTGAGTTCTCAGGAGGCAGATTTGAGCAATATCTCCCATCCTCCTCTCTTGATGCTCCGTGATTATTAAGCTCTTTCTCTACTGCAACACCTGCTTTGTTAGAGTATTGGGTTTTTCTGTGCAGCGGGCAAGAAGAACTTATTGAGCTGTAATATGCTTGCTTTGGTATTTTGTGAACATTATTTTATATAATCCACCAAACAAGATTTGCCAATTGAGGACTTAATGAACTTTATTACTGCAAACAGCACTTAATAATAATAGATGCTATTATATACCTCACTTACAGGTAGAAAGCAGAAGCATTGAGAGTTTAAGTAAATGTGTTAAGATCAAAAAGCTAAGTAAGGAAGAATGCTATAGCTTTATAATATGTTTTGCATATTTACCTGCCCATTTCTCCTGGAAAAATGTTTTGCATTCATTTTAATTAGTTTATTCTACCAAGTAAACTTTTAGATTTTCCTTTTAGTTTCTTTCTGACTAATTTTTCTAACCTTTTGATTAGAATTGAATGAAACCCTTCCTTAATTTGGAAACAGCTTCATCTTAGTATTAACCATCACAGTAACTTTTTAGAAAGTATGATATGGCAGGATTTTTTCATCCCATAAAATTCCTTCCTCCCTCCCTCCCTCCTTCCTTCCTTCCTTACCCATTCTTTCTTCCTTTCTTTTCTTTTCTTTTTTTTTTTTTTTTTTTTAAAGTTTGGAGATGGATTCTTGCTATGTTACCCAGGCTGGTGTCAAACACTTGGTCTCAGTGATTTGCACATCTCCACCTCCCAAAGTGCTGGAATTACAGGCATGAGCCACTGCACTCAGCTTCATCCCATAAAATATCTATTGTTCTCTTGTGGACCCTCTCTTTTTTATGGTGATTATCCTCCATCTCCTTACCTACTCTGAGAAAATGTACCCAAACATTGTTCTACAAACTTAGATCCTCATAAAGGAAATACGATACAAGAAGAATTTATTAAATTTAAGTCTGACACAGTTCCATCTCTCTGGGTATGTCTCACCTCTTTTTAAACCTCTAATGCTTTGATCATAAACATATACTGTTGTAGGGGAGGGATACGGTGGTGGTTAGATTATGGTAAACTCAGTCCTTACTAAAAACTCTTTCTGCTGCTTTTGATCTCTTGTTGTTGCTTTTGTTTCATTTTTTCCTATATTAAATGCATCAGCTCAGCTCTTTCTCTTCATAAATGTGGTCATAATTTAGTGGCAGTGGCCATAATTTAATCTTCAAAACTTGAAGCCATTTTGTCATGTGAGAGGATCCTCTCCAATATGTATTCCTTAATACACGCATGCACACCTTAGAGTTAGAGAAGATGGAAAGGTAGGGCTAAGATACTTGTGATGGTGAAGACTTGAAGAGGTCTGAAATATGTTGATTGGATTGTAGTGAAGCGGAAGTCATCCTAGTGCTGTGAAACAAACACATGATTTGGAATCAGATACTCCTGGGTATGAATTCTGCCTCTAGCACTTATAAGCTTACCTTAAACAATGTAACCTTCCTGAGCTTTAATTTCTGCAGCTATTATTTGGAGATAAGAGTACCCACCAGAGTATTTGTCATGGGTATTAAGCAAAATCATGTATGTAAAATGCTTGACATGGCACCTGACCCGTGTGATGTCGAAGACATTACAACACTCATGATTATTATATTCACTCATATCAGGTGCAGGGAAAAAAACAATCGGGTTGTGATGAGGTGTAATTTGGCTAGTTTAAAATTTGTTCTGTAGTTGAGCTATTTTCCTGAGAAGGAGATGCATCTCACCAAACTGAATCTACAGTGTGTGAAGAAGGCAAGGTGACTTTCAGCCTTCTTATAACCTGGTGCCTTTGCTTGCAAATGGTGGCTGGTAAATGTTTTCCAGATTTTACTGGCACACTGTCATTTGATGGTTTCTTAATAATTTTCCATTTCCTCAATGTGTGAAATAATAAACTATAGCTATTTTGTTGGTCCATGGCAGGCCTATCTGTGATGTTGAGTAATTGCTTGGCACCCAGAAAAGATTGCCTTCTATATTTAAACATGTTTATCAATCATGCCTTCCAGACACCATCTGCCCAAGGAAGGCCACAACAAGTGGAGGTCCAGAGAAGAATGACTTTGGGAGGAAGCCTTTCCCAGGAGCATAGAACAGAATCCATTTGGCTCTAATGATTGTTCAAGGTGGATGAGGAGAGGGGAAGGGAAAATGTGTGATCAGATAAAACCCTTACCTGCTTATTAATTGAACAAGGCAGGTGCCAGGCTGCTCTGAATTCTGCTGGCAGGCTGCAGAATTTGCCGTTTCCCCTGTTAATAAGTCCTTCAGTGCAGCAGACATCTCTAGCAAGCTTTATAGCAAGAAATAATAAAAAATTTCAATTAATATGAACCCTGAGGTTAACTTTAAAATTTCCTTATTCTGTTCTAAAAGTGGAGGGTTGAAAGCAAAGATAAGAAAAGGAAAAAAACAAAAGTAGAAAATTGAGCCCACTGACATTATGAATTAATTCAAGAGAACAATTTTTTCTGTTCTTTTTCTGAACATCTGTTTGTTTTTTTTTTTTTTTTTTCTGAATTCCTTAGTCTGGTATTCAAGGTCACTTTCATATCTTCATGCTCTACCTGGGACATGGCCTTTGTAGCATTGGTACCAGTTAGACCTGAGCCCCTGGAGTGAGGCTGGTGGGACAGCGGGGGCGGGGGGTAGTGTTGGAGGCTTACTTCCTATTTCTCTATGTTTCATATTTATCCTCATGGATATTCTCATTTCTATTTATTATCTGAGACCCAAAGAAAGTTTGGGAAATTTGCCCAAGAAATACAGTTAGTGAGTGACTGAAGTAGCACTTAATCCCACTTACATCCTATTTGCTTTCTCGTCTCCTTTCTCCCACTTATCTGAAAGGTTCTTGAGGTCCAGGTTAGCTATGTACATAAGATTTACTGCTTTTTATTTATTAAAAATATTATGCACACCAGGCAGAACATTTAGTAATAAGGAAAAGCCAAAGAAATGAAACTTTCGTAGACTTTTCACTAATATTTGATTTATAGGCTTCCATTCATTTGGGGCTGTGTGTGTGTGTGTGTACACACATAATTAAACCATTTGGAAACTTACGTAATTGTTGAGAGTATGTTTACTTGATTCAGACAGATCTTGACCTGGGTCTGAATGTACATTGACCCTCAGTTTTCCTATTTGGGGAAATAATAGTCTTTCTCACTTTGCATTTCTTTTCTTATGAAGTAGGAATAATGATACCTATTTCATAATTACTTTCCAAGAATTAAACCAAATAGTCTATTTAAAGCACATAACACAGGGCCCAGTTGATTAGATATTGTTATAATAACAATGATTACTGCAGTTATTATAATTATCAAGAATATTTTCCTTGTTAATAAGTGTTCTTCTACAATAGTATTTCTCAATGCTTGGTTCATTATTGTCCCACAAAAGGAGCTGTCTAAAACGGTTTTTACCTAATTGCTTCCTCCATGGAATTTTAATAACACAGATACATTGTATATGTGCTTGTGTACTTATTTATATCTATGTTTTTATATAGAAAGAGCAAGATTTGTTTTCTTTTTTAATCCAACAAAACATCAATTTTAGCCCCCATTGAGAATGAATGTAGTATAACATGATTTATAACAGGTACAGGATATTCTGTTAAATAGATAAGCTATAATTTAGATAATCAAGACTATTATTTGAATCTTTGTATTGTTTAAAATGTTTCACTATTTTTAGCTACATTGTAATTAACATTGTACATAATGCATTTGTAGGTACAAATATATGTTTGTATATGCTTTTTCTTAGAATAAATTCCTCAAAATAAAAATCTTGATCAAAGGTTATGGATTTTTTAAAGCTGTATTTTAGATATATTTTGTTAAACTACTCTTTAGAAGTGTTGATACAAAACTACACTTTAATGAGCAATATCTGAATATACCTATTTCACTAAGTCTTATCTAAATGGATTATTAAAATGTATAAATTTTTATAATTTCTACAAAGGTTGGGGAAGTTTAGTTTTGAATCTAATTGCATCTCTACTGCACCTGATGCTGCTCTAACCTCATGGCATGGCTCACATGACCTGTCAGGGTTCAACTCCAGGCTTTCTTTATTCCCTATGCGACCCTTCACACCCCAGCATGATGAATACAATGCAGCTCCTGATCCAATCTACCTGTTTCATTCCTTTCATGTTCTTGTGTGTTCTACTCAGTGGTGGGTTGTCAAGGTTAGACACCAAGAGTCCTAACTGATTCAATAAAAACAGCCATATTTCTGTCCAGTGGCACTTCCATTTTCAATTTGGATTTCAGTTCCAATTCAGACTTATTTCTAAAGCCACAAAGAACAAAATGTAGTACTTGCCATTGACACAGCTCTGAAACTAGATTTTAAAAAGACACAGAATAAAAGACTGTACAGAGATAAAAAACAATGTTCTATCTAGTTCAGTGTTGATTTTGAGGGGGCATTTGTTGATACATCAAATGTACGTTGTGCAGCTAAGCACATAGTAATTCTAGTTTCTGCAAATATGATAATAGACTAGGTAAATGCTGTCACATTTATAGAGATTGAAAAATCTTATATAGTAGCAATAACCCCAACCCAAGAAAGTAACACCAGCTTAAGCTGGCAAATAAAAAGAACAGAGTGGAACAGAAAAAATATGAATTATGCAAGAAAAAAATCGAAACTGAGCTAAAACATTGGTCTGTTAAGCATTTTCAATAGCCCCTTAGAGAAGAGAAGTAAAATTTATGACAGGATCACACTGTGAATCTTGTAGCTTGTTTTATTAGTTTTTCTTTTTCAGCTCTCTAGTAAAATGTAGGCCATTCTTATTTCACAGTGAGAATATAGTCATTCTTAACAAAACCTTTTGTGGACTTCATAAATCTCTGAATTAAATAACTTTTTCATGTGATTTTATACTTAGCTACCTGAAGTACTGGGAGTACTGACCTGACAATCTGATAGTGAAGATTCTGGTGCTCAGTGAGCCAAATCAGAAAGTAGTTCCTCACATACACATGGTCTTAAGAAGGCTCATTTTATGCTGAGTATGTAATGTGTGGTGTAGGCAGGAGCTTTGAATGTCCAGGTGTTTTGGCTGGGCTCTTCTTAATCGTCATTGCTTATAAGACATCCCTCAATCTCCCAATCCAATTCAGCTGTCCTCTATTTGCTGTTTAAAAAACATTAAATAGAACATTCCTATCCTAATATTGATTTCTTATTTTATGACTACCATTTTACTTCTCCTTTTTCTCAGCTAGACTGGGACTTTCCTGAAATGTTAACTATATCACTATTTCTCTATCACAAACCTATGGCATCATCTAACCACTGTAGTTGTCCAATGTAGATTTTTATAAAAGAAGTAAGGAAGGAAAGAATAAGGGGAAAAAAGAAAGAAAAGGTAGATTTGGGGGCAGATACTCAATCTGGTATGGAATTCTTCTAAACCTGTAGCTCTGACTTAGGTCAATGATGCTGAAAGCTCACTGTGACCCTCAGCCACCAATATCTTCAACTTGCCAAAGCAGAAAAGGATATCAACAGATTTTAGGAACCGTCCTCATATTGCATTTGCTTGTTTCCTTAAAAAAAAAAACCCAACATTTATTGTGCAGTTATTACATTTCAGATATGGGGCTCCAGATGCTGTGTTACCACCATCTGCAGCTTACCTTACAATAATCCTATAAGGTAAGTATCATTGTCCTCATTTTACCTAAGAGAGTGAAGGTTTATAGAAGATAAAGAACTAGCCCAAGTGTACATGACTGTTAAGTATGATGGTTGAATTGTAAGTCTCCCCTTGTCCTGATTTGAGAGTCCACTTAACTACCAAACCTGTGATTCTATTTTTAGTCATACATACATTCCATGCAATCAGTGTTTCAGTGAGCTTCTTAAAAAAGGCCTTTGGGAGCATCAAACCTACATGACTTACAGGAAGACATCATCATTATCACCTTTATGACTTTCTATGTGGCTGCATATGGCTCTTAAATTCTTTGACTTCAGAGAAAAAACATGTGAAATACTATCTGAGCTTTTGTGTCTGAGACTGATAAATGAGAGAGAAAGTTTTAGTGGGGAGGGAAAGAGAGAGCTAAGGGAGGAAATAGACTTTATACTTCATTTTTCTATTTGGAAACATCTACTTAAAATGAGCTTAAAAACTTCTTTCCTGTCTTTTCCTTTAGCTGTATTTATAGTAGAAAAATCAGTTATTGTTGTGAATAAGTAAGTCAGTGGTTAAGGGGCCAGGAGAGCTTGGACCATTGCAGTAGAAGACCTCCTGGCCCCTGAGAAGAGTCCACCCAAACTGCGAGTAGATAACTGTTTCTTTCTCTTGTTCTCAGCAGGAATTCTTCTGTCCTCAACATTTTCCTGCTTTATGAGATCACAGATGTGAGGGTCAGATACTTCAAGACCCTATGTTCTGCACAAGGGTACTGCATTTTTCCTTTACTGCCAGATACCTTTATTGGATACATTTTCTCTTGTACTTTTAATGGAAATTCTGCAGGAAAATGTAATAGAATATATTTAGTCTGCCCTTGGTTGGTATTCAATATATCATTTATTTCATTTTTAAGGATGATAAATTTGACTTAATCTTTCTGTTTTTCCTAGAAGCTACTTAGTGTATATAATATGGGTAGTTTCTCCATTGAGGGGGTTAGATCAACAAAGGAATAGAATTCTAAGATATGAGTTTTAGATATCCTCCTTTTTCACTCCATTTTTATATACAGCTCTTTGCAGGCAAAGCCTGTGTTAAGATCTGAACCTCTCACTACCACTTACACAGGGGCTTTCCACATCCAGTGATTACAGTTGAAAGAATTCAATTTGGAATGAAAATTTGTTCAAAAAATTAAAAATGATGTGGCCACTAGAGAAAGTTACATATTTATGTTGGGGGGGTGAATGGTTTGTAAAAAAGATTGTTTTGTTTTGCAGTATGCAAAATTGTTTCTTCAGATGTGGTTGGAGCTTCTGTAACCATCTTTAAGTTTTTTCAAATTTTATATTATGTATGTTATTTTTATTATAAATTATAAAAGAAATTATAATTTTCAAATGTAGGAGGAAAAGTAATATAAAATAGAGGCTTTGATGTCATTATACATTAGCATTATAACAAAACTTGAGTTTTTTTTTTTTTTTTTCAGTAGAGAACGAGACGGACAATTGTGTGTGACTCAGCATTTTGGTCTGATGGCAAAACTTGGTAATAAGTTTTTCTGTTGTTGCCTGTGAAAGCTTTGATGCCTTGCTGGCTATTTTCCTCAAGGGGCAGTAACACCCAGTAGTAGGAAATAGAAACAGATAAAATCCTGATTTAAAAAAATATCTTCACACTGGAACAAATTAACAATTAATTCAATTCAGAAAAATCACATTAGAACAACATTAGAAATGTGCCTCGACCAAGTAAGGTCTAAGAAGGTCAAAGCATGACACATTATCTTCTGCTAATTTGTGAATGCAAAATTCCTCAGGCACAGAGGGACATTTCTACCAGTGAAATACTTTGTGGGCTTGAGTGTAGCATAGTCACATGATTAGGTTTGAGTTTCTGATTTTTAGGTGACCCCTGTAACTTTATGTTGGTGGTTGATTTAGGCTCTTTCTGTTTCTGTTTTCATTCACAAGAGGGTGTGTGTGTATGTGTTTCTGTGTCTGTGTGTGCACATGCACACGCACATGCATGGCTGTGTGTGTTTTCTACAGATGTTCATGTTCAGAGGTATTTTTGATGTTTCATTTTCAGTTGTGATAGCTAAGTTCACGTTTTGTCCTGCTGACCGAGAGGCTGGCATTGCCCCAAAAGCAGAGGCAGGGGAATTCCCACAAAGGAGTGCTCCAACCATCTTGATAGGGTGCCGATTGGGATTCCAGACAGACAAGTGCAGAGCCCCAGGTTGATTTATCAGAGGAACTTAGGCACAGAATGCTGCTGCATGTCCTTGTGATGTACAGTGAGAGAATAGGAATGTTCTACCGTGGTATCCCTGCTGTCAGCGAGTGTGAAGTGTATATGAAGGCTTAAGAAATTTGGATCAGGGGCAGGGCCACTTTCAGTGTTTTGGAGAACAACCTGGATGCCTTTATGAGTGCCTGGGAATGTACAAGGCCCTGGTTTGAGCTCAAGCCTCCTGGGAAACACCTGCAGCTGGCTGGGCACTTTGTGATTTTTCAGTCATGATGTAGAAAGAAAGCAGGGGGTATTAGGGGACCCTACAGATATGACCAGGAAGACTGCTTTAGTGGAATTTTAGTGGAATATAAAAAAACTCACAACCAAGGATCCTTGAAATGACCTGGGAAAACGTGTGTTTAAAAAATTCTATAAAAGGAAGAGAACTCCAAATTTTAATTCAGAGGCTTTCTATGTTAAGGATAGACTTTTATGTTCACATATCTCCTAAGAAGATTGTATGATGATTTAACTATTTGAGAATGAAGATAATATTTTCTTTTCTTTCTTAAAAGAACTATGACACTGTAGACCACCTTGTGAATCTTAAAAGCAAAACAGAAAACATACTCTCTTAAAGAACCATATGTAGTTAGAGATTGGTTTTCTAAAATATTAACTTATTTAAAAATTCTATTTGTAATAGAATTTCTATTATATGAGGAATAAATATGTGTTCTCAGATTCTTAGTTGGGATATGAAAATGTAAATGGCAAATTATATACTTTTATGAAAGAAAATTCTGAGAAGTCAGGTGAAGTTACCCAAACAAATTAGAAAAAAAAAAAAAGTTATTGTAGGGCTGGGAACAAAATTAAAGTTTTGAATTAACCCTACTGGGGATGGATTGAAATATGTTGTTGCTTTTTCTGTGCTAGTCTATAGGGTCTGTATATAACAGTCCTGTAAAATGGGCTGTGTAATGCTGACAGGAGCAAATAATTCAATTCCATCAAATATGACATACATCGACTTCGATAAAAATGAACAGTTCTTTAACATCTGCCATTAACTTTGCACCATGAGAAATGTTGGAGAGGCAATAAAAGGAAGAATGAAGCTTCACATTTGCCTTTATGTAATTTACAATCTAGGGAATGAGAGAAAGGAACTGACTTATATTGGGTAATATGCAGCAGACTGAAGATGTCTATGTTCTTATTCCTAGAACCTGTAAATACGTTGCATGGTAAAAGTGACTTTGCAGATGTGATTAAGCTATGGGTCTTGAGTTGGGAAGCTTATCCTGGAATATTGAGGATAGCTCAAATATGATCACAGAGTCCTTGTCAATGAAAGAGGGAGACAGGAGGGTCAGAGGAGATGTGACTACGAAAGCAAGGTTTGCAGTAATGTGGGACTGTGAGCCAAGGAATGTGGGCAGCCTCAGGATGATGGATAAGAAAGGAAAAGGGATTATTCCCAAGAGCTTCCAGAATGAGCATAGGCCTGCCTGCCCATTTAAACTTCTTACCCTCAGAACTATAAGATAGTAAGTTTGTGTTATTTTGAGCCACTACTTGTGAGGTTATAGCTGTTAATTGTTACAGCACCGATAGTTAGTTAATTACTGTTATATATCAACTACATTTCCCATTAATACTGTGTAAAGGTATCCCTTTGAAGAAACTCAAACTGTACGCAGGAGTAAAAATTTCTGCAAGCTATGCAACTACTAGACAGCAAAGCAAAAAAAATAAACTCTAGTAACAAATTCTGAACTATCCCCAAATGGAGACTATTGAATTAAGGAAAAATGCTTAGCAAAGATATCATTATGTGCTAAATTACATTACAAAGCAAAGAAGTTAGGTAAAGGAAAGTGACTTTAGGTTGGAAAATTGTTCTGGGTGTTCCATAAAAGAGGTTGTTTTTGGTTAAGTCTAGAGGAGTGGCAAAACCTCACTAGGCAGAGGGAGAACAGGAGAAACTACTATGCAAAAGTAAATACGACCAACAAGTGAATGGGCAGTAAGATGATTAACTGGATAGTGAAATATAAATTATATCTTGGGGAGTAATAGGTAGATCATAGGTATGGAGAGTGATTTCAGTTTGTAAAAAAAAATGTCATGTCTAAATCCAAAATTTTTATTTGATTTGCAAGACAGGAAAAGGTAATGAATGAACCTGAGTTGTTCACAAAAAGTTTGTGAACTTTAAAAAGGGCTTATAACTTTTAAGGCATCATGATATTGAAAACTGTCTTCTAGCAGCCTGTAAGAAAGATTAAAATCTGGAAAACTGAGGGCTGTTGAAGTAATCCAACCATGTTGTGGTGAGGGCCTGAGTGAGGGTGGAGCCAGGGGGAATTTAGGCTCCCTAAATGTTTATGATTATCATGTTGAAGAACTAACAATAGATACATCAGAGGTGAGTAGATAGTTTTGAGTCCAATTTCCCAAGCAAAGAGTTGGATCAATGAAAACATTATGGAGATGAATATGGAGAAAGGGTCAGGAAAAACTAATGAGTTGGATTTCGAAAATGTTGTCTTTGATGTTGACAAAACATGTAAATGAAAGTATTCACTAGGCATCTTTAAAAAGAATAAGAAGTTTTGGGAGTCAGGCTAAAGGGTATAAATGGAGGTATGGTTTGGAAGTTCATAGGCTACCCTGAACTGTCCTTTCTAGGACAAAACTGTAAGGAGACAAGGAAATAAAACAATGCATTGAGAACTAGAGAGCTGCACAGTTCAGGTGTAGGACAAAAAAAGAGTGACACAGAAGGGCTGATTGAGATGAAGAGGAAGAATCAGATTGTGTGTAGGATAGACACCAAGGTATGGGGGATTTAAAAAACGATGGGTAAAGTAGCACTGTCAAATACAGCAAAAACTTCACAGCAAATCAGCCTGATAAAGGCCACTGGGTTCTGGGATTCTACAACAGAATAGTTGTTGGTGAACCTTGAAAGGGAAATATTATTAGGTTGGAAACAGTACAATGGATTAAGGAGCATAGGAGGGATTTGAGAAAATTACCATAATTTACTCACTTTGCAAGTAAAAAGACAGAAGAGTAGTAGAGAAGGCGATAGAGTTAATTTCTAATAACGTCTCTTTCTCTCCCCTTGCCTGTCTTTACATGTGTGTATGTGTTTATATATACACAAACAAATGTATTTGTGTGTGTGTATATCGATATGTTTGCAGGTATTTGTGTATATGTGTATACCACATATACCTATGTATATATACATAAATGCATATAGATATACATATTTCAAAGAGCAATTAGGAGCTGTAAGAGAAGCTGGAGGGAAGAGGTAACTAGAAATGAGGTTTGATAACAATACAAACAACAAAAATGTCTGTTATACTGTGAGTACATATTCCTCAGGAACTTTCAGGAGCCAGAAGGAAATCTTACCTTTTTCTCTTGTCTTTACTACATTTTCCAAGAATAAGAACTTAGTATTACAAGACTTGGGGCCTTCTGTGCCCTACACATTTAATGCTCATTAAAAAATTGTGGCCTGTATGAATAAGAGAATTGTGTTTATTTCAAATATTGCTTAAAAGAAATACAAAAGTATGTTCTCTGGAAAGGGAAAATAACCTTAACTTGTACTCATACCATTTTGAACAGAGTTTTGGAACCCAGGGGTTTCACAGAAATAATGCTGACCACTCACTGAGAAGTTGGAGAGCAATTTCAATCTAATAAAAAGGCCCACAAGTGAGCCAGGAGTTTCCTGGTCAAAATATTTTTTATATTTCTCATCAAGACAATATACATGGACTCCTCTGGTTTCTCTTTGTTTGCCAACGTAAATTAATTCAACATTGCTTAAAGACGTGTGCTATTCTCTAAAAAGGAAAGGAAAAGGAGTTGGGGGTGAGTTCAGAATTGCATTTGTCAGATACCTATTTGTGCTAGCATATTAAAAGATAGGCTATATAATTTAATCTTCACAACTCTGAGGCAAGTGCCTTTTTGTTGTTGCAAAATATACATCACATAAAATTTACAACTTTAACCATTTTAAGTGTACAATTCAGTAGCATTAATTATCGCTATTATCTATTTCTTTTTCATCATCCAAAACAGAAACTCTTTACCCATTAAGCAACTTCCCATTCCCACCTTTCCCTTCCCCCATCCCCTGGTTACCTCTATCTTATTTTCTGTCTCCATGAATTTGTCTACTCTAGTTAGCTTATATAAGTGGCATAGTACAATATTTGTCCCTTTATGTCTTGTTTTATTTGGCATAAAATTTTCAAGGTTAACTCATGTTATAGCATGTATCAAATTTTCATTCCTTTTTGTGGCTGAGCGATATTCCACTGCATGTATATACCATGTTTTATTCATCTGTTAATAGATATTTGGATTGTTGTCACCTTTTGGCTACTGTAAATAATGCTGCTATGAACATTAGCATACAAGTATTTGTTCAAATCCTTGCTTTCAATTCTTTTGAGTATATAACCAGAAGTAGAATCATTGGAGGAAGGTATAATTTTCTCCATTTTTATCATAAAAAATGCAAAAATATTCATTTTTTTCCAAAGCCACTGTATTGGTCTGTTCTCAAAATGCTATTTATATAAAGAAATACCTGAAACTAGATAATTTACAAAGAGGTTTAGTTGGCTTATGGTTTTGCAGGCTATACAGGGAGCAGGGATAGGGGAAGCCTCAGGGAACTTACATTCATGCAGAAGGTGAAGGGGATGCAGGCATGTCTTACATGGCTAGAGCATGAGGAAGAGAATGAAGCGGGAGGGGCCACACACTTTTAAACCATCGCATCTTGTGAGAACTCGCTCACTATCATGTGAACAGCAAGGAGAAAATTGGCTCACATAATCCAATCACCATATTGGGGATTACAGTTCACCATGAGATTTGGGCAGGGACACAAATCTAAACCATATCAGCCATATTATAGGTAGCAAGGCTGGGATTACAACCCAGCCAGATATGTCTGATTCTAAAACCTATGTGCTCTTTTATTCCTAATATCATGTTGACGTATGAATTTTAATATAGTTTTACTCTGTTATTATGAAAAGCATTTCCTTTTCTACAAGATGCATTTACTATTCAAGTGATCCAGAATGCAGTGACATGAAAAACAAGATCTTGCTAAAGTAGTAGTTACTGACCTTGTTGTTGTTTTTATGTGTTCATATTACCAAAGTTAGGTAGAAAAAATGGAGAGCAACATTTCAGGCATTTGATTCTCCTGAGATTTACATAAATGGAAATTTACACTAGACTTGTTACCAACCCATTCATAGTACTTCCCTATGGAAATTGCTTGACAATACCATTTGTGTACATGTATAAATAATTAAATCAGATTAACTTTAAATCCTATAATTGATGTTTGCTTAGTGTTAATCACTGATTTTTTTTTTTTTTACATGCAAGAAGAAACAGACAAACCAAAACAAATGGGTGGCAATTAAAATAGAAAAGGAAAAAAATAAGCAATAATTGCCCAAGAGATCAGTCAGACATTGAAGTATATTGTTACATGCAACAGCACCTGCTCTCATGAGATGCATTTTTTTCAAATACTCCTACAACCTTCCAGCAGTGACAGTGAGATGATGGGTGTCATACTTGTACAGTACATGTGCTAACTCTTAGAGCAGAAAATAACATTCACTCCTACCCTTCTGAATTAGGAGGAGCCTACCTTGGAAAACCCTCCCATAAAAGTAAACTTTCCGTCTGCTTATCCTGAAATGCAGTGCTGTTGGAGGGCTTATTTCTCTCTACTAATCATTAGAAAAACATGTGTTTATTTTCTGAACAATAACCTTGGTGGAATATATATTTTTAAAATACATATTAGATGAACAATTCAGACAAACCCAACTGATGTGTATATAATAGAAATTTGGATTTTGATTGCAAAATTAATATCCCTTTATACATTACTCATTTTAAAAATAATTCTGACCAACCTTTACAATGATTATCTGTTTTAATTTTATTGCTTTCATTGTTTCCCAAGGGGCATAGGAAATTTAAGTGTCTTTGGCAATGTATCATATTACATTTATGGCTCAGTAATTGATAAGGCTTAAAGAAGATTTATCTCTAGTGACAGTAATCTATTGCATATAGAAGTTGCTACTGCTCAATTTGAGATGCCACGGGGACAATTGTCAGTAGTTCACAAATTGTCAATTGCTTCACATTTTCTGCCTGGCTTGATTTAAAGGCTTCTTGTTCCTTATGGATTGTTCCGTAATAAGGCATTTTACTTGAGTGTATGTGCCCCAAATTCTGAGAAATCTCATTTCTCATTCTATCTGTAGAAACAAAAATTTGTCTTCAATAAACCTGGTTTTTGTCTGTTTATTATATTGTGTTCAGAGATAGTACCAGTTGATTCCATTTTACTTAGTCATATTTCTGATCTCCCGGTGATGAAATTGTCTAGAATACTTAAGTACGCTTACATAAAAAACAGATTTCATCTCTTTTCCCATGAGGTGTGTTAAGTAAGGATCTTCACATTAAAAGTGAATTATATTCCCATATTCACTTAATTTAACTTTCTCACAATAGTGGTTTACATCTTACATATTTTATTTATCTCAGTATTTATAACTCTTTTTAAAATGGATTTTAGCTCATGAAACTGTTTATGTATATGTATAAAAAGTGGGTTTTTGCTTATGATTACTGCCTTTAAATATTTATCACAGAATAGGAATTATATGTAACATCGTATTTAGACACCAATTTTATAACACTTGCCTCCCAATTGAATATACTCACTGAAAGTTAGGATGACCAAAGCGTGTCTGTTCTGAGTTTGGGGATTTAAACATGACTAGGAGAGCCAAGTATGATATTTTAGATAATTGTTATCATAGCAACTAACAATGATTAGCCTCAGGACTGATACTTCTGAAAATTTAAGGGTAAAACCTGTCATGTTTAAGTAATATACCAGTAGAAGAGAAGAATATTTTCCTAGAACAGAGTCTGTCTGCCTACTAGTTCAGGGACACTGCTTGAGTTCTGAGGCTGGAGAAAGGTGATTTTGAGTGTCACACTCTGTAGGATCTTGCCTGTTTTGCCTTTGGTCTAGCTCCTCAGGAAACATGCTTATTTCCATGCCAGGATAGGTAGCTGTGAGAAATGACAAGAACAAGGCAATTAACTAATTGACAACCTCAAGGACATCATAAGAACCTGAAATAATGAAGCTTTCCTGTTTGAGATCTTATGAGTAATAACAATGTTAGGAGCAACACTTTTCTTCCTTATGGTGAGAAGAATTGATTCCCATGGGGATGAGGATGACACATCAGCAACTGCAGAAACCCTGGGCTTAGTGTAGGGGCCATAGAAGAGTGATTCTCTGAAGGGACAGCAAGTTCTAACACCCTGAAAGAAGTCAGCTGGTGCCATGAGGGGAGAACACAGAAGCAGCTGACACCTTCTGAAGGTTGAGTGGAAAGTGGCAACTTTATCTTAAAAAGCCCACTTTAATCAGCCATCCTGGACCCTATCAGTGAAAATCTTGGTCTTGGAAGAATTTTGGTACCAAAAATTATGTTGATGGAGACAGTAAAGCAGAAACTGTTATACCTTCCTTTGTGATATCCAATTATAGTTTTATAATACAAGTATTTATATATCTATCCTCATAAATACCTCTTATATCCCCTTTTCTGTTTGATATGCATTATTCATCTTAATTTGATAGTTAAAACTTAACCTCACTTTTGATAGTTGATGGGTTGCCATTTGGTAGGTGGAATGCATTTTCATTCACATCTCTACAAGTTTTTCTTTTTAAATTAACCAGGCTTATTCTGGAACAAAGCATGTCAGCAATATTTGTTCTGTGTTTCTCCTTGATTCCCAGTGGACTATCTCATCTATATTACTTGCTTAGTTTATGATTTGACTTGAAGGCTCCTATGGAAATACTATTTAGATATCGGCATTTTCATTGCATTCTTTCCTCTTGTTGGTTGAATGAATATATATATATATATATATATATATATATATATATATATATATAGTTGATAATTATAAGTGCTCAAACTACTGCACTTCCCTTAATTCACCAGCTAGTAAACTTTGTATATGGAACTGTAACTTCCCTTATCACCCAAGTTGCAAAATCTTGGGTATAAAATCTGAGGTTTCTAGAATTTAGGTTTCACTGATGTTATGATAAAATTTTTTTTTTCAGGAGATCACCCAGAAGGGAAATGACTGTGACTGATTTCTACAGCTCTCATGCACGTCCTCATGCAACTAGCTAAAGAGTGGCATTTCAAAACATGAGTTTGAATGCACAAGGGGAAAATACAAGGGAGGAAAATTGACTGACTAGTTTTAGTTTTCAGCATTCCAGATCTTACTCCTCTTGTTTGAGGCAGTTCAGGCTGTTTAATGAAACAGACATAAAAAATATCATAGACTGGGTGGTGTAAACAAACTTTTTTTTCATAGTTTGAAAGCTAGAAATCCAATATCAAGATGCCAGCATGGTCAGTTTCTGCTGAGGACTCTCTTCTGGCTTGTAGACAGCTACTTACTTGCCGTATTCTCACATGGATGATGGGGATGGCAGGAGAAGACAAGCTCTTTGGTGTCTGTTCCTACAAAGGCACTAATCTCATTATTGGGGGAAGCCTAATGATTTTCCAAAGGCCTCATCTCCAAAACCATCATATTGGAGTTAAGGCTTTACCATACAAATTTTGGGAAGACACAGTTCAGTCCATAGCACCTCTCTACAGTATTGAATGGCTCAAAACAATTATTCACTAAAGAGCTTAGGACTATGCTTGGTGCTATGGGAGCCACAAAGAAGGAAGATGACATAGATAAGAACTTGATTTGATTATAATAAGGTAGATATCTCTTAGTAAGAAAACATAGATGTAGAGACATAATTCTCTTTCTAGGACTTTTTAAATGGCAGAGTGCTTTTGAGGTTCTTCATTGGGAAGGAAAAGTTTAAGATACACAAGAAGAGTTGGTAGGAAAGTTAGAATACTTCATTTAAGACATGTCCTTTAAGATTGTTTGAAATGATCAGAACATGAACAGCCTAGAGAGGCCTATCTTTCTTTTTCCCTTCTTAAGGTTCTTAAGGGGTTCATGTAGCTGTGTAAACTTGAGTTTGAATGCCAATGCTTGAAATCGTATGTTCTTGTTAAGTTCAAATGGGAGTATCATTTTGTCTGTAACAACATAAAATTGCTTAAATGAGGAATTAAACTAACTTGACCAAAAAGGAAAGGGACTATTAGGCATTTCATGTCTATAATGTAGAAGGCATTTTATAGCCTATAGCTTATTTGATTCTCACAGCCACAGTTACAAAGTAGCCATTTTTATCCATATTTTATACAAAAAGGAAGACAATAAACCTTAGGGAGATTAAATAACCTTTTTAAAACTAGTTTAACATGCACTTACTCTGCTAATAAGTGGTAGAAATAGAATTTTATTCGGACCATTTTGATTCTGAAGCCCATAATCTTTTTTACTATTTCAAACTGTTTTTCTGAAATAACTACATTGAACTCGTGTTCAGTAACTGAATAGCTGTTCAATTTTGCCTGTTTTCTTCTCAAACTCCTTTGCATCTTTATTGGATTTGATTTACTTCTGTATTTCTCATATTCTCCCATAATCAACATTAGATATTTAAACAGGTTGAAAAAGATAAATGCTTATTTCTCCATTGTTCTACCAATTGATCCAAAGCAATTTGATTGAAAGGAATGAAAATGGTGTTTGCCTTAATATATTACTTGAATTATATTTTACAAGAAACATAAAAAGTATTATATGAAGATAAGAGCTAATGGCCAAATACATATCAGGAATCCTGGTTTAAGTACAAACAGATTTGTACCTTGCATAATTTCCAATATCTTTAAAATGCTAATGTGCAGTGTATTTCCAAGAAAGTAAAATGAGCTTCAGTGTTTCATCAAATTATTTGCCCACAAAACTCTATTGTTACTCAATAGCAATTAGCGTCTTATGGAATGTAGAATACTCAAGTATAGTTTGAAGCAACAGCTTCTGGTAATGAACGGCACCTGTTTCATTTCAGTGGTTATTCCAAGATCACTATGAAGAAAATTTATCTTGTGAGTTAAAACTTAGAAGCCCAGAATGCATATGTGGGTGAGCTAGTTCTTTCACTGCAATTGGTAAAGCAGTTTGGAAAAGACGGTAAACAAACCACACAAATATGTGCACAAAATTCCATTTGTCTGTGTAGTGCAGAGCAAGGTGAATTTAAGATTTAATTGCTCTGCTGGAGCGTGAGTGTGGGTAGACTGGGGGTGTGCGTGGGTGGTATTCATTTTAGGCTACCATTATAAAAGTAGAACTCAGTTTTACTATTAGCACAATATGTGCCTTTGTAAACAGGACACAATCTGGAACCTTATTCCTGTAATAAATATACTTTTTCTGCAGCTCATTTTTAGAATTTTGAGCTTAGCTTCCCCGTGCTGTTATAGAGCAGGTTTAATTTGTGCCTACAAAAGTCAGTTCTCTTGGAGTCCAGGGCTGTTATGGGGAAGTAATACAAGAACTGGCATTGTTGGGAAGAGAGAAAAACTGATTGCCACAGATCACTCTCTCAAGCTCCCAACCATCTGGAGAATGCCATATGGAGGAGAGAAGAGTTCAGAGAGGACCATCACTTAAGTCATCAGAAACCAGTTCAGTCTCCATTGGACTAGATCTGATCATAAAGAGCTGACTACAGTTGTCTTCATTCTGTCTGTAGCAATCATACAAGGCAAGGTTAAAACAATGGGTCCATCTTTTACTAGCTATATGTTTATTTTCAAATGATTCCATTTTCTCAAACCTTTTATTAATCATCAGTAACCTGAGGCTAATATTGGTTTAATGAACTGATTGTTATTATTACAGGGAATAATGTATGTAAATCACCTATGTTGTGCTTGCCTTGCTCATAGTTGATAAATAATGAGAGCTGCTTTTCTTTTTATTCAGGCTTTTGGATGAGGTTGGAGAAAAAGAATTTGAAGAGTAGGACAAGAAGGAGCCTGGTAGAGGGAACATATGCTGATGCTTTTCTATATTTGATACTGTTTTCATGTTTAGAAGACAAATCAGTTTTATATTCCAGACAAGAGATGGAAAATGCATTTAATTTTCGGTGACCTTTCTCTAGTTCTCATTCTCTTTTTTCTTCTCTGAAGCCTTTTATAATGATGAATACTTTATTTTTCTTGAATTTCTTTCTTTGGCTCCCACAAAGCTCTCCCATCTTAGTTCTGCCTCATTATGTGACTGCACCACTTCCTCCAGTGTTTGAAAAATTTGCGTTTTGGTTATCCATCACTGCATAACAAACCACCTCCAAACTTCTTGGCTTAAAACAATGACAATCATTTTGTTTTTATCCCTCATGGTTCTGGAGGTTGATTGGCTCAGCCTGGTGGTTCTTACTTAGGTTCTTTCAAGCAGCAATCAGGAATGCTGGGCTAGAATCATCTGAAGGCTTATTCACTCATGTCTGGCTCCTGGGAAGAGGGAGGAGATCTGAATACATAGGAACTGCAGAAACTGAAGCATCTTCCTCTGACTGTATGTTGCCCCTTTTCACAGTTTTTTAATACAGCAACTTCAAGGTAGCCATGCTTTCTGCATGGTGGCTCAGGACTTCAAAAGTGCAAGAGGGCAGAGAGAGAACCAACCTTTTATTACTTAACCTCAGAAGTCATGAATTATCACTTCTGAAACATTTTATTTATCAATACAATTACAAAGTCCTGTTCAGGTTCAAGGGGAGGAGAAATAGACTCCACACTTGATAGGGATGAGACAAGATTATTCAAGAGAATGTGGAACAAGAAATATTTCTGTGGCCACATTGGGAAACTAAAACTCACCACAGTCTACTCTCTGGTTTCTTCATGCAAAATAGATTTGCTTCGGCCTGTGTCCTAGTCCCCTAAAACATACTCCATCCTGATCATTTACCAAAGAAAGTCTAATTCCATTTTGGCATGGGGCTCATGCTCAAAGACCAGGATCTTGGCATATAAGTAAGGTTCAGTGTAGATAAGGCTCTGTGGTGTGGTTCCTTGTGTACAATTTCTTGAGCAATCGCTTCTTGATCTAAGACCTTTACACTAAAGTGGCATGCTGTCTGCCTCTCTCTCACACCCAGAATGTAATGGTGGGACAGGTAAAATAATCACAGTAGAAATTCCCATTTTAAAAAGGGAAAATTGAGGCACAGCAGTCATTGGTTGATAGCAATTCTGAAAAAGCGTCTGGGTATATGCTGCCAATTCCTTGATTAAGGTTCAGTTGTACTGTCTGAGAATGACTTTTTCATAGCCCTTGCCTTTACCTTTTCCATAAAATATAGTCTGTGTTTGCAGCTCAATAGTTTTGTCTGCCTGCTTTCTGCCTGTAGAAGTTCAAGAGTCCAAAGACCTCTTTAATTTGGTACTTTCTCTGTCCCTTTCAATCTAAGCTGATCTCATACCTTTAAAAATGGAGTGTTTAAGTGTATCAATTTTATAATCCACTCCATTCTATAAAAGCCACAACCACAGATCTCTTCAGTGTAATTCTTGTGCTACTTTGGACTTCCTATGTGACTATTGTGGGACAATGTGCTTCAGATTCTTAGAAGCCCAATGTGTAATAGAAAGGATCCATGAGACATGCCTTACTATTCTTAGTAAATCTTTTGTCGGTTTGAGGTAACACCTTAAATTTTTCTTGACAAAAGTTTTTACAGTCATATTCTTGGTTTTATCTTTAGATCATGTTTTCTTGATTGTATGCTAGACTTTTTCTCTGTCCTAAATTCATTTCTTAATTTAAGGGTTATTTTACCTCCAGAAAGGCTCAGAATGAAAATGTTTTCTTTATCTAGCAAGTCCTGGCTCCTTTATATTTAACAATTCTTTCTTTAGGTTATCTCTCTTCTCTTGCACTTTACTATATAGGCAGCTAGAAGAAGGGAGGTAGCAACTTCAGTGCTCTGTTTGGAGATCTACTTACTTAGATCATTTAGTATGTTAGGTTAGTTTCCTAGTTTGCATATTAAAGCAGGTTAGACACATTTCCTACTTGGCAGCTCAGAGAGTCAAAGGTACACACATGTTTCAAGCTAAGACTTATTCTTGGAAGTCATGCAGACTTACTTTTTTTTGAGATGGGCTCTCACTCTGTCGCCCAGGCTGGTGTGCAGTGCTGTGATCTCTGCTAACTGCAACCTCTGTCTACCGGGTTCAAGTGGTTCTCCTGCCTCAGCCTCCCCCCATAGCTGGGATTACAAGCACCTTCCACCAAGCCTGCCTAATTTTTTTGTATTTTTAGTAGAGACGAGGTTTCAGTATGTTGGCTGGGTTGGTCTCAAACTCCTGACCTCAAATGATCTTCCTGCCTTGGCCTCCCAAAGTGCTGGGATTATAGGCATGAGCTACCATGCCCAGCTTCAGCCCTACTTGTACATTTTATTTCTTTTGGTAATCAAAAAGCCCACTCAGGTTAAAAAGGAAGAGAAATAGCTTCCAATTCTTGATGGGGGGAAGTGGCAAAGATCTAGAAAAACATGTTAGAGTAACATGTTGTAGCCATTTATGCAAAACGTAACACACCCTAAATACAGGTATTCCCAAATGTTCTGTTTTATCCCCATTCTACTTTTCTTTCCATAATTGTTCCTTGGTGATTCCATTTGCACTCATGTCTTTAATCACTTTGTATATGGCTCTCCAGAATCATCCTCATCATAATCAGCATCATTATCAAATGGCTAACACATTTTGAACACCAACAGTGATCCAACCAATGTACTAAGAGCTTTCTATGAACTGTCTTTATATAGTTCCCACCATAAACCTATGACATCGTTTCTGTTTTATAGAGGAAGGTTAGGGGGTGAAGTAAGTTAAACGCAGCCATACAGTTATTATGTAGTGGTTTTTTTTTTTCTTTTCTTAAATCTCTGATCTTTTACCTGTAAAGTCCACACCCTTAACCATTAGCTGAGGTTGTCTTCTAGGTTTGTATCTCTGGTTCTGACTTTTTCTCCAAGGAAAAGTGTCTGCTGGATAATGTCATCTTTTTAAAACCCCTCTATAGACAGGAAAGTGGGGAAGGGAGGAGGGCTACAAACTTGGCTGCTATGTATCCAGTGAGCTGAGATGGAAAGGAAACATCCCTCTCCTAGAACCATAGAATTCAAAGACAAGGCAGTGTTAGAACATGATCATTTAGCAGAGCAGAGCAAACCAGAGAAGCAGGTTCATATATCTTGTAAGATGAAGAGTTTCTGGGACATGTTATTAGAAAGAATTGGAATCAAGCATTTTGTTAGGAGATTATTGAGCTGCCAAGGTGGGAGAGAACTTGGGCAAAACATTGCCTTTTGGTAATAAATATCCAAAGCTCAATTTAAATGCCTGGTCATGGGGTAGATACCATCGTGTTTCTCATTATTCTATTAATATCACAAACACATTATCTTCTCCATATAAGAGATTCCAAAAATGTTACCACCAAAATAAAGAAATGCCTTAAAAGTAATTTATATGGGGTGGGCGCAGTCGCTCACGCCTGTAATCCCAGCACTTTGGGAGGCTGAGGTGGGAGGATCACAAGGTCAAGAGATTGAGACCACCCTGGCAAACATGGTGAAACCCTGTCTCTAGTAAAAATACAAAAATTAGCTGGGCATGGTGGTGTGCACCTGTAGTGTCAGCTACTCAGGAGGCTGAGAAAGGAGAATCACTTGAACCCAGGAGAAGCATGTTGCAGTGAGCTGAGATAGCACCACTGCACTCCAGCCTGGTGACAGGGCGAGACTCCTTCTCAAAAAAGAATAAAAGTAATTTATGTGAAAACAATTTAGATGCTTTAGTTGACCAATGCTTCAGTGTGAATCTATAGTGACTTGTGACTATGGGACCATAGGTGTGTAACTTTGTTTTTTAAACTGCTGAGGTGAAAATAGATTGCCATAGAAAAGTCTGCCACAAGGGAGGTGACAGGTCCATGCTGTTCTGAGTCTCGACAACCACTGCTAGAGTAAGTACAGTGTTCTGATCAGGGCAGTCTCTTCGAGGTGTAGATTTCCTCTTCTTGGCTCTTCAATAGCTTGGCTGGGGAAGCCACTCAAAACTGGGTCGAGTTAACTACAGCTGAAGAAAGTAAAGCAATTTGTCTGGCAGAAACCAGGATATGTGAATTTGTTTTCTACAGCTGCTATATCAAATATCACAAACTTAGTGGCTTAAATCAATATGAATATATTATTTTAAGTTACAGAGTTCAAAAGTGCAACACGTGTCTCAGTGGCTGAAATTCTAGGTGTTGGCATGGCTGCGTTCCTTTCCAGATGCTCCAGGGGAGAATGCATTCTCTTTTTCCAGGTTCTAGCGGTGCCCACATTTCTTGGCTGTGCTCCCCCTTTAACACAGGCAATCATGGAGAAAGTCCTTCTCATATAGCTTCTCCCTGACAGGATGTTCTTCTGTAATTATACAACTTTAAGGATTTATTGGGCCTACTTAGACAATCTAGAATAATCTTTCTATTTTTTAAGGCCAGCTGATCAGCAACCTTAATTCTATCTGTAATCTAAATTGCCCTTTGCCATTTAATCTAAAATATTTACAGTTTCCAGGGATTAAGGCATAGAGATATTTGGGAGGCATTATTTGTCTAGAAGAGTGATAGGATAAGGGCCTTTATACGTGTGAATGTCTTTCTATCTGGATGTCCTCAGTGAGCAAAAATAGGATTAGTGATTAGAAGCAACAGGGAGAAATGCTTAAGATTTTTTGATTGTCTGCAGCATTTCACATTTCATATACCCCCTTTTTTTTTTTGAGATAGGGTCTCACTCTGTCATCCAGACTGGAGTGCAATGTGTGATCATGGTCCACTGCAGCCTCGACCTCCTTGGGCTCAGGTGATCCTCCGGAATAGCTGGGACCATAGGTGTATGCCAGCACATCTGGCTAATTTTTTGTATATTTCATAGAGACAGGGTTTTGCCACGTTACCCGGTCTGGCCTCACCTCAAACTCCTGGGCTCAAGTGGTCCTCTTGCCTGGGTTTCCCAAAGTGTTGGGATTACAGGCATGAGGTACCTCTCTTGGCCATATTTTATATACTTCCTTTAGATTGTCATTAATTATCTTCTAGGAAAAAAACTATCCCTTCCTAGATGAAGACACCAGAGAAATGAAGAATCAGAAAGGTTGATGAACTTGCCCTTAGGAAGTGATAGAACTGAATGTAAACTTGGGAATTAGTGTGTTTCCATCTCTAGAAGTAGCCAGTTTAGTTTGGGGCAGCTCTACATCTAAATTTTGACTGCTAAGATGGTAAGATGGGAAAAGCATAAGCTTTTCAAGTCCCTGTGTCCGAAAGTGGTTTGATCAGAGATTAGATGCTTTAGATTGTTTGAAGGGATTTTTGGGGTTGGAGGGGATACAGAGTTGAATAAAACTCAAATTTCTTTACTAGTGTGAAACTAATTCTTGCTGGAATTTTGTAGTGATCTTCCAAGTAATTTCCATTCCTCAAGGCTCTTCCATCTGTAGTTTATATAAGAAATCTGTGATCATGGTATGCAGAATGTCTTCAGTTTAAATCTCAGGTGTTCTACTTACTAATTGGAATATTATTTACCTTCTCTAAGCTTTGGTATTCTCATCTCTAAAAGATTGATGATGATAACACAACCTTTCCAGGATGAAATGAAGTCTAAATGAGCAAATGTAAGTAAAATTCTTATAGTGCCTGTTACACAGTAAGCACATAATAGGTTTTTTCAATTCTTATTTGGATTATTTTTACTCACAATGGACATCTCAAACACAGCTCCAATCATGTAATTTCCTTAAATATTAATCTTTAGTGTCCCCCACTGCTAATGGAATAAAAAGCAAGATGCTTAAGCTTGACCTGCAATGTCCTCTGGTTACGTCTTTCCATTGCTTATAGAAGCATACAATCCAGACATGCTCATTTCCTTTGTATCTGAACATGTACATTTCACTAATTTTCTTGTTTAGTGTTCTGTCATCACCATTCACTTATTTTAGAATGCTCTGATTCACATTTCCCAAATCCAAAACATTCCTTAAGAACAAGCACAAAGAGTGCCTTCTCCATGATCTCTCTCTGAATCACAACAAGAAGTGATTTCCCCATTTGGTTATAAAATGATTATATATACATATATTTAAGGTGATACTATCTATAGTAGTGCATCTATGTGCTTGCCACATATTCCCTCCTTATATATCATTTAGAACAGAACCTTATCTTACTGTTTTATCTTTAATATGCTGTATATGTGTGGCTCAATCACTTAAAGCACATACCAAAAGTATTAAAGAATGAATGAAAGAAATGAAAATCTTTCACCTTTTTAGCTAATTCTCAATTGCAGCATTTATATATGATCTCCTGCACTGAAATTAATAATTATGAATTTTCATATTTGGTTCTTTAGGCAGAAAAACTCGTAAGGTTCAGTAACTCAACAGATATTATGTGGTCAATCATCTCTTATAGCCTCTGTCAACAATCAGTGGGCCAGGTATTTCTAGAACTTTGGTTGTTAAAACAAATTGTGTTGTAAAACACTCACATGCAATAGTTAAGTAGTGTGGCATGGTAGGCTCCAGACCTAGGAAGACCTGGGCTTGAGTCTTAGCTCTGCCATTAACTTGCTATGGACTTTGGGTAAGACTCGTGTTCTCCCTGAGCCTTATTTTCTCATCTATAAAATAATAATTAGAGTAATAATGATAGCAACCACAGTAATAACATCTATCTATTATATATCTATAATTTAATGGAAGAAGTGATGATGGTCTCAAAAAGTTAACGTTGGAAAATTTTAATCACTCCATAATCTCTCTCGCCATCCCCAAAGCCACTGCAAATAGGCTATATAATATAACAGGCTATACAAAATAATAAATAAAATTATTAGTTTGTTATTCAGCTTCAAGAAACCTAGCACCATAAGCCGTACTGACTTGATTGTCAATCACTGTTCCCCCATATAGACATGCTTGAGCCATCACTAGAGGGATCGTACATACATTATTGGCCAGTGTGTCTGTTTTGTGCTCAGTGAATGCATGATATTGCCTTTTTCTGGTATAGAATCAAATTCAGTACTAAGCATCATAGCATGTTGGGGGAGGAGATGAAATAATGCCAGGGTGATCTTAGATACTGTCTGGTGATTCAGGGTATTTTACTTGTTGCTTTCTGGAAACTACAAATATCCAAGAAGATATTTCAGCCAAGACTCCCTGCTACTGCATCAACCTCAACAACTCTACTTTTGCTTATTTTATATATCCAGGTTATTTTCGTACAGACAGGGTCTCAGTCACCCAGGCTGGAGTACGGTGATATGATCATAGCTCACTGCAGCCTTGAACTGCTAGCCTCAAGTGATCCTTCCATTCAGTCTCCCTGATAGCTAGGACTATAGGCACATGCCACCACTCCTGCTTAATTTTTATTTTATTTTATAGAGAAAAGGTCTTGGTATGTTTCCCAGGCAGGTCTTGGACTCCTGGCCTCAAGCAAAGCTCCAATCTTGGCCTCCCAAAGCACTGGGATTGCAGGCATGAACTATCACACCTGGCCTAGGATTCTATTCAGGATTTTCTTTGTGGATCAATGGTTATGCTATTTTTTTTTAAGTTGAAAATTCACTAATATCTACCTCTCTCCTTTAGAAACTGAGACTCAGAAAATTTACCTCTCAAAGGCACATACATAATAAAGAGGCAGAGGCAGCACCATTGTTAACATCTGTCTGTGCCTGCTCGTATCCTCATGACTCCACCAAAACAGACTCCAAAGAAAGAGTACCAGTTACCTGTACCTGCATCTCTTCACCTAAGAACTTCCAACCAGGGAGTTTGCTCTGCCTGTGCAGATCTGAAGGACTAAAAAATTAATGCCTGCCCCCCACCCATCTCCAACCTCCAACCCCTGTCCAAGAGCAAGCCTCTACCAACAAGTGATAGATATTGGTGTTTAAATACCTTAAGTTCCTTGCTCCTCACGTGGGAAAGCTCTGAGGTATGTGTTCTCTCCTATCTTTCTACGATTATCCCTGTGAGATAAGGTTACCCACTGTAGTTTACTTGATAATATACTACTTATCAACTTCCTTTCTTTCCTCCTTCTCCTTCTGTAATTTCCTTGGGATCACAGTGCTAATGAATTACTTTTACTGGAATCCTTGTCTCAGGATATGTTTCTAGGGGAATCCAAATCAAGACTTCTTTTGAATCGCCATGCAGTACTTACTTAACTATTATTGGATGGATAGATGGAACAAAAGCAACCTGTGAGTAAAGGACTAGGTAAAATGTGCAACATGAGCAGCTCTGTTCTCATAGGTTATGGACAATTCCGCCATTTTGGCATAAGGTCCTTCTAATCTGTGTAACCCACTTTACTACCCTCCATTTTACATCCACATGGCATATTATGCTCACTCCAGCATCACAATTGTACTTTGACAGTCTAACTGTGCTCTGTCTTCCCTGGTGTATCATGACATCTTCAAATCAGGGGCTTTGTCTTACTCATGCAGCATGTTGCACAGTGTTTGACACAGACAGTTCACTTGGTTGGTGGGAGCTAAGTGAATCACCTTCGTTGTGTATTGGTGAAATGTATTAGAAATTCATCTAACTGTAGAAGGAAGTGAAAAAGTACCTACACAGAATCAGGGAGAAGAGGTTAGCCATGAAGTTGTAAGAACTCACAAGCCATAAAAGGTTTTTAAGTACAGGAGCAACATTATGAAAGTGCTATTTAAGGAAGAAGATGCTTTGAAGCTGCACTTAAAATAGATCAAGTGAGCTTAAAGTCAAGGAGGCTGACAAGAGAACTCTGCTTTTATTCAAGTACAAGGAGACGGTTTGGGGGCAAGGAGAATGTCTGTATCTAGGAGGATGGACAGAAAAAGGTTAGTGAGAAGAAAAACACTTTGCATAAAATTTCAACAGCAATTGTTAAATGCTCATAGGTAAAAGTTACTGGGTTATATCTGTGTGATGTTTTCTCTTTTTCATAGTGCTTGACTCAAAATTTCATTTGTGTCCACCAGATAGATATGATGTCATTATTGAGGAAGGAAGGGTCATTGAGAGTAGAAACTGGTGTTGGAGGAAGTTCATGAGCTCAATTTAGTGACTTTAAATTTGCGTTGACAGCAGGCTCTGATGAGTAATATGCTACTCAAATTCAGAAGAAGACAGGACAGCCTGACTGCCCAAATCCCTACAAATTATTGTTTTAGAAACACATAGATGCATCAGCTGATCTTTAATGGAGAAAATAGATAAAAATAGTTGTATTGGCCGGGCGCGGTGGCTCACGCCTGTAATCCCAGCACTTTGGGAGGCCGAGGTGGGTGGATCACGAGGTCAAGAGATCGAGACCATCCTGGTCAACATGGTGAAACCCCGTCTCTACTAAAACTACAAAAAATCAGCTGGGTATGGTGGTGCGTGCCTGTAATCCCAGCTACTCAGGAGGCTGAGGCAGGAGAATTGCCTGAACCCAGGAGGCGGAGGTTGTGGTGAGCCGAGATCGCGCCATTGCACTTCAGCCTGGGTAACAAGAGTGAAACTCTGTCTAAAAAAAAAAAAAAAAAAAAAAGTTGTATTAAAATACTCATCACTTTTCTTTTTATAGTATTCAATTAAATTTTTTATATTGAGTTTAACTAGAGACCGAGCTTTCACATCAAATACTGAATTTTAAAATACGTAAGAGGTGAATAAGGTGATTATCAACATTCTCAATTTTTACATGTCATATAAAGTAGCACAACATTGTCAGGCCTACACTGAAAAGTAGGATATATTTTATGTTTTCATCTTTATTGTATAGTGAGCATGCACTGTGTACATTACACTTTGGGAGAATATAGAATAATGTAACAATCTTGCTCTTTTAACAAATTTAGCATCTACAATTGTTTTGTTGAGACAAAATCAAAATATATCCTTAGCCAAGTAAAAGTGGCCACATTAAAATGTCAGTGTGTATAAACAATGCTGTAGTATGTCATAAAGGCAAAATTGATGAGCTTATAATATCTTGTACATGAAGTGGGGTGGAGGAGGCTCAGTGAAGAGAATCATTGGGCTGAATAGGGTCACCTTGGCAGACTTTACTGAAAAGGTGGCTTTTGATCCTGCCCTGGTATGGATGGCTAGATTATCAATAGGTGAGAGAGTATGTAGCAGGTGGGGGACAATTGTAGTGGGTCAATGAGGCGAGAAGCTTCAAGATGTCCTTGGGCAAGTATGGACATACAGGTGTGAAGATGTGAAGGCACATGGGAACACTGGGGCCCGAAGGCTGTGACATTGTGGTGACTCAGACCTGAGAACTTCACCGCCTCCCATTGCAAGCACCAGCTCTATTTCAGAGCAACGCCTGAGTCATTGCTGGAACAGTTGGCCATGTTGTTACTAGTATACTCCAAAGCAATCACAGAATATTGATGCCTGCTGGCAAAAGATCAAATGAGGGGGCTCAGGATTCACTCCTGTATAGAGGAGTATGCCTGAAGTCTGTTTTCCCCTTGAGATTTCCTCACAAAGAAGGTAGAAAACTTGATAAGAATTGATATAAGAATATTAATAGATCATCAGTGTTTCCATTTATATATTGTCCTGAGCCCAGTTCAAAGCATGAAAGCACATTGGATACATAATTGAAGTAAGTCTTTATAACCACCCTGCTGTCAGTAGCCCTAGTTTACAGGCTACGGGAGTAAGGTTTAGGAAGCTGCAGTAACTTACTCTTGGTCATACAGCCTAATAAAGGTGGAATTTGAATCAAATTATTTCTGACTCAGAATCTCATTCTGTTAAATATCATTGCCTCTTATGAGTAGCCAAGAATAATTATTCCTGTTGATGGGCTGTGGAAATCATTCATATTCATACAGCATTTTAGTGTTTTTGATGTGCTAAATATTATAATTAATAGTAAGTTAAAAGTACTCCTCTTAAATCTTGTTTGTTTTTGTAATAACCCTGTAAGGTAAGGTTGAAGTTGATGTTCAGATAAAGTGCTAGTTGTGACCAAGGTCACAGATAATTATGTACGGTCACTGGTGTCTTGACCCCTGAACTCATTCTACAAGTGGTTTCAAACTTTTCAAAATAGGACAACCACTTTTTCAAATGAAATATTATGAAAAACTCCAATATGTGATGAAAACAGAGGCTGGAGCTCCTGGGGATCAATTTGGATTTTAGAACCTTGGAGGTTCTGCCTGTTCAGATTCTTCCTCCCTCACTTATTGGTCCAATCCAAGGAACCTCAGTAGAAACCTGTGACTTGAAGGGAATGGATTCTACTCTTGTTCTCTCTGATGGAAAAGACACAGCCACCTCGGTTTAAGTTTTGCTTGTTTGCTTTTAGCCTTTCCCTGTATAATCCTAGCTCTACTCAGTGGAGGACATGTTCCCTGTTTTATTGACTCTTGCCTTTGATTCTGCTTTGTCAATCTTGAGGGTTTGCTTTTGTGATATACGTTTTTATAAGTTGGCCTATACAGGTGTTCATATCAGGGGCAATGGCTTCTTTTCCTTTACTAAGGGAATATGAGGTATGAGGCATCTTTTGTGTGATATTTTAATTACCCTCTTATTCCTGAGAAGGTGTCAGGTTGTATAGGCTCAGATACTAGCTCTTACACTTAATAAGTTGAAAATAACTTTTGTATGTTAGTCTCTACATTCATAAAATGGAGATAATAATGGTTACTGCTACACTGGACTGCTTTGATAATTACTACTTCATGTAGAGGACTGAGTATAGGTGACCTGGCACACAAAAATTGGTTAATAAATATTAGTTACTATCATGCATGAAAAGGTCTTAGAGGTTTTAACCTCAATGAATAACACACACACACACACACACACACACACGCACACACGCACACACACACACACATACCCCTACCTTGATTTGAGGCTCCACTGATGAAAAGCATTACTTTAAGAATGAATGAATCAATCTTTCTTTTCAGAACAACCACAATTGAATATTGAGGGCAGTTTTTGCTGCCACGCTTTAGGATGGGCATTGAAAAATTGTAGTGTGTATATAGAACCACTGAGATAATGATCAGAACATGAGGAGTAAAAAGTATTTGAAAACAAAATTTTTGAACTAGAGAATAGGATATTTACTGGGGGGCATGATGGCTCTTGGGTAGAAGCAGAGCAAATAGGGTGAGATAAGAAGTATTTATAGAATTTCTGTAATAAGATACATATTTACTTATGTCATATCCTTTAATCTTTATGGATAGCTCCTAATTATTTATGGATAGCTACTAATGTGTATTGTCCACATTTTTACACGTAAGGGAAGCTGGAGTCCACTAATGGTCACCTACTCAATTCAGTCCAAAAAGCTAGAATTTCAATATAGGTCTCTTGGACTCTAAGTTCTAAGCTCTTTCCACCTCATTCCTTCATGTAAATTGGAGCTATCCAACAACGAATGGGTTACCTAGCAGTTTTGAAGTGTACACAGAACACCGTGAGTGATTTTCTTCTCTTGTGTCTGGTCTTTGGTATGTGACACAAGACACTTTCAGTCTCAATTTTCTTTTAAGCTGCATTTCGACTTCCATATTGATTTTTTTTTTTTTTTTTTCCATTTTCAACTGTAAGGTCTTCACTTTCAGGAAATCTGTCAAGTTTCCATTGAGTTTCACTCAGATGTCTGTCTTAATTTTAACTGAGGGCAAATTTCAAGGGACAGAGCAGTTCAATATGGGCTTTGCCTTTTTGTACATTGACTCTACAGACAAATATGAATCATTTAAAGATGGCTTTGATCATTAGGACAATTATATTATGTTGATGAAACTCCTTGAAGGCCATACAGAAGTGAAAATAAAGACTGCAAAATAAGCCCAGGGTTAACAAGCTTCTCCAAGTGGCCCTTTCTTTACTTGCTTCCTTGTTACCTGAATCCGTACCTTGCCAGGATACCAGAGGGTTTTCCCTTTGCTCTAACTTAAGTTTCTCATTTGAATGATAAAGAAGTTGAATTAGATATCCTTGAAAATTCTTTCTTATACCGACATTTTGTTTCTGAGCATTATACTAAAATAAATTACATGTACTCCTCCCTCCCTCCCTCCCTTCCTTCCTCCCTCCCTCCCTCCCTCTCTCCCTCTCTCTAATTTATTTGGTAACCTGTTTGATAAATTAGATTTTAAAGTAAAAAAACAACTTCATTAAATGAGAATAACCTTGAAATGTGTAGTTTCTGAAACATAGTGACACTCTACAAGGAAAGAAAGGATTTTCAGTTAGCAAAGCACTGAAGTTACAGATTATAGCTATCATCATGAATTAGCTACCCCAGATGGAGCGCTGCCCTGTCCCAAAGTAAAAGCTGGAAAGCTTCCTATAGATAAATTAACTCATGCCATTCTGTCTATCCATCAACCATACCTCTCTTGTAAGAGGTGTGCAACTGGTCCATTTTATATTTGAGGCAACTTTTAAAATAATTTTAATAGAATTTTTGAGGTGTAAAAATAACAAATGGAGTTGTAGAATGTTTAAAAGATAGAAATGAGAAAAGTTATTGGTACATATCCTTCAATTATTATTTTGATACATATATATGGAATACAAATCTACACTGTATATAACATTTTAAAGCCTTTTGTCTTAATGTTATAATCTTTTCCCTTTTTTTTTATTTTTAAACTGCATTACTGAGGTATGATTGACATCTGAAATGCTGCAGATTTTTAGTGTACACAATTTGTTGAGTTTGGAGATAAGTATATCCCTGTGCAACCATGACCACAATCAATGCCATGAATATCTATCACCCTCAAAAACTTTCTTCTGCCTTATTTTATTACTGTTTTGTGGTAAGAACACTTAATATAAGAGCTACGTTTTTAAAGCAAATTTTCATGAATTATTAGCCCTTAGACAACATGGAGGTTATGGGTGCCAAGCCCCTGGCCCCATGCTGTCAAAAATCTGTGTGTAACTTTGACTTTCTAAAAACTTAAATAAAAGTTTACTGTTGACAAGAAGCCTTATGGATGATAAAAACAGTTGATGAACACATATTTTATGTTACATAGATTATGTATTGTATTCGTACAATAAAGTAAACTAGAGAAAAGAAAACATTGAGAAAATCATAAGGAAGAGAAAATACATTTACTGTTAAGTGGAAGTGGAGCATCATAAGGGCTTTCATTATCTTCACATTGATTAGTCTGAGAAGGAGGAAGAAGGGTTGGTCTTGCTGTCTCGGGTGGCAGAGGTTGAAAACATGGAGGAAGTAAAAGGGAAGGCAGGAGAGGAAGGCACACTAAGTGCAGTTTTATAGAAATATAATTTGTCATTTTTGCTTTTTCATTTCTCTAAAAATGTTCCTATATTAATCCTTCTTGTACCATTTACTTTAGTCCCAATGCCCATAGCAGAGAAGGAGGTCCATGTTGTAAAAGAAGTCCAAATAGCTTCAAATAATTGGAACCTTCCGTTAGATTGTTTAATGTCAATTTGTTTTCTGGTCCTGCTCTTTCATTTTGTTTCTTATCCAGCATTGGTTTGAAAGCAGTCTCCATCAGGTTGTCTTCTGTTATTTTCCCTAGTGTAGTATTTGTTCTAAAATTTCTCCAATATTCATATCTTGAAACCCTTTGCCTTGTACCCTTTTTTCTTTTGGCCGTATCTACAATCTCTTTCATGATTTCCTTGATTGGCTCTGTTGTAAATCCTGTGAAGTCATGTATAATATGTAAACAGTTTTTAAATTAAAAAATAGTAATCGCCTTTTGTACTTTATTATATATTTATCTTCAATGAAGAAATTACCTTCCACAAGTGAATGTGTTCAGATGAAGTAAATAGGCACGGTACATTCAGAAGTGATACAATAAGTGTTCTTTTGAAAACAAACATAAAACGAGCATGCACAAAAACATCAGTGAATTATGTAAACAACACAGAGATAAGGTTTATTTGGGTGTTGTCTCAGTTAATACATTTACAGTTTGCTTTCAAAATTTTATCCTCTCAGGTCTCCCTTAAGCTTCGCCTCAAAAAGGTTTAGTGTAAAGAGGGGTTTATATGATACATTTTAAAGTCTTTGTATTTTTAACTAAATTCATTCTATTAGATAAATTTTAGTATTCCATTCCTCATTTTACAGATAAGGAAACTGAGGCCCAGAGAGGGAAAGCAGTTTGCCCACGATCACACAGTTCGTAAGGGGCAGAGCTGGGCTTTCAACTCACTCTTCGCAGTTCACTCGTTTAGCCTCCACAGTCGTTGTCTTTTGTTTTCTTCAATTTTTAAGTTCAGGGGTACATGTGCAGGATGTGCAGGTTTGCTATATAGGCAAACCATATGCCATGGTAGTGGCTGCACAGATTATCCCATAACCTAGATATTAAGCCCAGCATCCATCAGCTGTTCTTCCTGATTCTCTTCCTTCTCCTACTGTCACCCTCCTACAGGCCCCAGTGTGTGTTGTTTGTTTCCTTTATGTGTCCATGTGTTCTCATTGTTCATCTCCCACTGATGAATGAGAACATGCAGTTCAGCTCTCTGTTCCTAAGTTAGTTTGCTGAGGATAACGACTTCCATTTCCATCCATGTCTCTGCAAAGGACATAATCTTGTTCCTTTTATGGCTGCATAGTATTCCATGGTGTATGTATACCACATTTTCTTTATCCAGTCTATCATTGATGGGAATTTAGGTTGATTCCTTGTCTTTGCTATTGTGAATACTGCCGCAATGAACATGTACGTACATGTCTTTGTAATAGAATGATGTATATTCCTTTGGGTATGTATCTGTAATGGGATTGCTGAGTCAAATGGTATTTCTGCCTCTAGGTCTTTGCAGAATCACCACACTGTATTTGTCAGGGTTCTCTTAGAGGGACAGAACTAATAGGATATACATAAGTAATATATATATATATATATGTGAGTTTATTAAGTAACCTGATCACAAAGCCCCACAATAGGCTGTTTTTAAGCTGAGGAGCAAGGAGAGCCAGTCTGAGTCTCCGAACTGAAGAACTTAGAATCCAGTGTTTGAGGGCAGGAAGCATTCAGCATGGGAGAAAGAGGTAGGCTGGGAGCCTAGGCCAGTCTCTACTTTTCACGTTTTTCTGTCTCGTTTATATTCACTAGAAGTTGATTAGATTGTTACCACCAGATTAAGAGTGGATCTGCCTTGCCCGGCCCACTGATTCAAATGTTAATCTGTTTTGGCAACACCCACACAGAAAAACCCTGGATTACTAATTTCTATCCCTCAACCCAATCAAGTTGACACTCAGTATTAGCCGTCATACCGTTTTCCAGAATGTTAGGACTGATTTACACTACCACCAACGGTGAAAACGCTCCTTTTTGTCCAGAACCTTGCCATCATCTGTTGTTTGACTTTTTAAGAGCCATTCTGACTGGCATGATATGGTACCTCATTGTAGTTTAGATTTGCATTTCTCTAATAATCAGTGATGTTAAGCCTTTTTTTCACATGTTTCTTGGCTGCGTGGTGTCTGTCTTCTTTTGAGAAGTGTCTGTGTCCTTTGCCCACTTCTTGATGGGGTGGTAGTTGTTTTTTGAGGAAAATAGTTTTATTTATTACTTTAAATTCTGGGATACACATGCAGAATGTGTAGGTTTATTACATAGGTATACACGTGCCATAGTGGTTTGCTGCACCTATCAACCTGTTATCTAGGTTTTAAGCCCCACATGCATTAGGTATGTGTCCTAAAGTTTTCCCTGCCCTTGCCCGCCAACAGGCCCCAGTGGGATCCCCCCTCTGTGTCCATGTGTTTTCATTGCTCAGCTCCCATTTATGAGTAAGAACATGTGGTGTTTGGCTTTCTGTTTCTGTGTTAGTTTGCTAAGAATGATGGCTTCCAGCTTCACCATGTCCCTGCAAAGTACATGAACTCATTCTTTTTAATGGTTGCATAATATTCTTTCTATTGTATATATGTTTTTGTTTTTTGTAAATTTAAGTTCCTTGTAGGCTCTGGATATTAAACTTTCATCAGATGGATAAATTGCAATTTTTTTCTTCCATTCTGTAGGTAGTCTGTTCACTCTGATGATAGTTTATTTTGCTGTGCACAATGTCTTTAGTTTAAGTAGATCTCATTTGTCAACTTTTGTTTTTGTTGCTGTTTTCAGCATTTTTTTTTTTTTGTCATGAAATCTTTGCCTGTGCTTATGTCCTGAATGGTATTGCCTAGATTTTCTTCTAAGGTTTTACAGTTTTGGGTTTTACATTTAAGTCTTTAATCAACTGAGTTAATTTTTATATATGATATTTGGAAGGGGTCCAGTTTCAATTTTCTGCACATGGCTAGCCAGTTCTAGCACCATTTATTAAATAGGGAATCCTTGCCTTACTGCTTTTTTTGTTGAATTCATCAAAGGTCAGATGGTTGTAGGTGCATGGCCTTATTTTTGAGTTCTCTATTCTGTTCCATTGGTCTGTGTTTCTGTTCTTATACTGGAACTAGGCTGTTTTCGTTACTGTAGCATTGTAGTGTAGTTTGAAGGTGGGTAGCAGGATGCCTCCAGGTTTGTTCTTTTTCCTAGTATTATCTTGGCTATTCAGGCTCTCTTTTGGTTCCATATAAATTTTAAAATAGTTTTTTCTAATTCTGTAAAGAATGTCAATGATAGTTTAATAGAAATAGCATTGAATCTATATATGACTTTGGGGAGTATGGCCATTTTCACAATATTGATTCTTTCTATCCATGAGCATGGAATGTTTTTCCATTTGTTCATGTCCTCTCTGATTTCTTTAAGCAGTGGTTTTTCGTTCTCCTTGAAGGGAACCTTCACTCTCCTATGTAGCTGTATACCTAGATATTTTATTCTCTTTGTAGCAATTGTGAATGAGAGTTCATCTATGATTTGGCTCTCTGCTTACCTGTTTTTGATCTATAGGAATGCTGGCAATTTTTGGACGTTGACTTTGTATCCTGAGACTTTTCTGAAGTTGCTTATCTGCTTAAGAAGATTTTGGGCTGAGATGATGGAATTTTCTAGATATATGATCATGTCATCTGCAAAGAAAGATAATTTGACTTCCTGTCTTCCTATTTGAATATGCTTTATTTCTTTCTCTTGCCTGATTGCCCTGGGCAGGACTTCTAATACTATGTTGCATAGGAATAATGAGAGAGGGCATTCTTGTCATGTGCCAGTTTTCAAGGGAAATGCTTCCAGCTTTTGCCCATTCAGTATGATATTGGCTGTGGGTTTGTTATATTTAGTTCTTATTATTTTGAGGCATGTTCCTTAAATATCTAGTTTATTGAAAATTTTTAACATGAAGAGATGTTGAGTTTTATTGAAGGCCTTTTCTGCATCTATCGAGATAATGTGGTTTTTGTCTTCATTTATGTGATGAATCTCGTTTATTGATTTGTGTATGTTGAACCAACTTGAATACTGCAAATGAGGTCAACTTTATCATGGTGGGTAAGCTTTTTGATGTGCTGCTGAATTTGGTTTGCCAGTATTTTATTGAAGATTTTTGCAGCATTGATGTTTCATCAAGAATATTGACCTTAAGTTTTCTTTTTTGTTGTATTTCTGCCAGGTTTTGGTATTAGGATGATGGTGCCCTCATAGAATGAGTTAAGGAAGGAATCCCTCCTTTTCAATTTTTTAGAATAGTTTCACTAGAAATGGTATCATCTTGTCTTTGTAACTCTGGTAGAATTCAGCTGTGAATCCATCTGGTCCTGGGCAATTTTTATTTATTTATTTAGGTTGGTAGGCTGTTTATTACAGCCTCAATTTCAGAAATTATTTTTAGTCTATTCAGAAATTCAATTTCTTCCTGATTCAGTCTTTGGAGGGGCACTTGTTCAGGAATTTATACATTTCTTCTAGATTTTCTAGTTTACGTGAACAGAGGTGTTTATAGCCTCCGATGATCCTTTGTGTTTCTGTGGGGGTCAGTGGTGATATTTCCCTTATAATTTCTGATTGTGTTTGATTGTTCTCTCTTTTCTTCTTTATTAGTCTAGCTAGTAAACTACCTATTTATTGATTTATTTTTATTTATTTATTTTTTTCAAAAAAACACCTGGATTCACTGAGGTTTTTTTTTTTTTTGTTTTGTTTTGTTTTCCCGAAGGGGTTTTTCATATCTCTATCTCCTTCAGTTTAGCTCTGATCTTGGTTATTTTTTTTTTTTCTTCTGCTACCTTTGGTGTTTGCTCTTGGTTCTCTAGTTCTTTTAGTTATGATGTTATGTTGCTAACTGGAGATCATTTTAGTCTTTTTCATGTGGGCATTTAGTGCTATAAATATCCCAGTTAACACTGCTTTGGCTATCTCCCAGAGATTCTTGTACCTTGTATCTTTGTTCCATTAGTTTCAAAGAACTTCTTGATTTCTGACTCAATTTCACTATTTACCCAGAAGTCAATCAGGAGCAGGTTGTTCAGTTTCCATGAAGTTGTGTGGTTTTCAGCTATTTTCTGAATCTTAAGTTCTAGTTTGATTGTACTGTGGTCTGAGACTATTTATAATTTCAGTTCTTTTGCATTTGCTAAGGAATGTTTTACTTCTGATTATGTAATCAATTTTAGAGTAAGTGGCATGTGGCAATGAAAAGACTGTATATTCTCTTTTTGGATGAAGAGTTCTATCTATATCTATCAGGTCCACTTGATCCAGAGCTGAATTCAGGTCCTGAATATATTTGTTATTTTTTTTGTTTCAATAATCTGTCTAATACTGTCAGTGGGGTGTTAAAGTCTCCCACTACTATTGTGTGAGTCTAAGTCTCTTCGTAGGTCCCTAAAAACTTGTTTTATGAATCTGGGTGTGCCTGTATCGGATGCATATATATTTATGATTATAAGCTTTTCCAGAATTTAACTTTTTAAAAATTATGTAATACCATTCTTTGTCTTTTTTGATCTTTGTTGATTGTTTAAAGTCTGTTTTCTCAGAAACTGGGATTTCGAACCTTAATTTTTTTCTGCTTTCCCTTTGCTTGGTAAGTTTTCCTCCATTTCTGAATTTTGAGCCTATGTGTGTCTTTGCATGTGAGGTGGATCTCTTTAAGACAGCATGCCAATGGATCTTTGCTCTATATCTAGCTTGCCATTTTGTGTCTTTTTTTTTTTTGGAGCATTTATCCCATTTGCATTTAAAGTTAGTATTTTTATATGTAAATTTGATCCCATCATCATGATTCTAGCTGGTTATTTTGCAGACTTGTTTATATGGTTGTTTCATAGTGTCACTGGTCTGTGTACTTCAGTGTGTATTTTTAGTGGCTGGTAATAGGGTGTTTTCTTTTCATATTTAGTGCTTCCTTCAGGAGCTCTTTTAAAGCAGGCCTGCTATGACAAATTTCCTCATTATTTGCTTGTCTGAAAAGGTTCTTATTTCTCCTTCGCTTATGAAGCTTAGCTTGGTGAGTTGTGAAATGCTGGGTTGGAAATTATTTTCTTTAAGAATGTTGAATATTGGCTCCCCAATCTCTTCTGGTTTGTAGAGTTTCTGCTGAGAGGTTCACTGTTAGTCTGATGACCTTCTTTTTGCAGATGATTTGACCTTTTTCTGTAGGGGCCTTTAACTTTTTTCTTTTTCGATTTAGACGTAGAATAATTTGATGATTATATGTCCTGAGGATGACCTTCTTGTGAAGTATCTTACTGGAGTTCTCTGCATTTTCTGAATTTGATAGTTCTCCTAGATAATATCCCAAAGTATGTTTTCCAAATTGGTTTCATTCTTCCTGTCTCTTTCAGGTACCCCAATCAGTTGTACAGTGATAAGGTTCAGTCTAGTGTTGTTTTTTTTTTTTTTCCCAGCAAAAATTTACTGTTTTGGGTTTGATGGCTTCCACAGCTTTTTCTCTAATAATAATGGCAATTTTAGTAATGTAGTCTTTTCATGCTCTTACAATGTTCTCTATACTGAAATTCTTGTCTATAATGTTGGTAATCTTTTCCATAGAGAACTTTCTGTAATGAGTCTTAAAGATATTTATAGAGACTGATCTTAGAGGCTGAATTAGAAGTGTTGTGCTTGTGGGCAGGTAGACCACCACTTCAACACCTTTGGTATTGAACTCTTGGGGTTCTGGGTGTCCAGGGGCATTGTCCAATATCAAAAAAACTTTATAAAGCTGTCTTTTACTGACAAGGTACTTCCTGACTTGAGGGACAAAGCATCAATAGAAGTAGTACAGAAAAGGGGTTCTTGTTCAGGCCTTCTTGTACAAAGAAAAGGCTGATAGCTGTTTCTATCTTTTCCCTTCAAGGTTCTGGGGTTCACAGCTTTAGATATAAGGGCAGTCCTAAGTACGTATCTGACTGTATTTGTGCTAAGCAGTAGAGTTAGCTTATCCCTTCCTATCTTAAATAGTGATGCTCACTTTTCTTCCTTACTAATAAATGTTTGTGGCTTTTTTCCATCCAGACTAGGACACTTTTGCCTGAATTAAAAACTTGTTCAGGCAGGTAACCTTTCTCCTTGATGATTTTCTTAATGGCTTCTGGGAACTCATCTACTGCCTCTTGGTCAGCAGAAGCTGCTTCTCCTGTTAGTTTGACATTTTTTTTAAATGCCAAACCTCTTTGTAAAATTATCAAACCATCCTTTGCTGGCATTACATTTTTCAGATCTAGATCTGTTCTTTTCTTTTTGCTTTAAGTTGTCATATATCAACTTTGTTTTTTCTCAAAACATCTTATAGTCTATAGTTACACTTTTCTGCAGCAATTCTTTACCCACATAAATGTTGCATTTTCAAGGCCAGATAAAGACATTTCATAAAAATGTAAGGTTTTTAGACCTGCTGGCAAAGCTGCAATGAAGGTCTCACAAATTTTCTTTTCTTTTTTTATAATCATTCTTAAACTGGATTCATTTACATTGAAATGGCAGGCAACTACAGCTTTAGACCTCAATGTATGGTACATATCAAGCAATTAAACTTTTTCTTGTAATGCCATGACTTCTTGGAAGCACTTCGAACACCATTAGTGGTACTTTGTATGTGTCCCATGGTGTTATTCAAGGTTTATGTTACTGCAGTAAACACAATACAAAATGCCAGAGATCTTTTTACAGTGATACTCAATTTACTGGAGAGAAGAACTGCTCACATGGAGATGATTAGCATCACACAGCATTTTAAGCAGATACTGGCAACACTTGAGCTCACTCCAAAAGCAGCAGGAGGTGGCTACGAATGTATTACAGTATACAGTATGTATTACAGTTAATTTTATGCGGTTATGGCTTAATACTGCAACTTTACATTTGTTTACATTTTCCTCAACTGAGAGTGACATCATGTACCATCTATAAGTTTGTGTCTAACATTTTGAGAAATTTTAACTTTTATATTCATACATATTTTATGGTAGTAAATTATAAAATAGACTAGTCTACACATGTTTTATGCATTCATGGCATATCTTTTTCTTAATTTTCTCAGCATTTCCAGGCTATGCAGTTTGTCTGCCAGGTTTCTCAAATTTCTGCAAATCTTCAAAAAATTTTCTAACGTGTTTATTGAAGAAAATTTGAATAGTAATGTACCCATGAAGCTCAAATCCATGTTGTTCAATGGTCAACTGTATAAAATACCACATTGTTAACTATAGGCACTGTTTGGTACAGTAGATTCTTAGAACTTACTCATTTTGTATAACTAAAACTTTGTACCTTTTAATGAATGTTTTCCTTTTTCCTTCTCTCTCAGCTCTTGGCAACCATTCTCTGTGTTTTCATGAATTTGACTATTTTAAATTCATCCTATAAGTTGCTCATATAGTATTTATCCTTCTGAGTCTGGTTTATTTCAGTTAGCATAATGCCCTCTGTGTCCATAAATGTTACAAATGGCAGTATTTCCATTTCTTTATAGTTCAATCACTTATGTATATGTGTGTATATATGTATATATGTTAAAAACATTTCATTATACATATCACATTCCATTGTATGTGTGTGTATATATGTATACATATATATTTCCTTTTTCATTCATCCATTGACAGACATAAAGGTTGCTTTCATATTTTGGCTATTGTGGATAATGCTGCAATGAACATGGGAGTTCAGCTATCTTTTTGAAATCCTGTCTTCAATTCTTTTAAATATGTTAATAGATCCAGAAGTTGGATTACTGGATTATATGGTAGCTCTATTTTAAACTTTTTGAGGAAGCAGCATACATTTTTTCAGTGTCTGCAGCAATTTACATTCCCAACAAAAGTGTACAAGGGTTCTCTTTTCTCCGCATTCTTCCCAATATGTTATCTTTTTTTTAATAATAGCCATCCTAACAGTGATATATTTTGATAACTTAGAGTGATATCTTATTGTAATTTTGATTTGTATATCTGATCAGTAATATTGAGCACATTTTCATGTAACAGTTGACCATTTATAGTGTTCCAAAAAATGTCTATTAAGTGCCTTTGTCCTGTTTTTCAGTTATTGAATTATATGAATTCCTTCTAGATCCTGGATATTAATGCTTTATCAGTATATGGCTTGCAAATATTTTCTCCCATTTTGTAGGTTGTCTTTTCACTCTGTTTATTGTCTTCACTGTGCAAACCTTTTTAGTTTGATATAGTCCCACTTGTCTATTTTCATTTTTGTTTTCTATGCTTCTGTCATCATATCCAGGAAATCCTTGCCAAAGCCAATGTTGAAAATTTTTCCTTGTGTTATTTTCTAGGAGTTTTACAGTTTGAGGTTTTACATTTAAATCTTTTAAATTTATTTTGTGTTGACTTTTGTGTATGGTATAACAGTCCAACTTCATTTGCATGTGACCATCCAGTTTTTCTAATTATAAACATTCCTATGTTGTTTTTTCACCATACCATTTATTAATGATCAATAGTATCTATTATTTGGATGTTTTTTATTTAACCACCTCTAATATTTGACATTTAAGTTTTTGTTAATTTTTCACTTTTATAATAATGTTGTAATGATCATCCCATAGATAAATCTCAGTACATATCCACAATGATTTTCTTGGGGTAAAATCTTAATTTTAAAGTTGCTAGAGCAAAGGATAAGCAATTTTTATGCCAAATTTCTTCCAAAAATGAGGAACATTTTGTATGGTTATGGTTTATGAATTTGGAAGTTTTCCTAACATTTTGGTCAATAGAATATATTACTATTTTTTTAATTGCCAATTTGCTACATAACACACATACACACAACACACACATTTTACTCATTTAGATTGAGTTTTTTAATATGTTTTATTAGCTTTTAAAATCCTGTCATAAAATGCATCTTTCTCTTCTTCCTAATTCATTACATACTAAGGGTGGCAATTCCACATTATATGTATTAAAATATTGTTTTTCAATTTGTATTTGCATTTTAATTTTGCTCATTCTATTTTTAGCATAGTATTTAAGAACACAGACTCTATATTTTAACTGCCTGGGTACAAATTTGGAACCCAGACCTTATGGCTGTATGACCTTGAGTGAGTTATAGAATAACTCTGTGCCTCAGTTTGCTCACCTATAAAATTGAGGTAATAATAGTATATACACGGGCCGGGCGCGGTGGCTCAAGCCTGTAATCCCAGCACTTTGGGAGGCCGAGGCGGGTGGATCACGAGGTCAAGACATCGAGACCATCCTGGTCAACACGGTGAAACCCCGTCTCTACTAAAAATACAAAAAATTAGCTGGGCATGGTGGCACGTGCCTGTAATCCCAGCTGCTAAGGAGGCTGAGGCAGGAGAATTGCCTGAACCCAGGAGGCGGAGGTTGCGGTGAGCCGAGATCGCGCCATTGCACTCCAGCCTGGGTAACAAGAGCGAAACTCTGTCTCAAAAAAAAAAAAAAAAAAAAGTATATACACATATGGTTCTGAGGGTTAAATAGAATGTACCTGGAAAACGTTTAGCCTAATCTCTGAAGATCATAAATGCTAAAAAGTTATCCAAAGGGTAAAAATGGTACAAAAACATCACCTTCTGATCTCTTTGAGCTTACACTGAGGTTGACAGTTGCTGTTAGGTGGGAGGATGGGTGTGTATTCCCAGACAACTTTGAAAGTTGTGCCCCTATTCTTAACCTTAACGGGGCACTGAGCAGACTAAGTTCCTGATGAAGCATAAAAGGCCACAATTGGAGAAAATATAAAATGGCTAGTATCTTTGTTGGTCACATAAATGTCTTCTTTTGAGAAATGTCTGCCATATCCTTGGCCCATTTTTTGATGGCATTGTTTTTTCTTGTAAATTTGTTTACATTCTTTGTAGATTCTGGATATTAGCCCTTTGTCAGATGGGTAGATTGCAAAATTTTTCTTCCATTCTGTAGGTTGCTTATTCTCTCTGATAGTTTCTTTTGCTCTACAGAAGCTCTTAAGTTTAATTAGATCCCATTTGTCAATTTTGGCCTTTGTTGCCATTGCTTTTGGTGTTTTAGTCATGAAGTCTTTGCCCATGCCTATGTCCTGAATGGCATTGCCTAGGTTTTCCTCTAGGGTTTTTATGGTGTTAGGTCTTATGTTTAAGTCTTTAATCCATCTTAATTTTTGTTTAAGGTGTAAGGAAGAGGTCTAGTTTCAGTTTTCTGCATATGGCTAGTTTCCCCAACACCATTTATTAAATAGGAAATCCTTTCCTCATTGCTTGTTTTTGTCAGGTTTGTTAGAGATCAGATGGTTGTAGATGTGTGGCATTATTTCTGAGGCCTCTGTTCTGTTCCATTGGTCTACATCTCTGTTTTGCTACGAATATCATGCTGTTTTTGTTACTGTAGCCTTGTAGTGTGCTGTTTACAATAGCAAGAGTTGAAACCAACCCAAATGCCCATCAATGATAGAGTGGATAAAGAAAATGCGGCACATAAAAAACTTGGAGTACTATGCAGCCATAAAAAATGAGTTCATGTCCTTTGCAGGGACATGGATGAATCTGGAAACCATCATTCTCAGCAAACTAACACAGGAACAGAAAGCCAAACACTGCATGTTCTCACTCATAAATGGGAGTTGAACAATGAGAACACATGGACAAAAGGAGGGGAATATCACACACTGGCACCTGTGAGGGATGGGGAGCTCGAGGAGGGATAGCATTAGGAGTAATACCTAATGCAGATGACAGGTTGATGGGTGCAACAGTATACCTATGTAACAAACCTGTATGTCCTGCACATGTAACCCAGAAAAGTATAATTTAAAAAAATATGGCCAATATGGCAAGGATGAATCAAAAAGTCCTTTGACTTTAGTGTGCCACAAATTGTTGAGGCTTAATAATTTTGCATGTTTTATGATGAAGGATGTTGGTCCTGAGTGGTGAGGCAGTCAGCCAAAATTGAAAAATTATTGTGACAGTAAAAAGAAAAGTTGATTAGAAATAATACAGTAAATATCCTAAACAGTAGACCTGGCCAATCCATCACTGAGGCAGAAATATCAAGTCCAAAGCAGGCCAATTCTGTAAATGATGAAATTAGCACTACTCAGACGGTTGCTCAGAGTGACACTGGTATTTCAGGAGCATTTTCAAGTTCCTAGAGATCATAATGATACATCAGTAGAAAACCTTTTAAAAAGCCATAAGGTCTAAATTGCTAATCAGGGTTAGTGAAGAGATCACAAAAAATGGTCAAAATGGCTGAAGTGTTAGGAGGAATAAAAGGCTAATTTGCTTCTAGGAATGCCTATTGGTATTTGAAACTTGATTTAATAACTGCTTTCTTGTACTTGGATAGTAACTATATCTGAAAAGCTCAGGCTTATAGTAATGCTGGTTTAGACTCCTATGCAAGGAAACAGGTGAGTTCTTCTTGCTTAGATAAGACAGTAAAAATGCAGAATCTATATAATTTAGAGTCAGATAATTAATGCATTTATGATATTGCTAGCAAGATAACCCACATGATTTCTTTCAAACATAGATAATTTATGTTTAGCAGGTATATTGATTCTCAACCTAATAACAGAAATAAACTAGTCTCATGACTATTTCCCGCACAAAATTATGTACTAATAGAGGTTTGCTAATAAAAACTTGTTTCCTCCAACAAAACATAGCTCATAAGAAGAATTAGTTTTTTATCTGGTTGGGAGTTTGATGCTATGTGGTATAAAATCCCTAACAAGCTAATCTTAAAATGTTAGTAAGAAGGAGCTAATACACTTAATATTAAAAGAATTATTATAACTCATATAAAAACATGAATTTCTTAAAATATGGGCTAAGAATATAAAGAAATAAGTCATAAGGAAACAATATAAAGGAATGTAAATGAAAAAAAACTCTCATTAATAAAACAAATTCAATTTTAAAAAGTTGTACCTGTCAAAATTGGCATTTAAAATATATACATTTTAATAAGATCATGATGAAAATTATGTAAAGAATAGAATGTAAAGCATTTAAAGAAAACAGTTCAGTAATATATATTAAAAATATTTTTTTGAATTTCGAGACAGAGTCTCGCTCTGTCATCAGGCTGGAGTGCAGAGGCATGATCTCGGCTTACTGCAACCTCCACCTCCTGGGTGCAAGTAATTCTCCTGCCTCAGCCTCCCAAGTATCTGAGACTACAGGCACGCACCACCCTTCCCAGCTAATTTTTGTATTTTTAGTAGAGACAGGGTTTCACCATGTTTGCCAGGATATTCTCAATCTCTTGACCTCATGATCCGCCCACTGGCCTCCCAAAGTGCTGGGATTACAGGCATGAGCCACCACACCCAGCCTAAAAAACCTTAAAATATATTATTTTTTAAATTTAGTCATTTTATTTCTGGGTTGCTATTCTAGTGTCTTAGTTTGGGTTCACCTAGAAGCAGTCTCAGAGTTCAACAAGTCATTTGTTTGGGAGATGCCACCAGGAGAGAAATGGGGAAGTAACACAGGGAGGAGAAGATGGTCAATAAATGATGTGTTAGCCACAGTGGGCTGCTGGAGCTGGATCCTGTGGGGAATTCTTGGAAACAACAAATATGTACTTCAGAATTAACCCACGTGAGGGGAGAAGGAATTCGGATATTTCTACACCAACCCTCAAGAGTCATTAGTTGAGAGTTACTTGTGGGGGTGTTAATTCCCTGATCTTTCAACCTGCTGTGAGTTTGGGTTGATTGGCTTCCAAAGTTCTAGAAAATACATTCAGCCACAGAGAGGCAGATAGTGACAGAAACAAGTTATGCTCCTCAAGAAATAGACAAGCCAGTGACAATGTGCTACGTTAAGGAAACAATCAAATTGCAAATATACTCATTTAATAATGTTGGGCACTTACGTTGTTTCTAATATATAACAAACATATGTTAATGTTTGTTAATGTATGTTATATGTCCCATAAATAATGGTATATACAATAACAGATAATATGCAAATAATGTGTAATTATTAAAAAATGTTATAGACTATTTGATATGCCAGTAAATATTTAGGGAGATAAACACATTAGAAAGCAGTATGTACAGTATGATTACATTTTAGTGGAAAAAAGTATGTATTCCTGAAAAGATTTGGGCACAAAATACGATATTAACATGAATTCTCTTTGAATAGTGTGATAATTAATCATAGTTCTTACCTGTTTTTACAAAATTTCCTACTCTAAATATATATATTGCTTTTGCAATAGAAAAATTATAGATTTAATGATGAGTCACCAATGAGTTAAAAATAAAATGATGAAAAATGCTTCACTGAATCTAGAAAATTAATATTTAATTGAAGTAATTACTGTTTACTTCTTTGAATTTAGTCAAGATTGTTTCTAAGAAGAATAATACGTTTTTTCTTTGTGGTTTGACTGTTAGTTCATTACCCAATATGGTATATAAATACAGGTTGGGATTCCGCATGTATACTTCAAAATCACCATTACTTACTTATTCAATTCATGGCATTGGCAGTACAAAACTTGACTTCTTATTTAAAATGTTTAAATTCTGGCATAGAGAATCTGTTTTTTAAAAAACAACTACCCCACATTGATAAGAAATTACTATAAATAAAAAAATTGAGAAATAAAAATGTCTCAATGAAGTCCCAAAGATAGATGTGCTGGACTAGGAAATTATTTCCTGAAAGGGATTTAGAACTACCAGCTTGAGTTAATAATAAATCGACATGTTCAGAACTAAGATTAGCTGAGAGTGCTGGTCACGGGTTTGAATGTAAATTTAATCAAATGCTAAGAAAATTGTCTAGCATAGTGCATTATACACAGTAGGTCCACAAAGATACATGTCCAATAGACTAACATTAGATTTGTAAAAATTATGCCATAAATATGACTTACTGACTTGCTGAATGGTTCATGTTAGTCAAATTGCCAATTCTTTTTGCTTGCTTTTTTTCTCCTCAGAGAGTGAGAGATGGTTGTTCTAATCTCTTTTTAAGAGCTCATCAATAATGCACCAGATCAAAATTTAGAACAGTCTGTTTAACAATTGGCATATGGGGGATGAAGAAAATTAATTTGATAGAGAACAACCAGACATCTTTTCCTCAATAATCCTTCTACTTCTGTGAAGGGAGGACTTAGGAGGAGTTGAGCAGATTTTTAAAACCTGCCTTGTTTTTTTAGCCATGTAAAGAATAAATTGATCTGATTAAAATGAACCTTTTCCATCTTCCTCCAATGTGATAGCCAGTCCTTTGTTCTGTTATATTTATAATAGTTCTATAGTTTTGCTCAAATTTATTTCTTGCCCCCTTTTCTGTCTGTCTTTTTTAGGTACAGGGTCCCCTTACCTCTGTGATTTATTCTAATGGGACCTAACCATAGTCTTCTGTTCCCCCAACATGTTTCCCTAATTGAGTTCTATGATTTTAATATAATTGCCAGATTAACCTCCAAAGGTACAATTCTCATCTTTATCCTATTGTCAGGTAACATTTCACATTCATTTCTAAACTGAGATTGTTTGTGATCTTTATGTTCATCTTTCTCAGATCAAGTCTAAACTTAGGGGTATTGGCTCAGAAGAGTAATGCAGGGTGCAGGATTCTGGTAGTGCAAACATTTGTATAAAAGAAAATTTCCAGGCTTACTGTCCACAGGGCAGGACCTTAAAATATAAGGGCCACAGGAGGTGCCCTTGAGGAAAAGCATCATTGTGTGGCAGACTTTCTGGGCTTGACTGTGAATTTCACAGTATGACCCTGATGCTTTCAGAGATTCCTCAATTACTGTTAGAGCCTATAGGACTGTTAGTACTTGATATTGTCTTTCTGGAAACCCCCATCCTTCACCTTTTAGCTCCTGCCCAATTTGTAGATTTCTTTAAAATGTAATTTCCTTAGGGAAGTCTTCCCTCATTCACAGAAATTAAGCTTAGCCCCCACATAATTAATTTTATAACATCCTATAATTTCCATTTGTAGTACTTAGCAGAATGTTTAATTATATATTTAATTCATAGCTCCCTGGCTAGAGTTTAAATACACAAGACCTTTAGTTTTGCCCAGGGGTTTACTTAATACCTGAAAGAAACACGTTCTCATTGGACATTTGTAGAATGAATCAATTAATAAATGGATCTATTCATCTCCTAATATCTTACTATTCTTGTGAAAAGAGATGGCTAGTGAAAATAAAGATTCTTAGTCTGTTACTGGTAATTATTGAAGTCTCTTTGGGATCACCACAGTCATATTGTGAAGATTGAAGTCATGTATAGAGAGTCTACCATATACTTTTTCAAGGATCTTGCCTCGTCCACTTGTTCACCCTGATACACTGAGGTACTGCAGTGTGGACAATCAAATTTGAATGTTTCTTTTATATGAATTGTTACACTACCAGGATCCTTCCTCCCCTTTACTTTTCTGATTCCACATACCCCTAACTTTAGTCTTGATCCATGGGTGGTGAACACAGAAATAGCAACCACGCAGAAATGAAATTTTGCTCAGCAATTGGATATTACCAAGGTACCCCAAGACTCCTCATAGACTACAAATGATACAAATAATAACCATCAAGAGGAGAGTAAAAATGTGGGCCAAACTGGTCAGAGAGACATCCAGTGTAGAACTTTGCCCCACTCCAGCAGTAAGGTTTCCCCAAGTCAGTTTCATACTGTTTTATGAGCCCTCTAAATGCAGTCAAGATCTCTTTTCATTGCTACTGTAGAATCACAGCATTTACCTAAGTTTGTTAGAGAACGTATATATGTGGTTTGCACAAGCAACAAAAAAGTAATATAAAATCTTAAGTAATTTCAGCAATGATTTTCTGCAAAGATTCTTTCAAGCCATTGGGAAACAGAACAATGAAGATGAGGTCCTTACTGTTTTGAACTTACAGTAGCATTGGGCAGGGAGAGAAAATTGATAAGTATATTAATAAATGGTCAGGATAATTTCTCAAAGTGTGATGTCTTTAAGCTGCTATAACAAAATATGATAGACTGGGTAGCATATAAACAATAGAAATTTATTTCTCAAAGTTCTGAAGTCTCGTAAGTTCAAGATCAAGGTACCAGCAGATTCAGTGTCTGGTAAGGGCTTGCTTTCTGCACCAGAGATGATGACTTATTGCTGCATTCTTAAATAGTGGAAGGGACAAAGCAGTTCTCTGAGGATTTCCTTTATAAGGTCACTAATTCCATTGATCAGTGCTTCATCCTGGTGATCTAAGCATTTCACAAAGGCCTCACCTCCTAATACTATCACATTGGTGATTAGGTTTTCAGCATGTACATTTTAGGGGAACACAAACATTCAAACCATTAGCAGCTGTGAAGAAAACTAAACAGGGTGATGTGGTGGAGGTGACTGGGGCTGGTGGTTGCTGCTTGAGATTGAATAATCAAGGAGGACTTTTTTTCTTGCAGAGGTGTCATTTAAGCCTCTACCCTTTTTCTCTGCAGCAGTGGTTCTCAACTAGGAATGATTTTGCCTCCAAAAGACATTTGGTAATATTCAGAGACCATTTTGGTTTCCACAACTGGCAGGGGGCAGGGTTACTACTGACATATAGCAAGCTAATTTCTGGGATGCTGCTTAAACATTCTACAATGCACAAGGCAGCCTCCGATAATGAATTATCTATTCCAAAAAGTCAACAGTGCAAGAGATGAAAAACCCTGATCTTTGGCCTATTCTCATCACAACGACCAGGTTGATTTTTTAAAATACTGAATCATATTACATCAATCTTCTGCTATAAGCTCTTTAATTAATCCTCAGGTCTCCCAGATTCTTCTCATTCTAGCTTCCTATAGCCCTTCATCTCCTGTTTTATTGCCTTCACTCATTACACTCTGGCCTCAGGCCTTTGAACTGGCAAAATTCTCCTGCTTGAAATTTTCTTCCTTTGGCTATCTGGATGGCTGTTGCCTCACCTCTGTCAAATCTTTGCTTACATGCCACTTTCTTGATGATCAAAACTGACTCCCCCAACTCCACTGCTTCTGTTTGTCTTACCATACTCCCATCTCTTGGATTTATTGTATTCTAGTGTGCTATCTAATTTACTTATATAACCATTGTTTATTGTCTGTTTTACCCACTAGAAAGTAAGCTTCATAAACTGAGGAGTTTATGATACTTTCTGCCACATAAGGGGTACCTTATGAATATTTGTTTAATAAATGAAGGAAGGAAAAGAAACTTCTATGAAGAGAATGTGGCTGCCAAGAAAAGCTATGGAAAAAAATCAAGAACACAGGCCCTAAAAGTGACTGAGCTTAGTGTGCTTAAAGGAAAACCAGAAGGCCAATAAGTGAAGTGCAGTAAATGAGGGGCAGAGCATGCAACACAAGTGAGAAGTTGTCATGGTCAGATCAGATAAAGCCTTATAGAACAGAATAGCGTCCAGGTGTGTTTTGTAAAGGAAGAACTCGTGTCATGTTTAGAAAAAGATGTGTGCATTTGTATATTTTTTTCACCTGTCAAGTTTAATTTTTCAACTTAGGTTATTTTATTTATTTTTATTTTTGTAGAGGCAGGGTTTCATGTTGTTGCCCAAACTGGTCTTGAACTCCTGGGCTCAAGCAGTCCTCCCACCTTGGCTTTCCAAAATGCTGGGATTACAGGTATGAGCCAGCTCGCTTGGCCCAGCTTACATTATAAATACGTATGATCAAATCAATGGCTTTTCTCTATGTACTTGCAGTGGAGCCATCAGCCACATGGTGATACCTGTGAGATGCTCAAAAGTAGAACTGTCCCCAAAGCATTTTGACACTGACTCATATGTTTAAAGTTGTTTTAACTGACAAGTAAAAATTGTGTGTGTGTGTGTGTGTGTGTGTGTGTATAGCACAAAACATGTTTTAATATGTGTGTGTGCATTATGCAATGGTTAAATCAAGCTATTTAACAGATGCATTATGTTGCATGCTTATTTTTTTAATGGGAAGAACACTTAATGTCTATTTCCTTGGAGATTTTCAAGTATACAATATATTGCTATTAACTAAAGTCACCATGATATGCGATATACCTCTTGAACTTATTCCTCCTAGCTGAAATTTTATGTCGTTTAACCAATATCTTCCTAATTCTCTCACCCTCCAGCCACTGGTTACCATCATTTTATTCCCTGTTTCCATAAGTTCAATGTTCTTACACCTCACATATAAGTGAGATAATGCAGTATTTGTCCTACTTTTTCTGACTCATTTCACTTAGCATATCCTCCAAATTTTTCCACGTTGTGGAAAATGACACCATTTTCTTCTTTTTAAGGTGGAATAGTATTCAAGTACACATGCATATTATATTTTCTTAATCTATTTGAAGTTGATTCCATATCTTGGATGTTGTCAATAATGCAACAGTGAACATAGGCATGCGACACTGACCCATTTTTTAAATGTTTATAGTTGCTTTCTGTTTTAGCCATTGTTTCAGAGGCTACAATTCAAAAGTAAGTATATCATTTGGCACATGCAATACAAAATTCTACTAATACCTGTAATTGTATTGATTATAGTATCTCCCGAGTAAAGATAGAATGAATGAAGGTAGAAGAGAGATCTTCTGAGTAGAAATATAATGAGAGAGGTTGAAAGTGTTAAGGCAAGGAAAGACAACTGGTATTTGCTGGTCAACTAGTGTGCAACAACTACTTTGTTAAGTGGTTTGCATGTGTGATGCCATTTCAACATTTAAAAATATGATATTTCAACAATGAAGAAATTAAACTTGCTCAAGATCATGGATCTAGTAAGAAGCCTAGCTAGAATTGGAATTAAAATGTTTCTGGGTCCAAGTCTGTATTCATCTCCTTAGGCTGCTGTAACAGAGTAACAGAATAGCATCAGCTGGGTGACTTAAACAACTGGATATTTATCTCTCACAGTTCCTAGATTGGAAAGCCTAAGATCAGGTGCCAGCTGATTTGGTTCATTGGTAGGGACCCTTTTCCTAGCTTTTCCTTTACTTTCTGTCCCCTCACATGATGGAGAGAGAAAGAAAGAGACCTCTCTTGCATCGCATCTTACAAGAGACAATAATTAGGGATCTATCCAAATAACTTATTACCTCTCAAAGACCTAGTCTTTAAATACCATCATATTGGGGGTAAGGATGTCATATGAATTTTGGCGGTGACATGATTTAGTTCATAAAAAATATGAATGAATGTTCTTTCTATGACATTTAAGCTCCTTTCCTACTAAAAAAATGGAAAAAAAAAAAAAGATACCCGCTTTAATATTTTACCAAAAGTAGGCCCTGGATGAATCACTTGTGAGTCTAGACTTAGATTTACTCCCTTCAATTAAGTCAGTTTCTAAGGTTGTTAGTTAATGCTTAGAAAGTTTCTTTCACATACTTCTGTAGAAGAAGTTTTGATACGATAGCCTGAATGAACCCTTTCTTCCCCTTAGTTCTCTAAAAACTCAGAGATTGTTGTAAAGCAACTTTTTTTCTGCTAGTTGTAAAAGGAGCATACAAAGGCCAAAATCTTCTGTTTGGGCTTTTGGTACAGCTTTTGTGTCTGATAATAAAAGCCAAGATTTATATTGTTGACTGAAGAAATTCAATCGTTGCCCTATATATATCAAATGGATAAAAGGGCACTTGCTATTAAATGAAGATTGTGTTGGTTACATTCAATCCTGTCCATATAAAGATATACAAATATAATAATTTAGATTTTTTAAAAGCTGTAGCTGAAAGAGTCATATAAGTCTGACCTATGCCAAAGAATTGCCCATCAACCTCAAAAAACCTCAAATGTGTTCCTTTATTTTTAATAGAAAATAAAGGTCCCCTTTCCAAACTTTATTTGGAGGGCTTAAATTTCATGTTAAATTTTTAATGTATATTTGTTTTAACTATAAAAATAACTTTTTTCTACTAGTATGTATGAAGATTATTAATATAGATTACACTAATTGACTATTTGCAGTTGAAGTGTTCTTAAACACATACTGGAATCAGTTTAAACATCTCCCCTCTGCCAATTCTGTCTTGTTATTTGTTGAGGTATCTGGAATCCAACTGAAAAAATAACTGTTGTGCTGTCTATGGGCATGCTAAACAAATTTATGAAAGTGTTACTTTTTTCACCCCTGAAAAATCAGCTTATATTAGGTAACATTCTGCCTCCTTCAACAAAATCTAAATTTCTGAAGGCCTTAAATAAGATAATGGTCCACAGAATCCCACTGTTTATATGACAAACAAGTTTGAGAATTCCATCTTCTTGTCCTGGAAAGAGGATGAATAGTATAGGCTTTGATATGAGACAATATATTCTCTTTCAGAATTGTTAGAGCTAATGCATTGTATGAAATAGTTGTCTTTGGTTTTGTGCCAATTTTAATTGCCTATTTGAGCAGAAATGCACTTTGAGTTATTTTTAGCTCTGAAGATTGAATTTAGAATTCAGTGGATTTGCTTTTCACCAATACAGATAACAAGATCTGTCATATTTGTGGCAAGTAGAGGGTGCAACACTCTATTTTTAACTTCATTGGTTCATTAAAATGATGCATGGCACTGGTTTAAGAAGCAACCAGTCAAGGAAACACAGACTTTGAAAACCCACTCCAAAGAAACACACTTTGTCTCTATAAGCAATTACTACAACCCAGCATTTATAAAAATTCCAGATTGATAAATTTAGACATTATTGTTAATCCTGGAAGAAAAGAGTGAAATGCCCCCTTTGGAGAAAGTGGCTGCTGTCATAAAACTAATCTCTATTTCTTTGCAAGATCAAGACTGCCACTCACGTGGATATCACAGTTTATGCCTGTCAGGTTTAGAAAGTTGTGGGTTGCAGTTAAAGATTGTCACTCTGCAGGATATTTTTCATTAGTTCATTTATATAATTCCATTTTATCAAAAAAAAAAAAAAAGGAAAGAAAATGACTTGTCAGAGGAGATTTTCACTAAGTTGCCCCAATTCAACATTTGTGCTCCAAGAAAATCTAGATCTTGGTAATAGCAGGCACACCTATAAGACTTGGGAACCTGAAAAGTTAGCATGAGCATGATTCAATAATGTGGGTAAGTGGGTAGACCATCACTGTGTCATTGGAAAATGAAGGAATTGATCAGAACACATAACAGAACAAACAGCAAAAGATGGATATGAGAATTACAATTCTAGAATGGTGACCGGAGGAGTTCCACAGACCTGCTCCAGTGAAGCAACCATGGCTGGTGATAATTATTTTAGAATAAGAACACTCACTTATTTGAGAAAAAAATTTAAGAACAGTACATCTTTTAAAAAGTGTCTGTTCATATCCTTTGCCCACTTTCAGATGAAGTTTTTTTTTTTTTTTCTTGTAAATCTGTTTTAGTTCTTTGTAGATTCTGGGTATTAGCCCTTTGTCAGATGGGTAGCTTGCAAAAATTGTTTCCCATTCTGTTGGTTGCTGGTTCACTCTAATGATTGTTTCTTTTGCTGCGCAGGAGCTCTTAAGTTTAATTAGATCCCATTTGTCTATTTTGGCTTTTGTTGCATTGATTTTGGTGTTTTAGTAACGAAGTCCCTGCCTGTGCCTATGTCCTGAAAGGTATTGCCTAGGTTTTCTTCTAAGGTTTTTATGGTATTAGGTCTTAGTTTAAATCTTTAATCCATCTGGGGTTAATTTTTGTGTAAGGTCCAGTTTCAGCTTTCTGTACATGGCTAGCCAGTTTTCCCAATACCGTTATTAAACGAATTATTTCCCCATTGCTTGTTTTTGTCAGATTTGTCAAAGACCAGATGATTGTAGATGTGGGGCGTTACTTCCGAGGCCTCTGTTTTGTTTCATTGATCTATATCTCTGTTTTGGTACGAGTACCATGATTTTTTGATTACTGTAGCCTTATAGAAATACCATTTGATCCAGAAATCCAATTACTGGGTATATACCCAAAGGATTATAAATTGTTCTATTATAAAGACACATGCACATGTATGTTTATTGCGGCACTGTTTATAATAGCAAAGACCTGGAACCAACTCAAATGCCCTTCAATGATAGATTGGATAAAGAAAATGTGGCACATATATACCATGGTATGCTATACAGCCATAAAAAAGGGTGAGTTCATGTCCTTTGTAGGGACATGGATGAATCTGGAAACTATCATTCTCAGCAAACTGACACAGGAACAGAAAACCAAACACCACATGTTCTCACTCATAGGTGGGTTTTGAATAATGAGAACACATGAACAGAGGGAGGTTAACATCACACACTGGGGTTTATTGGGGGGTAGAGGGCTAGGGGAGGAATAGCAGGAGGTGGGGAGGTTGGGGAGTGACAACACTGGGAGAAATGCCTGATGTAGATGACCAGGGGGTGGAGGCAGCAAACCACCGCAGCATGTGTGTACCTATGCAACAATCCTGCAAGATCTGCAAATGTACCACAGAACTTAAAGTATAATAATAAAGAATAGTACATCTGTGATACTTGAGTCATGACATTCTTCTTCTCACATAATCCCCCATCTCAGCATGATGGAAGATTCCAGGCAAGAGCAGCTGATAAGTTGGGGGTTCCCTTCTTCTACCCTGTTTGATTACAAAGTCTCTGACCTAGTTTGTTTTAGCTCAGATATCCACTTTTAAAGATAGTTTTAATATTGTAGCTTCTCTTCCTTCATATTCTTCTCTGAATACAGAGAAACACACCTAATATTTTCTGCCTAATCTTGCTAATGAAGAGAAGATTATTTAAATTCAGTCAGAAAAGTGAGCTTGCATTGATAGTGTAAGTGGTTCATTCTTCATATTTGCATTTTTTATATTGAAAATTGACACTGAGGATTGTTTGGGAATCAAAAAATGTAATACTCAAGGCAATGAAACTAAAATGGTGAATATGGTATCTATTACTTTGCAGGACATTTAGAAACATGATAAATGAACTCTGCTTGATTACTGTATTCATCATGACTATTTCTGAATGGGGCTTTAGATATAATGAGGATAACTTTAATTAAAAATCTGCAATTTCAGAATGATGACAGCTATATAACCTGTCTGTCATAACATGCAAAGTTCTTACAGTCATTTTCTGATAACTTATACCTATGAAATGATAGTCTATTATTTAATTAACAGCATTTATTATCTTTCCAGCTTCTTTATAAAGCATAGTGATTAATATAATCAAATGTTTTATGAACCGATGTATATTAAAAGTGAAACTCTATTATGAGGCAATTTCAATGCCATTCTTTAAGCTTAGCAGTCTTTTAAAATTAAAATAAAACCCATCAACTGCTCTTTCCTACTATAAAATGTAAGATTCTCAAAATGTTTCAATTTTGTGTAGCTAGTTCCTTTCAACTGTTGTAATTTTACTTACTTGGCTCAAAGTACATAGAATTCATTAAAAATAATTTGTCATGTACATGTGAACCACTAAAACAGGAGACCAAAGAGAACCTGTTTGAATGTAGTTGAGAAGTAAAATGCACTTACATGCAAACCAGAAAATATTATATTTTTCAAAAGAAAACATATTCTATTCAAACTTTTTTCCCCCTTCTCCTTATATAGTGTACATATTATCTCTATCATTTGATTTCAGAGAAGGGGAAACTAGTATTTATTGTCTACTTTATCACAGTAAGTATTTCATAAAACACACCTGAAAAATTATATGACATAGGATTATCACAACTACTTTATATAGTAGATAACTGCATTTAAATAAAATGAAGAAATAGCTAATTGGATCTCCAACAGTTGCACATAATAAAATTAACTGATTCTCTTTAAAATTCACTCATGATTGAAAATACTTGCAGAAATAAAAGAGGGAGCACAAAACACAAGAAAAGAAGGTAATCTTTAAACAGAAAGTCATGTTTTTTAAAAAATTACACAGTAATTCTAAAAAAATAGTTATTTAAATTAAAAATGCAAAGGATAGATTAAACAGCAGATGAGACACAGCTGAAGATAGATTAAATAGACCTAAAGAAATTACCCAAAATGCAGGGTAGTAACATAAATAAAAGGAAAATGTAAAATAAGAGTTCAAAGTATGGAAAATGGAGACTGAGAAGGTAAAATATATGTTTAATAGGAGTTACAGAAGAAGAAAATAGACAATGGGAGAATAAAAGCAAGCAGAGAGATCACAGTTAATAACTTTTTAAAATTATGAATCCTTGGCTTCATGAAGTATGATTCATAAAGAAAATCTCAAAAGTGACTAGAGTAAAACCCTCAGATTACCCACAAAGGGATGACAGTTACACTGCTATAGAACTTCTCAATCAAAGAAGCAGTGAAAAAAAACCAGAATACAGTGAAATTGTATTTTCAAGGTTCTCAGAGAATATAAGTAGTAACTCCTAATTGTATAAACAACAAAACTATCAGTCAAAAATAAACGTAGAAAAATACATTTTTGGGTTTTAGTAAACCAATAGACATCATTAGAGGAATGTTGAAAAAATGTTCTTCAAAAGAATCAAACTGATCCCAGAAGAAGGGCTAACATAAAATAATGACTGTTGGGTGAAGTACATATATATATATATATATATATATACACACACACATATGTATGTAATTTTTTTAAAAGTAAACCTGGAGGTGTATCTGAACTAACATTGATTTTGTAAAACCAAAACCAAAACATGTGGGGTTTAGGCAAGAAGGTCAAGATGTAACTGAAAAGTTGGATACTGAGAATATATCTTTGCATTTGTTTGAGATGAAAACTGCACTATAGAAGTACCTGTTTCCACCTTCTTATTCACTAATTCAACAGCTATTGGTGTTGCACTAATTATGTCCCAGAAATTCCTCACAAATTTTTCACAGCACTCAAGAAAAAAATCCATTAAAAATTTCTGCCATCACAAAGTTTATATTTTAGTGAGTGGGGCCAGAAAATAAATATAATTAAAATGTAGCATAGATAGCATTTTGATCAGTGTTAAGTACTCCTGGGGATGAGGAGATGGGAGAAGGTTGGTTGTAAGTACATGCAAGTGCAATTTTAAGAGTGTGATCCGGGAAGGTCTCAATGGCAAGGTGAGATTTGAGCAAACACTGAAGGGTTCCAAAGAGGGAGGCATGCCAATATTTAGAAGAGGATTCTTCTAGCAAAAGGAAGCAAATGTAAAGCCCTAAAGGTAAGGTAGAAGCATTCCAGATGCATTTGAAAAATAACAGAAAATTCAATGTGACTGGAGCAGAGAGAGTGAGGAAGATAGAAGATCAGCAAGGTAGTGAGGAGCCAAAAAGTACAGGGCAGTAGGCACTGTAAAACTTTGCCTCTTACGACGAATGAAGAGGGAGCCAATGATGCGTTTTCAGTAGGGGTGAGATGTGATCTGTTCTACATTTTAAAAGGATCACTGTGCTGGAAAAAGGCAAGCATAAAAGTACAGAAACCACTTAACCACCATAATGTAGAAGAAAGTTGATGGTGAATTGAATGTAGCAATAGAGGAGGTAAGAAGTGTCTCAATTCTGGGTATATTTTATAGGATATCCAAGTAAATTTGTTCATGAGCATGTGGAAAAAAGAACTAAAAAGTAACTCCAAGTTTCTTGGCCTGAGCAATGAGAAGGATAGAATTAATATTTATTGAGATGAGGAACATAGTTGGTAGAGTAGATTTGAGAGAGAGAGAGAGAGTGTGTGTGTGTGTGTGTGTGTGTGTGTGTGTGTGTGTGTGTACAGGAAAAAATGGACTATAAGGGAAAACCTCAGGAGTGCAGTTTGAGATGGCTGGATAGCTGGAAGTAGGAAATGTAAACCACAATGTGACTAAGCCAGGTGTCTTAATGGATTCAAGGTTCATTTAGCCAAGGTTGAGGACATGCTGGGGGAAGAACACAAATCACAGGAGCATCTGTGATCTACGGCTTTTCCAAAGGGGGTTTCTTGAACGTCAATATTTAAAAGAAAAAGACCAAGCATAAGGGAGAAAAAAGGAAGAAGGGTAGGTAGTGAGGCAGATGGTCACATTCTTGTGTGGCTCTGATTAACTTCAGTATATCTACATTTTACATGTGTAAAAGCAGAGTAGAGGAAAATGTCAATTATGCATTGCCTCTCAGTGAATCTACATTTTACATAAGATAAAGTAAGCATGTGAAAAGGAGTAGGGGAAATAAGGCTATGAAATGGGGTTGTGAAATTACAGCTATCATTAGTTGTTCAGTTCCCAAGCTTACATTTCTCTTTGGCATAGTGGCATAGGGTCCTGAGATACTGTTTTTCTTTGATATTTTTCCTGTTTGTTACAGTCTTTTGGGGAAAGCATTGTAGAAGAACATGAATCTCTGGTCATATATTTGGTCTGATCACTCAGACCAAATATTCCTAGAAGGTTATTCCTAGAAGGTTAAATCCCATGTTGCTAGGAAGGCTTATTACTAGGAGGTCATGTCCCACATTGCTATGAAGGCTCATTCCTAGGAGGTTTTCAATTTTCATGTCTTAGGGAGAAAAATAGGGGGAGGAAGAAATAAAGCAAAAGGAGAAAGAAAAAACAAAGACCAACGTCAAATCACAGCAACAAAAGAAAAGCAATCCTGGAAAACTAACTTAGTCTATCCTACCACCACTTTAATCAGAGCAGTTCTTTGGGTAATCATCATTTTAACTCTTTTAGTCATGCATTGACTCTGTTGTATGTCTGGAGAAGTTAATAGACTAGCTGTTTTTGTTTGTTTTTTTAAGTATCTGAAGCATTTTAAAATTTCACTACCAATATGACATATTTTTCTGGACAGTAGTTTGAATCAGGTGTTTAAATGAACTTTCTGAGAAGGCAGGCACAAGGTGATATATTAATACATGTGTATATACACACATATATAATGTACATATATATTGCTGTTATTTCTTACAAAGTTTAAGTTGTCTAGCTTCAGCTTGCAGGACTTTAAGAAAAGTATAGTTTTAATTTCTAGTGATATTAAGTTAGAAAAATGGGAGAAAACAACTGTTTGAAAACATTAGAGACTTGTAGTCAGGAAAGAATTGAGGATTGAGTCCAAATAAATTGTAGATAAATAATAAAAAATGAAAAACAATAGACAAAGCTAGAATCTAATAATAGGTATATTATAGTTTTTTTTTGAAACATAATTTTTCCCTTTAACGCCCCATTTTTTTTAAGCAAATCATAGTAGGACAACTTAGTTGCAAATAAATTTGTATTATTGTACTTGATCAGGTTAATTGTATAAAATACAGCAAGAATAATTGTTAACCATTTGTCTTTTTCAAAATTGGCTTGCTGAAACTTTTCCATAAGGAATCTCAACTAAAGTTTTTAAAGGCCGCTTGAGCCTAGCCAAGGATTTATCTGTGCTTGCAGACACCTTCAAAAATTGGGTTAATTTATCTCTCTTCATGGTCCCAGAATAATTTAAGGTTCCCGGGCCTATCAGTAAGTGGCATTCTTTAGGTCAGAAACCCTGTAAAGGAACTACGTAGACAAAGTGTGAGGCCACTCTTTCCAAGGGACTTTTATCTGCTCTTTAATCTCAATTTCTCACAGCATTCTGGTAATATTTGAAAATATGCCATTTCAGTCAAAGCTTCAGTAAAATAACCAATGTCTCCAATTATATCCTATTGCAAAGATGACAGATTCTTAATGAAGTTATGCAAATAATGATATTGGCATAAATTAAGAATACTCACAAATAATTTGTAAATTCTGGAGAAATCAGGTAGAGAGAAAGAAATATGCCTCAAATTTTGCTTGAGAGTATATTTCATTCAGTTGCTGAAAGTTACAAGTTTCTCAAAAGAAAATTTTGTTTTGATTCTGAGAAACAAAAAGAATCATTTCAAACAAAATAAAGTCAGAAAAATTTATTTCAGTCCTCTGTTAAGTCTCATACAGTTAAGTCATTCTATTTGCCATTGAGGTTCTTAATCTATATGAATACATCAGCTCTCCACTGAGATTGCTGGAAGTTTTTTTCTTAAGCTAGTGGTACAGTCCTTGAAGCTGTCAGAAACCTGCAAGAAAGACCACCAACAGAGACCTTTCTGTGGAATTCCTTAGAGAAACAAGTTTTGGACTGTAGCTGATTATAAACCACTTTTTGAGGATAATAAAAACAATAATCTGTGGATGACAATAGTCTTAGGACTGTCATAGTTAAAGACACAATTGACAAGGAAATTTGGTATTACTGTGGCATGCAACAATACAGCATAATCATAATTATAACTGATAATAAGACATCAGAATTTTAGGAATCTCATATAATTTAACATATTAATAAAATTTTATATTTAATATAACTTTAAAAAATCTCATATTTGACAGTGCTTACTTATGATTTTAACATATCAGACTGAGTATGTCTCTTTTGTATTTCAAGGGGCTTAATATCTTTAAAAATAATAAAGTCAAAAAGAACTGAATTTAGAGCTTGAAATTCTGATTTTGAAAAATTTGTCAGATACCAAAGGTTTAGAACGGTTGATACCAAAATATAAGAACATAGATCATTCTAAAATAAGTCATTTATTTAGTCAAAATGATAAAGATTTTTAAAAGCAAAAGCCTTTATTCTTTAATACGAAAGAGACTCAGTTTTGTAAACAGTATGACCTAATAAAAACAGCATGAGGTCAACTGAATCTGTCTCTGCCCTAACTCCTTTTTTTTTTTTGCAGTTTTCTCAAAAGATTAACAAAAATCTTATGTTAATATTACATGAAAATCTTGTTCATAAAGGAAAACCAAATTTTATGTTTGCATTTGTGTGTTGTTAACCCCAAAGCTAATTAAAAAAAAAAAAAAAAACTCACAAATCTGCCCAATTTCAGTTTGACCATAAGGTTAGATTTTAATAAACTTCAACAATATTTTACAATTTTTTATTAAAGAGCAGATCAATGTTCCAATACACTCCTCTTATTCTAACACTGGGGCCCAGACTTTGGGATCAATGTGCTTTTTATATTAATTGTTTAACTTACAGGAAAAAAATTATTCCTTTTAAATTTCAGCTATTTCATCACACAGAATTTTTTTCATAAGATCAATCTTCTGCAAACATTCTATAATTTATTTCAGTTTTGTTGTATCGTTTTACCTAAGGACAAAAATTCACTTTCTTTTCTAATTTTGTATATTCATGTAATTTATTCATCTTCTTTTTACTCCTTTAGTTAAAAAAAAATAGCCCACTCAACTGGGCAAAATTACTCTTGCTTTGACAAAAACCACATTTCCATGCCTCCTTATAACTTTTTTTCCCTAAAATGCATCCTACACTTCTTATACACTTTACATAAAGAATAATTTCTCTTATATCTAGTAGTTTTAATTATATACATTAATTACAGTGTTAACTCTTTGTTACTGTTTTTAGTGAAAAACCTGGAAAGTAAGCAATTTTTAAATATGTATCAGATTCACATAATGCCTGACTTTTTCTAGCATATCTAGGAGGCATAGCTAGCCCAGGAAGAACTCCATATGTCCCCAGTCCTTCCCATAGCATTTTTTTTAGAACCTAGAATCTAGAGGCTCTAAGATAGGTATTGAACAGATACTTAAAATATCACAGAAGGCTGGGCACAGTGGAATACACCTGTAATCCTAGTACTTTGGGAGACTGAGGCAGGTGGATTGCTTGAGCTTAAGAGTTTGAGACGAGCCTGGAAAACATGGCAAACTCTGTCTCTAGTAAAAATACAAAATATAGCCATTCATGGTGGTATGTGCCTATAGTCTTAGCTACTTGTGAGGTGGAGGCAGGAGGATAGCTTGAACTTGGGAGGTTGAGGCTGCAATGAGCAGAAGTGAAACCACTACACTCTAGCCTGGCTAACAAAGTGAGACCCTGTTTCAAAAAAACAAAAACAAACAAACAAAACCACTACAGAAGCAGTTTATGATGTTAAAACTTCTAGCAAAGACAGTATCTAAACTGCCTGACAGTTCATAGAAATAAAAGACTTTTCTATGTTATTTTACCAATAATTTTAAAATGGTCTTATTTACTAATGTCATGTAAACTAAAAGGCATTAGTTTCTATTTTCCTGAGAAAATATTTGATTTCAGTGCTTTTTCCTTTAAGCCAATTAATGTTCTTTTATATATTTTTGTCATGAAATATCATATACACATGACACATATAAACACATAGACATATAGACAGTGGGAGGGCTTAAAGATTTATAACATAATCACTTGATGGGTCGTTCCTTCTTGCTGTACAAACAAAATCAACTTACTGAGACTGTGGTATTACAGTAAAAAAAGACTTTAATTGACATGAGGCCAGCCACATGGAAGATGAAGCTATTACTCAAATCATTCTCTCTGAAGCCTTGGAGGTTAGGGGTTTTTAAGGGTAGTTTAGTGGGCAGGGGTTAGGGAATGGGTACTGCCAATTGTTTGGGGATGCAATGATAAAGGTAAGAAAAATGATCTTTGTGCACTGAGTCCTTTTCTGGGTAGAAGTCACAGGTCTTCTTGAGACATAAGTCATGAGTCTGGGTTCCATCAGTCTGAAAAACATTTCAGAAAAACAATCTTAGGTTCTACAATAGCAATTCTATGTATAGGAGCAATTGAGGAAGTCACAAATCTTGTGACCTCTGGCCACATGACTCCTGAGCAGTAAGGAATTATAGAAACTATGCCTACATTTTAGCAGAGCTTGGGCCCTTCGCATCATCCTAATCTTGTGGTCTTTCATTAAAGTTACAAGATGGTTTCAGCCCCTGAACAGGAAGATTAGTTTTAGGGAGCGACCATTGTTATCCTTGCTTCAAAGTTAAACTATAAAGTAAGTTCCTCCAAAAGTTAGCTTATATCCAGGACTTCATCCAGGAATGACCAGGGACAACTTGAAGGTCAGAAGCAAGAGGGGGTCAACCATGTCATATTTCTCTCACTGTCATAATTTTGGAAAGGTAGGTTCAATAAGATTCTTCATTTGCCGGTTTCAAAGTTTTTCTCCCCCAAGTTAGACTGCAAATCTCTTATGTTTCTTGCCATAAATAATTTTTAGCCAGGAAACCTTAAATTTGCGTTTCTAAAGAGACAATTCTTAGGTGAAACAGGTAGAAAATTTACATCTCGAAGCACAGAGCTAAGACATTTGGCTTAAATATTGTACCATCATTTGCTCAAACCAAGGAACAAAAAATGATGTAAGTGTAAGGTCAGTTAAGATGGCTAGGAAGAGGACCTTAAACAAGGGTGAAGCCCACACTTCTGTCAGGGCGTATTTTCTAGGCTCCTAGCATTTCAGATGACTATTCATACACAAAGGCCCAAAACATTGCGTGTTCCCAACAGACAAAAGAATACAAAAAATCAAAAGCTGTCAAAGGAAAGGGGGAAAAGAATCAATGATAAATTAATATCCTAGAAGTCACACAAACGTCAAACAGAGAGAGGTTAGTTCCCTGACCAGGATCAAAACTATGTCACGGAGGTGAAAATGCAGCATTGTAACTACTAAGCCACAAAGTTGAGTGGCCTTTGTTGTTCCTGATGAGGAAGCAAGCCCAGGCCATGGCAGAAATTTTAACTACCAGAACTGTTTCAGGTCAGATTTTTGCTCTTAATTTAGTCAAGAGCATTCTCAAGGTTAGCCATGAAACTGTTATGTTTCTTTTCAAAACTTTAATATTTCCATTAATTGTTTACAAGGTGATCAGAGAGAAGGGCTAGGAAGGCAGTGTTGTTACATAAATGAACGTCTCAGGCAGTCAAATTTTCGTTTTGATTTATTTTGGCCAGTCAGGGTTTTACAGGTGGAACTTGACTTTTTGCAGTTGAGGAGTTTCAGTCGGTAGACATTAGAGGGGGCAAGGGATTGGTCAAATCTAACAGGAAATGAGCTAAAATTTCAAAAAGCAAGCACACAATTTACATATTGTTGAGATCTCCGAGCATAAGAAGAAGTTCTAGACAACTGACAAAAAATCTTGACTTCCAGTTGTCAATTCCCCACCCCAGAAAACCCAAACCAGATCCTTACCTAGAGATGGGGCCCAAGCTGAAGACTGCTCTTTGCTCTCAGGGAAGTAGGAAGCTCACTTTCTTTGTTGGAAGTGTGTAAAAACTCACTTTTTGCAGCAGCAGCAGAATAAACCTCAGATCTCAACAGAAAATCAGGGATCTCTAGAGGGAGAATCTCTCTGACCTCAAGCAGATCATCCAACTGGTTAGAGCGATAAAGAGCTCTAGCTGGCACAGGACCCTGATAGGAGAGCTGCTGGAGTCTAAGGGCCAACTCCACTCAGAGAATCCCTTCTTGGTTACCAAAATGTAAGCTGAACAATGACTGAGGCAGATGTCTCAATTGATTAGGGGTTTATTTAGCCAAGGTTGAGGATGTACTGGGTGGAAAACACAAATAAAATGGGCATCTGTGATCCATGTTTTTTTCAAAGGGGATTTTGTGAACTTTAGTATTTAAAGGGGAGAGAGCAAGCAGGAAGGAGAAAATAAGGGTCGGCAGTTGGTTACCTTCTTGTGCAGCTCTGAGAGATTCAGTAAATATACATTTTACATGTAAAAAGAAGGAGTAGAGGAGATGAGGCTATGACATGTGGTTGAGAAATTATAGCTATCTGTTGGGGAACAAAAAGAAGACATTGGTGACTCAGCTCCCAAACATAACTTTCCTTTTGGTATGGTGAGTTTGGGGTTCTGATATTCCATTTTTATTCCACAGGGATCATTGTTTAAGATTGATTCCATGCTGGATATCCTCAAAGATAAAAGCTTTAACGAATCGAATCAGCTTGAGATATATATATATTTTATATATAAATTTATAAATATATATAAATTTATAAATGTATATAATATATATATAAATATATATATATAATATTTTAAAGAGTTTTAGATTGATATTACTTTTCTAATATATGTTTAATGAATATGACTAGGAAAAAGGAAAAAGGAAAAAAAAAAAAAAAAAAAAAAGAAGGTGAGACTGAAAGGTGAAAGCCTTAGAGGGAAACAGAAGAAGAAAGAATCTTTAGTTCCGTAAGCTCCTTCCCTCATCTCCTGAGGGAGACACACAGGGGGTTGGATGTCCACCCCTGGTCCTCCTAAGTCTGAGGGTCAGGTCTGTGGGGCTCATTTGAAGCCCTAGATTCTAATAACCATAAACACTTTTATTTTCTCCCATACTCCAAATCAGTGGCAACTTGTTTTATAGTTCTTATCTTTCTGTTTTTGAGTTTTATTTCTTTCAACACCTGTTTAATCAATTCCCTACATTAATTTCTTTTTTAAAAATGCCTAGTATGGTTTCTGTTTTTATACCTTAGCTCTACCTGGTATGCTCTAAATAGGTATGACAAATCCATCCCAGTATAAAACAATGATGGTTTTTTTTTCCCACTGTTCTTAAAATTACAGCATTCCATTTTCCTCCACTGGCTGTTCGTTAATAGACAGTTTGACTAAGGGGCATATAGCATTCTCTACCAATTGTGTAACAGCTTTTGGAATATTTTTGGGCCATAACAAAGCAACTATATTACCACAACAAAAATAAGACTGAGCTTTTAACTTTATTTCTTTTGCAAATTTTGGCATATGAACTGTTTTAACATAGTATGGGGCTCACATTTTCCTAACAACACACACAGTATTTTTGAACAGCTCTCAGGAGTTGAAATGCTATGTGATTTTACATTTAAATGTAGACTTTTTGAGGGGGATGACATCTTTCCTTGCTATGGAGCTGAGTGACTGTTTTATTTCTTTGAAGATGCTTTAAAATTCCCTTTATTTAATTAAATCAGACTTTGTTTTCTATGCAAGTTTGAGAGGAAGAGTTCTCGATATTCCTATAAATCTGCATACTTTTTAATATAACCCATTACATTTTGACAATAAGGGAATCATTCCAACTGAAAAGTTAATCTTTCTGGTTGGGATATGAATATTTAAATTTTATACAAATTGTTGTTTGGGACCTTTGTGGAAAGAATGCATTAAACAAACAAAATTTCCCAAGCTAGGAGAAAAATTGCTAAGCTTAGATAAAAATTATAATAGGTTTCCAAGTTGGTTATAGACAAAACCTTGTTTTAAAATGCCATATACTGATCTAACTTGCTTATATTAATGGTATGCTTTTAGCATTCAGTTTGGCCCTCTATTTGGTAGTCTAAGAATTTGTTAAAACTGAAAGCATTAATCCAATAAGCTCCTTATTCTCCCGTTTTTGACACCAAATTCACAAGTTATTGCTTTCTGTGGATTAACTCAATTAATTAAATAAATTCTCATATAGATTCAGGAAAAAAAATCTAGATTTTACTGAAATTTTAATTTCACACATTCTGTGCCATTTTAGGGGAAGAATTATGCTTCTGTTTTAAATAGACCCCTAGGGCCATAATCTAACCACATGAAAGTTATTCTCATTTTCACAATCTTCCTTTCTTGTCTACAAAGATAAGATCCTCTAAACCTCTAAAATGAAAACTACTTGGTGATAGAATACAATCCAGGTGAATCAATTATAGAGGATAACATTGGTTGCCTATTCAGCAACCATTCACATCTTTTTGTTTTGGTCAAGAAAAGCTGATTTTTACATATTTCAAGCAACAAAACTGTTCAATGAAAAAAGATGCATGAAGCAAAGTGTATAAGGCTATGAGCCCTAGAGATGTGGTAGTAATTTTGTGAGTATGGAAAGACAGCAACACCCTGAGGCCTGTTTTGAATGGCAGAGTAGTAAGGCAGGGACCTTGGGCCTTGATAGTATTGCAGAGACATTGCATCAACCCTGGAATTTCCCTACTTTCAGGGCTCTTGATGTATGAGATCATCGATATTAATACTTAAATTATTTTTATTGGGTATTCTGTGTATAACCAAATTTTATGGAGTCTACCATGTAATTATATTTTATTTTATTGTACTGTAATTTTTTGTTATCCATTGATCACAAGGCCAAACTAATGGCCCAAGTTGTTGACATCTCCTCTGCTCTTCATTTGCAAAAATCATCCCTTCTGCTCCGTGCCAAACACAAAACCCACCATTTGTCTTTTGTTTGCTGCCTGGTAGAGACATTTTCACCTGCCAGCTTCCTATGGCTATGGCAATGAAGGATCTCGGCCATGTTGTCCCCTTGCTTTTTCTGCCCTCTGACAAACCTGGTGCTTACTCTGCTGGCTCTATATGATGTGACACACTCTCTTAAGACTGTTAAAAATGTAAGTAATACATTTTCTTTCAATGACACTGACCTTTTCATGTTGTCACCCAGTCACCTCTACAAATTAAAATCCTGTGGGTACTATTGAGACAGTTTGTGTAGCACACAGGGTGACACAGTGTTTGATGAAGGAGCATGCCTCTAGACTGCTCTTCTTGGCTTACTAACTGGATTCCCTGAACAGTGAGTGCTGTCTGGTTAGGCATGGCTGGCACTTGTGCTTCAGCCATCACCACTTTATGCCGTGTCTGCCATTTGCTGCCACGGTGTTCCAACCTACATCGAAAGAGGACATCTAAGGCATGTGCGTTTATGGTACACCTTACTTAAAGTAATTGAGTTTTAGGGAAAGATTACTTTTGGGGATATATAACTAGATCCACTAGATCTTATTTGATAGCCTACCCTGTACCAGGAAGGGGAGATTAGGTTGATTGACTAACATACAAGGCAAAAAGATCCTCAAAGGGGGTGAGGAGGCGCTTCCTCTAGAAGTACCGTGTTGGGGGCAAGTCTGATCTACTGACTCAAACATGCTGACATCAGTGGGAGGGTCACTTAGCTGGCCTGGGTTCTTTTCTCATTGTAAGTGGATTATTGTTCTGGCCTGCCCTTTTAAAGAATGTCCTTGGGCAAAATTCAGACATCATATCCACTAGGGAGTTGTAGGGGCGCACTGGCATTGCAGCAGGAAGCTCACTCCACTCTAAAGCCAGAGCACCCAATAGACTTAAATGTTGATCCAAATGCAAATCTCTTTGTTGTTGCTTGCTCTCTTGTTGTCACTGTTTGTCCCTTGACCCCTTAGGGCATAAGGGATCCTGTCTTTGGACTGGTGGCTCAATGTTTCTTGAAAGAGGAAAAGAGGAAGGAGAATTTTGTTTCCACTTTCCTTAAGACACCTGAAAGGGCTCTCTCAGCTCCTCTGAGATTGCAAATCTCCTGATCATGTGCTTGGGTACTCAAAAGTGCTGCTGCTTACCACCATTTTGAGTATCTTCCTTCAGACTAAATTGCCAGAAAACAAAGAATGTGAAAGATAAAGCTGTGGTTACTATCGGTCTTTTGGATATAGACTGCAGCCCTGAGGTTGATTGGGATACTGTAGAAAAGGAGGCTGCTGCTCATAGCAGAGGCCTCCCAGGAACACCAGGAGTTTACCAGATAAACATCAAAAGAATAAAAAGTGGCAAGTATGTCCTGTAATCATAAATTTTAGAAAAAATGTAGTGGTGTAAACGGATAGTGAATGTCATGCGGCCAGAAGAGGTATTTTGTTCAGTATATGTATAAAGGTGACAATAACCAAATACTTAGGTAAGGATAAGAGTTATGCATCTATCTGGGAACAGCATTCAGGTAGATGGATTAGCATGTATATAAAGGCTTGAGATACAGTTGTAGCTGGAGCCATTAATGAAAGAACAATATATGCTGTGCTAAGTAGATTTAATACTATCATTAAATGATATATAATATACACAATATGCTTAGCACAGTGCCTTGCATGTAGTAAACAATGAATACATTTTAACTTATTTTTCCATTCTATTTTATTGCAACTCAGAACACATGGTCTTGGTATTATTGTAATCCATTGCGTAGCTCATTGGTCCACATTTTCTGGGAGAAGTGGCTCATTATGACCAGAAATTTCATTGTCTTAGATTCAACCTTCTACAACTTTTCCACTGTCATTCATATGATAATCCTGACATTCAGTTAATAGCTGAGCTTTTAATCTCATTAATGACATTTATTATACTCATTAGAAAAAAAAAAAGGCGTCCTGAAGTCTGCAACATTTTTTAATGACTTTCCTTGTTTATGGATCAGAAGTATGTTAATGTTCTAACCATTAGTATATTCTACCTGAAATTTTTAACCAAAAAAGAATGAAATGTGGAAAGACATCCAAGACATGTTAAGAAAAAGCAGGTTGTTGAACCATATGTAGAGAACCTGTTATTTTAAAAACAAACAGTACATGTTTATGCATGCATGAAAAGATGCTAAAATGTTCTTGACTGGAAATTCTACAGCTGAGTTCTGAGAGATGAGGAGAATAGGTTTTAAATTGTTAAATACATCTAAGTCTACATTGCAGTGCTTGAGCATCAATGTACAATGTCATATGCAATACGGGGTGCAACAAAAATTTATCCCAGGATTAGCCTATTATGCACATTGAGTCCAGGCTACATAAGAGACTCTCAGAAAGCTAAGTGTTCTTGAGAGCAGTCATAGTAAAGCTGTTTTAGGAGACACTTGTGAGTGTATTGACTGATTCCTGCATCCCGTTGAGAAGCAATGAGGAATAGGCCTTCCCAACCTTGAAGCCAGGTGAAAGATTCTTTCAGATAATCATTTAGAGGGCTTGGCTTGTGTTTTCTGAGATTATTATCATACAACATGTGACATGTAACTCCTGTCTGAAGTGGTCTGCAATAGTAGAAAGAGACAGACTTGTACTTCCAGAGTTTGGTGGGAAACAGATATAGGCTTATGTAGGCCCCAAAAGGAAACAGGAAGAGGGGTTTCTCTAAGGCATACCACCCAAAAATACCACCTGGAGGGTCAAAGAAGCCCTCACAAAAGGGTGTGCCATCTGAAGATTGTGGTAACAAGAGAAGATACTGCCTGTATCATGGAAGCTGTGATTGTAAATTCCTGGGAAAAGGATCTAATTATATAGAAAAAAGTCTTTCACTTAGCCAACATCAAGGGCCCCAATACAGGTGGTAACCGTATCAGTCAAGCAAGATCTTTCTTGACCCAAACTACTTCTCCTTTCCCTACCTCTCTAATGGAGCATCCTAAGCAGTCCTGGTGGCTAAAAGAGAGGAGTAGAGGAACAAGGTGAGTGAAAAATGGAGTCCACTATGTCCAAGCATCAGGAGATGAAAAGCTTTAAATGTATGAGAGATAGCATTGATCTAGACTGGGTTTTATAATACTGTGTGAAATGATGCTTTTAGAAAGGTAAAATCATGACTGTCAGACAAATACAAAATGAAGGTGTGTCAAAAAATACCTAGGAATACAGCTAACTGGGGAGGTGAAAGATGCCTGCAAGGAGAACTGTAAGCCACTGTTCAGAGAAATTGGAGATGACAAAAACAAATGGAAACACATTCCATGCTCATGGTTAAGAAGAATCAATATCATTGAAATGGCTATACTGCCCAAAGCAATTTATAGATTGAATGTCATTCCTACTAAACTACCAATGGCATTCTTCACAGAACTGGAAAAAAAACCCCACACTTTAAAATTCATAAGGAACCAAATAAGAGCCTGAATAGCCAAGGGAATCCTAAGCAAAAAGAACAAAGCTGAAGGCATCATGCTACCTGACCTCAAACTATACTACAGGGTTATAGTAACTGAAACAGCATGGTACTAGTAAAAATAAATAAATAAATAAATAAAAGACACAGACCAAAGAACAGAATAGAGAACCCAGAAATAAGGCTGCACACCTACAACTATCTAATCTTTGACAATAAGCAATGGGGAAAGGAATCCCTATTCAACAAATGGTGCTGGGATAACTGGCTAGCAATATGCAGAAGGATAAAACTGGACCCTTTTTGTACATCACATATAAAAATTAACTCAAGATTAGAGACCTAAATGTAAACCCCCAAACTAGAAAAACCTGGAAGACAACATAGACAATATCATTCTGGACAGATGAACTGGCAGAGATTTCAGGATGAAGAAACCAAAAGCAATTGCAACTAAAGCAAAAATAGACAAATTGGATCTAATTAAATGAAAGAGTTTCTGCACAGTGAAAGAAACTATAAACAGAGGGAACAGACAACCTACAAAAATGGAGAAAATATTTGCAAACTATACATCTGACAAGTATCTAACATCCAACACCTATAAGGAACTTAAACAAATTTATAAGAAAAAAAAAAACTCCCTTAAAAAGTGGGTAAAGGGCATGACCAGACACTTTTCAAAAGAAGACATACATGTGGCCAATAAGCATATTTCAAAAAAAGCTCAACATCACTGATTATTAGAAGAATGCAAATCAAACCATAATGAGATGTTTCTCACCAGTCAGAATGGCTATTATTAAAAAGTCAAGAAATAACAGATGCTAGTGAGGTTACAAAGAAAAGAGGACACTTTTATACTGCTAGTGGAAGTGTAAATTAGTTCAACCATTGTGGAAGACAGTGTGGCAATTCTTCAAAGACCTAAAAACAGAACTACCATTTGACCCAGAAATCCTATTACTGGGTATATACCCAAAGGAATATAAATCATTCTATCATAAAGACACACACAAACACACACATATGGTCACTGCAGCACTATTCACAATAGCAAAGACATGGAATCAACGAAATGCATATCAATGGTAGACTGGATAAAGAAAATGTGCATATATATACCATGGAATACTATACAGTCATAAAAAAGAATGAGATCATGTCCTTTGTAAGAACATGGATGGAGCTGGAGGCCATTATCCTTAGTAAACTAACACAGGAACGGAAAGCCAAATAGCACATGTTTTCACATATAAGTGGGAGCTAAATGATGAGAACATGTGAACACATAGAAGAGAACAATAGAGGATGAAAAGTGGTGTGGCGGGGGAAGATGATCAGACACAATAACTAATAAGTACTAGGTTTAGTACCTGGGTGACAAAATAATCTGTACAACAAACCCCTATGATATAAGTTTACCTGTATAACAAACCTAGACATGTAACCCTGAACTTAAAAGCTTAAAAAAAAAAAAAAAAAAGAAAAGAAAAAGAGAAACAAGCACAGGAAGTTATATAATTTACCTAAAATAACAAGCTAGCAAATGTCAGAGCTGAGATTTTAATACAGAAAGTCATGCCTTATAGAGAGTATTTTTAACAACAAAGTCATATTGTGTCCTCAGTAAATTACAATGTAAGTAACTTAACATCTTGTTCTAACATTGGACTGGTAGTCAATTCAATTCATGGTTTTCCACCAAAAGACTCTTGGTATGACAAAGTTAGAAAGTATGCTACTTTTGAGGCCAGGTGTGGTGGCTCATAACTGTAATCCCAGCACTTTGGGAGGCGGAGGTGGTGGAATCACTTCAGTTGAGGATTTCATGACCTGGGCATTATGGCAAAACTTCTCTGCAAAAAAAAAAAACGGAAAAATGATCTGTGCATAGGGGTGTGTGATTGTAGTCCCACCTGTTAGAGAAACTGAGGTGGGGAGGATCGCATCAGCCCAGACGGTCAAGGCTGCAGTGAGCTATGATTGCACCACTGCACTCCTGCCTGGGCCACAGAGAGACACCCTGTCTCAAACAAAAACAAAAAGTATGCTACTTGAGAGCAGATAATTGTTCTTTATTACAGTTTACCTCTTAAGCCTCCCCCCAGCTACCTACAAGAATACCTAGTTCTCTACAGGTGCTCTGTAAATAAATATTTGAATAAATAAATGAGAAAAAGAAACTATATCTAATATTACTATATATTTAATTTATAAATTAATGAAAAAATAATATAGATAAGTACAAGTTTTAAGAATACAATAAATATTTCAATGTAAACCATCAGTCTTTGTCATGTACTTGTACATACAGTGTCAGACAAATGCTAAGGACAGTGTATATAGTAAAAATTCACAGGAACCAAACAGCATTTGAAGGCAGATCCATCTGGTTAGAATCCTCATAGAACAGGTGCGTCTTAGAAATAAACAATGAGTTTCACATAAACGGAGGGAAGTCAGGTAGTGATTCTCAAGTAGTCGAAAAAATTAAAATAAAGACTTGAAGATCATATACTTCCTGGGAACAAAAAAGAAATTTAACTGCAATGGGCAGAAGATTTTATGAGTAATATGAGGTAATGTTAAAAATGTAGGTGAGAAAGAATGATGCCTGCTTTGCTCAGCATTTTATTTCTAGCCCCTGACTAGAATGCCTGACATTTCGTATGTGATTAATAACTATTTTTTAGTATGAATGATTGTTTACATTATTCTAAATTGGAAAAGGCCACAGGAACTTTGGATCAGCAAAATAAGCCCAATGATATTTCAGAAATATTATTAGAATAGTGATAACAGGCATTGGAGTAAAAAAGAACAGGTACGAAACTGCTGAGAGCCTGGAATGAGAGTGGGAGACTTTGAAAATGTGAAGGAGGAAATGTCTATGAACCCTATTGCAAAGATATGATTTATGGACAGTTTGTGAACACAGAGAGGGTATAGGTAATGGGGAGAGGGAAAAAATGTTACAGGGTAACTCCCTTTTTAAAAGTTATATCAAGGAACCTAGGTTCAGAATACTATTAAATTTCCTGGTGTTTGAACATGGAAGACTTTTCTTTCTTTCTTCCTTTTTTTTTTTTTTTTGTAGGAACACAAATAAAATATATAGATTCATTTCAAGGTGAAATTGGAAAGTTTTTGAGTTTTCTCTCCATTTTTATCTTGACTTCCTCCCATTTAACAGTCTCTGCCCCCTTACTGAACTTTTCTCTGTAACTGGGAAAGGACTTTCTTAGTTTGAGTTTCTCCAAAATGCAGAACCAGAGACAAAAGTTTCCTTGAGGGTTATTTATTTTAGGAAACTATCCCAAAGAACATCAGTAGGGGAATGGGAAGAGTGAAATAGTGAAATAGAAGGGCGATTTAAGGATGTATTAGCCACCCATTCTATATGGTGGACAATGGGCTTGATCTTGCTAGGGACTCTCAAGTTGGGTAGCATTCACCTCAGAGTTGTCTGCCCAAGGGGAGAAGAGGGAAACATTTACCCATATATTTCTACCTTCAGTGATTAAAGGTTGCTCCATAGTGTATCATCTCCTTCTCACAAAGGTTTGCATGTTGGAATAGCTAAGAAGGATATTGATGGTAACGAAAGTGGTTGGTTCAGGAAAGTTCCAGGACGAGGGCAGAAATTATGCAGCACGGTCATTCTGACTATTTCAGATTACCCATACATACAGCTGAGTGCCATGAATACCATACAAACAATGGCTGGAGTGAAAAAGTGAAATGAAAGGAAGTGAGCTGGACAAAAGTGTCTGATACAGTTTACTCCTTGAGCTTGTGCCCTGCATTACGTCTAATTTATCATACAGCCTTCAAAGTTGTGGCTGGTTACAATCTCTACAAAAGACTTTCTAGATCAGAATCGGGATAAGCTGTTCTGTGGATGTTAGCCTGTTTTGTCCTTAACCATCCCAGTGCTTGCTTAAAGAGTCCATGAGCAGGTAACATGTAGCAGGGATGAGGCAATGAGCAAGTTAATCAATATGGGTTTTCTCTCATCAAACCTCTAGCTCCTCTTGAACGGTCAGCCTGCCAGCATTGGATTAATGTTGATATGTCACCATTCCTCAGGGAAACAAACTAGTACCCTAGTGGCAGGTTGATTATATCAGACCCTTTCCACTTCAAAGGAGGCAAAACTTCATTGGTATTGGGATTAATGTATACTCCAGATACAGTTTCTCCTTCCTTGCCCACCGATCTACCATCATAGACGGGCCTGTAAAATGTCATATTCTTTGATAAGTCTTTGGTATAAGTTCAAACAATAGGTGATTCTGCCTAGGATGTGAAATTACTTCTTATTGATTATCTTGTCAGGGGCATGAGGTGCAATTTAAGAGCCTTCCTCATGGTGTTTGCTATAGTAGTGTTTCTTATTTACAGTTTAGGGAACCAGTGTGAGAATTCTGCTAGCTGCTGAATATATCCAACCCAGTGATGCACTCAGAAACTGGATACATAACCCACAGGTGGGTCCATAGACCTTTTGGATCCACTGTGAGATGAGGATGGGTCAGGATTTGATTTATCTAGTGTCCTCAATAAGCACTATCTAACCACAGTTGATGATTATATTTCTGGTCCTAGGTGTCAGTAGCAGCTCAGATTCCACAATTATCTGTATTCTTCAGCCCTGAGATGGTTTATATAGTGCTCCAGTACATGATATTTTTGCTTATAAATAGCTGCAAGTAGCTTTTGGAAAGGACTAGGGGAGTGTGTGTTGTTCATATGTGAGTCTCTTCTCTAGTGGACATGGCCTCTCAGCAGTCAGTGGATTCTGGGATGGGAACAGATTCACATATGAGATATATGTGAGAGATCATAGTTTTTCATTAGAGCAGTAACCTCAGACTTCTGTGTACCAGTTCTTACTTTACCTAGATATACATATCCACCCTATTCAGCTCCCTATCCTTTGCTTCCTAGAAACACTGTGGTTTGTTTCTGACACCATGACTTTTCTGTTTATGAACGTACTGGATTTCAGTTAATAGTTGATTACATTGAGCCTTCCTTTTTTTTCTTTTTCTTTTTCAAGGCTTTTAAAACTGTAAACAAAATCCGGGAAACTCCATAGTCTTTATCATCATCATTGCTTGTATATTATCCAGGCTCCACTGCTACCTCCTAAGACAGTGCTTCATCATCCACCTGAAGCTCTCCCAATTCACCATTGGTGAGAGTCCTAGAAATTGTGATGCTACCATATGGTAGTGGTTGTCACCATTTCCATTATTACTACAGTGGGACACTTAGTGCTCTCCACCTGATGGGAAATTCAGCCCCAGAAGGCCATTGTGAGTGTGATTTCTAGGGTCACCTCTGGTGCCAATTGTCTTCATTTGGGCTCTCACAAATAACAGAGCTGAAAATGAAGGTTTTTGTGTAGATAATTTATTTTGGAAAGTAATGTCAAGGAAGAGGAATTGTCTCTAGAGAGACTTAAATTAGAAAAAAACCAGTGTGTGTTAGAAACCTGTATATGGCTATGGGCAATTGGAGTTTCATCCTGCTATAAACCCTCTGAAAAGCACAAAAGGGACAAAAGGCAAAGACAAAAATGATATGATTTTGCATGCCAAGCCCTGTTACTGTCTGTATGTATTGTCATTGATCAGATGTTTCCCTACGGGATTTTAACTCACTAGCACTTGGTGCATCCTTCAGAATGACTGAGTGGGTTCCCATAGTCGTTCCAGATAGCAGTATCTAAGTCTTGGTGGAGAGAGTGAATGACAAAAACTACACTGAAGTTATACCTGGATGTAGCTTGTTGCCATAGCAATGGCAGGAGTGAAAAGGTGGATCAAGAAGATGTAAAGTGAAGCATAAATATATCTAATAGAGAGTCGTATTGATAATTGATGTTTGAGACTTGAACTTTCAAAAACATTCACTGTGTATGTATTGTGTGCAAATGTATGTATATTGTCTTCCACTTACTAGGCACATTGGTTGATTTAGGATACAATTTTGAAGAAAAACGTTACCCTTGACATCGTAATTACAATATAGTATGATATGAATAGGTTCAGTTCCAACAGTTCACAGGATTCGGGAAATTTTAAACATTCCATTTCTAAATGTGTTCAAATCTAGAGGAATTGTAAGCCTTTTATTATAAGAACTTAAATCATTTGGGAGTTAGAAATGCAAATTCATGGGCTCCACCTCAGATCTATAAAAGCAGAACTTGTGGTGGTGAGGCCCAGGGATCTGTACCTTAAGAAGCTGTCTGCGTAATTCATATTCATGCTGAAGTTTGGGATCTGCTCTTGTCAGATCTTGTTCCTGAACAACCACCTCATATGGTTATGTGAGTAGCATTAAAAGGAAATGTAAATCTTTTGGGAAGCCAGGGGCACTTTCATGATCTCTCCAGAGATAATTCTTATTTATTTTAGAAGCTATGGCCTATATTTTCCTCATCCAATTCTTCATAGTAATAACTATACATTTGCACTTCCTATAGAGAATCTAACCCAAAAATCTTGATCCCAATGACACCAAATGGCATAGAATAAAGAGTTTAAGCATATTGATATTTAAAGCTCTCTCCAGTTGTATCATAGAATGAGAAGAAGGAAGATATTATAGACATACTCTAAGATGACTCTTAAAATGAATTATGCCTTGGTAAAACTTTTCCCCCAAGTGTGGGCAGATACTTGTGACTTGCTTCTAACATACAATATGGCAAAGGTAACAGGATGTCTCTCCCTTGATTGGGCTATGTTATATGGCGACAGTAATGGGATGTCACTCTCTTTCCTGGTTTATGTTACATGGCAAAGGTAATGATATGTTACTCCTATGATTATATTTTGTTATATAAGACTGTCTTAGCAGATTGAACTCTCTCTTCCTAGCTTTGGTGAAGAAAGCTGCTATGATGTGAAATGCCTCTCAAGAAAGCTTGGCTGGGTACAGTAGCTCACACCTGTAATCCTAGTGCTTTGGAGGCTGCAGTGGGAGGATCACTTGATGCCAAGAGTTTGAGATGAGCCTGGGCAACATAGCCCATCCCTACAAAATTTTTTAGAAGTAGACAGGTGTGGTGGCACAAGCCTGTAGTCATAGCTACTCAGCAGACTGAGGCAGGAGGAACCCTTGAGTCTGGGAGTTCAGTTACAGTGAACTATGATCACAGTACTGCATCCCATTCTGGGTGGCAGAGTGAGACTATATCTTAAGAAAAAAAAAAAGTTGAAATGGCAAGGAACTGTTGTCCTCTAAAATCTGAGGGACAAAGTCCCATAATCCCAAGAAACTGAATTTTGCAAGCAATCATGTGAGTTTTGAAGAAGATCATGAGCCTTAGTGAGACAAGCCTCAGTCAGTGTCTTATTTTGTAGCCTCTGAGACCGGAGCAGAGGACCTAGCTAATCCATACCTGCACTGCTAACCCAGGGAATCTGTAAAATAATAAATGTTCCTGGTTAAAGCTACTATTTATGGTAATGTGTTATGCACCAATAAAACATTAATCAGAAGGCTTGGCATTCATAATTGTATCTATTATTGTGCCTTTAAAACTTAGGGATTTTGGTGTCTAGGTCTATGTGTGATATGGGTTAAATAGTTTTCATTACCTAGTTGCAGGTAATAATGCATAATGGAGAACTCAAGCTCAAATATCTACAGGGGGCATTCAATTGATGAATGAGGATTAAGTGGACAGTGTGAGATGAGAATTGCCAAGCTACCTGCACGAAGGTAGAGCACAGAACCTACCTAGTGACTGTGCTTTGAAGACCATTGTGCAGTATAACAGGAAAACTGGAAAAAAAGTACCACTTTAACAGACTGGGCTCCATATTACTCATGAACTGCCAGTTTCCAAAGCTGTTTTACATGGCTTTTATATTTTTTCCTCAAAATATTTTAACTTCCCATCCTAAAATTCCGGTTTGTTCTCCTATTTTTAACCTCTATTCCCTGGCCACGGTCTCCTGTGGTATTACTGTTAAAAACTTGTTTCATCTTTCATAGCTTCTGGGAACAGGGGAAAATGATGAAAAAGCCACTTCTACAATGATTAATATGAATAATTTGATTCTGGAAAGTTGATAGAAGAGTAAAGTTCTACTGGGAAATTCAGTTTAGCTGCATGAAATCAATCCCAATCATATCTCTTTCATAAATTTACCTTCTACAAATACTCAACTCTGATGTCCATTGGTTCAACTGACAATGTTTGAGGAGCAAAAACTATGAGCTGGCCACTGTTCTAGATGACAGAAATGCAGTCTAGAACCAAGGAAAAAGATCCCTTCTTCATGGAACATTCTAGTTAGTGGGCACTCATGTTGCACAACAATCACTACTAGTGCATAGAATGCTTTAGTATGACTATAAATTGGTTATGAAAATAAACAGTTTTAAAGGTGTTTTTTTTTTTCTTTCCAATATCAAATAGAGTGGCTGTGGACTCACAGTTTAAAACTAGTAGAGAATTGATTGCAGCACATTGTGAACTTTTAAATTGTATTTAGATACTTCAGATGTTTTCATTTTTATATTTCTTTTTTTTTCCCATTTATTTATTTTATTGCATTTTAGGTTTTGGGGTACATGTGAAGAACATGCAAAATTGTTGCATAGGAACACACATGGCAGTGTGATTTGCTGCCTTCCTCCCCATCACCTACATCTGGCATTTCTCCCCTTGCTATCTCTCCCCAGCTCCCCACCCACCACCGTCCCTTCCCTATTTCCCCCCAACTGACCCCAGTGTGTAGTGCTCCCCTCCCTGTGTCCATGTGTTCTCATTGTTCAACACCCGCCTATGAGTGAGAACATGTGGTGTTTGATCTTCTGCTCTTCTGTCAGTTTGCTGAGAATGATGGTTTCCAGGTTCATCCATGTCCCTACAAAGGACCCAAACTCATCGTTTTTGATGGCTGCATAATATTCCATGGTGTATATGTGCCACATTTTCCCTATCCAGTCTATCGTCGATGGGCATTTGGGTTGGTTCCAGGTCTTTGCTATTGTAAACAGTGCTGCAATGAACATTCATGTGCATGTGTCCTTATAGTAGAACGATTTGTAATCCTTTGGATATATACCCAGTAATGGGATTGCTGGGTCAAATGGAATTTCTATTTCTAGGTCCTTGAGGAATCGCCACACTGTCTTCCACAATGGTTGAACTAATTTACACTCCCACCAACAGTGTAAAAGTGTTCCTATTTCTCCACATCCTCTCCAGCATCTGTTGTCTCCAGATTTTCTAATGATCGCCATTCTAACTGGCGTTAGATGGTATCTCAATGTAGTTTTGATTTGCATTTCTCTGATGACCAGTGATGATGAGCATTTTTTCATATGTTTGTTGGCCTCACGTATGTCTTCTTTTGTAAAGTGTCTGTTCATTTCCTTTGCCCACTTTTGAATGGGCCTGTTAGTTTTTTTCTTGTAAATCTGTTTTAGTTCTTTGTAAATTTTGGATATCAGCCCTTTGTCAGATGGGTAAACTGCAAAATTTTTTTCCCAATCTGTTGGTTGCCGATTCACTCTAATGATTGTTTCCTTTGCTGTGCAGAAGCTGTGGAGTTTGATTAGGTCCCATTTGTCTCTTTTGGCTTTTGTTGTCAATGCTTTTGGTGTTTTTGTCATGAAGTCCTTGCCTACACCTACGTCCTGAATGGTTTTGCCTAGATTTTCTTCTAGGGTTTTTATGGTGTTAGGTCTTATGTTTAAGTCGTTAATCCACCTGGAGTTAATTTTAGTGTAAGGTGTCAGGAAAGGGTCCAGTTTCTGCTTTCTGCACATGGCTAGCCAGCTTTCCCAACACCATTTATTGAACAGGGAATTCTTTCCCCATTGCTTGTTTTTGTCTGGTTTGTCAAAGATCAGGTGGTTGTATATATGTTGTGTTGCCTCTGAGGGCTCTGTTCTGTCCCACTGGTCTGTATCTCTGTTTTGGTACCAGTACCATGCTGTTTTGATTACTGTAGCCTTGTAGTATAGTTTGAAGTCTGGTAGTGTGATGCCCCCCGCTTTGTTCTTTTTGCTTAGAATTGACTTGGCTATGCGGGCTCTCTTTTGGTTCCATATGAAGTTTAAGGTGGTTTTTTCCAGTTCTGCGAAGAAGGTCATTGGTAGCTTGATGGGGATAGCATTGAATCTGTAAATTACTTTGGGCAGTATGGCCATTTTCACGATATTGATTCTTCCTAACCATGAACATGGGATGTTTCTCCATCTGTTTGTGTCCTCTCTTATTTCGTTGAGCAGTGGCTTGTAGTTCTCCTTGAAGAGGTCCTTTACATTCCTTGTTAGTTGTATTCCTAGGTATTTTATTCTCTTTGTGGCAATTGTGAATGGAAGTTTGTTCTTGATTTGGCTCTCTTTAAGTCTGTTACTGGTGTATAGGAATGCATGTGATTTTTGCACATTGATTTTGTATCCTGAGACTTTGCTGAACTTGCTTATCAGTTTCAGGAGGTTTGGGGTTGAGATGATGGGGTCTTCTAGATATACAATCATGTCGTCTGCAAATAGAGACAATTTGACTTCCTCCTTTCTTATTTGAATGCCCTTTATTTCTTTTTCTTGCCTGATTGCTCTGGCTAGAACTTCTAGTACTATATTGAATAGGAGTGGTGAGAGCGGGCATCCTTGTCTGGTGCCACATTTCAAGGGGAATGCTTCCAGTTTTTGCCCATTCAGTATGATATTGGCTGTCGGTTTGTCATAAATAGCTTTTATTATTTTGAGATACGTTCCATTGATACCTAGCTTACTGAGTGTTTTTAGCATAAAGGGCTGCTGAATTTTGTCAAAGGCCTTCTCTGCATCAATTGAGATAATCACGTGGTTTTTGTCTTTGGTTCTGTTTATGTGGTGAATTACGTTTATAGACTTGCGTATGTTGAACCAGCCTTGCATCCCTGGGATGAAGCCTACTTGATCATGGTGGATAAGCTTTTTGATGTGCTGTTGCAATCGGCTTGTCAGTATTTTATTGAAGATTTTTGCATCTATGTTCATCATGGATATTGGCCTGAAGTTTTCTTTTCTTGTTGAGTCTCTGCCGGGTTTTGGAATCAGGATGATGTTGGTGTCGTAAAATGATTTGGGAAGAATTCCCTCTTTTTGTATTGTTTGGAATAGTTTCAGAAGAAATGGTACCAGCTCCTCTTTGTATGTCTGGTAGAATTCAGCTGTGAACCCATCTGGACCTGGGCTTTTTTTGGGTGGTAAGCTCTTAATTGCTGCCTCAACTTCAGACCTTGTTATGGGTCTGTTCAGGGTTTCGGCTTCTTCCTGGTTTAGGCTTGGCAGGAGGCAAGTGTCCAGGAATTTATCCATTTCTTCCAGGTTTATTAGTTTGTGTGCATAGAGTTGTTTGTAATAATCTCTGATGATGGTTTGAATTTCTGTGGAATCTGTGGTGATATCCCCTTTATCGTTTTTTATTGCATCAATTTGGTTATTCTCTCTTTTCTTTTTTATTAATCTGGCTAGTGGTCTGTCTATTTTGTTGATCTTTTCAGAAAACCAGCTCCTGGATTTATTGATTTTTTGAAGGGTTTTTTGTGTCTCTATCTCCTTCAGTTCTGCTCTGATCTTAGCTATTACTTGTCTTCTGCTAGACTTTGAGTTTTTTTGATCTTGCTCCTCTAGCTCTTTCAGTTTTGATGATAGGGTGTCAATTTTTGATCTCTCCTTGCTTCTCATGTGGGCACTTATTGCTATATAGTTTCCTCTAGAGACTGCTTTAAATGTGTCCCAGAGATTCTGGTATGTTATGTCTTCATTCTCATTGGTTTCAAAGAACATCTTTATTTCTGCCTTCATTTCATTGTTTATCCAGTCAACATTCAGGAGCAAGTTGTTCAGTTTCCATGAAGCTGTGCGGTTCTGAGTTAGTTTTTGAATTCTGAGTTCTAACTTGATTGCACTGTGGTCTGAGAGACTGTTTGTTACGATTTTTGTTTTTTGCATTTGCTGAGGAGTGATTTACTCCCAATTATGTGGTCAATTTTAGAGTAGGTGTGATGTGGTGCTGAGAAGAATATATATTCTGTGGATTTGGGGTGGAGAGTTCTGTAAATGTCTATTAGGTTTGCTTGGTCCAGGTCTGAGTTCAAGTCCTGGATATCCTTGTTAATTTTCTGTCTGGTTGATCTGTCTAATGTTGACAATGGGGTGTTAAAGTCTCCCACTATTATTGTGTGGGAGTCTAAGTCTCTTTGTAAATCATTAAGAACTTGCCTTATGTATTTGGGTGCTCCTGTATTGGGTGCGTATATATTTAGGATCGTTAGCTCTTCTTGTTGCATTGATCCTTTTACCATTATGTAATGTCCCTCTTTGTCTCTATGATCTTTGTTGCTTCAAAGTCTAATTTATCAGAGATGAGAATTGAAACTCCTGCTTTTTTTTTTGCTCTCCATTTGCTTGGTAAATCTTCCTCCATTCCTTTATTTTGAGCCTTTGTGTATCCTTGCATGTGAGATGGGTTTCCTGGATACAGCACACCAATGGGTTTTGTCTGTTTATTTGCCAGTCTGTGTCTTTTGATTGGGGCATTTAGTCCATTTACATTTAGGGTTAATATTGTTATGTGTCAATTTGATATTGCCATTTTGGTGCTAGCTGGCTGTTTTGCCCTTTAGTTGAGCTGGTACTTGTTGTTCCCTTATATGTGTAGAGCCTCTTTCAGGAGCTCTTGTAGAGCTGGCCTGGTGGTGACGAAATCTCTGAGTACTTGCATGTTCCCAAAGGATTTTATTTTTCCTTCACTTATGAAGCTTGGTTTGGCTGGATAGGAGATTCTGGGTTGAAAATTCGTTTCTTTAAGGATGTTGAATATTGGCCCCCATTCTCTTCTGGCTTGTAGGGTTTCTGCTGAGAGATCTGCTGTGAGTCTGATGGGCTTCCCTTTATGGGTAACCCGACCTTTCTCTCTGGCTGCCCTTAGTATTTTCTCCTTCATTTCGACCCTCGTGAATCTGACGATTATGTGCCTTGGGGTTGCTCTTCTTGACGAATATCTTTGTGATGTTCTCTGTATTTCCTGGACTTGAATGTTTGCCTGCCTTGCTAGGCTGGGGAAGTTTTCCTGGATAATATCCTGAAGAGTATTTTCCAGCTTGGATTCATTCTCTTCGTCGCATTCGGGTACGCCTATCAAACGTATATTAGGTCTTTTCACATAGTCCCACATTTCTTGGAGACTTTGTTCATTCCTTTTTACCCTTTTTTCTTCAGTCTTGCCTTCCCATTTTATTTCATTGAGTTGATCTTCGACCTCTGATATCCTTTCTTCTGCTTGGTCTATTCGGCTGTTGATACTTGTGCATGCTTCACGAAGTTTTCGTGTTTCGTTTTTCAGTTCCATCAGTTCACTTATATTCCTTTCTATTTTGTCCATTCTTGTTAGCATTTCGTCCAATTTTTTTCAAGGTTCTTAGTTTCTTTGCATTTGGTTAGAACATGTTCTTTAAGTTCACAGAAGTTTCTTACTACCCGCCTTCTGAAGTCTGATTCTGTCATTTCATCACACTCGTTCTCCCTCCAACCTTGTTCCCTTGCTGGTGAGGAGTTGTGATCCCTTTTAGGAGGAGAGGTGTTCTGGTTTCGGGTGTTTTCATCCTTTTTTCCCTGGTTTCTTCCCATCTTTAAGGATTTATCCACCTGTCGACTTTGTAGTTGTTGGCTTTCAGATTGGGTCTCAAATCTTTCAGATTGACGTTCTGTTTGTTGATGATGAGGTTATTTCTGTTTCTTGGTTTTCCTTCTGACAGTCTGGCCCCCCTGCTGTAGGTCTGCTGAGGTTCACTCCAGGCCCTGCTTGCCTGGGGTTCACCTGCAGCAGCAGCTGAACAGCAAGAGTTGTTACCAGTTTTCTTCTTCTGCTATCTTTGTCCCAGAAGGATACCCGCCTAGTGTCAATCTGATCTCTCTTTTATGAGGTGTCTTTTTGGATATATAGGGGTCAGGGAGCTGCTTAAGGAGACGGTCTCTTCTTTATAGGAGCTCAAACGGTGAGCTGCGAGCTCTGTTGTTGTTCATTCAGAGCTGCTGGGCAGGTACTTTTAGGTCTGCTGCAGCAGAACTCATAAACTGCTTTTTGTTCCCAGGTGCTCTGTCCCAGGGATTCAGGGCTTTATTTATGAGTTTCCGTTATGCTGCTGCCTTCTTTTTTTTTTTTTTTTTCCTTCAGACCTGCCTGGCCCAGCAAGGAGGCAGCCTAGTCACTGTTGGCCTAAAGCAGCTTTGCTGAGCTGCTGTGGGCTCCGCCCTGCTGCCGAGTGAACTTCCCTGCAGTCCTGTTTATATGGGTGTAGTTAGAACTGCTTTGGCGCTGGTGGCCCGCCTCTGTTGGGGCGGAGTCTCTGCTGTGGCGGGTTGCCTTGGCAACAGCGGGCTGCCTAGGTAATGGCGGACGCCCCTTCCCCACAGAGCCGGACCGTCCCGGGTTCAGCTGCGCTTGCTGTGAAACTCTCAGTGCAGAGTTTCTGGTTGCTGTTCTTTTGTGGGGGTGGTGCCAGCCGAGCCTGATCACCTGGCTCCCTGCCTCAGAGCCTTTTTTAAGTTGATGTTCCAGTCGCCTGATGAAGAGGTGCCGGGGTCTGCTTGTTTTCCCCTGCGGCCACTCACTGCGCTGGCTTAAACAGCGGCACTGAGGTTTGTGGCGCTTATTTTTTTCCCCCCTGGAATCTACTGTCCTGGTTCTCTGCTCAGTCCCCCTTTTGATCCGGGGTATGGGCGACTTCCCGTGGCTCCAATCGCCAGCCAAAAAGGCCCCTGGACCGGTGTATTTTGTACGGAAAACCGTGGCTCCGGGCCGCCAACAAAGCAGCCGCGCAGGGCAAAGCAGTGGCGCTGGCTGAAACAGCCGTGCTGGTGACCGTGGAGCACCTCCGCCCGGGAATTACCTAGTCTGTGGGCAATAAAAACGCAGCGGCCACTCACCCTCTGCACTTTCACTGGGAGCTGCAATCCTGAGCTGTTCCTAAACGGCCATCTTGGATCGTCCATTTTTATATTTCTTATAGATATTGGAACCATAGGTTTATGGTACTTGACATGTACAAACGTTGAACAGTCTAGACCAAATCTATAGTGTTTTGTAATACATAGTATTATAGCTTTAAAACGCAAACATTTATGTGTGTGTGTGTGTGTGTGTGTGTGTGTGTGTGTGTGTATTTAAATTGGAGTATAGGGGATTCAGGTGGTGGTCACAGAATGTTGAAGAATGTACAGAACTTTAGGATATTGCTTGAACCAATATGCTTATCTGATCTAGAAAATTTAGATTGGGGTAATTTTACATATCACATGTAAAAGTAGGTTAATGTACTGCATGCACACAGTAAGCATCATTTAATGTTTTCAAAAATAAGTTAAATAAGTGTTACCCTAGAGCACTGGTGCTTAACCAGGGGAATGGACCAGAATTATTTTTTAAAAACCCTTGTAAACAACCAAAACACAGAAGAAAACAACAGTTTATAAACTCCAATTCAGGAAGCTCTGATTTTCTATAGATCTGAGGTAGAATCTGGGCATCTGCATTTATAGATCATTCTGATGTAGCATTTATAAAAGGTATACACAACTTACAATAAGGCAGTTTGAGTCTGTGCAGAGGGAGTACTTTCTAACAATTACTGTAACCGTCAGCATAAGTGGGATATCAAATTCAAATAGGAGGAACTAGTAGCAATATTCAGACATATGCATACATATTACTACTGGCCAAAGTAAACTGTGTTAAATTTCTTTAATTTTCACAATAGACCAAATATTTCAACTCATGTAATATTGTTTATATCAGTGAAAATCTAAGCTTTTCTCATATTTTCTGTAAACTACTTATTAACCAAGCTCTGCAGATAAAGGCAACGTAACAGAGTTCAGACTGTTTGTAATTACCACCTTTATCACTTGCTGTGTATTCTCATTAATTTTTTATTCATATGTAAATGAGCATAATCATGATCTCTATTCTTGGAGAATCCCCTTTTCCCTGGTTTTCTATTTCCATATGGAGGAAGTTCCACTGGAAGACAACTATTCGTCTCTTACCCAATAGATTCTGTGTTGCTTTTCCCAGGTCCTGTCTTTAGCAAGGCATTTATTTCTTTAACTGCAAAGCTACTGACTGCCAGCAGGCCACAGCTGAGTCACAATACAAGAACAGCCTGCAACTGAGGGGAGCAGCCTTGCCCAAGTTATTTAACCTCCAAAGATCAGCCAGCATCCAATGAGTCAGTCAATATAAGTGTACAAAGTCCCAGGCCTCTTGATTCAACACAAGACCACTGTGCAGGGCACTTCCTGCTCCAGAGCTCCCTGTGGGATCTACAGAAGTCTTTACTGCATTTGCATGACATTTCAAATTTTCCCCTGCCCAATCCTGCTTCCCTCAAACCCCACAGGTATTTATCCTTCAGGTACTACCCAGTAAACTCCTGTGAGTAAATATTCATGTCAGAGTCACTCTCCACAGGACCAGACCTAAGAGATAACTTTTCTCATTGGTGAATATGAAAGAAAGAACAAGGCCTGCATGCCCTGCTCAGCTTTCAGAGGGTTCTCCTTGTAGATCTTCCTGTTTTTAGGGAGACTGTGTTGGGCCTGGTTGTTGTCTTACCATTGAAAGAGCCTGACCCTCTGAGAGACAACCACTGTGTAGTGCTGCCTGAGACTGGGTGGGGTTGGCTTGCTCCAGATTAAAGACATGTTTTTTGATCAGATTAATACATTATAAAAACATTTTGTATTTCTACTTGTGTGTCGGATTGGTTTATCTATTTTATAATTCTGAACTCAAATATAGTAAGATTTTTGTGTTATTTACTGGGAGACAAAGACATTTGCATTACTTACTGTTACTTACTAAAACTCCAATAAATATCTATCTCCTAGGGTTATCATGATAATTAAATAATACATTTAACTTGCTTAGCGCAGCCCCTGATATTTAGTAAATGCTGAATAAATGTTAACTGTTTAAAATAACATGAGGTAATGCCACATATATGCCAAAATTCATTCAATTTATTTAAAGCCAGATCACATTGAATAAACAGTCTCTGGAGGTATTAATACAGGAATGAAAAATGAAGACCAAGGGGAGAAATTTATATTACATTTTGATTTTCGGTCATCAGCCCCCAAACAGACTTAAATCTATAACCTCACAGTCTGGCCAACTGCCTGTGATCTTCAAAGTTTATTGATACTCCATGCCAAGCCTTGGACTAAGTAAATCTCACAAATAGTATTTCATTTAATCCTTTCAGGAAGAGAGCTCCTGTGCTACAGCCATATTCTAATAGCATTGTTAAAATTCTTTTTTTTAACTGCATTTTAGGTTTTGGGGTACATATGAAGAACATGCAAGATTGTTGCATAGGTACACACATGGCAGTGTGATTTGCTGTCTTCCTCCCCATCACCTATATCTGGCATTTCTCCCCATGCTATATCTCCCTGACTCCCTACCCCCTGCTCTCCCTCCCCTATTTCCCACCAACATACCCCACTGTGTGATGCTTCCCTCCCTGTGTCCATGTGTTGTCATTGTTCAACACCCGCCTGTGAGTGAGAACATGCGGTGTTTGATTTTCTGTTCTTGTGTCATTTTGCTGAGAATGATGGTTTCCAGGTTCATTCATGTCCCTACAAAGGACACGAACTGATTGTTTTCGATGGCTGCATAATATTCCATGGTGTATAGGTGCCACATTTTCCCTGTTCAGTCTATCATCGATGGGCATTTGGGCTGGTTCTAGGTCTTTGCTGTTGTAAATAGTGCTGCAATGAACATTCGTGTGCATGTGTCCTTATAGTAGAATGATTTATAATCCTTTGGATATATACCCAGTAATGGGATTGCTGGGTCAAATGGAATTTCTATTTCTAGGTCCTTGAGGAATCGCCACACTGTCTTCCACAATGGTTGAACTAATTTACACTCCTACCAACCGTGTAAAAATGTCCCTATTTCTCCATATCCTCTCCAGCATTTGTTGTCTCCAGATTTTTTAATGATCGCCATTCTAACTGGTGTGAGATGGTATCTCAATGTCGTTTTGATTTGCATTTCTCTGATGACCAGTGATGATGAGCATTTTTTCATATGTTTGTTGGCCTCATGTATGTCTTCTTTTGTAAAGTGTTTGTCCAGATCCTTCACCCACTTGTGAATGGGCTCGTTTGTTTTTTTCTTGTAAATCTGTTTTAGTTCTTTGTAGATTCTGGATATCAGCCCTTTGTCAGATGGGTAGATTGCAAAAATTTTTTCTCATTCTGTTGGTTGCCAATTCACTCTAATGACTGTTTCCTTTGCTGTGTAGAAGCTGTGGAGTTTGATTAGTCCCATTTGTCTATTTTGGCTTTTGTTGCCAGTGCTTTTGGTGTTTTAGTCATGAAGTCCTTGCCTACACCTATGTCCTGAATGATTTTGCCTAGATTTTCTTCTAGGATTTTTATGGTGTTAGGTCTTATGTTTAAGTCTTTTATCCATCTGGAGTTAATTTTAGTGTAAGGTGTCAGGAAGGGGTCCAGTTTCTGCTTTTTGCACATGGCTAGCCAGTTTTCCCAACACCATTTATTAAACAGGGGATCCTTTCCCCATTGCTTGTTTTTGTCAGGTTTGTCAAAGGTCGGACGGTTGTAGATGCGTTGTGTTGCCTCTGAGGGCTCTGTTCTGTCCCACTGGTCTGTATCTCTGTTTTGGTACCAGTACCATGCTGTTTTGATTACTGTAGCCATGTAGTATATTTTGAAGTCCAGTAGTGTGATATCTCCTGCTTTGTTCTTTTTGCTTAGAATTGACTTGGCTATGCAGGCTCTCTTTTGGTTCCATATGGAGTTTAAGGTGGTTTTTTCCAGTTCTGTGAAGAAGGTCATTGGCAGCTTGACAGGAATAGCGTTGAATCTGTAAATTACTTTGGGCAGTATGGCCATTTTCACGATATTGATTCTTCCTAACCATGAACTTGAAATGTTTCTCCATCTGTTTGTGTCCTCTCTTATTTCCTTGAACAGTGGTTTGTAGTTCTCCTTGAAGAGGTCCTTTACCTCTTATGTGTATCTTTGCATGTGGGATGCATTTCCTGGATACAGCACACCAATGGGTTTTGACTTTTTATCCAATTTGCCAGCCTGTGTCTTTTGATTGGGGCATTTAGCCCATTTACATTTAAGGTTGTATTTCTAGATATTTTATTTTCTTTGTATCAATTTTGAATGGAATTTCATTCTTGATTTGGCTTTCTTTAAGTCTGTTGTTGGTGTATAGGAATGCTTGCGATTTCTGCACATTGATTTTGTATCCTGAGACTTTGCTATAGTTAGTTATCAGTTTCAGGAGATTTGGGGCTGAGACAATGGGGTCTTCTAAATATATAATCATGTCGTCTGCAAATAGAGACCATTTTACTTCCTCCTTTTCTATTTGAATACCTTTATTTCTTTTTCTTGCCTGATTGCTCTGGCTAGAACTTCCAATACTATATTGAATAGGAGTGGTGAGAGAGGGCATCCTTGTCTAATACCAGATTTTGAAGGGAATGCTTCCAGTTTTTGCCCATTCAGTATGATATTGGCTCTTGGTTTGTCATAAATAGCTTTTATTATTTTGAGGTACGTTCCATCAATACCTAGTTTATTGAGGGTTTTTAGCAAAAAGGCTGTTGAATTTTGTCAAAGGCCTTCTCTGCATCAATTGAGATAATCATGTGGTTTTTGTGTTTGGTTCTGTTTATGTGGTGACTTACGTTTATAGACCTGCATATGTTGAACTCACCTTGCATCCCCAGGATGAGGCCTACTTGATCATGGTGGATAAGCTTTTTGATGTGCTGTTGCAATCGGTTTGCCAGTATTTTATTGAAGATATTTGCATCTATGTTCATCATGGATATTGGCCTGAGTTTTTTTTTCCTGTTGAGTCTCTGCCGGGTTTTGGTATCAGGATGATGTTGGTCTCATAAAATGATTTGGAATAGTTTCAGAAGGAGTGGTACCAGCTCCTCTTTGTATGTCTGGTAGAATTTGACTGTGAACCCATCTGGACCTGGGCTTTTCTTAGGTGGTAGGCTCTTAATTGCTGCCTCAACTTCGGCCCTTGTTATTGGGCTATTCAGGGTTTCGACTTCTTCCTGGTTTAGGCTTGAGGGGATGCAAGTGTCCATGTCTTCTAGGTTTACTAGTTTATGTGCATAGTTATTTGTAATGATCTCTGATGATGGTTTGTATTTCTGTGGAATTTGTGATGATATCCTCTTTATCATTTTTTATTGCATCTATTTGATTATTCTCTCTTTTTTATTAATCTGGCTAGTGGTCTATTTCGTTGATCTTTTTGAAAAACCAGCTCCTGGATTTATTAATTTTTTGAAGGGTTTTTTGTGTCTCTATCTCTTTTAGTTCTGCTCTGATCTTAGTTATTTCTTGTCTTCCACCAGGTTTTGAGTTTTTTTGATCTTGCTCCTCTAGTTCTTTCAATTTTGATGATAGGGTGTAGATTTTGGATCTCTATTTATTTCTCATGTGGGCATTTATTGCTAGATATTTTCCTCTAGAGACTGCTTTAAATGTGCCTCAGATATTCTGGTATGTTGTGTCTTCATTCTCGTTGGTTTCAAAGAACATCTTTATTTCTGCCTTCATTTCATTGTTATCCAGTCAACATTCAAGAGCAAGTTGTTCAGTTTCCATGAAGTTGTGTGGTTCTGGGTTAGTTTCTGAATTCTGAGTTCTAATTATTTGATTGCACTGTGTTCTCAGAGACTGTTTGTTATGATTTCCATTCTTTTACATTTGCTGAGGAGTGATTTACTTCCAATTATGTTGTCAGTTTTAGAGTAGGAGTGATGTGGTGCTGAGAAGAATGTATATTCTGTGGATTTGGGGTGGAGAGTTCTGTAAATGTCTGTGAGGTTTGCTTGGTCCAGGCGTGAGTTCAAGTCCTGGATATCCTTGTTAATTTTCTTTCTCGTTGATCTGTCTAATATTGACCATGGGGTGTAAAAGTCTTCTACTATTATTGTGTGGGAGTCTAAGTCTCTTTGTAAGTTATTAAGAACTTGCCTCATGTATCTGGGTGCTCCTGTATTGGGTGCATATATATTTAGAATTGTTAGCTCTTCTTGTTGCATTGATCCTTTTACCATTATGTAATGCCCTTCTTAGTCTCTTTTGATCTTTGTTGGTTTCAAGCCTATTTTATCAGAGATGGGAATTGCAACTCCTGCTTTTATCTGCTCTCCATTTGCTTGGTAAATCTCCCTCCATTCCTTTATTTTGAGCCTTTGTGTATCCTTGCATATGAGATGGGTTTCCTGGGTACAGCACACTGTTGGGTTTTGGCCTTTTATCCAATTTGCCAGTCAGTGTCTTTTGATTGGGGCATTTAGTCCATTTACATTTAGGGTTAATATTGTTATGTGTCAATTTGATATTGCCATTTTGGTGCTAGCTGGCTGTTTTGCCCTTTAGTTGAGCTGGTACTTGTTGTTCCCTTATATGTGTAGAGCCTCTTTTAGGAGCTCTTGTAGAGCTGGCCTGGTGGTGACGAAGTCTCTGAGTACTTGCATGTTCCCAAAGGATTTTATTTTTCCTTCACTTATGAAGCTTGGTTTGGCTGGATAGGAGATTCTGGGTTGAAAATTCGTTTCTTTAAGGATGTTGAATATTGGCCCCCATTCTCTTCTGGCTTGTAGGGTTTCTGCTGAGAGATCTGCTGTGAGTCTGATGGGCTTCCCTTTATGGGTAACCCGACCTTTCTCTCTGGCTGCCCTTAGTATTTTCTCCTTCATTTCGACCCTCGTGAATCTGACGATTATGTGCCTTGGGGTTGCTCTTCTTGACGAATATCTTTGTGATGTTCTCTGTATTTCCTGGACTTGAGTGTTTGCCTGCCTTGCTAGGTTGGGGAAGTTTTCCTGGATAATATCCTGAAGAGTATTTTCCAGCTTGGATTCATTCTCTTCGTCACATTCAGGTACGCCTATCAAACGTAGATTAGGTCTTTTCACATAGTCCCACATTTCTTGGAGACTTTGTTCATTCCTTTTTACCCTTTTTTCTCCAGTCTTGCCTTCCCGTTTTATTTCATCGAGTTGATCTTCGACCTCTGATATCCATTCTTCTGCTTGGTCAATTCGGCTGTTGATACTTGTGCATGCTTCACGAAGTTCTCGTGTTGCGATTTTCAGCTCCATCAATTCACTTATATTCCTTTCTATTTTGTCCATTCTTGTTAGCATTTCGTCCAATCTTTTTTCAAGGTTCTTAGTTTCTTTGCATTTGGTTAGAACATGTTCTACTGAATTATATGACAATATAATGGCAATTCTATTTTCAGTTTTTTGAAAAACGTCCATAATGGCTATACTAACTCAGTCCTCACCAACAATCTACATGTGTTTCAATTTCTCCATGTACTAGCCAGCACATGTTAACTTTTGTTTTTGTTTTTATTTATATTTGATAAATCATTCTAACAGTCATTTTTGTTTTGGTTTGGATTTCTCTAATGATAAGTAATGTTAAACAGCTTTACATGGCATAAAAATGGACAACTAGTCTTCCCGTTTGTTTGCCTTCTGATTTGTATGCCTTCTTTGAAGAAATGTCTATACAAGCCTTTTGCCCATTTTAAATCATGTTTTAATGACTTTTTGGCATTGAGTCATATGAGTTCGCTTTATAGTTTGGGTATTAACCCCTTATCAAATATATGGCTTTTAAATATTTTCTCCTATTCTATAGATTGACCTTTTTTTCCATTGCTGTATAGAAATATCTTAGTTTTATGTAGTCTCAATTGTCTATTTTTGCTTTAGTTACTTATGCTTTTCATTACATATCCAGAAAATAATTACTTAGCCCAGTGTCATTAAACTTCCCCCTATGTTTTCTTCAAAGCTTTCCACTTTCAGATGTTACATTTAAATCTTTAATTCATTTTATGTTTATTTCTGTTTGTGAAATAGTTTAGAGGTACATTTTATTCTTGTATGTATGGATGTATAGTTTGCTCAAAACCATTTGTTGAAGAGACTATCCTTTTTTGTAGCCTTGGCAACTTTATTGAAGTTTGGTTGACCATGTATGGATGGGTTTAATTTGGGGCTCTCTATTCTGTTCAGTTAGTCTATATGCATGTTTTTATACAGGTATCATACTGTTATAATTTCTGTAGCTTTGTCATATATTTAGAAATCAGTAAGATTGATGCTTTTGGTTTTGTTGTTCTTTCTCAAGAGTGTTTTGGCTTTTCATTCTTTTTTTGGTTTTAAATAAACTTCAGGAGTTTTTTCAATTTGAAAAACACCATTTGAATTTTAATAGGGATTGTGTCCAATCTTTAGATAGCTTTAGGAAGTACAGGTGTTTGAATAATATTAACTCTTCAAATCTATAAACACTCATTTGTGTCTTCTGCATTTTTTTTTTCATATGTGTTTGGTAGTTTTCAATGTACAAGTTTTTTGCTTTCTTATTTAAGTTGATTCCTAAGTGTTTTATTCTTTCTGATGCTATTGGAAATAGAATTAACTATTTTCTTTACTTTTAGAAAACTGTGTGTGTATAAACACAACTGATTTTGTTTGTATAGAGACAACTAATTTTTTTTTTCCTCTTTCTATCAAGAGTAGAGGATCTATGTCTCCTCTGCTGGTATTTGTTTTTTTTTTTTTTTTTTTTTTAATTGCATTTTAGGTTTTGGGGTACATGTGAAGAACATGCAAGATTGTTGCATAGGTACACACATGGCAGTGTGATTTGCTGCCTTCCTCACCTTCACCTATATCTGGCATTTCTCTCCATGCTATCTCTCCCCACCCCCCCGTCCCTCCCCCATTTCCCCCCAACAGATCCCAGTGTGTAGTGCTCCCCTCCCTGTGTCCATGTGTTCTCATTGTTCAACACCCGCCTATGAGTGAGAACATGTGTTGTTTGATTTTCTGCTCTAGTAGACACAATTAATTTTTAAGTGTATTTTTTTTTAATCTTGCAACTTTACTGAATTTTTAAGAAATGTCTTCAGTGTTTTCTATATATAAGATCATGCCTATGCAATGAAATAATTCTTCCTTATTTGGATACCTCTGGCTCTTTTTCTTACTCAATTATTCTAGCTAAAACTTCTAGTACTATGATGGATGGAAGTTGGCAGAGTGTTATCTTTGCCTTGCTCTTGATGTTAGGGAGCAAGCTTTCAGTTTTCCACTGTTTAGTATAATGTCATATGTGTTTATAATGAGTTCGTAATTGTATGAGCTGGAAATAGCTCATGGAATAAAAAGTACATGAAACAAATAGAAATGGAGATAAAGAACCATCCAGAAATAGAAACAAAGTGTGTGTGTGTGTGTGTGTTTGTGGCAGGGATAAGAAGGTATGATTGCTGAGGGAAGGTATTGCCTATATGGTATTGTCAGAAATTAGGCCTATTGGTGCAGAATTAGTTAAATATTCTAGGGAAACTACCTTTGTTAGCACTCTCTTGAGAAGAAAAATCTATCAACAAATTTGCTTCTGAACTATTTGTTCTACAATTTTAAGTGATTTTGTCAGTTGGAACCTCAATTGCTAATGTAGTTGACCTTTAGTAAACCTCAGTGTACTCACTAATGTATTGAGAAAATTACAATAAAGCATGCTGATGATAGATCAACACAACATAATTAACCACTGTGATAGAACTTTCATACTACATTCCTCCAAAAGACTGTCTAGGGAATAATAGGTCTTGAAGATGGTTTCATTTAATTATAGTCTGGAAAATGCAAAGATACCATGAAATGTTTTAGTCCTGTAGATAAAGACAATTTGAAGATAGTGATAGCATGGATGATTTAGTATTGGTGGCATCTGGCAAAATACTGTCTTGTTCTTTTACAACAGGAAGGGGCCCATTTTATAATTACCTAGTTTGAGTATTCTCAGTAATCAATTTGTTTTTTTAATTGACAAAAATGTTATATATTTTTGGTGTACAGGATGCAGTAATCAATTTGAATGTACTCTATGCCTAGCAATAGATTGTGAGCATATATAAGCGTTGTTAAGCAGTTACTTTTTTTATGGACCCTGGACAGAAAATCACATAAACGTAGTTCAGGGTATTAGTTTTATTCCATTTGTTTCAAGATGGAGGAATGGAGAAGGGGAACTGACAAAATAATTTAGGAGTAAGACCAGGAATAATAAACAGATTTCATTTTGAATGTCATTTCTGGTAACTTAGTGGCAGTCACCTCAAAGGCTGTTTTGAGAAATATTCTGAAGCAGTATACAGCTCTGCAGGAAAGTGTGCTATAATAAATTAACGACTGTGCTGAACTTGAGTATAGGAAATGAAAGCACTTTATTTTTTTTCTTATTGGCAAGTAGAAAATAAGATTGCTATAAGGTATATTAGTGAGAAAAGAGAGGTAAAGTCATGGGAGTGTAATGCGTAAAGGGTCACATTTCTATATGATACCGTGTTTGAGAGTTAAACTCTAAATAGGGCAACATGAGCCTGAGTAAAAGAGGTGATATATATGTGCACTCATGAGAGAAGACCAGAGAGTGTGTGGATGGCTTTATTGAATGAAAGATACCAAAGTGAAGTTTAAAAATTTCTTTTCTTGATTAATATTTTTGAATCTTTTTTGGGGAGAGGGATCTAATTGGGGGTGGGGAAGAGGGGGAGAAAGGGCAAAGTTTTAACTTTCTTTACAGGTGATTTTTGTGCGTTGAAAAGCTTATTTTAAAGTAGTTACTGCTATTTTAAAGTAATATCCAATTTATTAAACATATAAATTCACGAACCTTATTTTATTATAAGAATCTCGGTTTATCTTAGTCTGTGAATAAATCTACCAATTTTGACCATCATTTTGATGAGTTTGGCTCCATTTATAAACCTTGTCTATTAAGTTCTTTCAAATATTTTAAACTGATTTTTTTTAAACAATTCAAATGTTTGAACAACTACAACCTTTGCAAGTACTTAAAATTATTTTTTTAAAAAATGCTAATCAATTACATATGGTGAATCTAAAACCACTTATAAAATTAAATACCATTGTACTTGCAAACAGAAATCACAGGTATAAGAACAGGCCCTCAATGAACAGAAGGCTTATCTGTTAGATCCTTTGAAATGCTAAATTCCTTTAAACATTAGAGTTACTTTAAATATGAAACTTAGATGTCTAAGTTCACGTTTAGTTCTGAGCTTATAATTTTGTAATTCCTTTGGTTTAAAAGCAGATAAAGATTTCTTGACCCAGCATGGTGGCTCAATCTTGTAATACCAGCATTTTGGGAGGCTGAGGCAGGTGGATCACCTGAGATCAGGAGTCTGAGACCAACCTGACCAACGTGATGAAACCCTGCCTCTACTAAAAACAGAAAAATTACCCTGGTGTGGTGGCAGGCTTCTGTAATTCCAGCTCTTCAGGAGACTGAGGCAGAAGAATCACTTGATCCCAGGAAGCAGAGTTTGCGGGAAGCCGAGATCGCACCACTGCACTCCAGCCTGGGTGACAGAGTGAGACTCCATCTCTAAAACAAACAACAGAAAAAGATTTCTTACTCTAAATATGGGAATATGGGAATTAAATATATAAGTATGGGGATTAAAAAGATGCCATATGAACTAAGAACCATATGGAAGGCAGATATCAAATCTTACATGGAATAAAAAATACAAAACAGAAAACATATACCAAGATTCCATAAGGCCGTGAGTAGGTTTCCATGAAACAGTTTACAAACATAACTGTTGTGCACAAATTGGTCTTTAATAGGGGGGCATTAAACACTAATTAATGGGGTCTTGACTCCTGGGACACCCTTTTTTTTTATTGAGATAAAATTTACATGACATAGAAATAACAGTTTTAATGTATAGAGTTTGATGAGTGGCATTTAATGTGGGTACAAAATTATACCAGCATCACTGTACCTAGCGGTAAAACATTTTCAGTATCTGGAAAGGATACACCATGCCTATTAAGCAGTTATTCACCATCCACTCTCCCACCCTTTGTAAGGCATCTTCTTCCAGTCTCTGGCATAACTAATGTGTTTTCTGTCTCTATGGGTTTACCTATTTTAGACATTGTATATACCTTGAATTATACGATATGGTATGTGGATTTTTGTTTCTAGCTTCCTTCACTTAAAATGATGATTTTACGTTTCATCCATGTTGTAACATGTATTAATAGTTGATTTATTTTATGGCTAAATAATACTCCATTGCAGAGACATAGCACACATTCATCAATTGATGGACATTTGTGGTTTTTCCATTTTTTGGCTATTGTGAATAGCGCTGCTATAAACATATACACAAGTTTTTCTTTATCTGTTTTAGCTTCTTTTTTTTTGAGAAGCTAAATAACTTACCCAAGTTTTACAGTTAATACTGGTAATGGGATATGAATAATCTCACAGTCCAAAATCCATGTTTCTTCCAGGAAAGAATAAAATGTCTCAAGGGCAAAGAAGTCGGAATAGCCCACTTTCTGGCAAGAAGATTTGAAAGCTACTTACTTTGTTTGCTTAGAAGAAACAAATGGAATTTGATTATTTCTCATATTCTAAAGAGGCCTATAATTAGGCAGAGATAGAAAAGGCTTAGGGAAGAAAATGATATGATTGATTGTAAATTATTCCTGTATTTGCAGATGGGCACTGTTTCTTCTATGCTCTTTCTACTTACCTCCAGTGACTTCTGGCTTACAAACATTATTGGCTAATATGTCAATTAGTTTTAGTTTAGAAATTATCTGGAGGAAATAGGCTCTGAGAACAAACAACACTATGCTCTGTTGGTGTCCTTTTGTAAACGATTCCCTCTAGTGGCTTGAAATTTTTGTCACTGTGTTGACAGGATTTCTACCTTCAAAAATGTAAGAAAGAGAGACCCAGGATATTCATTATTGATAATAATCAAAATAATGACAACAATAATTCTGAATGTTTCTGGCTGTCACCACATAGTGGAAGCCAGGGTGAGCTTTTAAAATATTTATCAGATCAAATAACTTCCTGGCTTTACCTTATAAAAACCTGGTTTTGCCTTATAAAAGCCTGAAGGCGTGAAGCCTGCCTGTTGCTCCAGACTCTTGCTAGAATGTCAACACTAGTTGAACATGAGCTCTCTCTCTGTTACCTCTGTTATTAGTTTATCTTTAGCACCTGGAATAGCACCTAGTAAATAGTTGTTGCTCAGTAAAGGTGTATGAACAGCTGAATAAATGTCTTCTGCTACTCTTCTGTTCAATAATACTTTCTTCTCTCTTCTTTCAGTACTTTGATCACATCAAACTTACTGACCCTGAATCAGGGTCTTCACATTTGCAATCCCGTCTAGCAGGAGTTTTCTCCTCAAGGTCTTTGCCTGTAGAGCAAACTTCACATCCTGCAAGGTCCCAGGCTCCAGGAAGAAACAATGTAAAGTAACCTTCTCCTCATTACTTACCCCCTATCGCATTACTCTGAATATTTCTTTTATTGTCACAGTTGGCAATCATTTGTTTATTTGTTTACATGTGTTTTGTCTGGTTTCCTCTAGATGGCAAAATGGCAAGGTCCAAGTTTCATCTATTTATTGTGGTATGTCAAATAGTGAATGCAGTGTATGCTATGTGATAGTTTCTCATTAATATGGCATTGAATAAAAGGGCAAATGGCATGGCAATGAGCATTTTTCAAAGTTAGCTTCAGTCATTGGCTGATGTCACCCTAAAAACAATCCAATTTCAGTGACCTGAGTACTTCTGATTTTATCATAGGCCCTTCTTGGATCATTACATCTAAGGGTAAGAATGGAATAGTGTTACTTAGCCCTTATGGCCTTCCTTTGGAATACTCTTGGGTGGATCCTTTGGCACAGGTATCTTAAGTAGCTAAGTGGTTGGAGTTTCTTGCTTTCCCTTACAGCATGAGACTTCAATCTAGTATTGTGAGAAACGGCTAAGCCTTAAGGCCTGAGATACCCTAAATTTTAGTAGTGTACTGATGGGCAACAAGGAAGGACTGGAAGTCCCTGATTTCTCTCAAGATATATCAGACAGCCCCCTGACTAAAGTTGAAGTATGGTGTTTCCCGTCAGAGACATCTTAGGTAAGTGCAAAGAGCCTAAACTTTGGAGGTAGAACTGGATTTGAATTTTCGCTCAGTGCCTCAGAAGCAATGTGACCCTGATGGCTGCTTAAGCATCTTTTAACTTCAGGGACCTTATATAACTGCATGAAGAGTATTGTATACCATGTAGAGTTTTAGGCCAAAGGGAAGGCACCTAAATTATTGTGGAGAATACAGGATGAGAGGTGGGGTGGGGGGATGCATTCCAGGAAAAGGGAACAGAATGTTAAAAGGCTTTGAGGGGGTATAAAGTAGATAATGGCCTATTGGTAAAACTGAATAGGTGGTGCATGATCTAATACAGAAAGCAAAGAGAAGGGTGATGAGAGATAATACTGGGGAGGCAGAGAAGGTGCATCATGAAGGTACCTATGGTAATCAGGAACCAAATATGGTTCCAAGCAGACAGTTAATGTGATTGAATTTGTATTTCGTTTTTCACTGTAACATATTGAATGTCTCATAATTTGTGAACTGTTTGGTTAGGTTCTGAACCCAGATCTCCTTGATATCAAAAGTTTCACCCTTTTCCTCCAGTTAACAACCCTACTACTTCTCATATTTATATACAAATTTACCTAGATAAGCATTTGCCCTTTAATAAGGACATTTAATGCCTAGTTCACCAGCTTTGTGACCTCTGGTAAGTTACTCAACCTTACTACTCATCATTAGGAATATTGTGAGAATCATATGAGATGGAATTGTACAAATATATATTCAATAACTATTAACTGTAATAATTTGTTTTAGGCATGGGGTTAGGGCAGATATAAAAAACGCTACAGCAAGTAAGAACCTATTTTGTAAGAGGTGCATCTTCCTATGTTCCTTGGTATTCTAATACCAAGGAAGTTGTTCCTAGTGAGATAGAAAGTCAAGAGATTTATATCTTAATCTCACCTCTACCAGAAATTCACTTAGTCTCTCTGGATTAGTTATTTACCACTGATTCTTAGTTTCCCCATCTGTAGTGAGGGTTGGGGATGTCAGTACAAGTCTCTGTTTGGGATGTTGTGAGGTAAAACGAGCTAAAAGGAATTATAGCCTTCAGAAAAAGGAATGCTAATATGAGTTTAAGGAATCGGGTGTGATTTTTATTGCTGTGGTTAAAAGGTGACAAATTTACACATTAAATTTCACTTAATAATTTGTTCTGTAACAGCAACATAAAATGGCCCTAAAGAAGTCTAGACATAGCTGGTCTCCCTGGTGTTAGTAAAGCTGAAGAAATGTTAATTAAGATAAATACCCCAGGCAAAAAAGCCATTAGCTTTTGGATCTAGAAAGAATCTAAATATGTTCCTCAGAACTCAAAATGCCATGCATAAATTTCTCCACTGCATTCCAGTGACTCAGAAACAAGAACACACTGCTTCCGTTTTATAAAACAAGAGCGTGAAATGTGTAGAGGTTACATGACTTGCCTAAGGTTGCACAGTAAGGGAATACCCACTAGAATCCATTATTTCCTTATCAATTTTAGAATCACTTTTCCTAATTTTGTGAGAAATGGCATTGGTAGTTTAATAGGAATAGCACGGAATCAGTAAATTGCTTTTGGCAGTATGGCCACTTGAATGATATTGATTATTCCAATCCATGAGCAAGTCTTTTTTTTTTTTTTTTTTTTTTTTTTTTTTTTTTTTCATTTGTTTGTGTTACCTCGGATCTCTTTCAGCAGTGTTTTATAGTTCTCCTTGTAGACGTCTTTAATTTTCTTGGTTAGATGTGTTCCTAGTTATTTCATTTTTCTTGTGGCTATTGTAAATGAGATAGCATTCTTGATTTGAACCTCAGCCTAGAAGTTATTAGTATATAGAAATGCTATTGATTTTTGTGCATTGATTTTGTATCCTAAAGCTTTGCTCAGTTCATTTATCAATTCTAAGCGTCTTTTAGTGGAGGCTTTATTTCCTGGGTATAGAATCATCGTCACTGAAGAGAAATAGTTTGACTTCCTCTTTTCATATTTGGATGCCTTTCATTTCTTTATCTTGCAAGATTGCTCTGGCTAGCACTTACATTACTATGTTGAATAAGAGTGGCGAGAGTGGACATCCTTGTCTTCTTTCACTTCTCAAGGGGAATGGTTCCAGCCTTTGCCCATTGTTATGATGTTGGCTGTGGGTTTGTCATAGATGGCTCTAATGATTTTTAGGTATGTTCCTTTGATGCCTAGTCTGTTGAGGCTTTTATAGTGAAGCAATTTCGGATTTTATAGAAAGCTTCTTTTGTGTCTATTGAGATGATTATATGATTTTTGATTCTAATTCTGTTTATGTGGTGAATCACATTTATTGATTTGCTCATGTTGAACCCAACCTTGCATTGCAGAAATAAAGCCTACATGGTCATGGGATGAAAAAAGAGCCTGGTTAGCCAAAGCAGTGCTAAGTAAATAGAACAAAGCTGGAGATATCACACTACCCAACTTCAAACTACAGCAACAAAAACAGCATAGTACTGGTATAAAAACAGACATACAGAGCAATGGAATCTCAGAAATAAAGCCACATACCTACAAACATCTGATATTTGACAAGGCAAACAAAAAAACAGGCAATAGGGAAAGGATTCCCTATTCAACAAATGGTGCTGGGATAGCTAGCTAGCCACAGTCAGAAGAATGAAACTGGACCCCTACATTTTACCATATACAAAAGTTAACTCAAGATGAATTAAAGATTTAAATGTATGACCTATTCAAAATGGTAAAGACATGGCATCCCTTTAGGTACCCATCTATGGCTGATTAGATGAAGAAAATGTGTGAGATATATATATATATATATATAAACACCATAGAATACCATGCAGGCATAAAAAATCTCGTTTGCAGCAACTTGAATGCAGCTGGAGACCGTTATCCTAAGCAAATTAATGCAAAAACAGAAAACCAAATACTACTTATTCTCGGTTATCAATTGGAGCTAAACATTGAACACCCATGGACATAAACATGAGAACAATAGACATTGCAGATTACTAGAGGGGGAAGGGAGGGGAGGTGTGGGTTGAAACACTACCTGTTGTGTACTGTGCTCACACCTGGGTGACAGGATTCATACCTTTCCGACCTCAAACCTCAGTATCATGTAATATACCCATGTTACAAACCTGTAGATTTATCCAAAATAAAAATTGAAATAAAAAAATATGCTACAAAAATACTATCACTTTCTGACCCTGAGAAATCATGCTTTACAGTATGATTTAGAAATTCTTTGGAACTTTCTATGAAACCATGTCACAAACCATCATCGTGATAGAATAATTTTGAGATCGCTTCCCTTTTAATCAGTTAGTCATGACCATTCCTGTGATAAGCTTGCTGTTTGCCAGTTACAGTACCATTTTGGTGATATGCAAATACTTGCTTTAGATCTTAGCTTAAGACCAAGTTCTAAAAGGACTTTAGAACTTGGTTTGCTTTGCTGCTTAGGAACCCAAGACCCCAGGTATTCTTGGTGTTTGTTAGACCACTGTTTCTTTATATCAAGTTCTGCTTTAGTTATTTCTCCCAGCCCTTTTATATTAGAGCTCATCTGTTCCATGCAGTGTTCCCAGGGCCTATAAAAGATGAATTCTTCTTTAAATGATAATGGAGGCCTTAGGTACCTAACTAAGTCATAAAATCTTTTTAGGTCATAGATATTTTATCCCTAAGGATCATTTTATTTTTATTTTTATATCCTCTGTGAATTCACTGTTCTAAACAATCAGCTATCATGCCAACTGCATATATTGAGGAATAATTAATTAGTTTTTCCAATTTTAATTAACTGGAGACTTAAACAGCTGCCAGATAGCTCCTGATCAGCATGAGATATAAGATATGTGACTACTCTGAGATGATTACGTCTAGTGAAAAGCAAGGAGAGTTTCAACCTTGCCATATGTAAATGTAGAACTTCAATTAGGCTTTAAAAATATCAAGAATTTACTCTTGAAAAATCTGCTTTCCTCTGTTTAAAAAATACTTCAATTGTAGGAAACCCACACCAGAAATCACTCATTCAACCTAAATCATAGTTCTTGGATTCCATTTTAGGGTAAAGATTTTAGGTGTTCTCAAGGGCTAATGGGATGACTTATTTTATTTATTTTTTTGAACAAGACACCCTTGGAATTGCTTTGGTAACTTTAGGGTCAGCTCCACCTTACATGATTGTTCAAGAAGGATTTTTACCATAATGTATAAATATTTGCTGTTCTTTGCTCACTATCAGGAATTAATAGGTTCAAAAGAAATGCATTTCTGCCTTTTGCTTCATTGAGATGACAGCATAGTGAGAGAGGGCTTTAAGCATTTGTCATTTAAGGGTCTCCTTTGTTTTCTAACTTCTATCACTAAGTACATGTGGTACAAAAGACATGATCAAAAAAAATAATGACAAATGAAGGAATATAACTAGTTTTTTTTTTTTTTTTTTAATATAGAAAAGTTCAATCATCATTCAGAAAGAACCATAGTATCTTTTCTCCTAAAACTTGTCCATTCTGCTTTAGAAAAAGTTCAGTTTCAGCCTTGGTTAGAATTTCCTTTAGCATTGCTACAAGAAATGTCTATGTGATTTTTTTTCTATCTAGTCAGTTAATTTGTGGAAAAGACAATATTTTCTACCTCAATCTTGATATATGGGAAATGAAACACTATCATATTTCCATGCCAGCCTGTCTTTCTAAATTCCCTGTTTTTCTCCAATCCATCCTTCTAAGCCCTCAGATTGTCTCCCTGTTCAGTGGTGTACTACATTTTCAGATTTATTATCCAGAAATATCATATCATATATATCATACTGTGACTCAAAAGTACCCTTTCCAGTAAGTATAGGCCAGGCTTTTCAACCAGATATAGAAGACCTATTATAATTAAACCCAAGCTCTTACCCTTTCTTAGTAAACTTTCAAGGATCATTTTAAATTAGAAAAACACTTTTTTTTCCTGTGGGCCCTTATAGTATTATGAACTTTTTTTATTTGTGGCCTAAATCATATTTAGGCACTCATTTTATCTGCCCTACTAGACAATGGACTCCTTTAAGTGAGGACCTTTCTACAAGTCTATATTCACAAAGGGCCTAGATTAGAACTTTATAGGGGAATCCTAGGTTACATGCAGTGAATGAGTATGTGAATTAATTCGGTCCTCAGTTTTTAATATTGGGAAATTGAAGTAAATGTTTTTCTCAATGTTTAGTGTATTATGAGTGTATTGCTTGGGCCATAAGAAATCTGGAAGAAATCTGATTCCACTGGAAATGATGGGGCTAATGAGGGCATTTAATTTTTTTGTTTTGTTTAATAAAAAACTCGCCAAAAACAGTGGGAAGGAGAGAGAAAAGTTGCCATGACAACCTCCAACGCTGTACCTCTGAAGATTCAGTTTATACATTTAAAAAATGTGCCTTCATTTTTTCTTTCCATAGAGATGGGGACTTAGTTAACTGCTAAAAAGTTTTATGGAGGAGGTTTTAATGATACCTGTCAATTTTGTGGAAAATAAAGAGGACAGAGAGCTTATCATAGCTAATGAAATGCACTTAGATGTCTGTACTTTATGATATGCCAGAACAATGTGTATGATGACTGATGGGGATGAGGGTGGGGCTCAGATATGATCCAAAAAATTAGGACCTAGGCTGACCTGATGCCATTTTATGTATACATTTCCCACATAATCACATTATAAGTTGAAAAGAAAAAAATTTTGGTAAAATCAAGTAGAATTGATCATCAAAGACAATTACTTTTGGGTGGAGGAAACTTATAAATTCACTGAATTTATTGATCAGTGTTTATCAAGAGAGGCAGGGTATATGAGGGATAAAACAAGATCTTAGCTGAGAATCTTAGCTGCTCTGGCATTTACTAGCCGTATGGAATTGGAGATGTTACCTAATTTTCCACAAGCATGTGTTTGTTCATGTGTAAAGTGAGGAATAGTATCTATCTCAATGGGGTGTGGTGACATTTAAAAGATGAGCACAGGATATGGCATACAACAAGAGCTTAGAAAACCTTAGATGGTGGTGATGGTGATTGATGATGATGGTAATGATGATGATTTCCTTCTGTGCATAGCACTATGTTGTGAATCTAGGGTACACCAAAATGTTCTAACATAGAGATTGGCCCCAAGAAGAATGTGATTTAATCTGGGTTATATAATAGTCACATGTTATCAGTTAAATAGCAATGAGGCTCAGGCTCCATAAGACAGCATCAAGGTCCTTGACCTTCTACTAGTCATTTCCTGTTCATCTCCTGCTACTATCCCCAACAGAAGCTAAACTCAAGCCATACCCAATTACTTTCCATCCTCTGAGCCCATCATGTACCTGGCTCTCATTCCTGGTGCCTTCACACATGCCACTTCTCCTTGGCGTGCCCTCCTCTCCTCATCTTACCTGCTGACCCATTGTAGTGTGACAGGTCCCTCCCCAGGTTACTTAAGAGTGTACATCTGCTGCTTCAATCTTGAAGGCCAGGCAGTAAGCCAAGACCATGGTGTCCAACTGGGGAACAAGTATCCCTGAGAACTCAAACATCCCAGGGAGTACCTGGGAACATACTTAAAAATCAGTCTCATTGCACACAGTAGGCAAAAAGCCAAAACAGTTTAAAAGCAGCTTAGAGGTGAGAGGCAGAGTGGCTCTCTAGAGCTATCCTGTTGCCACCCAGGAGTGCCCTGTATGTAAGTCCTAATAAAGTCATCTACTTGCCAAGCTGGACTTTTCCTAGTCAATCTTTGGTGTTTTGAAGCCTTCCCAGTTTAGGGGAACATATTTCTATATAACCCTGGGTTTTTCTTGTAGCAGCCATTTTTCGGGCTTCAGCTTCTTGAAAGCTGGTCCTAAATCTCTTTTGTGTCTTGGGGCACTTGTCTTTATCTCTGTTAGGAAGCATTTCTTTTCACTAACATTTCTGATGCATGCACCAGACACTGATAGGCACTGAAACACAAAACCCAGGGAATGATAATATCTGCCATTGGGACTTCTGGGTTTTGTTTTCACTATTTTGCTCATCTTCAACAGACTTGTTACATTTCATTATTCTTTTTTTCTTTTTTTCTTACCTTAAAGCTAAGTACAGTATCTAGCATGTAAGAGATAAATCTTGATAAAATAAAAAGATAAGAGATATTATAATAGTCTCTCAGAGGATTTAAGCCAGAGATACTCTTGCAATAGGAAGAATGGAAAATCCTTATTACTTAAATAAGTTAGACAGTAGTAGATGGAAATAACCTAGGTAGAGAGACACTTATTTGGACAAGTACCTGTTCATTTTGAATGGATGCACACTGGAAAACTTATTTCCCATACCAGGTGGGTATAACAAATCTGTGTTGTCCCATCTATTATTGTATGCAGTATTAAGCAGAGGGATACAGGCTCATGGCTGCATAAAGAGACTTATTACATGTATTTTTAATGTATCTTGGCTCTATTTCAAAGCCAATTATATTTCTAAGATATTATTTTTATAATGTAGAAGTTTTTCTTAATTTTAAGTTCTGGGGTACATGTACAGGATGTGCAGGTTTGTTACACAGGTAAAATGTGTGCCACGGTGGTTTGCTGCTCCTATCAGCCCATCGCCTAAGTATTAAGAACCACATGGATTAGCTATTTTTCCTAATGCTCTTCTTCCCCCCCACTGCATGCCCTGACAGGCGCCAGTGTCTGTTGTTCTCCTCCCCATGGCTAAGTGTTCTTATTGCACAGCTCCCATGTATAAGTGAGAGCATGTGGTGTTTAGTTTTCTGTTCATCTCTTAGTTTGCTGACCATAATGGCTTCCAGCTCCATCCATGGCTCTGCAAAATACATGATCTCATTCCTTTTTATAGCTTCATAGTATTCCATGGTGTATATGTACCACATTTTCTTGATCCATTTTATCATTGATGGGCATTTGGGTTGATTCCATGTCTTTGATATTGTGAATAGTGCTGCAATAAACAGAAGCATGCATGTATCTTCATAATATAATGATTTATATTCCTTTGGGTATATATCCACTAATGGGATTGCTTTGTCAAATGGTATTTCTTGTACTAGATCTTTGAGGAATCACCACATCACCTTCCACAATGTTTTAACTAATTTACATTCTCACCAATAGTGTGAAAGTGTTTTTATTTCTCCACAGCTTTGCCAAAATCTGTTGTTTCTTGACTTGCTAATAATTGCCATTCTGACTGGCATGATATGGTATCTCATTGTGGTTTTGATTTGCATTTCTCTAATGATCAGTGATGCTGAGCTTTATTTTCATATGCTTGTTGGCCACATGAATGTCTTCTTTTGAGAAGCATCTCTTCATGTCTTTTGCCCACTTTTACTGTTTTTCTTCTAGTAAATTAAAATTTTTTTAAAGGTTCTGAATATTAGACCTTTTTCAATTGCATTTTTTTTTCCTCTTTAGGTTACTTATTCACTCTGTTGATAGTTTATTTTGCTGTGCAGAAGCTCTTTAGTTTAATTAGATTTCATTTGTCAAAATTACTTGTTTTTGTCAGGATTGTCAAAGATCAGATGGTTATAGGTGTGCGGTCTTATTTCTGAGTTCTCTTTTCTGTTCCATTGGCCTGTGTCTGGTTTTTTATAACAGTACCATGTTTTTTTGGTTAGTGTAGCTTTGTAGTATAGTTTGAAGTCAGGTCGCATGATGCCTCCAGGTTTGTTCTTTTTGCTTAGGATTGTCTTGGCTATATGAGCTCTGTTTTGATTCCAAATGAATTTTAAAATAGTGTCTTCTATTCTATAGAGATGGACAATGGTAGTGTAATGGGAATAGCATTGAATCTATAAATTGTTTCGGGCAGTATGGACATTTTCGTATTGATTCTTTCTATCCAAGAACATTGGATATTTTTCCATTTGTTTGTGTCCTCTCTAATTTCCTTGAGCAGTGGTTTGTAGTTCTCCTTGAAGTCCTTCACTTCCTTTGGTACCTCTATACCTAGGCATTTTCTTCTCTTTATAGCAGTTATGAATGGGAGTTCATTCATGATTTGGTTGTCTGCTTGTCTGTTGTTGATGTGCAGGAATGATTGTGACTTTTTCACATTGATTTTGCATCCTGAGACTGCTGAAGTTGCTTATCGGTTAAGCTTATAAGCTGAGATGATGGGTTTTTCTAGATACAGGATCCTGTCATCTGTGAACAAAGACAACTTGATGTCATATCTTCCTATTTGAATTTATTTCTTTCCCTTGCCTGATTGCCCTGGCCAGGACTTTGAATACTATGTTGAATAAGAGTGATGAGAGAGGGCATCCTTGTCTTGTGCTGGTTTTCAAGGGGAGTGCTTCCAGCTTTAGTCCATTCAGCATGCTATTAGCTATATGTTTTTCATTAATGGCTCTTATTATTTTGAGGTATGTTTCTTCAAGTTTATTGAGAGTTTTTAACAAGAAGGGATATTGAAATTTATTGAAGGCCTTTACTACATCTATTGAGAGAATGTTTGTCTGTTCTTATGCTGCAAATAAAGACATATGTGAGACTGGGTAATTTATAAAGAAAAGAGGTTTAATGGATTCACATGGCTGGGGAAGCCTCACAATCATGATGGAAGGCAAAGGAGAAGCAAAATCACATCATACATGGTGGCAGGCAAGAGGGCATGTGCAGAGAAACTCCCCTTTATAAAACCATCAGAACTCATGAGACTTACTCACTTTCAGAAGAACAGCATGGGAAAGACCCACCCACATCATTTAATTACTTCTCACCAGGTCCCATCCATGACATGGGAATTATGGGAACTAAAATTCAAGATGAGATTTGGCTGGGAGCACAGCCAAACCATATCATTGCATCCCTGATTCTTACAAAATTTCATGTCCTCACATTTCAAAACCAATCACATTTCCAACCAACCAAAAATATTACCCCAAAGTCTTACCTCATTTTAGCATTAACTCAAAAGTCCACAGTCCAAAGTCTCATCCGAGACAAAACAAGTTCCTTCCACCTATAAGCCTGTAAAATCAAAAGCAAGTGAGTTACTTCCTAAATACAATGGGAGTACAGTACAATGTATTTGATAAATACACCTGTTCCAAATGGGAGAAATTGGCCAAAACAAAGAGGCTCCATATAAGTCTGAAACCCAATAGGGCAGTCATTAAACTTTAAAGTTCCAACATGATCTTCTTTGACTCCATGTCTCACATCCAGGTCATGCTGACAGAAGAGGTAGACTCCCATAGCCTTTGGCATCTCCACCTCTGTGGCTTTGCAAGGTATAGCCACACTTCTGGCTGCTTTCATTGGCTGGCATCATCGAGTGTCTGTGGTTCTTCCAGTTCATGGTGCCAGCTGTCAGTAGATCTACCATTTGGGGGTCTGGATGACAGTGGTGTTCTTCTCACAGCTCTACTAGGCAATGCCCCAGTGGTGACTCTGTGTGGGGGCTCCAACTTCACATTTTCCTTCTGCACTGCCCTAGCAGAGGTTGTCTATGAAGGCCCCACCCCTGCAGCAAACTTTTGCCTGGACATCCAGGCATTACCATACATCCTATAAACCATAGGCAGAGGTTCTCAGACCTCAGTTCTTGACTTCTGTGCACCTACAGGCTCAACACCATGTGAAAGCTGCCAAGGTTTAGGGCTTGATCCCTCTGAAGCCATGGCCCTTGCTGTACCTTGGCCACTTTTAGCCATAGCTGGAGTGGTTGAGATGCAAGGCATCGAGTCCCTAGGCTGCACACAGCAGGGGATCTCTGAACCTAGCCCAGGAAACCATTTTTCCCTCCTAGGCTTCAGGACATATTATGGGAGGGGCTGCCTCAAAGGTCTCTGGCATGCCCTCAAGGCATTTTCCCCATTGTCTTGACGATGAACATTTGGCACATAACTTTGACGAATTTCTGCAGCAGGCTTAAATTTCTTCCTAGCAAATGGGTTTTTCTTTTGTACTGCATTGTCAGTGTGCAAATTTTTCAAATTTTTATGCTCTGCTTCCTCTTGAACTTTTTGTTGCTCAGAAATTTCTTCCCTCAGGTACCTTATTATCTCTCTCAAATTCAAATTTCCACAGATCTCTAGGGTAGGGGCAAAATACCACCAGTCTGTTTTCATAGCAAGAGTGAGCTTTACTCCAGTACAGACTCCTCATCTTTATCTGAGATCATCTCAGCCTGGACTTTATTGTTCATATCACTATGAGCATTTTGGTCAAAGCCATTCAACAAGTCTTTAGGAGGTTCCAATCTTTCCCATATCATCCTAACTTTTGAGTCCTTCAAGTCTCCAGGAAGTTCCAAACCTTCCCACATTTTCCTGTCTTTTTCTGAGCCCTCCAAACTGTAGCAACCTCTCTGCCTGTTATTCAGTTCCAAAGTTGTTTTCACATTGTCAGTTATCTTTACAGTAGCAACTGACTCTACCAGTATCAATATACTGCATTATTATTTTATCATACTTTTAATAAAGACAAACCTGAGATTGAATAATATATAAAGCAAAGAGATATAATGAACTCACAGTTCCACATGGCTGAGGAGGCCTTACTATCATGGTGGAAGGCAAAGGAGAAGCAAAGGCACCTCTTGCATGGTGGCAGGCAAGAGTGTGTGCAGGGGAACTCTACTTTATAAAACCATCAGATCCCATGAGATTTATTCATTATCATGAGAACAACATGGGAAAGACCTGCCCCCATGATTCAATTACCTCCTACTGGATCCTTCCCATGACATGTGGGAATTACGGGAGCTACAATTCATATGAGATTTGGGTGGGAACACAGCCAAACCATATCAGATAATCATGTGGTTTTTGTCTTTAGTTCTGTTTATGTGATGAATCACATTTATTGATTTGCATATGTTGAACCAGCCTTACATTCTGGGGATGAAGCAAACTTGATTGTGGTGGATAAGCTTTCTGATATGCTTCTGTATTCAGTTTGCCAGTATTTTATTGATAATTTTTATGTTGATGTTCATCATGGATATTGGTCTGAAGTTTTCATTTTTTGTTTTATCTTTGCCAGATTTTGGTATCAGGATGATGCTGGACTCATAAAATGAGTTAGGGAGGAGTCTCTTCTTTTTAATTGTTTGGAATAGTTTGACAAGAAAGGATATCAAGTCCTTGTTGTACCTCTGGTAGAATTCAGTTATAAATCCATCTGATCATGGGCTTCTTTTGGTTGGTAGGCTATTTATTACTGCCTCAATTTCAGAACTTATATTGATCTATTTTGGGATTCAACTTCTTCCTGGTTCAGTCTTGGGAGGGTGTAGGTGTCCAGGAATTTATCCATTTCTTCTAGATTTTCTAGTTCATTTGCATAGAGGTTTCTATAGTATTCTCTGATGGTGGTTTGTACTTTTGTGGGGTCAGTGGTAATATGCCCTTTATCATTTTTTATTGTGTCTGATTCTTTTCTCTTTTCTTCTTTATTAATCCTGATAGTGGTCTATCTATTTTACTATTTTTTCCCCTACAAAACCAGCTCTTGGATTCATTAATTTTTTTTGAAGGAATTTTTGTGTCTATCTCTTTCTGTTCTGCTCTGAGCTTGGTTATTTCTTGTCTTCTGCTAGCTTAATTTCTCTCTCTCTCTCTCTCTCTTTTTCTCTCTCTGTTCTCTGGTTCTTTTAGTTTTGATGTTAGAATATCAATTTGAGATCTTTCTAGCTTTTTGATGTGGAAATTTAGTGCTGTAAATTTCCCTCTTAATATTGCTTTAGCTGCATCTCAGAGATTCTGGTGTGTTGTCTCTTTGTTCTCATTAGTTTCAAAAAACTTCTTGATTTCTCTCAATTTTATTATTTACCCAGGAGTCATTCAGGAGCAGATTATCCAATTTCCATATAGTTGTATGGTTTTGAGTGAGTTTCTTAGTGTTGAGTTTGATGGCATTGTGGTCTGAGAGACTATTTATTATGATTTCAGTTCTTTTGCATTTGCTGAGGAGTGATTTACTTTCAATTATGTGATCAATTTTAGAGTAAGTGCCATGTGGTGCTGAGAAGAATGTATAATCTGTTGTTTGGTGGTGGAGAGTTCTTTAGTTATCTCAGGTCCTACTTGATACAGAGCTGAGTTCAAGTCATGAATATCCTTGTTAATTTTCTGTCTCATTGATCTGTCAAGTATTCACAGTGGGGTGTTAAAATCTCCCACTGTTAGTGTGTGGGAGTCTAAGTCTCTTTGTATGTCTCTAAGAACTTGTTTTATGAATCTGGGTGCTCCTGTATTAGGTGCATATATATTCAGGCCTGTATTAGGTGCATATGTATTCAGGATAGTTAACTCTTCTTGCTGAAATGATGTCTTCATGATTATGTAATGCCCTTCTTTGTTTTTTTAAATTTTTGTTGGTTTAAAGTCTGTTTTCTCAGAGACTAAGATTGCAACCCCTGCTCTTTGCTATTTTCCATTTGCTTGGTAAATTTTTCTCCATCCCACTATTTTGAGCCTATCTATGTTTTTGCATGTGAGATGAGTCTCTTTAATACAGCACACCAATGGATCTTGACTCTTTATTCAGTTTTCTGTTCCATGGCTTTTAATTGGGGGCATTTAGCCCATTTATAGTTAAGGTTAAAATTGCTGTGTCTGAATTTGATTCTATCATCATGATGCTGGCTGGTTATTTTGCAGACTTGTTTATGTAGTTGCTTCATAGTTTCAATAGTCTGTGTACTTTAGTGTGTTTTTATAGTGGCTGGTAATGGTTTTTACTTTCCATATTTAGTGCTTCCTTCAGGAGCTCTTGCAAGGCAGGTCTGGTGATTATGTATTTCCTCAGCATTTGCTTGTCTGAAAAAGATTTTCTTTCTCCTTTGCTTATGAAGCTTAGCCTTTGCCCAAATATGTCATTTTAGGTTGGGAATTCTTTTCTTTAAGAATGATGACTATTGTCCCTCAATGTCTTCTGGCTTATACGGTTTCCACTGAGCAGTCTGTTGTTAGTCTGATGCGATTCCGTTTATAGGTGAAGTGGCGTTTCTCCATGGCTGTCCTTAACATTTTTTCCTTTATTTCAACCTGGGAAATTTCGATGATTATGTGTCTTGGGATTGATCTTTTCATGGAGTATCTTACTGGGATTCTCTGGATTTCCTGAATTTGAATGTTCACCTGTCTTGCTACATTGAGTAAGTTCTCCTGGATGATATCCTGAAGTGTGTTTTTCAACTTGATTTTGTTATTCCTCTTTCAGGCACCCCAATCAGTTTTAGGTTCAGTCTTTTTACATAATCCCATAGTTCTTGGAGGCTTGTTAATTCCTTTTCATTTTGATTTTTTCTCTAATCTTGTCTGCCTGCCTAATTTCAGCAAGACAGTCTTTAAGCTCTGTTATCCTTTCTTCTCCTGGTCTATTTGGCTATTGATACTTGTGTTTGTATTGTAAAGGTCTTGTGCTGTGTTTCTTAGCTACATCACATCATTTATGTTCTTCTTCATTCCGGTTAACAGCTCCTATGTTTTATAATGGTTCTTAGCTTCTTTTTAATGGGTTAGAATGTTCTTCCTTAGCTCAATGAAGTTCATTATTACCCATCTTCTGAAGTCTAATTCTGTTAATTCATTTATCTCAGCCACAGCCCAATTCTGTGCCCATGCTGGAAACATCTTGTGATCATTTGGAAGAGAAAGGCATTCTGACTTTTTGAGTTTTCAGTGTTTTTATGTTGATTCTTTTTCATCTTCATGGGTTTATCTACCTTTGATCTTTGAGGCTGCTGACCTTTGGATAGGGATTTTTGTGGGAGTTTTCTGTTGCTGTTGTTGTTGCTTTCTGTTTTTCTTTTAGCAGTCAGGCCCCTTTTTCATAGGGCTGCTGCTATGTGCTGGGTTTCTACTCCAGACCCTGTTTGCCTGGGTCCCTCCCATACCTAGATTTATTGCCAGTGGAGGCTGCAGAATAGCAAAGATGGCAACCTGCTTCTTCCTCTGAACTCTCTGTCCCAGAGGGTCACTGACCTGATGCCAGCCAGAACACTCCTACATGAGGCATCTGCAGACCCCTGTTGGGAGGTCTCATCCAGTCAGGAGGAGCAGGATCAGGAACCTACTTAAATAAGCAGTCTGGATGCCTTTGGCAGAGCCAGTGTGCTGTACGGGGTATAATAATCATCTTCTGGGCTGCCTTGACTCTCCAGAGCTGGCAGGCAGAAAAGACTAACACCACTGATCCAGGATATTATACCTGCCCATCCTCCTAGGGGCCCCTTTCAGGGAGATTAGAGTTCTGTCCATAAACCCCTGGCTGGGGATGCTAAAAATCATGCAGGGAAGCCCCACCCAGTGAGAAGGAATGGGTCAGGGTCCCACTTAAAGAATCAGTCTGGCCATAAACTGTTACAACGGCTATGCTATGCTGTGGGAAATTGCTCCCTGTCCAGACCACCCTGTCTCACTGGCACAGATGTCAGGGGAAAATGGCCTACTGGAGCCACAGTGATAACGGCTGCGCCTTTCCTGCCAGAACTCAGCCTTTTTAGGTATTCTCCAGCCTGCCACACTGGCCTTCCAGGGTTTCGGGGATTGGGGCCTGCTGAGCAAGCCCACTTTGCTCCCTAGCTTCAGCTCCTTGCCCACGGAAGTGGATGGGTCTCCTGCCTCACTGGAGTTCTGGAGCTGAAGTATGCAAAAACTCCTGTGTCTCAGTGCCTGCCTGGGTGGCTGCCCACCTGGACAGCTGCCATCAGTCTGCACAGCTCTGTGCTTGGGACCCAAGGCCCTGGTGGCGTGGGCTCATGAGGGGACCTCCTGATCCATGGGTTGCACAGATCTGTCAGAAAAGTGTGGTTTTCAGGGCCAGGCAGCACAATCCCACATGGCCTCCCTTGGCTGAGGGAGGGAGCTCTCTATATCCTGTGCAGCTCTCGGGTGGGCTCTTGCTCCACACTGCTTTTTCTTACTCTCTTCATGTTGCAACAACTGTCTAGCCAGTCCCAGTGAGAGAACCTGGGTACCTCACTTGAAGATGTAGGATTCACTTACCTTTTTTGTTCTTCTCCTTGGGAGCTGCAGACCAGAGCTGTTTCTATTTGGTCATCTTGTTTTGTTACCCACAAAGACATTCTTTGGAAGTTTTTCTTTTATTTGTGTAGACCATGGAGTGAGAGTTTGAATAAAATTAAAAGCCACTATTTTTTATGTACAATAAATAATTGAATTTTCTATTTTCTTAAATGCTCAGTACTTACAAGCCCTTAAACAGAGAGAAGTGTCCCAATAGAGAAAGGATAGGTGCAATAGTTTGAAACACCAGATATCTCCCTGGGGAGCAGGTGTCCTCCTGAGCAGTGGGTCTTTGATTTTCTTGCCACTTGTATGATGTTTATTTCTTTTTTATCCATTTGTACAGTATTTTTTTTTTAGCCTAGAGGCTATACAAGGCACCATGCCAGGCTCTAGGGATGGGGTGGGGTTGAATCAAGTCTGTGCAGAGAAATTCAGTGTAGATGATCAGAATTTCCAAAAGAAGATAATAGCAGATGTAGGCCTAGTCCTCAGTGTACACCCTGCCACAAAAATCTATTTCCAGTCTATCTTTTCCAACTCCTGAAGCAATTTTATACCAAAGATGTGACCTATTTTGAACTTGAGGGGTTGGATGCATCTATTGTTGTCCCACAAAATTCTGTGTGAAAAAAGCCTTCTGTTGATTACATTCGTGAGAAACTCTTCCCAGACACCAGACAGGAGGAAATATGACATCATCTCTCTCTTCCTCTGTCTCTCTGATCTCCATTACTACACAGAATGAAAAGAAACCATTTTATTTTCTCTCTACCCTTCCAAATCTGGTGCTGGGGTCCACGGTTTGTTATCAACAGAACTCATTCATTCCATCCTTAACTAGCGTTATCTGAGAAGTGCCTGAGGCATGAAACTCCAGGAATGTGCAAGAGGCAGAAGCACCACTTCTGTTTTCCAGGCTAGCACTAAAGTCTCAGCTCTGGGGACCTGCTGCTCACAGAAGTATGGAGTAGACCACCTCATATTCTCCAAAGTGGGTGTGTGGAAGGAAACATCTTTATTATAATAGCCAACTCACTTCCACATAGACAGATGCTAAATAAAATGTTCTTCCTACAAGACTACTCAGTTGTGAAGACTTTGATAATGACTAAACCTGTCAAAACAGCATTACCAGGGGCCAGAGGATGAGATTCATGACTTTGATAATAGAACTTTCTGCTGTAAAAGTATTTGACCTCTAAATACAACTATTTCCTTAAAGTTTTTTTTTTTTTTTTTTTTTTTTTTTTGTATACCACTTTTACTAAAAGTCATCATGGTTGGTTCTAAGAAGAACTGGAGAATTTACTCATTAAGGAACTAAAGTTTGTGAACATTAAAGGAGTTGTCCCTGGTTATCTAGTTAGAAGGTGGTGGAACCTGAACCCTGCCCCTCATGTTTGCATTTTAGGATGAGTACTTTGTTCATAAACTGTACAGATTCTTGAATTTTGAAGATAGTACTGCTGATGGTCTAATTTTGATTAGGAGGCATTCCAGCAGGGCATGTTTGAATTGGGGAGTGTGTCTAATACAACTGGTTAGGAACTAAGCACGGTATGAGAATGTGTGATAGAGACAAATCAATTTGATCACAGGAGAGAACAAACCCAGGACTTTTCCCTCAATAGCACTGGTTCTAAAATGAGGTATGATGGATTTTGCATGTCGCCATGAAACAATCAGTCTTTCCTGTGTGTTTTCTAAACCATTTTACCTTACTGACGGTTGCATGTTTAAATATTTGAGATTTACATTGTATTGTTAATACTATCTGTCTACAGCCTGTTTTTTTTCCCTGACTTCATGAGTTTCAGTCACTACTTAAAAAAAAAAAAAAAAAAAAAACCTGTGTAACATTGGCTCTTGGCTATGGCTCTTGCCCCGGATTTTAAGTTGTCTCCAAACCCATTTGCCAAACAGGACAAAACCCAACCAATGTGACTGTTGTTTTTACCACCAGTGCTATTCGTTACCTGCTGGGGCATGTTTCATGATTAGCTAGCCACTGGACTGGATTGACATGTTGTAGTCTAATTCAGTTGGCATTGGAAATCTCTTTAAATCTCTTGTATCTAAGATACTGTGCTTAGTTTTTGTGAGGTGACAGAGGGAAAAAGGGATGGAGAGCTTAAAAATCTCACAGGAAATAATGATATATAAACAAATAATGAAAATATAAGGCCAGATAAAATACATTATACTATAGGTAAATATTGCTATGGGAGAAAAAGTGGAAAACCAATTAAATTTAACAGACTTGAGAAACGTTTCATAGAGGTGTAACGTTTGAGCTCATCTCTCAGCGACGAATTTGATTTTCTTCTATGTACAAATGAGTGGGCAGAGGAATTCAAGGCTGAGAGAATATTAAGATCAGATGGGGTTACAGGAATATGAAAGCATAGGAAACCACTACTAATGAAATAATTTGAAATGTAACTAGAGAATTGGAATAAATGTGAGGTGTGTTAGGCATAAAATGAGCCAAAAGTAGTAGTGGTATTAAGACATGTAGGTTTGCCAGATTTAGCAAATAAAAAGAGAACCATCAATTAAATTTAAACTTCAGCTAAACAATAAGTGATTTCTTAGTGTGATAAAGGCATATATATATATATATATATACACAAAAGAAATATTTATTGATTTTCTAAAAGATTTCTCAAAATGTCCAATAGCAAGAATGAAAGAGCCTGATAACTCAGGGAGAAACTCTGGCTGTTTTATTTAAAATTCTAGAGGAAAATTCAAAGTGTGACAATCTTTGTATTGCATTTAAGTGCCACAAGAGAACATTTGCCGCCAAAGAGGTACTAAATAATCAAGTGGACAAAATGACTTGACCAGCTTACATCAGCAGCATCTGTCCTGGTCACTTCAGTACCCTAGAGCTTGCACAGTAGATTATGTATGAGGTAACTATGTTGACAGTCAGAAGCTATGTATAGACCCATCAACAGGTGCTCCATCTTCGAAGGATCAGGTGGACTAATTAAATCCAAGAACCTGCAGTTGGGAGTGAATGTGGCTCTGCAGATGGTCACTACCAGTGACTCATCTAGGCGATTTCCATTTCTCGCCCCCAACACTCTAGGCTCTGTGGGGCTAGAGCAGGGATCAGCAAACTATGACTGATGGCCAGATCTTTCCCATAGCCCCTTTTTTCCCCCATGACTCCATGAGCTAAGAATGGTTTTTACATTTTTAAAAAGTTAAAAAATAAAAAAATAATACATGATAGACTGTTAAAGAGAAATTTAAGTCTTTTTTTTTTTTTTTTTTTTTTAGCATTCTCTATCATGTATTTCTTTTCTCTTTCTTTATTCTAACAAAATGGCTTTGAAAATCTAAAATTCTTATTTGCTGGCTTCTTGTAGAAGTTTGCTGATCCCTGGTCTGTATGTTGGGGGTCCCACAGAGGAAAGATGCTTCTTCTAGGGGATACAGTAAGAATTTCATTGCACTTAAAGCTGCAACCATCATCTGGTTATTTTAGATACCTCGTGCTTGTAAGTCAGCAAGCAAAAAATGGGGTTATGGGCAGAAGTGATTGACCCTATTCATTATAAGGAGATAGAGTTGCTGTTACATGTGTTTGGCAATTTGTTGACATATTGGGGGATCTTTCATTAGTCTAATACAAAGTTTTAACTCAAATGTGTAGGTACAGCAATCATATTCTGATAACAGCATGGTAACTAGAGCCCAGATACCTTGCAGATGAGGGTTACCCTGGCAGGTAAGCCACCAGTCCAGTAGAAGTGCTAGATGAGCCAGAGGGGGAGTCTAGAATGGGCGATGGAGGTGGGACATGATTATCCCAGCCATGAAATCAACTGTAATAGGTATAATTCTCCTCTTGTAAACATTTCCTAAAATTATAACTCACCAGGATCCTGGACAAATATTGTCTGGATAAGATGAAATTCATCATGTAAGAAGCAAGTGAGTGGTATGAGGGATGGCATGTAGTAGCTGCTCTTAGTGCTGCCTCCAGATTTCATTTGCCAGGCCAACGTACCCACCCAGCGGTGGCTGTTAATGGCTCATGGTTGCCCACTTCTTCTGAGAATTGTCCTTGCCGAGACAGAACTATCTCATTTGCCTCACGTGGAAGGTTAGCTCCCTTTGTCCGAGGAGACTAATGGCACAGGGAAAAAAAGGCCATTCCTCTTATTTCAAAGTGGTACCAGCTCGGCAGCTCTCTTCATCCCCCAGATTGCCTGTGGCATTAGGACTGAAGCTGCCTTCCATTGAGCTCACATTCATGCTGCTTTCCCCTGATAGTACTATTCTATGCTACTTCCTTCTTATCTTTCTTTTCAGAAATAAATAGTAAATTTATATAAATAAAATAATAAAAATAAGTCAATTTTATATGAATTATTGTTTTAGGTTTGGCTTCTAGGATACCTGACCTAAGACAAAGACCTATATGATCTGGCCACTGCACACATTGCTAATCTAATTTCCTGCTACTTTTCCTCTTAAAATTTTGATTCCAGCTGTACTGGTCTCCTTGCTATTTCTTCACATGATAAGCATCTGCCATTATTAGGGCCTTTATTTTTCCCTCAGCCTGAACTCTGTTCTCTGGATAGCCACTAGGTTTCACTCCCTCACTTCTTGCACATTTGTAATCAAATGCTGCCTGTTAAGAACATTTTCTGGATACCATTCTAACTTTGGACACCCTATCTTTCCATCTCCTTGTCCTTCTGTATTATTTTTTCATATGTCGTATTACTACATGACATTCTATTATATATTTACTTCTTTCTTTGTGTATTTTCTATCTCCCTGACTAGAATATAAACGCCAAAATGATAGGGAATGTTTTATTCCATTTGCTGCAGTATTTTTGCTGCTTATAACAATGTCAGAAAAATAGCAGGCACTCTGTGAAGAATGTTCCTGTATGACGGTCACTCCACTCAATATGTTGTAAATCTTGAATTTAACCCCAAATTTCTCTGGCTCCAAAAATCTTGCTTTTGGTTTTGAACCCTGTAACTGCATGTTCGTTCTTCTCAGCTGCTCTGTGTACCAAATCATTTATTCCAATTCATTTGATATCAGAATTCCAGTGGGGCTAAAATTCTTGAAATTCCCACATATTAGTGTGTGTATATATATATATATATATATATATATATATAGCCATCTTCTATAACAAATTGAATCCAAAATTTCAATTGTTTGATATAATAAAAGTTTACTTTTTGCTCACATAAAGCCCAGTGAGTAGAGTGTGAGGAAGATAGGTTGGTGTTTTGTTCTATGTAGTCATTTGGAGTCCTAGGTTGATGGAGACATGCCATTCTTAATGCAGAACTACTAATGTTGGCTTGAGAGTCCATGAACCAGCAAAAATGAGGATCACAAGGTATGAAAAAATCATTTTATATACAGGTATATATATTATTTCCTTAAGCTTGAGACTTTACATTGCCTAGTATTTTTTTTAACAATGTCAGAAAAATAGCAGGCATTCTGTAAAGATATATATATTATATATATATATATAATATATATATATATATATAAAATAATCAGCCGTGTCTAGAAGTCATATACATCACTTCCACTGGCATTGAATTATCCAGAAGTCATCATATTGCCCCAAATGAATGTAAAGGAAGTTAGGAAATATAGCACCTTGTCTGCCAGCCCTTTCATGGTGGTGACTCTATACAGTGGAAGGGAGCACAAGTTTCTGATGGACAGCTAACCACATCTACAAGCTGTCCACTGCCAGTGGTTATTCACATGCATCTTTCTTTCCATAACAGAACATACCATCCCTTCCCATTGAAGAAAAATACAATGGTGCATTCAGTTACTACATCTAGATCACCCTGGAAACATAATCTCCCATTATTTGACTAACCTTGATCCAGGAAATTAAAGTGGTGCAGGAGAACTTTAAGCTCAGAGTTTTACCGAGAAGCAAAAAGGTTCTTGTCCACAATCTTCAGTCTCCTTGGAATGAATTTCTCTTTTGTAGTCATTATTTCCTTAAGCGTGAGACTTTACATTGCCTAGTATATATATATTTTTTTATCACAGAAACAGATGGCACTAAAGTTCTAACCAGTGTTTTACTAAGCAAGGTATTCAGTGATTACTTTATCTCTCCCAATAGATACTATGTAATTGTGATTATAATGTTTATTAGTCTTTGCTTAAAGTTTGTTTAGAAAAAAATCTTGTTTTTCCATTTGCTATGTCACTACACACTAATTAGGGAGAAATATGTCTCTTGTATTTCAAATAAGAGGAAAGGAAGCCATTATTTTGTTGGAACACATCACCTGCAATTACTAGAAGAAGTGGCTACAGGGTACATGTAGAGCCTTCAAACGCTCTCTCATTGCCAAGTGAGTTAACACCAGATCTAGCACTGAAGAAACCATTGAATAATTCAGTTCTCTTTTCCATGCTGAGAGCAGTGCAGGTAATCATTCTCACTTAACCTTGTACTTGATAGTGAACAAAATGAGTATGAAATCCTGTGGTTGATATCTTTGTTGTATCTTGAAAATAAATTTTGTATCATTTTGGTCAAAAGAATAAAAGTATGATCTGACTTTTGGAAGGAACTAGGAGAAACTGTGTGTGTGTGTGTGTGTGTGTGTGTGTGTGTGTGCGTGCGTGCACACTGATTTGGCCATTGTAGTAGATTATTCATCAATGGTAATTAATGGTACCTATCAATATTTATACCTTGTATAGGCCCCTTCTAAATTGACTCTGGGCTTGGTTCTATGACTGGCTTTGGTTCAATAGGACACCAACTAACATGAAACAAACAGCAACCTGTTAAGTTTTTTGAACACTAAGGCTTACCCTTTGTAATGTTTTAACCACCGTGTTGGAAGCCAAGTCTATTCTGCTGAAGAGAACGTATAAAGGGTAAAGGTTTACTAAGGTTCTCTGGCTGACAGCCCCAGCCCCAACTCAGATCCAGTTAAGCTGCCAGATTATATCTTCATGAGACATTTCAGAAGAAACCAGCCCACCTGTCCCCCAACCCCCTAAAGAAAACTTGCCAGCTGTGCCTAGCCCAAATTGCAGAATCTGAAGCAAATAAATGGTTAGGTTATACTCTTAACCTCTAAGTTTTAGGACTTTGTCACATAGCAATAGATAACTGATACAACTATGGCATGTTTATTTGGACAAGATTTATTCCAAATACAATAATTCTCAGCATCTTTATTGCAACAATCTGAACCTTATCCTCTGCCATTTCTCATTGGCTTTTCCCCACCCTTGAATTACTTAGGAAACCAAATGATTTGTTGAAGACACTCTGGCTTCCAGCTAGATCCTTTCTCTACTCTCTTACCTTAGTTTTCTGAGGAATCCCCTCTTTTCTATCTTTTTATTTTCATTCTACTTTTAGTATCTACCCTTACTCCTGTGGTATTTCTCAGGTTTGTTTCAGCTCTACTGACCATTCAGAGTTAGAAAATGTGGTTGCATCAGGGTAGTAACTGAATAAACTATTCCAGTTAAATTTTAAAATGGAAAGACTGAAATAAGTTTATATTCTTGTTATCAACCAGGTTGAATATTTAGCCTATAACATATCTGGTAATTTTCTTACATTTTGTATCTATTTGTTATTTTTTTTTTGAAGCCTATCCAGTTAAATTTTAATCTTATGGCCATGATGTTCTGTGTGTTGAAATGGAAATAGAATGAGCTCTCCAGCCATGAGGCATAATTTCAAGCTATGATTCTTCAGTGTTCTAACTTTATAACTACAATGAATTTTACTAACATACTTGAGCCTCAGATTTTCAACTTATATAATGTTTTTTGCATACAAATTTGTTGATAGGATGTAATAATGAATATATAAAATTCCTTGAGCAATTCCAGTAAGACAAGGTAGGGACTTCATGAATGGTAGTCATCATTATCATGATTAAATATAGTAATTTAAAAGAAGTTGACAGTTGATTCTCCCCCAAGCCTGTTCTTCCAGCTGAGTCTGAATCTCATGATGTGTTCTGATATATTTTTAAAAAGTTAATGTGATTTATTTTACTAGTGTTTTATGGAAATTAAACTGGGCGACTAATGATAATAACCAGTAATTATTAAGGACTTAATACATGACAGGCACCATTCTAAACATTTTACATGTATTAATTTGTCAAATACTCATAAGAACGCTATTAGAGAACTTGATATTTTTTTATTTCTATTTTATAGTAGAAGAAACTAGGCTTAAAATTATTCCCAGACATAAGCTTGCCAAAGGCAGTCTTAACCAGAATTTATCCAAGGGAATCTAGTTTGAAACCTGTACTTGTAAACACTTAAGCTGTGCACTCCTGCGTCTCCCAAATTCGTTTAGATGAGTGATTAATGTATTATTTTTGCCATGAACACCATATTTATTATGGAAATCAGTTTAGTTTTTTGTCCTGAACACAGACTTCATTATCACTTATGTTGTTTTTATTCTGATTTCAATTCAATGGAAAATCAGCTGTTCCTAAACATCCATAATAAATCTTATACTTTTGAAAGTGGAGTCCATCCCTGCCCTTCCCCTCTCTCCCAATTACAGGAGAAAGCACCTGCAGCAAGAGAAAGGCTTTTTCCTTTCTGTTTGCCATGGACATGGATTTAAATTGTAGAATTGAGGAGGCAGAGCAAGATGGCAGAATAGATGGCTCCACTGATCATCCTCTCCTCCACCACCAGGCAAGGACACCAAGTTAACAACTATATAGAAAAAGAAATCACTTTCATAAGATTTTTTTTTTTTAAAAAGGTACTCATAGTACCTGGTTTTAACTTCATATCACTGAAAGAGGCACTAAAGAGAAAAAACAGTCCTGAATCACTAGCTGTCCCCACTGCCACGCCTACTTCCACCCCACCTGGGAGAACTCAGCAATTGTGAGGCACTGAACTCGGCTGCTCTTAGAACAGAAAGGGAAAGTATACCAAACTCAGCTTGTGCCACAGAGAAAGCATTTAAACAAGTCCTAGCCAGAGGGAAATCACCAATGCCAGTGAGAAATCACCAATGCCAGAGGTATGAAGTTGAATGCCTGAGTACCTGCAAACCTCGCTACCATGGGCCAAAGGGGTCTTGGTCGCTAAGCAAACTTGAAATGCAGTCTAGGCCATAAGGACTGTAACATAGGGCTGAACTAGATCTAGATACAGCAGACTAGGGATACATATAACATACTGAGATACTGGCTGGGGCAGCCAAGCAAATACTAGCATCATCCCTCTCTTAAACCCTGGCTGCACAGCTTGTTGCTCCAAAAGAGAAGACTTTCTTCCACTTGAGAGGAGAAGGAAGAGTGAGGAGGACTTTTTGTCTTGCATTTTGGATACCAGCTCAGCTACAGCAGGATATGGCACCTGTCAGAGTCATTAGGCCCCCATTCCAGGTCCTAGCTCCCAAACTACATTTCTGGATACACCATGGACCAGAAGGGAACTTCGTATCTTCTCCTTCAAGTCCTTTCGGTATTCATCACTTGGTAACTGAAGAGCCTTCAAGCCCTGAATAACCAGCAGCAGTACACAGGTGGTACGTTGAGGGCTTTGGTGAGCTTCAGGTTAGACTCAGTCACATTAGCAGCTGTGGTGGCTATGGGGCAAAACTCCTGCTTGAGAAAAGCAGAGGGAAGAGTAAAGGGGACTTTGTCTTCAACCTTAGGTACAAATACTGCCACAGTGGGATAGAGCACCAAGCAAGCTCTTTTGGTCCCCAGTTCCAAGACTTGACTTTTGAACATCATTTCTAGACCTGCCCTGAGCCAGAGGGGAGCCCTCTGTCCTGAAAGGTGAGTCACAGGCCAGGCACGCATTCACCACAATCTCACTTAAGAGACCTTGGGTCTTAAAAGAACATTGGTGGTAGTATGGCAGTACTGCTTGCAGCTAGGTATGGAGGTGGCAATGGGATGAGTTTCCTCTGCCATTGGAAAGGAGAGGAAAGAGTGGGAGAGACTGTGTCTTGTGGTTTGGCTGCCAGCTCAGCTGTAATACAATACCAGGTAAACTTCTAAGCTTTTTTGCTCTAGTCTGATTCCTAGATGGCACCTCTAGACCCACCCAAGGCCTTGGGGTCATCACTGCCCTGAAGGAAAGAACACAGACCTGGGTGGCTTTGCCACCTGCTAATTTTAGAGCCCCAGGGCCTTGAACAAACATCAGCAGTAGCCAGGGAATGGTTACATTAGGTGAGACCCAGCATTGTGCTGGCTTTAGGTCTGACCCAGTGCTTGTGTCACTCCACACACAGCTTTAGGTGGCTCAGAGCAGAGGACAGAGACTCTGTATGTTTGGGAGAAAGTAAGGGAAGATAACAAGTGTCTCTACCTGGTAATCTAGAGAATTTTCCTGTATCTTGTCCAAGACCATCAAGACAGTATCTCTATGAGTCTGCAAGAACCACGATGTTACTGAGCTTGGGATACAGAAACAGTTCAGATTATAATACCTAAATTGTTTTCAAATATCTTGAACACCCCCCAAGAAGGACAGACATAAATAAGCCCAGACAGTGAAGACTATAATGTATACCTAACTCTTCCATGACTAGACACCAAAGAATATCTACCAGCATCAACACCATCTAGGAAAACACAGCCTCAACAAATGAACTAAGTAAGGTACCAGGGACCAATCCTGGATAAACAGAGACATATGCCTGTTCAGGCAGAGAACTCAAAATAGCTGTGTTGAGGAAGTTCAAGATAACAAAGAGTAGGGATTCAGAATTCTGTAAGATAAATTTAACAAAGAAATTGAAGTAATTTAAAAGAATCAAGCAGAAATTCTGGAGCTGAAAATGCAATTGACATAGTGAAGAATCACTAGAGCTTCTTCATAGCAGAATGGGTCAAGCAGAATAAGTAATGAGATTTGAAGACAGGCTATTTGAAAATACACAGTCAGATGAGACGAAAGAAAAAAGAAAATAACAAAGCCACACCTACAGGATCTACAAAATAGCCTCAAAAGAGCAAATCTTTTTTGAGACAGAGTTTCGCTCTTGTTACCCAGGCTGGAGTGCAATGGCACGATCTCGGCTCACCGCAACCTCCGCCTCCTGGGTTCAGGCAATTCTCCTGCCTCAGCCTCCTGAGTAGCTGGGATTACAGGCACACGCCACCATGCCCAGCTGATTTTTTGTATTTTCAGTAGAGACGGCGTTTCACCATGTTGACCAGGATGGTCTCGATCTCTTGACCTCGTGATCCACCCGCCTCGGCCTCCCAAAGTGCTGGGATTACAGGCTTGAGTCACCGCGCCCGGCCAAAAGAGCAAATCTAAGAGTTTTTGGCCTTAAAGAAGAGGTAGAGAAAGAGACAAGGATAGAAAGTTTATTCAAAGGGATAATAACAAAGAACTAGCCAAACCTAGAGAAAGATATTAATATTCAAGTACAAGAAGGTTATAGAACACTAAGCATATTTAACCCAAAGAAGACTACCTGAAGACATTTAACAATCAAACTCCCAAAGGTCAACAATAAAGGAAGAATTCTAAAAGCAGCAAGAAAAAAGAAACAAATAACATACAATGGAGCTTGAATATGTCTGACAGCAGACTTTTCAGCGGAAATCTTACAGGCCAGGAGAAAGGTACATGACATATTTAAAGTACTGAAGGAAAAATCTTTTACCCTAGAACAGTATTTTGGTAAAATATCCTTAAAACATGAAGGGGAAATAAAGACTTTCCCAGACAAACAAAAGCTGAGAGATGTAATCAACACTTTTAATTATAAATGATAATGAAACACAACCAAAACCTATGGGACAGACCAAAAGCAGTACTAAGAGAGAAGTTTATAAGTGCCTACATCATAAAAGAGGAAAAACACCAAATAAATAATTTAATAATGGATTTTTTTTTTTAAGATGGAGTTGGAGTTTCACTCTTGTTGCCCAGACTAGAGTGCAGTGGTTCAATCTTGGCTCAATGCAACCTCTGCCTCTTGGGTTCAAGCAATTCTCCTTCAGCCTCCCGAGTAGCTGGGATTATAGGCATGTGCCACCATGCCTAGCTATTTGTATTTTTAGTTAAAACAGGGTTTTTCCATGTTGGTCAGGCTGGTCTCCAACTCCTGATCTCAGGCGATCTGCCTGCTTCAGCCTCCCAAATTGCTGGGATTACAGGCATGAGCCAGTGCACCTGGCCTGATGCATCTTAAAGAACTAACAAAGCAAGAGCAAATCAAACCCAGAATTACTAGAAGAAATAATAAAGATCAGAGCAGAAATAAATAAAACTGAACTGAAGAAAGATCCAATGAAATAGTGAGGTGGGCTTTTTAAAAATGTTAAACAAATTTGATAAACCTTTAGCTAGACTAGCTATAAAAAGAGAAGATTCAAATAAATAAGAAATGAAAAAGGAGACATTGCAAATAATACTGCAGAAATTCAACGGATTATTAGAGGCAACTATCAGCAACTACATGCCAATAAATTGGAAAATCTGGAAGAAATCGATAAATTCCTAGCTACTTACAACTTATCAAGATTGAACCAGGAAGAAATCCAATAACAAGTAATGAGACTGAAGCCATAATTAAAAGTCTGTCAGAAAAGAAAAGCCCAGGACCTGACGGCGTCCCTACTGAATTCTACCAAACATTTAAACAAGAAATATTGGAAATCCTACTCAAACTATCCTGAAAAATACAGGAGGAGGGAATACTTCTAAAATTATCCTCTGAGGCCAGTGTTACCCTGATTCCAAAACCAGAAAAAAAAGACATTAAAAAAGTAAACTCTAGGCCAGTATCTCTGATGACTATTCATGTAAAAATCCTCAACAAAATACTAGCAAACCAAATTCAACGATATATTAGAAAGATCATTCATCATGACCAAGTTGGGTTTATCCCTTGGATGCAAGGATGGTTCAACATATGCAAATCAATCAACATGATATATTATGTCAACAGAATGAAGAATAAAAGCCATTTGATCTTTTCAATTGATGTGGGAAAAGCATTTGAAAAATTCAACATCCCTTCATGATAAAAGTACTCAAAAACTGGTGATAGAACATCTTAACATAATAAAACCTATATATAATAGACCCCAGCTAGTATCATACTGAATGGGGAAAAAAAGCTTTTTCTCTAAGATGTGGAATACAACAAGGATGCTCACCGTTAACACTGTAATGCAATATAGGGCTGAAAGTCCTAGCTAGAGCAATGAGACAAAAGAAAGATAAGAAAGATATAAAGGACATCCAATTTGGAAGGGAAGAAGTCCAATTATCCTGTTTGCAGATGACGTGATCTTAGATTTGGAAAAATTAAAGACTCCACAAGAAAACTATTAGAATTGATAAACAAATTCAGTAAAATTTCAGTATACAAAATAAGTATACAAAAATCAGTAGAATTTCTATAAGCCGGTAGTGAATAATCTAAAAAATAATAATTCTACTTGTAGTGGCCTCAAATACAGTTAAACAGCTAGGAATTCACCGAAGAAGTGAAAGATTTCTATTAAACCATAAAACACTGAAGAAAAAAATGGTGAACACCAAAATTAAAAAACGAAAAGATAGTTCATGTTCACAGGCTGAAAGAATCAATATTATTAAAATGTTCATACTACCCTCAGGAATCTACAGATTCAGTGCAATCCTATCAAAATACCAAGGATATTCATCACAAAAATAGAAAAAATAATTCTAAAATTTACATGGAACCACAAAAGACTCAGAATAGCCAGAGCTATACTAAACAAAAAGAACAAAATTGGAGGACTCACATTACCTAATTTAAAATTATATTACAGATTTAAAGTAACCAAAACAGCATGATCCTAGCATTAAAACAGACACATAGACCAAAGGAACAGAATAGAGGACCCTAAAACAAATCCACACACCTACAGTGAACTCATTTTTAACAACAGTGCCACGAGCATACACTGGGAAAAAGGAAGTCTCTCCAATAAATGGGGCTGAAAAATGAAACTAGACTCCTATCTCTTACCATATACAAACATCAAATCAAAATCAGGTAAAAACTTAAACATAAGACCTGAAACTATTTCGAGAAAATATGAGGGACAATCTCCAGGACATTGGTCTGGGCAAAGATTTCTTGAGCAATATGCCACAAGCACAGGCAACCAAAACCAAAAATGGAGAAATAGGATCGCATCAAATTTAAAAGCTTCTGCACAGCAAAGGGTAAAATCAACAAAGTAAAGAAACAACACACAGATAGGGAGAAAAGTTTTGTAAATTACCCATCTGACTAAAGATTAATAAATATATCAGAAGTTTAAACAACCCTAAAGGAAAACATCTGATAATCCAGTCAAAAGATGGGCAAATAATTTGAATAGATATTTCTCAAAAGAAGACATACACATACAAATGGCAAACAGATACATGAAAAGGTGCTCAGTATCACTGATCATCAGAGAGATGCAAATCAAAACTACAATGAGCTATCATTTCATTTCAGTGAAAATGGCTTGTATCTAAAGGCAGGCAATGACAAATGCTGGCAAGGATATAGAGAAAAGGGAATTCTTGTACATTGTTGGTTGGAACGTGAATTAGCACAATCACTATGGAGAACAGTTTGGAGATTTTAAGAAAACTAAAAATTGAGCTACCATATGATTCAGCAACCTTACTTCTGGCTATATGCCCCCAAAAAGGAAATCATTATATTAAAGAGATAACTACATTCCTATGTTCGTTGTAGCACGGTTCACAATAGCTAGGATTTGGAAGCAACTTAAGTGTTCATCAACACATGAATGAATAAAAATTTGGTATATATACACAATGGAGTACTATTCAGCCACAAAAAGGAGTGAGATTCAGTCATTTGCAACAACATGGATGGAACTGAGTATCATTAAATTTGGTGAAATAAGCCAGGCACAGAAACACAAACATTGCATATTCTCACTTAATTTGTGGGATCTAAAAATTGAAAGAGTTGAAGTCATGGACATGGAGAGTAGAAGGATGGTTACCAAGAGGCTAGGAAAGGTGGTGGGGAACTAAAGGGTATGTAGGGATGGCTAATGGGTATAAAAATGTAGTTAGAAAGACTGAATAAGACCTATTTGATAGCATAGCAGAGTGACTAAAGAATAACTGTACATTTTTAAATAACTTAGCATGTAATTAGATTGTTTGCAACTCAATGGATGGATGTTTGAGGGTATGGATACTCCATTCCTCATGATGTGCTTATTTCACATTGCATGCCTTTATCAAAATATCTCATGGACCCCATAAATACATACAAATACTATGTACCCACTAAAAATTTTTAAAATTTTTAAATTTTAGAATTGAGAATATACAGCATCCTCTAATCTCCTTAAATATGCAAAGAAACTGAGGTCAAGAATGGTTTTCTGACTGCCATTCATTATTTCAGTCACTAATTCTTTGATTTAACAAGGACTGAGTCCTTCTAAAACCAGTTTACATTCTCCACTAAAACAAATTGTTTCCCAGGCAGCTGCAGGGAATCTCAGTTTATATCTTAGGAGGTGAGTACAGCAGAGGCCTCACAGTCCACACTGAGAGAGCGGTCAGGCTGCCATGACTTTTAAAATACTGGTGTGACATTTTAAATAAAGTGACTCCTGCAGCCTTCCCCAAGCTTTTTTGATTTTCCTCCTCTAAGAAGTTTTAAGGCCCTTGAGTCACATCTTATTTCTAATGAAACCTTTTTCTTCAAATTGTAGTTTTTTTCAAAGGGTATGTCAGTTCGTCTTACTCCTAGGGCAAAGGAAACTCAATAAGAGCTATACGTTGTATGCCGTTTTAGTTAAGCCGTACTGCGCTTGAAATTGATTCTCGGAAGGAGGAGGAAGTAGGCATTTGGAACTATGAGCTTTATTTAAAAATTCATTTTAAACAATTCACATAAGGTCAGGTCATTTCAGAACTCCTGGGATCCGATTGCCTATCATAATTATAGCCATTTCAAATTTTTCATAGCGGAGTATCTACCCTATACTCCAACATAGCGCTGGGGTCAACAGTGCTAATGACACATTGCTTTCTTTTTGGTTATGTAAAACTTTCATTTTCCCCTAGTTTTATATTTTAAAGCTGTTTTTAAAGATCCGTTATCCTTTATGACAGAATTCTTATGTGGATTACAGTGAGGGTAATTTAGTGTTATTGAGACATTTACACTATGTGAGAGCTTATTATATGCTGGGGATTGTGTTAGGTATTTGAGAATCAAGATGAAAATACGGAAAAGGGTCAGATAGAATAATGTGAATTAAAAGTTTTGGAGCATCTAGTATGGGCCAAATATTGTGTTGGACATTCTATACAAACTATTTCATTTAACTTTTAACACTCTGAAAAATGTGTCATTTTGATTTTTCAGATATAGAACTGAGTCTCTTACTAAATATGGTAGAGAATACATAAAATATTGAATAATTTATGTGTCTAAATTATAAAATGTAAACAAATTATCTAGGAAGTCAGAATAAAACAAATTGCTCAGGACTATTGCTCTGGGTAATGTTTTAGTCGGACTTTGGGAGCTGCATGTGAAATAAGTGGGAATAGAGAATTTTCTGATTGAAGGAATGGAATGAAAACGTGTTTTGAGAGATGAAAGTACATGAACCAGGAAATAACTAGGCATACCTAGCATACAGGATGTGTTGCAACATGAACAGCAGGCAGAGTGGGTACTGGAGATGCTGTAAATGTACCAGTCCATTTCCTGGGTTCATCTCTGAGTTCACGTGAAGCTGTTGTACACAATTTCTCAGTTGAAGTCCCTGAGTCTGCTGCTCTGCTAGGAAACTTTCTCTGGCACCAGGACAGTTTGCTCAATTGCAGAAAGGTGCTGCTAAGGAAACATGGGAAAGTTAACCCCAGGAACAACTCTCAACCAGTGGGAGATGAAAATCAATGGTTAATGCTTTAGCTCCTTGGTTCATTGGTGGGGAAATTCTAAAGCACAGTCTCCACTGTTTTACAAAAGTGAACGAGCAACTGAACTCCAGCTGTCTGGCTTTTTAGTGTACATTTTTATTGTCTTGTCTCACTTTCCTAGCCTGCTTTTTCCCATCTCCTGGGATCATCTCCCAAATAAATTATCTTCACCTGTCTTTGTTTCAGGGTCTGCTTTGTAGGTGAGTGGGGGAGTTCAGACTAAGGGCAGGAGAACTGGAAAGCAGAGGAAGATATAAAGTAGGTGTGTGGCCTTGTGTGCTAAGAGACGTGGATTTTTAACTTACAGGAGTTGGGATGTCACTAAAGTCTTTAAAAAATGTCACATTTGTAATTTAGAAAACGTACTCTTGTTACTGGGTGTATGATAAACTGGAAAGATTGACTCGAGAAACTGTTGAGTAATTGTTGGAATAGCGTAAAGGGCCTCAGCTTGGGCCATTAGTATAATAATGACAGATTGAGGTTTTTAAGATAGTATATAAAAGCTGGTTGGTTAGTACATATATAAGTTATAGTATCATCAGAAAATAGATACATCCTCAAAATAGGTTAAAAAGGTTGTAATTAAAGACCTATTTGCAAACATTTGTGCAGAACAAAGTGAAACCACGAGAGACGGTATCCCAAGGGAGGTAAAAGCAGAGAAGCTTTTATCACCCTAACTCCAAAAGAACATGGGGGAATGGTTTCAAGAGCTTAAAGGAGAGCTTAGTAGACACAGGACCCCTTGATAGAAGCATTCGGTTCCTTTGGCTTTCAATTAAAAGATGGAGCCAGTACAAATATGCCTTCTGGGGAAGAAGCAGGAATTCAGGCTTCTCTCCCTTACCGTAAGTATTCTGATGGAGCTCTCCACTGGCCAAACCAATTAGAAACCCAAAGGAAAAGTCACATGTTGAAATAGGCCACACAGATTAGCTACCTGGGTTAGAGGATAAGAAGGTCAAGGGCAAAGAGACCCAGGGATCTGTAGGGCACATGAAAGATGGTGTGTATTGTCCATTAGCAGAACCTAGGGACTGGAGAGCAGACCAGAAACAGGGCAAAAATTGGAAAAGAAGGGAAGACTATGGATGCCTTGGGAAGGCATTCTTCCTTTGATCCATGAAGGTACCTATGTAGGTAAAAGGTGAATACATGTGCTTGGGTGGGAGAGCAGAACATGGGCACTGGAAAGAAGTAAGGTGGGAGATGGGACCAACGGCGCCTGAAACTGGTAGCTTTGAATAAAGCATATCTCTCTAAAAGTTATTTTTTTTTCTCTGAGAAATAACAATCTCCACTTTCCATATCATTACTTCTCAGTCCTCAAATGCATGTGAACATATGCACACATTACACATATTTTCATAATATTTGGAAATAGGATTGGTTTTGATAATATTTTAGTTAAACATATGTGGTGATAGGTTCTGTAGACATTGAATATTTCTCTTCTTCAAGGATCCTTACTGGCCAGAGGACATTTAGCTATCTGAGATCTTTTCATGCTATTGAAGTCAATAGTTCAGTTGTGTGTAAGTGGAAACAGGAGTAAAGTCATGTTGATGGGATTTCTGAGAATCAATGCACTGGTTGAGATTCCTCCCATCATAGGCAACCCTATTTCATCAGAAGCAGGTCTACCCCACCTTGCCAGATAGGTGATGTGTTTGTGAGAAAAGCCTTGGTCTGGAGTCAGAGTCCCTGGTTTCGAATCCTAACTTAACCATTTATGTATATGAGGTTGAGCTAATTAGTAATCACCTTCAGTATCTTACCTACAGCATGGAGAGACTGAGCCCTTTTTGTAATTGTTAGAATAAGTCCATTTATGCAAAGCACAATTGCTTACTTTATGTATAAAATAAAATATTATTTTAACTTTCTGCTAGATGATTTCTGTGTTTCCGTGTTCTGTAGAATTTTAGAGGAATGTGGCAGTTTCTGGGTAAGAGCATTGTTATCATGGGTTTTTGGTTCAGATGGACGATTTAAGCACTGTCTTATTTATCTGTGTGACTTCAGGCAAATTACTTAAATTTCACTCACTGTTCAAACATGCAAATTGAGAATAATATTTCACAGGATTGCTACAAGAGTAAGACAATACACAAAATTTCATAGCATTCACCACCAATAGTGAGCACTCTGCCAATGAAAGTATTCTATTTTATTAGCTGTTAGCTTCTTTTCTTCTATTGTCACTCCTCTTTCTTACCTTTCCTTATTCTCCATTCTCCTCTTCCTGCCTAAAGCTAAATCCCAAGGGATGCTAGAGTGAGTATATATGACACATTGCCCAGTAACATGCCTAGAGACTTTACATATATTAATAGTTTAATCCTCACAGGAGCCTTAGATATTTTCCCCATACGGCACATGATTAACCAAGGCTCAGAGAGGTTAATTGCCACAGAGTCACACCACTAATAATTGGCAATACTGGAATTTAAACCTGGCTTTAACTAGCTTCACATTTCTTTCCACAACTTCATTCTGGCTCATGCACAATTGAAAGTAACAAGGTGCGAAAGATACTGTTAAATTTGAAGTGATACACAAATGTGAAATACTATGATAATTGTTGTAAATTATTAAAATAATACTATTTTATACTGCTTGCTTGGCTCAGGGGCCTTTAACATACAGTCTTATTTGCACTCATCTGCAAGATAAGTCTGTTGTTTCATTCCATACTGACCAACACTGTGGGCTCAGCAAAAATTTAAAGGGATCTATTCAGTCGTCTTTGTCCTTTCAAGCACAGACACATTAGGGATGGAAAAAGAGGACAGGGCAGCAGTCTATTTCTTTCTCATTGTGGAGATGGAGACAAACTATGAGTTTTGAGAGTGTGGCTCCACACATCCACCAGAATGCATTTTCTCTTGATAGACAAGGTGGTTTTGGGGAATTGCAACCCCAGAATAGTTATAGAGAGTAACACTGGGAATCATGCAGATACTGGGCTTGATCTGGACTACAGGGTGGCCTTTGCCTAGGTCTATACAATCTATTTACAGAGCTGAGAGTGTATATGAAAGAACAATTTAAAAATCTAATTAGCATGATAGCTGGATTTTAATTTTCTTTTAAAAATTTCTTCACAAGCGAGCTTGTTTCCAGAAAAAAGGCCAAAACCACCATAACCTATTTTAAAACTCACATGTTACTGCCAGAGTAAGCATTCTGGTTAAGAAGCACTAATCTGTCATTGGTACAGAAAATGAGAGAAGAAGATACTAGAAAATGTCTGAATAAAAAAGACACCCAAAAGAGGGGCTCTTTGATTAGTTTTCACTTCTTGCATGCCTTCCATTCTTCCTCTTTCCTCCTCCTTCCTTCCTTTCTTTTTATTTAAATTAATAAACAACAATTCACCTGAACAATATAGTAAGGTCTTGTCTCTACAAAAAATAAACAATATTAACTGGGCATTGTGGCATGTACTTGTTCTCCTGGCTACTCATGAGTCTGAGGTGGGAAGATCACTTGAGCCTCAGAGGTCAATTCTACAGTGAGCCAAGATTGCACCAATGCACTCCAGCCTGGGTGGCAGAATGAGATCCTGCTTCAAAAACAAACAAAAAGCAATAAATATTTTCAGGAGAAAGGTGGATTTTTTTTCAAGACTAGGGTTGATATCAAAACTTCTTCCTAAGCAGTTCAGTGTCCTCTGGGAGAGACATGGAGGCCTAGCACTGCACAAGGAGAAAATCTGGTCCTTGCAAGTCAGGCATTTTACCAACTGTGTAATTCAATGAGCAAAAGCTTTAAAAGCTTATTTTAAAATAAGCTTTTTAAAGCTTATTTTAAATCTCAACTTTGGAAATTTTAATGGAGTTAAAAGATACTGCTGTAAATTCAATAAAGGCCTTGATGTAAGAAAGTGACTCCCCTGCAAAGCCCAGCATGGGATGAGAATCACATTAAGGTAAGACAAAAAATTCAGGACCCTGAAATGAGATGAAACTGTTCTGGGTTAAGGGTTTGCTTTTCAGTAGCCCTTTGCTAAGAAGAATGCTGGATTCTAGATTAGGACCTTACTGCATAGCATTAATAAGTTATAGTATAGTAAAATCCTTCTAGGATCTGGTTTCAAAATGCTCTTTGATCATATCCTCTACTGTAACCTTCATTTATTTGACTTTCAATAGTCTGAGTTCCTTCAGGGCAGGGGTTGTATCTTCTACAACTGTATCAACAATGCCTGGTACAGAGCAAACATTCAGTAAACCCTTGTTGAATTAATGAATAAGCAGCTATTCTATGTGTTGTTTATGTCTTCATAAACTCATGCCTTGAAGCATCTCTATGAACATTATTTTAGACAGACACAGGTGAGCCTTACCTGACAAAAGCATTATTGTCATCCCAAGGACCACTGAAGTACAGCCTGATACAGAAGTCAGCTTAACAAGGTGTGTTTTTTTTCTGGTGGGCTGTGAATTACACTGATAGTGTGGAGAGAATGATAAAAAAAAATGTTCATAGAAAAATGTAAATATCAATGCAAGCAATATGAGGATAGTGCCAAATGAATAGAACAGATAATATGTGACTTCAAAGGCAGGAGAGGTTGATATGGGCATAGGTTGGGAGTCAGGAGGTAAGATATGAAATACTCTCAAGGGGATGAGTGGAGTGTGTACAATTGCAAGATGGAAAGTTATCAAGCGGAAAACCAGAAAGTTTTGCTTGTTGTTTTTATTTATGGACCCAACATACACTTTAGGGAGCCCACATAGCACATTCACAGCCTAGATAGCCTCAGGCTGGTTTTAATGTTACTGAAAGAACTGGCTTCAGACTCTAGCTCAGGTTTTCCTCCCTGGCATTTTCTACTCTTTAGAGAAAATGGAGAAAAACACCTAGCTCTCTGTACTCTAGAAGGTACTGTAGGTACTGCTATAATTCAATAAGGATTATTACTGAAAGGAGTAATAAAACAGTAGAACTAATAAAACAAAATGATAGCCCAATACACAGAGTCAGAAATGAAACCATCTAGAAACAGCATAGCTTTTGATCCATTTATCAAAGCACTTTTGGATTCAAGGTAGGGACCAAAATAAAAAAAGAAGTTTAATCCTTATCTAGAATTCTTTAATGAATAAATCATTTTAAATGGAACAGAGGAGACTTTTTTTTAATTGTTTTTCTTTTGTTTGGCAATTCACCTGAGTCCAAACCCTATCAATCCATTCTAATGAGTTCTTGGTTTATATCTTTAATTAGTCCCCAATGTTGTATTAGCAGTGGATTTGGGGGATTGTAGAATTTTGTAAGAAAATGTGCAAAGAAGAAAGAAAAATACCTTCTTTTGTCTAAAATTGAATCTCTTTTGCTTAAAGGATCTGGGTTTACCCCCTTTTCCTACTCCCTTCTTCCCTCCTTTGTTTTCTTCCCCACTCCCTTCCTATTTTCCTTCTGTTCATTTGTTTGATTTTTTTTTTATTTGTTAGAAGATACAGATATTGCTGAATTATAGCAGATAACTTAGTGTTTTTTAAAAAAGTTTAATTATTTAAAAACCAATTATCATCAATATATAATGTAAAATATCATTTAGCTCAAAAATACAAAAATCTCCATGCAATTAAGTGTTCTATATAGTGTCTTTGGCCCTATATTATTTACAAGAAGATCTGCAATCTATCCAGGTCCAGTGCTGTGAAATTTCACTTTGTGATGTCGACAATATTTCTTAACATCTCTGTAGGCTTCCACATTGTGGGGATTCAGTCAGGGTGGTGGCGAAAGTATTAAGGGAAAACTATTAGAGAAAGTTATAGAATATAGTTTCGAACCCTTTTGAAAGGCCTAAGGGTTTTTTCTCTGGTTCTTGTCTGAAGGCAGCGTTGTCCCCTTAGTTAAATAAATTAGAGTAGGAACAAAGGAATGTGGAGAGTGTACCTAACTAACCAGTTTACTCATGTGGTCTTAAAACTAACCTTTGAGGCGGGTGGCCATCTTGGGGAATGGTCAACCAGGGAAATTACCCTCTATCAGTGTTTGCTTTTGGCTCAGAACCTCGCCTTTAATCTTTCTGCAGAAGTGTGTTGACTTAGAGTCTCTGTTATTAAATCTATACTGAATAATTGTGAAGAGGGCCAAATAGTCAGGGTCATGTAGCTGCGACCTCTCCCTGTGAGTGGCTCACAACCCCCTAGCCCACTCATTCACTGGAAATTTGTGTCTGAGTGCATTTATTCACCTGTCGTGCAACTGGAGTCTGTGGGATGGGCCCCAGCAGGTGGTGACCCCAACACCACGTCCATTTGTAAAGATATGTCTTGAGAACCAAATGCAGCAATGTTGACAAAAGTGCTCTAAAACATATTGAGCACCAATATTAGAGGAAGCTAAACTCATACAAGATGTATATCTGAATTTTTAGGTAGCATAATATCTTTTATTCTCTTGCATTTATAACTATTTGGCTTAAGAATCAGTATACTTTCCACAATGTTTAAACTAATTTACACTCCCACAAATAGTGCATCTCTTTTCTTCGTGACCTCGCCAGCCTCTTTTTTTTTTTGACTTTTTAATAGCATTCTGACTGGTGGGAAATGGTATTTCATTTTTGGTTTTGATTTGTATTTCTGTAATCATCAGTGATACTGAGCTTTTTTTTTCCCACATATTTGTTGGCCTCTGGAGAGCCAAATCCAAGATACATGACCTAAGATTAGTCAATTGGATACTCTCAGCAGGGAGTGAAAATCTTTCAGGAGAAATGTAAATACCCAATGACCAAAGTCTAGGACAGGGACCAGGCCCTAGTCTTTTTTTTTTTTTTTTTTTTTTTTTTTTTTTTTTAATTCTGTTATATAAACTGTGTATCTGGAAACTTCATAGAGTGATCAACTACTAAATTTTTGCTGACCAATTAAGTGGCTTCAGCAGGTGATTTATTCCAGTTATTGTTTCAATACACATCAGAAAATTTATATTTATGCACAAGGAAGAAGAAAATGAATTGCCTGTAATCCCATACCTCTTGACCACAGTGAATATTTCAGGATATACCTTTCTGGGAATTTTCATAAATATATATAGTTCTATGTATTTATATGCATATATACAAATATAGATAACATAAATATGCATATATCACATATAATAAGCATATATAAGATAATACATATAAATGTAAACCAATTTAATACAGTTATGTTACACATGGTACATAGAGCATACATATACATAAGTATTAATATAAAACTTAACCACCAATATTAATCATTCAGTATTTTCCTGCTATTTTACTTACATAAAGGTTTTCAAGTTTCATTTTATAAAAATGAACTATGATGAATGCCCTTATTACTAAATTTTGCAGATAGTAAATTTTTATGCAATGTGATATTTTCCCAGACCTATTTAAGTCACATATAAGCTCTATATCAAAGGTAGAACCAAATGAAAACACATTTTAGCAATTCTAGCACTATTCACATAAAAAGTTCGGAACCCTACTGCTTCCCTGCCTTTGTTGTTTGATTCCACTATGATGGCTTTTAATACCTCCACACCTTCTTGACTTTATCTCTCATTTGTGATCCTCAAATTAGGCCTTGGTCCTGACCACAGAACTGGCTTCTTTTCTCTAGTTTTAAAGCTGGGTGATGGGGAGGAAGGCAGCAAATCACACTGCCACGTGTGTACATATGCAACAGTCTTGCATGTTCTTCACATGTACCCCCAAACCTAAAATGCAATAAAATAAATAAATGGGAAAACAAAAAAACAAAACAAAAAAAAGCTTGGCGTTCTCCTCTGGATGTGGCTTACATTCTCTGTCTGGCTTCGTTTCCTCCTGACCATTCTGGTAAACTGAAACTCAAACTTCCGCGTGGCTGTGTCATTCAGTCTGGGTGAAATTTGAATGCATGGCAAGGATAGAACATTTACAGTGGAGGTTGTGGTCCGGGACCTTGAGTGCCAACGTAGAGTTTAGACTCTTTTCTGTGAACATTGCGGCGCCAGTAAAGGTTTTAAAATTGATGAATTTGGTATTTGTGTGCAAAATAAGTCAGAGAGGGTAAAGCTTAGAGACTAGAGGCTACTAGGGTCAAATGATGAATGTCCTGGCGATAAAATAGAAACAAAGAAAAAGAAAGGATGTGACATTTTAAAAAGAGACTTAAAAATAAACTTGAATAAACTACATGATTATTATCATCAGTATCAATAATATTACATAGATCATATGTGCCATGACCACATTATGTTTCTTTAGGGGCAATAGCTTGTTTAATCCTTTCAACATTAGCGTTTTTAGTCCTTTGAACAACCTGCAATAGATAGAAATATTTTCCTAATTTTACAAATGAAAAACAGGATTGAAAGGCTAAGTTACCCAGGATCATGCAACTAAGTGGCCTTCAAATCTACATTTCTCAAATTTCAGTGCCTGTCCTCTTAATTAAGTTAACCTGGAAGGTAATAACAGAAATAGTGAACACAGATGAGCACTAAATTGTTGGTATCGAATACACAGAGGAGTTATTTCTTAGGGGAAATCATTCTTTTTTTCTGTAATTAAAACTTTAATGACTGCTTTTGATTTTCAGGAAATACTTTTTATTCTATAATATGTTGGAATAATCAGTCCACCCTTTCTCTCCTTCTCCCCAAGTCCCTCACAAAGCTTCCTATTCCCATTTGTGTGGAATGGAGCAGCTTGCATTGTTAGAGCTTTGCCTAAATTATGATTGCAGAATTAGCCTCCTGCTGTTATAACTGTGGTGTTGTGAAATGAGATTTCATGATATAGTTACAGTCACCCAGTTGATGCTAATACTTTTCAGTTGCTGTTTCTTCTCATACAAATAAAACTGCGGCCAAAAACATGTATTAGTTCCTAGTACAAAGCATCTCTCTGAGTTTAATCCAGCACAGTGCATGAAGTTAAATGTTCAGGTGGCAGCAATTTTTTCGATAGAGGGTGTGGTCATATAGGAAACCATGTATGTCTGTTAGTTAAGTACAAGACCTAGTTCAGGTTTGTAAATGCAATACGAATAATTTATTTTCCATAAGAATAACTTCCATTGTAGCTGTATATATATTATAAAATTTCCCATCTAGCTGTATAAAAAATAATAAATATATATCACAAAAATATTACAGTATTGAGAGTAAATCTCCTGATTGGGGAATAATATATTTTAGCCAATTCTTTTTCATTGCTAGCACCTCCTCTGTAAAAATACCTGAAGACTTGTCCAGATATTTTTTGTTTTTATCTTAATAACATTTTTTTCTCTAGTTTTCTCTTCTGGGAATAATTTTTAGTCTTTTTTCTTTTCTATTTTTTTGTATCACTATCCCAAGGTACAAAGAGAAATGACATGCAGGGTTTATACAGCTGTGTGTGAGATTCACTTTCCTTTTTAGACCTTATTGAAGTTATTCTAACCACATGGATAAAAACTATCTGCCAAATACAAATGCCTCCTCTTTCAACTGAAGCTCAAGGATCAACTTCTGCAGGAAACTTGCCCAAATTCAGAGTTACTAAACTAGTAGAAAATATAAATAAACCTATTTTAAAAGTTGGAATCTGGTGGTCATTCAGATTGGAGTAATGTTTTAAATGGCCTGGTTAACATAAAAAATGTTGATTATTTCCAAATTCTTATTTCCAACTGAATACCTGCCCCCAACTTTTAATCAAACAACTGACATAATGGAGGTACTTGGCCTTCCTAGTAGGCATCTCAAACTTAGGATCAATGCCGAACTCAACGTTTTTCCTTTAAACCTATTATTTTTTAAACTTTGTCTTTTTTTTCTTTTTCTCAGTGAATTGCACTGCTATTGCTCAGAAGAAAATCAGATTTGAGCTACTTTTTACCTTTCCCTTACAGCCTACTTTTTTTTTTCTTTTAACTTTTAGGTTCTGGGGTACCTATGTAGGTTTGTTATATAGGTAAATTTATGTCATAGGGGTTTGTTGTACAGATTATTTCATAACCCAGATATTAAGCATAGAACCTATTAGTTATTTTTTCTGCTGCTTTCTCTCCTTCTACCCTCCACCCTCAAGTAGACCCAAGTGTCTATTATTCCCTTCTTTGTTTGAATGAGTTCTCATAATTTAGCTCCTACTTATAGAAAACGTGGTATTTGATTTTTCTGTTACTGCGTTAGTTTGCTAAGATGATATCCTCCAACTCCATCTGTGTTCTGTAAAAGACATTCTTTTTTATGATAGCCCACTTTTAATCCAGCATTAAATAATACTATTGTCTGTATCTTCAATGTGTGTGTGTGTGTGTGTGTGTGTGTGTGTGTGTGTGTGTGTGTATGTGTGAAGATCTTTTCTTCTGTCTTCCATAGCAAATAGTGCTTAAGCTAAAGTTTATTGCTAATTAGTAGGGTAATGAGGGCTCAGATCACAAACCTAAGCCCTCCAGTGAGGAGTGGTTATGGTAGTGGTGACAGGAGAAACAACGGCCCATAGCTAAGTTACATGAAGTGAGGCTGAGAGAACTGAATGAGTCTGAGGCAGACATAAGATGTTTTTGTTAGTCCATTCACAGACATTCAGATCCATTGTGCCCTGTGGTATCTGACTTTCATGTTAAAAGAAGGAGCTACTATTTTGTACCCTGGGGTGGAAGATATAGCATGCTTTGGGGAGGGAAGCCCTAATTTGTAGTGTTTGTCACTTTGTGTGGTAAAAATACTCCACCATAACTAATTTCAAGATACCAGTATCACCTGTCTGAATGCTGAGCTGGGAAGAGATGTAAAGAATCAGCTCTCCAATTTTTTATCACAGGACTCCTTTATAGTCTATTGTTTATAGCTGCTTTTACAATGATGGTGTTGAGTAACAGTGACAGACTGGCTAACAAAACCAAAAGCAGTGGTGGCCTGGCACACAACTGTTGGGGGTACAATTTTCATTAATCACAATGTTTTATTAAGGGGTTAGCCAGCAGCTATCTCCTAAACAAGTTAAGGCAAGAGAACTAGTGAAATAAGTAATAGCCTCATGCCATAACTGATACTCATCAATTTGTTGCTCCCTCCACCTCCTTACTAGATTTTCCTTTCTGGCTTTACCCTCAATTATGTGTCTTTGTTTTTGTTTATTTGTTTGTTTTAGTGTTTTATTTTTTAAATCACTAAGATGTAAATTTGGGCAGCAGATCATTATGGGAACCAGTTTCTGGTCATGACTTACTTTAGGAACTATTCCATTCATTCCTCTATACCCTACCATTTTCTTCAATACCAAAGAAATTTTCATAACAGTACATTAGGGTTGGAGGGGTAACAGTTAGTTTTGGTTTAGTCTTATCTTCAATGTATTTTATTCTGATTTTCCTGTTTTACTGGGGGAGAGGACCTCCATTTAAAATTCCTCCTTACAAGGACTCTGGACATTGACTTCTGAACTTAAGGGCTCACTAGGCAGTCAAAAGAGATGAGTTTCACTCATTTTGCAAATACCTTTGGGGAAGCAACTGTTTCCATACTTGGTTAGGCTCTGGTATTTCTGCTTTTGCTTTGATCAATGGTGGACAAACTATTAGATATTTAAATAAGTTTTATTAAGGCACAGACATGCAGCTTTATTTGCATGTTGTTTATAGCTACTTTTACAATGATAGTGTTGAGTAATGTTGACATAGACTGACTAACAAAACCCAAATTATTTACTATCTAGCACTTTATAGGAAACATTTGCCAATATCTGACTTAACCAATTCTTAATTTTTTTTATCTTAGGACTCCTTTATACTCTTTAAAATTATTAGATTCCTCGAAGATCTTCACTTAAAAATTATATCTATCTTTTATTTTTCATATTAGAATTTAAAACTAATAAATTAATCTATTTTGATAAATATATTTTTAATCATATGTCAAAACTGATTAGTGGTATCAACACTACATTTTACATTTCATAAAATAACATAGTTTATGAAAAACAACGAAGTTGCCAAAGTTAAAAAAAGAAGTATAATATTGATCTTACATTTTGGTAGTTCTCATGAGTTTAGTTTAATAGAAGCTAGTTAAATTATTTGTTTGCATTCAGTTTGCTATGATTTATTGTTTTGGTTGAAGTACATGAAGAAAATTTGGCATTACATAAATATAAAGTCAGAAGAAAAAGGAATATTTTAATAGTCTTTTTGGATGATAGTAGATATTCTCCTTTAGTATTACACCAAAACTTGTAGAGTGGTAGCTTTCTTTTTTTTTTTTTTTTTTTTCTTACTCTTGTTGCCCAGCTTGGAGTGCAATGGCCGATCTTGGCCTACCACAACCTCCCTGTCCCGAGTACAAGCAACTCTCCTGCCTCAGCCCCCTGAGTAGCTTGGACTTCAGGAATGTGCCACCACGCCTGGCTAATTTTGTAGTTTTAGTAGAGACAGTGTTTCTCCGTGTTGATCAAGGTGGTCTCGAACTCCTGACCTCATGATCTACCTGCTTCTGCCTCCCAAAGTGCTAGGATTACAGGTATTAGCTACCATACCAGACCAGAATGGTAGCCTTTTAAAGGTAATGGTAATGTGAAATTTTAAAGCATATCAATGAATTTTTGTATTCAATGACATTAAAATCTGTCTTGCTTTTTAAATGAGTCTTTTACCAATGCATTTTGTACATACGCATTTTATAACTTACAGTGTTAGTAATTTAGAAAATATTGATTCACTGCATTTTGAAGCTATTCCAAATGTTGATATGATTGTCTTAGTCATTTCAAGCTGCTATAACAGAATACTGTAGACTGAGTGGCTTAAACAATATAAATGTATTTCTTGCAATTCCCAAGGCTGAGAAGTCTAAGATGAGGGTCCTGATAAATCTGGTATCTGGTGAGGTCTCTTTTCTTTGCAGATGTCGTCTTCTTGTCATATGCTCACATAATGCAGAGAGCAAGGAAACAAACTCTCCATATCTCTTCTTATAAGGGTACTAATTCTATCATGTAATCCCTACCTTTATAACCTAATTGCCTCTCAAAGGCTGCATCTCCAAATACTATGAACATATGAATTTTGAGGGCACACTAATAGTCATCCAATAATAACATTTTTAAATATGTTAAGAGCAAGATAAACTGAAAGCAAGCAGAAAAAAATAATTAGAGCAGAAATAAATGCAATTGAAAACAATAAATTAAGAGAATTGAAAGCAAAACCAAACCTGGTTCTTTGAAAAGTTCAATAGATTTAATAACTTCTAGTCATGTTAACAAAGAAAAAAGAAAACACGAATTAGTTATATAATAAATGAAGGAGACTCCATTACTGCTAATCCCAAGAACAATTAAAATTATTAAAAATGGAATATTATAACCAACTCTATGCCCACAAATTTGATAACTTACATAATATAGGCCTATTCCTTGAAAGATACACACTATTAAAACTCATGCAAGGAGACATATATAACATGAAAAGACTTAATATATATTAAAGTAAAAAATAAAATCCATAACCTTCTTTTAAAAAAGTGCCAGACACAGATGGCTTCAGTGATGAATTATACCAACTATTTTGGAAATAAAAGATATCAATGCTACAATCTCTTCCAGGAAATAGAAGCAGAGAGAGCACTTTTCCACTGATTCTATGAGGCCAGCATTACTCTAATAAAAAAGAATCAAGTAAAGATATTATAAAAAAGGAAAACTACAGACAAATATCTCTCATGAACATAAATATAAAAATCAACAACATATAAGCAAATTGAATAGAAAATTCAATTTGTATAAATGAATAATGTATAAAGAAAATTATATACCATGATGGAGGAGACTTTATTCCAAGTATGCAAAGCTGGTTCAACATTAAAAACTCAGTCATATTAATAGGCTAAAGGAAAAAATCATATGGTCATATCAATAGAAAGCATTTGACAAAATCCAATACCCACTCATGATAAAACTCTAAGCCAACTAGGAATAGAAATAGAATTTTCTCAACTTGCTAAATACTAGTGATGAGAAACTGGATGTTTTCCCAGTAAATTCAGAAACAAGGTACTGCCATCACTCACATTCGACATCATACTAGAAGTCCTAGCTAAGGCCATAAAACAAGAAAAGATACACGAAATGGAAAATAAGAAATAAAACTGCCACTCCAAGAAATAAAAAGAGTGTGTGTGTATATATACACATATATATATTCGTAAATCAAGATTTTTATTTCACATATATATGAAATACATATATTTAAGAGCACATGATAGTCTATGTAGAAAAGTCCAACAAATTGACAAGAAAACTCCTGAAATTAGTAAATGCTTATAGTAGTTTTGCAGGACACAAATGTAATATACAAAAGTTAATTGGTTTACTATATATCAGAAATTAACAACTAGAATTTGAAATTGAAACACAATGCCATGACATTTTTATAAGTGAGTGAGAGAAACGGAGTGATACTTAAGCAGAAATCGAACAAAATATAGTATCTCCATGAAGAAAACTAGAAAACTGATGAAAGAAATCAAGATATCTCAATATATAAATATATTGAGATATATTCCATATAGGCAGGAAGGAAGACTCAAAATTTTTTAAGATATAAATTCTTCCCAATGTTATCTGAAGATTCAGTGTAATTCCAATCAAAAATTTCAGAAAGTTCTTTTGTGAATATTGACAAACTGATTTTAAAGGAATAATTTATATCTATATAAAAAGGCAAGGACCCAAATAACCAACATAATTCTGAAGAAAATGAATAAAGTTGGAAAACTGACAATGACTTCAAGATGTATCTTAAAGTCACAATGTTCTAGTGAAGTAGTGATAGAGAAGAAAAATGGATGAATAAATCAATAGAACAGAAGAAAGAATTTAGAAACTGGCATACACAAATGGCACCGGAACAACTGGACATCCACATGCAAAACAGTGAATTCAGATCCATATTTAAATCATTTACAAAAATTAAAGTAGATCATATATATAAATACAAAACTATAATTTCTAGAAGATAATAAACAAGAAACTCTTGGTGACCTTGGGTTTGGCAATGAATTTTTAGATAGAACACCAAAAGAATGGTCCCTGAAAGAAAATTAATAAATTGGACTTCATTAAAATTTAAAACTTCTGTGATGCAAAAGATACTGTTAAGAGAATGAAAAGACAAACTCGAGACTGGGAAGAAATATTTGTGAAACATATAACTGATAAAGGATTTTAAAAAATGTACAGAGAACTTTTAAAACTAAATAATATTAATAATAAACATAAAATACTATAATTACAAAATGGGCAAAAGACCTGAGCAGATACGTCACCAAATAAACATATCAAAAGATGCTCAGCATCATATACAATTAGGGGATTGCAAATGAAAACAACAAGGTACTAATGCCCATTAGAATGACTAAAATCCAAAAACCTTACATCACTATGTAGTTGGTAGGTTGTGGAGTAACAGGAATACACATTCATTTATTGGTGGGAGTGTACAGCAGTGCAAATGCTTTGAAGGAGAGTTTGGCAGTTTCTTTAGAGCTAAATTTAGTCTTAGCATACATTCTAGCAGTTGTGCTTCAGGGTATTTACCGAAGTGAGATGAACGCATGTCCGCACCAAAACTTGTGGACAAATACAGCTGCTTTATGTCAGCTTTATTTATATTTGCTAAAACACTGGAAGCAACCAATATGTTTTTCTATAGATGAGTAGATAAACTGTGGTACCTCTAGGTAATGGAATATTATTCAGTGATAAAAAGAAACCATCAATACACGCAAAGACACGGAGAAAACATAAGAGCCTAGTGCTAAGTGAAAGACACCAGTCTGAAAAGGCAACATGCTGTATGATTCAATGTAATGTTTTGGAAAAGGCAAAACTACAGACAATAAAAGAATCAGGAGTTTGGAGAGAAGCAATGAGATTAGGTGAAACCTCGGAATTGTTATGGCCCTGAAACTGTTCTGTGGGATAATGTAGTACAGACATATAACATTTTCTATTTGTCCAAACACATAGAACTGCACACAACAATGAACTCTAATTATACACTATAGAATCTACTTAATAAAAATGTATCAATATTGATTCATATTGAACAAATGCAACTAATGCAACATGTTAATACAGAGAGCTGGGGGTGGAGGAGGGAATATATGGTAACACTCTGTACTATCTGCTTAATTTCTCTGTAAACACTAAACTGCTAAAAATATTAGCCTATTGATTTTTAGAAACTACATTTGTTAATATTATTACTAATATTCTCAGAAAAGTGCGTATAGGGTGGCTGTCAAGCTCATGGAGGCAGAGGTTTTCCAAAATTTTATTTTCTGCTCAAAGCTCAAATTTTATTATTGGCAAAAAATACTGTCACTTGTTTTCCTTGAAGTGACAGTCTTTCTTTCTTTATTCGTTTTTAAGATAAAATGAGAAAATACCCAAATATGAATAACCAAAGTTTTTCCGTCAGTTGTTCTTTCAATTAAAACTAGAGATCAACACAAAACATGACTGTAGAGCTCACAGGTCAAAAGGCACATGAGCTTTTCCTCAAAACATACATTATTTTTTGTTACAGTGGAAATGTTTTGTTTTTGCCCATTTCATCACAAAAAGTATTAAAAAGATATTACTCAGTGGCCAATGTTTTTAAAATTAATTTTACTACTCAGTTAAAGATATTCTTAAGTGAAACTCACTTTCCCAGCTTTTCTTTTTTAATAGATATATGTATTTTTTAATTGTACTTTAGGTTCTGGGGTACATGTGCAGATCATGCAGGATTGTTGCATAGGTATATACATGGCAATGTGGTTTACAGCCTCCATCCCCCCCTTTGCCTATATCTGGCAGTTCTCCCCATGTTATCCCTCCCCTACCCCCATCTCCCACTTTTGCTCCCCTATCCCCCCTCAACAGACCTCAGTGTGTGATGCTCCCCTCCCTGCATCCACGTGTTCTCATTGTTCAACACTGGCCTATGAGTGAGAACATGTGGTGTCTGATTTTCTGTTCTTGTGTCAGTTTGCTGAGAATGACCGTTTCCAGATTCATCCATGTCCCTGAAAAGGACATGAACTCATCATTTTTTTTTTTGGCTGCCTAGTATTTCATGGTGTATATGTGCCACATTTTCCCTATCCAGTCTATCATCGATGGGCATTTGTGTTGGTTCCAGGTCTTTGCTATTGTAAACAGTGCCAGAATGAACGTACATGTGCATGTGTCTTTATAATGGAAAGATTTGTAATCCTTTGGATATATACCCAGTAATGGGATTACTGGGTCAAATGCAATTTCTGTTTCTAGGTTTTTGGGGAATGGCCACACTGTCTTCCACAATGGTTGAACTAATTTACACTACCACCAACAGTGTAAAAGTGTTCCTATTTCTCCACATCCTCTCAAGCATCTGTTGTCTCCAGATTTTTTAATGATTGGCATTCTAACTGGCATGAGATGGTATCTCAATGTAGTTTTGATTTGCATTTCTCTAATGACCAGTGATGATGATCATATTTTCATGTTTTTTAGCCTCATATATGTCTTCTTTTGAAAAGTGTCTGTTCATATCTTTCACTTAGTTTTGAATGAGTTTTTTTTTTTCCTTGTAAATCTGCTTTAGTTCTTTGCAGATTCTGGATATTAGCCCTTTGTCAGATGGGTAGATTGTAAAAATTTTTTCCCATTCTGTTGGTCACTAGTTCGCTCTAATGATTGTTTCCTTTGCTCTATAGAAGCTCTAGAGTTTAATTAGATCTCATTTGTCTATTTTGGCTTTTGTTGTCAATGCTTCTGGTGTTTTAGTCATGAAGTCCTTGCCTATGCCTATGTCCTGAATGGTTTTGCTTAGGTTTTCTTCTAAGGTTTTTATAGTGTTAGGTTTTCTGTTTAATTCTTAATGCATCTGGAGTTAATTTTACTGTAAGGTGTCAGGAAGGGGTCCAGTTTCTGCTTTCTGCACATGGCTAGCCAGTTTTCCCAACACCATTTATTAAACAGGGAATCATTTCCCCATTGCTTGTTTTTGTGAGGTTTGTCAAAGATCAGATGGTTTTAGATGTGTGGAGTTGCCTCCAAGGCCTCTGTTCTGTTCCATTGATCTATATCTCTGTTTTGGTACCAGTACTGTGCTGTTTTGATTACTGTAGCCTTGTAGTATAGTGTGAAGTCAAGTAGTGTGATGCCTCCAGCTTTGTTCCATTTGCTTAGGATTGTCTTGGCTATGCAGGCTCTCTGTTGGTTCCATGTGAAGTTTGAAGTGGCTTTTTCCAGTTCTGTGAAGAGGGTCATTGGTAGCTTGATGGGGATAGTGTTGAATCTATAAATTACTTTGGGTAGTGTGGTCATTTTCATGATATTGATTCTTCCTATCCATGAGCATGGAATGTTTCTCCATCTGTTTGTGTCCTCTCTTATTTCCTTGAGCAGTGGTTTGTGGTTCTCCTTGAAAAGGCCATTTACATCCTTTGTTAGTTGTATTCCTAGGTATTTTATTCTCTTTGTAGTAATTGTGAATGGGAGTTTGCTTGTGATTTGGCTCTCTATTAGTCTGTTATTGCTGTATAGGAGTGCTTGTGATTTCTGCACATTGATTTTGTATCCTGAGACTTTGCTGAAGTTGCTGATCAGTTTAAGGAGATTTGGGGCTGAGACAGTGGAGTCTTCTAAATATACAGTCATGTAGTCTGCAAATAGAGATGATTTGACTTCCTAATTGAATACCCTGTGTTTCTTCTTCTTGCCTGATTGGTCTGGCTAGAACTTCCAATACTGTATTGAATAGGAGTGGTGAGATAGGGCAATCTTGCCTAGTGCCAGATTTCAAAGGGAATCTTTCCAGTTTTTTGCCTATTCAGTATATTTGCTGTAAGTTTGTCGTAGATAGCTTTTATTATTTTGAGATACATTACACTGATACCTAGTTTATTGAGAGTTTTTAGCATAAAGAGCTTTTCAATTTTGTCCCAGGCCTTCTTGGCATCTATTAATATAATCATGTGGTTTTTGTCTTTCGTTTTATGTGGTGGATTACGTTCATAGACTTGTATATGTTGAACCAGCCTTCCATCCCTGGGATGAAGCTTACTTGATCGTGATGGATAGCTTTTTGATGTGCTGTTGCAATCAGTTTGTCAGTATTTTATTGAAGATTTTTACATCTATATTCATTATGGATATTGGCCTGAAGTTTTCTTTTCTTTTTGAGTCTCTGCTGGGTTTTGGTATAAGGATGATGTTGGTCTCATAAAATGATTTGGGAAGGATACCCTCTTTTTGTATTGTTTGGAATAGTTTCAGAAGGAGTGGTACCAGCTCCTCCTTGTATGTCTGGCAGAATTCAGCTGTGAACCCATCTGGGCCTGGGTTTTTTTTGGTTGGTAGGCTACTAATTGCTGCCTCAACTTCAGCCCTTGTTATTGGTCTATTTAGGGTTTTAACTTCTTCCTTGTTTAGGCTTGGTAGGATGCACGTTTGCAGGAATTTATCCATTTCTTCCAGGTTTACTGGTTTGTGTACATAGAGTTGTTTGTAGTAATCTCTGATGGTAGTTTGTATTTCTGTGGAATTGGTGGCGATATCCCCTTTATCGTTTTTTATTGCATCTATTTGATTCTTTACTCTTTTGTTTTTATTAATCTGGCTAGCAATCTATTTCGTTGATCTGTTCAAAAAATCAGCTCCTGGATTTACTGATTTTTTAAAGGGCATTTTGTGTCTCTATCTCCTTCAGTTCTGCTCTGATCTTAGTTATTTCTTGTCTTCTGCTAGCTTTTGAGTTTTTTTTTTTATCTTGCTCCTCTAACTCTTTTAATTTTGATAGTAGGGTGTTGATTTTGGATCTTTCCTCGCTTCTCATGTTGGCATTTATTGCTATAAATTTCCCTCTAGACACTGCTTTAAATGTATTCCAGAGATTCTGGTATGTTGTGTCTTTGTTCTGATTGGTTTTGAAGAACATGTTTATTTCTGCCTTCATTTCATTGTTTATCCAGTCGATATTCAGGAGCCACTTGTTCAGTTTCCATGAAGCTGTGTGGTTCTGAGTTAGTTTCTTAATCCTGAGTTATGATTTGATTGCATTGTGGTCTGAGAGATTGTTTGTTATGATTTCTGTTCTTTTGCATTTGCTGAGGAGTGATTTACTTCTAATTATGTGGTCAGTTTTAGAGTAGGTATGATGTGTTGCTGAGAAAAATGTATATTCTGTGGATTTGGGTGGAGAGCTCTGTAAATGTCTATTAGATTTGCTTGGTCCAGATCTGAGTTCAAGTCCTGGATATTCTTGTTAATTTTCTGTCTCATTGTTCTGTCTAGTATTGACAGTGGAGTGTTAAAGTCTACCACTATTATTATGTGGGAGTCTAAGTCTCTTTGTAGGTCATTAAGAACTTGCTTTATGTATCTGGGTACTCCTGTATTGGGTGCATATATAGGATTGTTAGCTCATCTTGTTGCATTGTTCCTTTTACCATTATGTGATGCCCTTCTTTGTCACTTTTGATCTTTGTTGGTTTAAGGTCCATTTTATCAGAGACTAAGATTGAAACTCCTGCATTTTTTACTCTCCTTCTGCTTGGTTAATCTTCCACCGTCTCTTTATTTTTAGCCTCTGTGTGTCCTTGCACGTGAGATGGGTTTCCTGAATACAGCACACCAATGGGTCTTAACTTTTTATCCAATTGGCCAGTCTGTGTCTTTTTATTGGGGCATTTAGCCCATTTACATTTATGGTTAATATTGTTATGTGTGAATTTGATCCTGCCATTTTGATTCTAGTTGTTTGTTTTGCCTGTTAGTTGATGCAGTTGTTTTTCATTGTATTGATGCTCTTTACCATTTGCTATGTTTTTGGAGTGGCTGGTACTGGTTGTTCCTTTCTATATTTAATGCTTCTTTCTGGAGCTCTTGTAAGGCAGGCCTGGTGGTGATGAAATCCCTCAGCAATTGCTTATTCTAAAGGATTTTATTTCTCCTTCACTTATAAAGCTTAGTTTGGCTGGATACGAAATTCTCTGTTGAAAGTTCTTTTCTTTAAGGATGTTGAATACTGGCCCCCACTGTCTTCTGGCATATAGGGTTTCTGTTGAGAGATCTGCTGTAGGTCTTATGGGCTTCCCTTTGTGAATAACCCCACCTTTCTCTCTGGCTGCCTTTAGCATTTTTTCCTTCATTTCAACCCTGGTGAATCTGGTGATTATGTGCCCTGGGGTTGCTCTTCTTGAGGAACATATTTGTGGTGTTCTCTGTATTTCCTGAATTTGAATGTTGGCCTGCTTTGATAGGTTGGGTATGTTCTCCTGGATAATATCCTAAAGAGTGTTTTCCATCTTGGATTCATTCTCTCTGTCACATTCATGTACACTATCAAATGTAGATTAGATCTTTTCACATAATCCTGTATTTCTTGGAAGTTTTGTTCATTTCTTTTCACTCTTTTTTCTCTAATCTTACCTTCTCATTTTATTTCATTGAGTTGATCTTCAATCTCTGATATCCTTTCTTCTGTTTGGTTGATTTGGCTATTGAAACTTCTGTGTGCTTTGCAACATTCTCGTGTTGTGTTTTTCACCTCTGTCAAGTCATTTATATTCTTCTCTAAGCTGTTTATTCTTGTTAGCATTTCATCTAACCTTTTGTCAATTATCTTAGTTTCTTTGCATTGGGTTAGAACATGTTCTTTTAGTTCTGTGAAATTTGTTATTACCCACCTTCTGAAGCCTGTTTCTGTCAATTCATCAGACTCCTTCACCATCTAGTTTTGTTCCATTGCTGGTGAGGAGTTGTGATCCCTTGGAGGAGGAGAAGCGTTCTGGTTTTAGGTGTTTTCATCCTTTTTGCACTGGTTTCTTCCCATCTTCTTGGATTTATCTACCTGTGGTGTTTGTAGTTGGTAACTTTTGGATGGGGTCTCTGAGTGGATGTCCTTTTTGTTGTTGAAACTATTTCTGTCTCTTTTTTAGTTTTCCTTCTAACCATCAGGTTCCTCTGCTGCAGGACTGCTAGAGGTAAACTCCGGATCCTGCTTGCCTGGGGATCACCCATGGGGGCTACAGAACAGTAAGTGTTGCTGCTGTTTCCTTCTTCTGTTATCTTCGTCCCAGAAGGATACCTGTCAGATGTCAGCCTGAGCTCTCCTTTATGAGATGTTTCTTTGGATATATGGGGGTCAGGGAGCTGCTTGAGGAGACAGTCTGTACCGTATAGGAGCTCAAGTGCTGTGCTAGGACCTCCATTGTTCTGTTCAGAGCTGCTGGCAGGTACACTTAAGTCTGCTGCAGCGGAACTCATAACTGCTTCTTTTCCCAGATACTCTGTCCTGGGAAGGTGGGGCTTTATTTTTAAGTTCCTGATGTGCTGCTGCCTTTTTGCCGAGATGCCCTGCCCAGCAAGGAGGTAGAATGCTCACAGTCTGCCAGCAGAGACATTGCTGAGCTGCCATGAGCTTTGCCCAGCTGCCGTTTAAACTTCCTTGTGGTTTTGTTTACAGAGGTACAGTTAGAACTGTCTTGGTAATGATGGTCTGCCTCAGTAATGGTGGACTGCCTCAGTAATGGCAAATTACCTCAGTAATGGCAGACTGCCTTGGTAATGGTGGACTTCCTTGGTAATGGCAGACTACTTTGGTAATGGTGAACTGCCTCCGTAATGGCAGACACCCTTCCCTCCACCGAGCTGGACCATCCCTGGTCCAGCTGTGCTTGCTGTGAAACTCTCAGTCCAGAGCATTTCAGATTGCTGGTCTTTGTGGGCCTGGGACCCACTGAGTCAGGTCACCTGGATCCCTGTTTCAGCCCCTCTTTTTCAGTTGAATGGGTGGCTCTGTTTTCCTGGTGTTCCAGGAGCCAATTGAAAAGGCCACCCAGATTTGTGAGTTTTTGTGTGGAAACACACAGCACTGGCTGAAACAGCTATGCTGGAAACTTGTGGTGCTTTTTGGCCTGGGAATCTCCTGGTCTGTTGGCAGTAAAAACTCATTTGGAAATGCAGTGATCACTTACCCTCTGCATTGTTCTTGCTGGGAACTGCACTCCAGAGCTGCTCCTATTTGGCCATCTTGGATCTCTACCCTTCCCCAGCTTTTTATATGTGAGTCCATGGTAGAATACCCTGACCACTAGTATAATTTGGGCTACCACCTTAACTTGGGCAAGGGTACCAGCAGTTTTTAAGCCCTCTTCACCCTTAATTTCTTCTGTACCATCAGTGCAAATGTCAACCCAGTAGAAAGGCAAATAACATTTCAGTGTTCTTGTGAAAATAGTTTTGACCTCATATATCCCAAAATGGGTGTCAGGGTCTTCCAGGCATAGCTGGACTACAGTTTGAAAAGTACTGGTTTAGATTTTGGTCTTATAAATATTTTTATATTTTCAATTTTTAAAAATGGTTTAAAGGAGATTTCAACCTAATTTTTATTATTTCAGCAGAGAGTTTGTCTGAATATCCTAGCTCGTCATGTGAATAATTGGAGATTGACATCCATTGGACCAGTTTTTTAACATCTGCCCGATCACTTTTGATAGCATCTTGTTGCTTCTTTAGTCTGTCTTTTTAGTGTTTTAGTTATAACTGTAGCCAAACAGATCACACTTGGTTTAACTTAATAGGTGAAAGTCTGAGAATATAAGTGGAAGGTGCTCTTCCTTAGGAGATATTTGTACGTGCTTCTTGCAGAAATCCAGCTGGCACTACTCATTGGACAATTACCATCTTTCCCTTGAGGATCCTGGTTCAATGCAGAGTTGCGTACCATATCAGCAGCTACTCTAGAGCAAGTCCAGCTTTCACTTTGGCTTATTTAATACAGTTTAAGTTTCCATTTGCTTTTGTTGTTGTTGTTGTTGTTGTTGTTGTTGTTGTTGTTATTCTCTTAGTTCCTCATGAAGCAACTATTATCAAGCATGTTTATTTTTTCTATCCAGTATCTATTCCTGTTTCACAGACAGGAGCTGGTAGAGTTTAGAAGGAAGACCCTGAACCTGCCTGGATTGTGTGTTTCTTTTCATAGATTTTTTATTTATATGGCAGTCAATTGAAGTCTTTATTGTTTCCAGAACTTATTCCTAGCTATAATTATATTTTTCAAGTTTACCTGTTTATTTTCTGCTTACTTCATCAGAATAGAAACTCTAAAAGGGTAGAGACTTTTGTCTTGTTTTGTCCTATGCTTTAAGCAGTGCCTGGAACACAGCAAATTCCCATTAAGCATTTACCACATAAATGAGTGAGCGAAGTTGGAACTTCCATCTTTTGGTGAAGTTAATCAGTAAAATTGCTGCTCACTTGAATCGGGTGACTGTCTCCTAATTCTCAGGGCCTTTATTCTCAGTTTGCCCTAAGAGCCTTCTATGTTTATTACCTTTGTATATTTCTGTAGATATTTCAGCTGACAGAATCTACTGTAGTCAATAGCCTTTTCTTTTGAATAAGACCCTTGTATCCCAGAGAGTGAAAGTGGTTTGCTTATGGTCAGCTGACCAGTTTCTGGTAGACCTTGAACCACAAGTAACTATGCATCATACATAGATCTTCACTTCTTGTAGCTCTAAGAGGCTAGACGCATTCTCTGTCTATTGTTAATTCCAAATGAGGGAAACCAACAGGAAGTATTAACTTGGAGTTTAAGGAGATTTCCAGGTCAAGGTATGAGTCACATAGAAGAAAGAAATTGTAAGGACTTGGTTCTGAAACCATTTTTAAAAAACATATACTTTTCTGACCACTGAAAAGGTTCATTCTTAAACTCTGGTCAGAGACTAGAGGAAACTGGTCTCTCTGTAGGAGACTAATGGATAATGCCCTTCAAAATGAGTACTACTCTTCCAATTTGTGAAACACAGAATTTAAGCAAATAACAACCTTTCACTGCTTGATTCTGGTGTAGGAATCTGTACTCATCTCTCATTCCTTCTATAAAAGCCTTGATAAATATGACTCATTTTAAATCTATGTCAGAGGAGCAATATCAGCCCTTAGTATCATTTACATGCCTTTAAAATCTCTCTCTCTGAATTTCCCTTTTCTTGTCAAATATGTCACTTTAAGGGTAGATCTTTCTTCCCAGGGCAGTACAGTTAAGCTAATAAAACTAGTTGTTTCCAACCATTTTTTAATTTTCTTTTAAATGCTTTAGGAATCACTTATGTGTTAGGACACTCATCAAACAAACCCACATTTTGACACCCACATTAATATCCAAAGAGACCATTTATATTCTTACCAAGGAGAATGAAGAACTTTTGAATGGTAGAACAGTCTCGAACTGCACAAGTGAAATGTTACTGATGCAGAGATGGAGACTTTAAAACTTAGAGAGGTTTGGAACCTGCATGATGCATGAATAGGGCGCAGAGTTCCTACTGCTGTGGTCTTCCCAGGATAACCTCCCTTTTCTGCTAATGTACTGGTGCATGGGACAGCAAAGTCAAAATAAAGTGGGTCCTTGTTTGGGGGAGAGATGAGGAAGCTGGCCTCATCCCCCATGACTCACCCAGCTGGCTGTGAGGTTGAGAGAGTCTTTTTTAAGACTGGGAGGAGAGCGGAGGAGGCAAGAGAAAAGCTTTGGAAGGCTATGCAAAAATTAACTCTTCTGAATAGCACATAAGAAGGTGCATATGTGAATTAGATGGAGACTTGATCTTGCCAGAAAGCATGCAGTTTGTATAAAAGTGAAATTTAGAGAAATGCACACCTAAAACAGATTGTAGGGGGCCTACAAGGGTTGGCTGAAACAGGATTTCCCAGGATCCATCTGTGCTTATTCTTTTCTAGCCTAGGGAGTATTTGGAACAGGACCTGTAGCCTGATAGACATTCAACAAACAGCAGCTGCCATTACTGTCATGGATCACTTGGTGGCCTCAATTCTACTTTGGAGGTATGGTGGCAGAATATACTAAACGTCGTCTTAGGATTCCAAAAACCACATGTATCCCACTTCCTCTTCCTAATTGGTTCGATATAGACAAGTTACTGAACTTCTCTGAAACCCAATTTTCTAATCTAGAAAATGGAGGTAAAGCCTGTCCTATATGTCTACATGCTACACAGGATTTTAGCAAGGTAAGTAAAGATGCTGAATGTAATAATGTTTTGTTAGGGAAAAAATACAAAGGTTAGTGGCAGTGTTGACAATAATGACATTACTAGCTACCTATGAAATATTATTTATGAGGCATAGAGCTAAGGAGATTTCACAGAGATTGCATGATACATTTTTATAGAAACCTCATGAAATAAATATTTGACAGGTGAGGAAATTGAAGCTCAGAGAAGATGCTAGAGATTGGGTTAGGCAAGTAAGTACTAGGATCAGGTTTTGAATGGAGGTCTGTATTCTTTTCTGTATTCCATGCAGCTTATTATTGGCTAATATTTATTGAGGTTTTACTCTAAGCCAGGCACTACCTGATGCACTTTGTATATATTACTTCATTGAACCCTTACAACACTACTCTGAGGGAGAAATTAAACACTGCTATCATCATTTTACAGTTGAGGAAATAATGTTTTCACAATTATTCTATTCATTGTATACCAGGCCAGTTCCCAGCCCTCAGAAAGCTTTCTTCTAACTGGGTCACAGAGGGTTCCAGCTGCCCACCCACTACTGGCCCCACAGGGATCCAGGAGAATGCTATTTATGTCTCTTGCCCATCCCACAGAGCCTGGCACCCATCTCCCTGGGGGAGGACTGCTCTTTGGAATTCCTGGCACTGTCTCCATTCTCCTCCTCCTCATACGCTGCTCATCTCTCCAAGTAATGCCTGCATTTGGGTTGTCTTTTAGCTCAGGCACAAGCAAGAATGGCCCATGCTTAGGGGACCCAAACTGGTTACTGAAATCTAGCCAATGCCTCTGACATCTCATACGTTGGAAAGGGGACTGGAAGGAATTACCAGTGGCAGAATCTTTACCTGCAGCCAGACCTCTGGGAAGGTTTGTTAGAAGGATTTCGCCACCTGCCAAGACCATGTTTTCTGTGCAGCTGGGTTTGCTGCATGTCTGTGGGGCATTTCCTTCCTGTTTCTGCAGCCCCTTCAGCATTGGGGAGCCGGTAACCTAGGAAATGGTGGGGTGTGGGGGAAGAAGGCTTTGGTGGCGCTGAGTTGCCAGTGTGATTGTCAGCCTGGTGGGCTGACTCTGAGGGGGTAGGTGTGTGAGAGGGTGGCTGAGGGTGCTGGGCGCGTGCGTGCCTGTGGTAGCTGGAGTGCTGGCACAGCGTGTGGGTGTGATTGCAATGTGAGTGATGCACACCAAGGATAGTTGTCAGGCAGCTCAGATTTTTCCCTCAGTCTTTTTTTCTTCTTTTTTCCCCCCTAATTTATAGTAGGTAAAGAAATCCTCCTCTGCATCAGAGAGTTAATATTTTTGAAAAGTTTCCAAGGGAATGAATTATGCGCTGTCTCAATTCCTCAGTGTTATTGATTCTCCAAGACTTTGTGACTAATATGTCTTAATGAGGGGGCCTGGGGTCTGGGTGAAATTTGAGAAGCCAGCTTTCCCTTCTTTTTAGCATGAAAGGAATGTAAGCCAGATGCATCCTGCGGAAAGGTCACCTGCAGAGGCCAGTGTTAGTTTTTGTATCCAACCTCCACTCTTCATCCCCACCGTTTTGGTAGTACTAGATCCAAGTTTGCTTTAGAAGGACATCCCACCCCTATTCTAAATTCAAGGGTTTAGGAAAGACTATCCCCATGCCACTTTAGGGAAAGAAAGCTCATAACCCAGAACCAAGCCATATTAGCACATGTCATGCAACTGCTACAATGGCCGGTTCAGGCATGGACTGGAGTTTCAAATCAGACTTCAATGTTGATATTGAAGAATTGAGGTGTTTTTTTTTCTTTCTTTCTTTCTTCCTGGAGTCAGGGTTTCATTCTGTTTTCCAGGCTAGAGTGCAGTGGCATGATCATAGCTCATTTGGAGGATCACCTCAACCCCCCAGACTCAAGTGATCCTCCCACCTCAGCCTCCCAGGTGGCTGGGATGACTGTGCCAGGCTTGAAACAGATTTTTTTTTAATTCAAAAATAAAAGACACAATTCTAGAGTTTGGGGCAGTAATCTTATCAAGATAGTCTGCCTGAGAAGAGGGAGAGGAACAGTCTAAGTCATTCGTCTAAGCCTCTGGATCCAGCTGTTCTTGAGGCAGGTTCTATGCCAAAACTTTTTTGTCACATAAGCCAAAATGCTCCTTTTGTGCTGCACTCAGTTTGTGATGAGTTTTCTGTGACAGGAAAGCTGCTTTTCAACGGAGTGAGATTTTGCCAATAGGGGACATTTCGCAATGTCTGGAAATGTTTTTATTTGTCACAATGGGGAAGAGGTGCTACTGACACGTAGTGGGTAGAGGCCAGAGAGGTGGCTAAATGTTCTACAATCCACAGGACAGCACCCACAATAAATAATTTCTGGTCCAACATGTCAGTAGCGCTGATGTCAACAAACTCTGCCACACATGAAGCTATAAAAGTCTGGTGATAGGCAGCAAGGTTGTCTTTCTCACTTCTCCCCTCCCAGTAAGTTTATCTTACCATGGATGAAACCTTGAAATAGAGGCTTATGAGGGACCCTGAGGCTTGTGATGCCTCAGGGGTGATGCTTTAACATCAGCTTTGACTTTAGTTCTCAATGGCTTTGGCTTCCATAGGAAAAACTGCAAATAGGTGCAGGACCGACAAAGTCCCTGGACTTTCTAAATCTGGGTTGATGATCTCACTTCAGAGTTTTGGAGTAAGAAATTCTGTGGATCCTGATTTACTACCCATTGTTCATTAAATAAGTTTAAGCTCTGTGCTAGGGGTAATACTAAACACTTTAGAGGAATTTGTTATGGTAGGCTTTTCTTCAACCACAGGGGAGAAGTTGAGGAAATGTCCCCACTTTATCTCTGTCTGCATTCGGGGATCTAAAAGTACATGTTTCTCAGTTCCAAAGTCTACACAGAGGTTTTGTAGACTTTAACATCTTGATGAGTAGGTTCTCTAACTGTTGTTCATCTCATGGACATTTCTCTGAGGCAAATATACTTTGAATTCTGGTAAAAGTCAGTATTTATATAGTAGAAATGTTTGGAGTAATATTCTCAGAGTAAAAATCTCATTTAGTGGTGTGTGATTTCGGGGAGAAAGGCTGAGGTGCCGTGAGATGAGATGTCTTTTTCAAGTAGTGTTGCTTTCTCTTCTCTGTACCTGTGATCTGCCATTTCTCCTTTAAGAAATGATCCGGTCTCAGTCTCCTCACTACTGTTTGTTGCTGTGCAAATTTCATACCTTTTGGTATTAGTGCCAGGGCCAAAGGAATGTATTAGTGAGCATGTTTGTGTCTGTGTTCGTGTGTGTGTGTGTGTGTGTGTGTGTGTGTGTGTGTGTGTGTGTGACTTTAGCCTCCCATCATTTCAATCACACTCTGCATTTGAAACAGGCAAAAGATGTTTTTTTTAGTTTTGTTCAAAATATGATGTATCAGGGCAACTTCAAGCAACAATGGCTCCACTTCTGTCATTTTGCCTCCTTCTCATTTGTAGATATTTCATAGTTTTCCCTGCTAAACTTTCATTGCCAGTGGTTCTTCTTTCCCGTTGTTATTTTTAGAACACAAAAGGAGAGGGAGGTAGATGCCCATGCTTCTGTTCCCATGATTGGATAGATTGGGAGCAATGTTGGTGGTCTCATACTTTGACCTATTGCAGCTTTTTCTATAAAGCACATAAAATTGACTATCTCACCGCCACAAGCATTGCTTTTCCTATTACTCTGTTTCATAGATGAGAAAACTGAAGCAGAGATAGTTGTTACTTTATAAGTCACATTTCTAATAGATGATAAAAGTTAGATTCAAATCCAGTTTAATCTGGCACCAAAGGCTGCTTGTAACTGCTCTGCTAAACCATGTTCTCCCATAATCAGAAGTGTTAGACTTTATTTAGAATTGACCTTCCCAAACCACCTGGTAAACAACTCAGTATTTCACACTTGTAAAAGTTGTTGCAACTATTGAGATAGAGATTGAGTGAAGTCATTATTGTCAGGTATTAAACCTACTTTCTGTGTGCCTGGTTTATTGAATCAGCTGGACTTGGTAGAGTACAATCAGGAGGCAACTAGATTCTATTTCATATCTGCCCCTTTTAATCTATTCTGTGGATTTAATACTATGTATTCTTTATCTATTGCTGCATAACAAATTATTCCCAAATTTGGCATCTTATAATAACAAACATGCAATATCTCATGCAAATTCTGAGAGAAATCTAGGAACAGCTTAGCCAGCTGGCTCTGGCTTTCATACTTCATTGTGGCTACAGTCATAATGTCAATGGGGGGTGTAGTTATCTGAAGATTTGACTAAGGCTGGAAAACTCGGTTCTAAGATGGGTCACTAATACGTCTCTTGGTAGAAGCTCTCAGCTGTCGACACAGACCCCACAGAGCTGCTTGAGTATCCTCATGGCATGACAGCTGGCTTACTCAAAAATTACTAATCTATGAGAGAAGGCAAGAAAGAAGCTAATGTAGTGTCTTTTACAACATAGTCCGTAGTCATACACCATTTCTTCTCCCATTTTTTTTTTTTTTTCTAGAGACAAGGTCTCATTATGTTGCTCAGGCTGGATTCAAACCCATGGGCTCAAGCAATCCTTCTGCCTTAGCCTCCCAAGTAGCTGAGATTACAGACATACACTGCTGTGCCCAGCTTACTTCCTTCGTAGTCTTTTCTTTAGAAGGGAGTCATTAAGTCTACCTCACAGTCGAGAAGAAGTGGGTTAAACTCTTCCATTTGAAGGAAGGAGTATCAAAGAATTTGTGGACCCACCTTAAAACGACAATGTACTGCTTCCCAGAAAAAAATCTCAGGCACAGCTCTTAACTCTTCTGGTCATTCTCAGATAGTAAAACTATCCAGCCCAGTCTAATAAAAACTACTTAATTCTTAGCTTCTCACTTTGCCCGATTGAGGCTTATTCACTAAAGGGAAGAAAGATTTCAGTTGATTCTTCCTCTCTCCATATTTTATTCTCATTCATTTGCTACTATTTGGGGTCCCTCTAGAGTCAGGCTTTGATGAGTCTGGGCAAGGAGAGCTAGAAGACATTCTGTTTTTGTTAGTGTCTGTGTTTGGCAGTGCTAGAGCTGAGGGTTTCTCCTACTAATAGCCCTTTATGAGATTTTCAATGGTTCTTCTCATAGGAGCCTCTCCTAATACTGATAGAGCACTGAAAGTGAGATGATCTCTGTTTGGTGACTTACAACTCTCTCCTTAGCCTCTGTCTTCCCTTTCTATGCCACTACCATTAACTCAAGCCACAGCCAAGCTCTTCAGTGTTTCTCCTAAAACTTCTCATTTAGTTTTAGATGAGAAAGAGATACCCTTCTCTCAACATTTGTGGTGATGGTTAAGTGATTAAGAAAACCTCTTCCAAGCATTCTTTTCCACCCGTACCTTAAACCTTCAACTTCTAGGTGGTTGATGAACTAAAGATTGAAAATTCAGTGTATCCTAATTATGAGACCCACTGCATATTGTATTGCTTCAACTATTGAAACTTCTACAGGACTTGCAAAGAACAGAAACAAAAAGTTTACATGCTATTATATCTGTATAAGGTGACTAATAATTCCTCACATCTTAATCTCTTAAACATTAGCTCAGTTATTTTTCTTCTAGAAATGGGACAAAAATTTGCTCTTGATAATGGAGATAATAAAGGTTTGATTCCAAAACTCCTAATGCAATGGTTAATTTTAGACCCAAATTTGATCACAAGTGTGAATTTGGTTGAAGAAATATAAAGTGATGTACCAATAAAATCCATCAAAAAATCTCAGCTCCATTTTTTACACCAGCAAAGCAGTATCCTGGCAAAGATAGTCATGTTGCTGAAGCGCCCTATTGACTCTTTGGAAAGCCTGGTTTAATTACAAGCCATAGAGTATTCATACACATTTATTATTGATACAACACTTAGCCTTCTGGCTTCTCTACACTTTCCCTGACAGAAACCAATTACCTCCCCTGCTATGTTTACTTTTCTGATGGAAATTAACTTTACTGGATGTCATGAGAAGTCAATGGTAGATTCAAAATCCTGCCCATGGCTTGGAACTTTAATTCCACCATTTCTCTGAGAAATGAGATCTCATATATGATTTATGAGCAAAGGTATACATCTTTATATGTGTTCTAAAATGCCTTAGTGTTACATTTGTGTGTCTTTTATGGCATTTTCATCTATATTTATAGATATTTCTCTATTTAAATTTCCTAGGAGAACGTATGCTTTTGTATTTGCATCCCAGTTCTGTACTACTGCTCTCCTCACTCCAATCCCTGCACCCAGATAAAGACTAACAGGAATAAGGTGAACTCTCTAATCATGTATTAACTTGGGTAATGGATGGATAGGAAGATAGTGAGCTGAACCACTAAAGTATTAAAGAGTAGAATGTTCTCAGAAAATTCACTTTGCTAAACTCCACAACCCCTTTTTAGAGTGCCAATACTGTCCTCTTCTCGCCCTGCTTCATGAAGAGCAGAGGTTGGAAATGTGCCCAACATGTCATAGATGATTGAGCCTAAACTGGTCAGCTGGCTCACGTTGAGCCAGAGTCTTCCAGAAATTTGAATTTGTGAGATAGTAACTCTGATCAGTTATCTAGATGAACTTTTGTCAGGCAGTACTGATATAGTACTTATTGTATTCTACAGATAGAATTAAGGATAAGCACAGAAAAATGCAGAGACAGACCTGGTTTAGTCCTTAAGAGAATGGCTGTTTTGGTTCCTGATGTCTGCAGTCCCTGATGACTTTTTAGTTCCTAGTTCTGGGCTCCACACTTCTACTCTTGTATTCATGGGTACTCTTGTCAGTGCCGCAACATGGATAACTCCTGAGGCCATTGTCATTTCATCTTGAATGTCACTTCCTGGTAGAAACATTCCCTTAATAGCTCTTGTCATGCTGTTTACCTTAGGTCACTCTGCTTGCTTTCCTCATAGCATTTAGCACAACATGGGTACTGTTGTTTGAGTTTTTTTTTTTTTTCTTTTTTGATCAGATTCCTTTACTAGAATATACCACATGACAACAGAGCACTTCTGTATTTATTTTACCACTGTTTTTTCAGTGCTGTAAAAGAGTGGGACCACACTGGAGGTCTGAATAAGTAGACTTTGAAAAAATAATAGCTATAATAAATCCTTCCTGTTACTTCAGCCATTTTAAGGAGGCTCCTGTTATTCCAACCTTAAGAATATCAACACTTAGGAACAGTGGCTGCAGGGGTTATTATTGCCCATGTTAGTGAAGTTTCTCCTAAGATGACCATGGACTTCAGTTTTTCCATCAGCCCTCAGAAAGAATCCTAGAAGAGAAGGTCATGTTTCCACATCTGATTTGTTATGTCTATTCAGTCTTTTTATTCTCAATCCACTCAAATCACTAATTTTTATTTTTATCTAAACATGAAGACTACTGGGGAGTGTTCCCACATTTCTTCATGTTATTGGGTCCTACATATCATGTGTCATCTTTATTATTTTTCAGGTACTTTGGAAATGGTGGTGGTGGGGGTACTCATTTAACTTGATCTGAAACCTCTTTTATGTAATAGGGGTAAATTGTCACTTATTATTTGAACATAGTTCTTTCCTGTTTAATGTTGAAAACCTTCTGAGAGAGTGTCAGGGAGATGAGAGATATGCAGCCAAGTATGCCTCCCATCTAGGAAGGAAGTGAGAAATCCTACCTCGTAAAGGTCTTCCAGAAACCCAGAAGCACTCAGAGTTCTGTTGCACAAATGTGGTGATAAGTATACCACGTGACTCATTTGTGCAGTATATTTGGTCCTATTGATCCATTGGCAGTAAGAAGATCGCACATTTCAGGAATGAGGTGTGGGAGTGCATTGTTCAGTTCTAAGGTACTGAGTGTGCGGGGGCTGCATGTACTGTGGAGCAGGCTCCAAGTGAGTCATATGTCTGTTAGGAATGTTCCTTTGGATCTGCTGCCTGTGTTTTCAATCTCACATTACTTGTAAGTACCTTACTGACAGCTCGTACTCACACCTCACAGCTTAGAATGGCCTGGCTCTGGAAGACCAATACAGTCGAATCAAGTCTAAGAAAGATCACTTCAGGAAGCAGTATAGTATCCACGGTGTCATTCTTCTTGGAAAAAAAAAAAAAAAAAAAAAAAGGGATGCAGAGTGGAAGAATGAGCAGCAGAATGGACCTCTGGAGTCAAATGGACTTGAATTTGACGAGCAAGCAACTTAGTCATTGCCTAGTTGGGGGAACATAGACAAGATTTTTCACTTATTTTTAAGCATTAATTTTGTTATGTCAAAACATCGTTGGCATAACAAACTGAATTAACATATAGTGTCATGGTGGTAATTGAATAAAACAACATACATACAACTCTCTATCACAATGCTGAAATATGGTAGGCAATCCCATTTTTCCTGGACCCTTGTTTATGTTAATAATATAAATATTTTATATTCTTGAGTACCTACTATGTGCCAGGCAGAGTTATAACTACCTTAATTGTTGGAGTAGATATGGTCATTTGTCTTTCCTGTATTCATGCTCCTGTATTAACAGACTCCTAAATTTTTTGCCTGGCTTAAGAGCTACTTTTTTTAGTTTGTCTTGAAGAGCCATATGACAAAGTTCTGGCTAAAGATTTAGATTGAGAAGTCTGCTACAGATTTCTGAGAAAGTCCTGCCTACCTCTAGTTTCTTCGGGTTTCTGCCTGAAGTGCATATGTAAGCATAGAGTGGGTGGAGCAGCCTTTTGGTTCCCATCAGGCCACCATGACGATACAAGCCTCATATAAAGGACAGTGGAGCAGGAGGATAGAAGGAGCCTGGCATATCTGTGCCAACTCTGAAATGCCTACCTATAGACTGAGTTTATGGAATACATTTCCTTTATTGAGTGAAACTTTGTAAGTGGGTTTTATATACATGCAGCCAAATTCAATCCCTAAGCAATGCATACGCATTATTATTCTGATCACATTTTGACATTATTATCAAATCCGTTTTATGTTAAAGATATTGAGACAGAAAGGTTAATCAGCCTGCCCAAAGTAACATGTGATATACCTAGTAAGTAAAATAGAGATCTAAATCCATACTTCAACCAGTAAAATATGAAGTCAAGATGATAATGTTTCCTCCATGCCCTTTCTAACTACTTCACAAATCTTTGATCTTATCTTTTTATCCTACATACTTGTTCTGATAATTTGGTCTTTTTGTAAAATCCTCCTGAAATTCTCCCAGACTGTAATGCTGTTGGAAAACGTTTGAGCTTATGTGGAAGTTTTGGCATCACCTAACTGTCTGATCCTCACCCCAGTCTGGATCATTTTACATTTAACATTTAACCCTCTGATCATGTAACAAATGGCATGGTTTGAGTGGATGATCTCTAAAGTCCTTCTGTTTCTAGATGCCTGTGATTCTGAAGGTACCATTTAGCTAATTTCTAATTAGTCAGCTAACTGATAATTGAATTTTTATTTTATCTAGTTTATGTCATATAACCAGTAAGTATTGAATAGATATTGATTGATGGTTGCAGTAGTGACTAAGCAACCTTTTCCTCATGTTTTATGTTTTCTTCAAATCATTGCCTTTTTATTATTTCTGTTTCCATCCAAAGCCTAACATCTCATTAGGAAGTTTGGAAGACCTGTTCCAGTCAAGATCAAAGACCATTGCTTCAGTAAGATCAGAATCAAAGAGAACAAATCAAAGGACCTAAGACATAACATTTGGCTGAAAAATACAAGTTGCTTCTTGGGTGAAGGAATGGGGTTGGCATATGTATTCAGAAAAACAATCTTCAGATAAGAAAGAGGAAACCAAAACAACTTTAGTTTGAAAGGAGAAGCAAGGTTGTATTAAAAGGAATTGGGGAGGATATGTATTATTTTTTAAGCATTTTAGAAAAATAAGTAGTGGCTAGACTATTAAAAGTATTAAACATTTGAACAATATTAAAAGGATAATATGTTATGAATGACCCAAACATCCTGAATGATTAAGTTGGTAGAAAGTGTTATGACTTAAGCAGAATTTTTCTCCATCGTAGATCATGTCAAGAAACAGTCTTGGAACTTGCTAAATAGTGCTGTAATATTTTTATGAGACATGGTTTTCATGAAGTCCTTGTAGCTGATATAAAAATTGAGGTTATACTAACATAGGTTGTTGTTAGCACAAAGAGAATCAACATGAGATAAAACAGTATGGACACTGAGGTCGTAGTTACTTTCCAAGTTCTTTCTCTAACTAGCTTGATGACTTTTCTGAGAATCAATTTACTCATTTAAAAATGGAGCTTTTGGTATATACAGCCAGTGTGGTTTGCACTATGTTTTAGTTTGTTTTGTGTTGCTATAATCAAATACCCAAGACTCGGTAATTGATTAAGAAAAGAAGCTTATTTGGCTCATGATTCTTGTGACTGAAAAGTCCAAAACTGGGCAGCTTCATTTGGTAAAGACCTCATGCTTCCACTCATGGCAGAAAGCAGAAGAAGATCAGGTGTGTGCAGAGATCATATGGCAAGAGAAGAAGCAAGAGAAGAAAAAACAAGAAAAGTATACTCTTTTTAACAATTCACTGTCTCAGGAATTATTCTTTCCCAAGAATGAATGAAGTCACTCACACTAGCATGAGAGCACTAATGTATGCATGAGGGATCCACCCCATGACTCCAACACCTCCAACTGGACCCCACAATTCAACACTGCTACAATGGAGATCAAATTTGAACATGAGGTTTGGTGGTGACATATCACATTCAAACCATAGCACACTATATAAAAATATATAAAGATTCTTATGAAATAACTGATATGTAATATCTACATAATCAATATTCTTTTTTTCTAACAATGAGTACATTTTCCAATAACAATGAGTATATTTTCTTCTCCTGGCTAATATAGACTTCAGTTTTACTTGCAATAAGCCCATTTTTATTTATAGTAGCCAAATTTCACGAAAAGAGAACATGACAGAAGAGCACATTGTGTTATTCTATAATGAAAATTGTGCTAAGTAACACAATACATGTCTTTCTACATGTCCTTTTTAGACTGTTTATATCATACCTATAACTAAAGCTTGTACTTTTCAAAGATTTTAATATTTGTTTAGTGAGCATTACTTGATGGATTTTGGGGATCTGTATTGGCCTGGATGTGAGGTACAAACACTATTTCTCCAGAACAAACATGTTTATTGTGCTACATATAGGAGGAAAGTAAATCACCTTACCGGCAGCACTAAAGACATTCTGGATTTAATTTAAAATGTAAAAGGGCTGAAGAGGTTTGACGGAGTTTTGTAGTTAAACTGTAGTTCACAAAGTGATTTCATTATTAATTCTCAGAAATGAACATTTGCACAGCCTATATAGAAAAAAAAGGTGTCAAACAGTTGGAGCATCCTTTGGATACCTGTCTTGCTTTGTTCATTTTTTAGGACATTTTAATACTAACATTATTCAGGGTTACTAATAAAATTTAGTTGTTACGTCTAAACAATTTTACATTACCCAGCATTGATTTAGGATGCAGTTTTAATATAGGTATAAATATAGAAAAGGTGGATAGGGAGCATTGAAAGAGGAATTAGGGATTTTTATTGAGTATCCTGTATACTTCAGACTCTAAGATGGAAACGCTATTTAGGAAACTTCTTGGTGGTGGTGATTGTGTTCTTCATGTACATTTTTGGCATCCCTCAATGGGTTAAGCCAAAGGGAGCTAAGAGATATTCCAGAATAATGGCCACTATTGTTTGTTGTCCTGAGTTATTTTGCTAATTAGATATCGAGCAATGTAAAACATGCATTATTTCCTTTTTATATGCATTCAGTATATTACATTTCTATTTTGTGTCATCCGCTTTTAAATGGTGGCTGTGCTACTAGGTCCAATGGAGAAGGGTTGTTGCTTTCATCGTGAACACAGTGCAGTGCAGGGAAAGTAACACTAGTCCATGAGAGACATATATAAATAATAGAATTTCAGCTACTGGTACTTGATGTGAAAAAAAATAATACAGGATAAGAGGAGAATGAATGAGGAAAAGAAGCACTACTTTTTGTTTTATTATACTTTAAATTGTGGAATACATGTGCAGTATGTGCAGGTTTGTTACATAGGTATACAGGTGTCAAGGTGGTTTGCTGTATCTATCAACCCGTCATCTACATTAGGTATTTCTCCTAATGCTATCCCTTCCTGTTCTGTAGGTTGCTTGTCCACTCTGATGTTAGTTTCTTTTGCTGTGTAGAAGCTCCTTAATTTAATTAAATTCCATTTGTCAATTTTGGCTTTTGTTGCCATTGCTTTTGGGGTCCACTTTCACTTTTCTGCATATGGCTAGCCAGTTTTCCCAACACCATTAATTAAATAGGGATTCCTTTCCCCATTGTTTGTTTTCATCAGGTTTGTCAAAGATTGGATGGTTGTAGACGTGTGATATTATTTGTGAGGCCTCTGTTCTGTCCATTGGTCTATATAACTGTTTTGGTACCAGTATCATGCTGTTTTGGTTACTGTAGCCTTGTAGTATAGTTTGAAGTCAGGTAGTGTGATGCCTTCAGCTTTGCTCTTTTTGCTTAGGATTGTCTTGGCTATACAGGCTCTTTTTTTGATTCCATATGAAATTTAAAGTAGTTTTTTTCTAATTCTGTGAAGAAAGTCATGGTAGCTTAATAGGGACAGCATTGAATCTATAAATTACTTTAGGTAGTATGGCCATTTTCATGATATTGATTCTTCCTATCCATGAGCATGGAATGCTTTTCCATTTGTTTGTGTTCTCTCTTATTTTCCTTGAGCAGTGGTTTATAGTTTTTCTTGAAGAGGTCCTTCACATCTCTTGTATATATAATAAGTTGTATTCCTAGGTATTTTATTCTCTCTGTAGCAATTGTGAATGGGAGTTCACTCATTATTTGGCTCTCTGTTTGTCTGTTACTGTTGTACAGGAATGCTTGTGATTTTTGCACATTGATTTTGTATTTTGAGACTTTGTTGAAGTTGCTTATCAGCTTAAAGAGATTTGGGGCTGAGACGATGGCATTTTCTAAATATACAATTATGTCATCTGCAAACAGAGACAATTTGATTTCCTCTCTTCCTATTTGAATACTCTTTTTTTCTTTCTCTTGCCCTGGCCAGAACTTCCAATACTAAGTTGAATAGAAGTGATGAGAGAGGGCATCCAGGTCTTGGCTGGTTTTCAAGGGGAATGCTTCCTACTTTTGCCTATTTAATATGATATTGGCTATTGGTTTGTGATAAATAGCTCTTACTATTTTGGGATATGCTCCATCAACACCTAGTTTATTGAGAGTTTTAGCAAGAAGGGACATCCCATTCAAGAGGCACTACTTCTAATCGCTAGTCAGAGAACACATCTCTTTGAGAAAGGAAACATGGAATTAAGGCTTTAGTGATGAGCAAGAAGCAGAGACATGATGATGAAAGGCAGAGATTTTTTTTTTTTTTAAAAGCGTAAAGTGCAAAGACCCTGATGGGAAAGGAATTTGCTGTGTTCAAGAAACAGAGACTGTTGGCTAAGGGACTTAGAAAAATGGAACTTAGAAAAATGGAGCTCTTATTGACTGTGGCTAAGGGACTTAGGAAAATGGAACTGTGAGCTTTCATTCCTCAAATGAAATTTGTTGCATGAAAGAACGCTTTAGGCTAGCAGTAGAGCTGAAGTTCTCAAACACTGGGCCATAGTCCTACCATGTTAGAATTATTCAACCCTCAGGGCTCTACAGACCTTTGTAGGCTGAGTCTACGAATCTCTGTTTTAATGAAGCTTTCCAAATGATTCTGATGTAGATTCAGTGATATCTCTTGCCCTTGAGGTCTCTGTAGAAATCCTGTAGTGAGCAGTCTCTGAAGTGATGTAATGAGAGTTACAATATGATGTCAGTTATTAAAGAACTTACACACTGTTTAAGGATGTGAGATACACCAAAGGGACAGCGGGAACCTTAAAAAAATACAGAATGAAATTGACATTAGGAGCTACAGTTCTGAGTAATTGCCACCGTTGCTAACAACAGAAGTTATATCATCAGAGGCTGCCATTCACTGGGACCAACATTTTGATGAGAGGTACCTCAAAACCATTATAATTAGGACTCCCTAGTCCCAGGATCTTTGGGAGCTGCCAACAAGGAAAAAAATTACCTACTTTTGGGACTTTGAGCTGCTGAAAAACCTGACACTATTTAGTAATGAACACCATCTCTGAGATCAACAGACATTTCTATTTTATTAGAATGGGTAAATTAGGAGAACTGTATTTTGTTAGATCATGTTATAATAAACATAATAGTGCTAATTGTCATGATTCTATTTCAGAATTTTTCAGACTTGATTTCTCAGGGGACTAGTGTTGGCCAGTCTTTCAATAAGAGGGGAAAATATGGCAGAGAGGGAGGTGGTAGAATTTCTGGATACAGATTTTCTAACTAGAGGAATTAGGAAATTAACTCCGTCTTTAGATTCCTGGTACAACTTGAGTGGAGAGGGTCACACTGAGTAGAGATGCAGTCACGGCCCACATTAATTTCTGATGGCTGCTGTAACAAAGTACCATACATTGAGGGGCTTAAAACAACATAAATTTATTCTCTTACAGTTCTGGAGGCTAGAAGTACAAAATGAAGGTGTTGGAAAAGCCATGTTCTTGCTAAAAACTCTAAAAATGTGTTTTTCCTAACTTCTTCCTAACTTCTGGTGGTCACAGGTAATTCTTGGCATTTCTCAGCTTTAAATGCATTACTTCAATTTCTTCCTCCATGATCACATGGCCACCTTCTCTGTGAGTGTCTCTGTTTTCTCTTCTGATAAGGATACTAGTCATTGGATGAAGGCCCACTTTAATATACTATGTCTTCATTTAAACTAAGTAAACTAAATCTACAAAAACCCTATTTCGTATAGCCACCCTCTGAGGTTTCAGGTGGACATGAATTTTGGGGGAACACTATTCAACACAGTACTGAGGCAATTGGTTTCATATTTCTCTTTCTTCTTTAAAATATACAACTGAAAATGAGACTAATTTGAGCACACCAGGTGAGATGGTTTGGCTATATCCCCACCCAAATCTCATTTTTAAGTATAACTCCCATGATCCCCATATGTCATGGGAGGTACCCAGTGGGAGGTAATTGAATCATAGGGACGGGTTTTTACCATGCTGTTCTCATAATAGTGAATAAGTCTCATGAAATTTGGTGGTTTTATAAAAGGGAGTTCCCTTACAAAAGCTCTCTTGCCTGCCACAATGTAAGATGTGCCTTTGGTTCTCTTTCACCTTCTGCCGTGATTGTGAGGCCTCCCAAGTCATGTGGAACTGTGAGTCCATTAAACCTCTTTCCTTTATAAATTACTCAGTATCAGGTATGCGTTAGGAACATGAGAATGGACTAATACACCAGAGTTCTTAAAATTGGAACAGTTGTCATTTAAAAATCCCCATCTTTACTTCTGAATGGCTGTAGTTATTGTCTAAGTCATACAGATAAAGTAAATTCAGTCTTTTTGGATTCTATTACCAAAAATCAGTACTGATCACTTGAAAATTATATGATTGTGGAAGACCAACCATCTCTTTGCTTCACCTTTGTTAATCTTTTCCCTAAATTAAAGCATCAGAAATTAATAAAGATGGTGCTGAGAAATTAAAAAAAAATGTCCCACCATCACCCATTGAACAGTTAGACAAAAGAATTGATAAAATTCATTGGCCTTCTTTTGGTGTAAGGTTCAGAAGAGTGAACTATGTGGTGGGACTTTAAGATGGAGGATCCTAAAAGTTTAAGGAGCCATGAAATTTTAAGTCTGTGGACAGTTTGACAATAAATCTTAGCTTTACATAAATCTCAGTTTTTCTTGCTATGACATTATTTTCTTCATATTTTGGTTGCCCGAACATCTTATTGACATAAAACTTTGGAAAAATATTATAAAAGTGTTTACTCCTTTAATGTTGCTCATATTGACACAGATAGTTTTAGGCATAAATTAGATAATTATATTGGTTCAATTGCAAGAATAAAGTAGGGTAGATAAAACGGAGGTCCCAGTTGATAGTTTCATACTGTGGTGGCAAAAGTTATTTGATCAATCTGTTTTCATAGCATGAAACACTCTTTAGGTATAACAAAATAAGGTGAAGACTGGATATACTTGGCCAGTAGGATGCAAGCAAGAGTCAGATCCTAAGATTTTAGCAGAGATAGAAGTGAGAGATAAATTAATGAGGATTGGCACAATTTAGTAAGTAGCTAAAGATCTTTCAAAAGGTATTGATCTGAAAACAAATCCCTTTAACAGTACTGAAAACACAAAGAGAAATTCCCTTACACATTTAGTACAGATGTAAATTATTTGATAGTTCTTTTAAGAATGTTTTGTGTGCCCTTTTGCCCTGACATTAGTAATCTGAATTACTCTGGGGATGTGATAGTTGTTAGGATTGCATAACTAAAGGATAAACGATAAAATACTATTTTGGTTTTCTGTACAATTTTTGTTGTATGTGTCATTTACTTCTTAATACATGAAAAATCCTTTATATCCAGTTATTCTTTTGCCAAGGGGATACTCTAATATCTTTAAATCCATACCTTTTCTCTGAGATATTCCAGCCCTCATCTACCTTCTCCCAGTTCAGGTCTGTGGGCTTTTTATCGTTTGCCACCACTGACCCATCCTTTCTAGCAGTAGATCAGGGATCACTGAGCTGAAATGGTCAAATGTGCAGTGTCTGCTGACATGGCCTCAGAGAATGCTCTCTTACAGTAATATTCAATCAGAGAAGGAGTATATTTTTGAAAACAGTTCCCAAACCTCAGAGCAATATGCTTGCTGCTTCTGGAAGACCTGTCTGCCTTCAGCAATTGAACCTCAGCGGCAGAAGCAGCATAGAAGATAGAATTCCTGTTCTTTATCCTCCAGCTGAATTTTATTTTAGGTCAAAACTAATTCTTTGCTGTACCTTGAACTATGGACTGATGCTAATTTGTGAAGTTAAGATGTAGTATAAGCTAATTACGTATTCATGTCAGGAAGAGATTGTTGTTTACTTTTGATAACTGAGGATGGCATCAAGCAATTACATGCCTTAGGATATTTAACTCCCTCCTCTGAAGCAGACATTTTTGGCTACTGGAATACACCAGATGTTATAGCAACAGGGATGATGGATTATATTTGTTCCTGATTTGCATATATAAATGAATTTTGTATACAAAAAATACAAGATAGAACAAGAATAGGAAGGGAAACACCTACCAGTTTATTGAAAAAATAAATATTAATTCCCATTTGCAGTTCTTTTGACTAGGATTTTTAAAATCCTTTTGAGTTAAAACTTTAAGTAGAAAATAAGCAAAATATGTTGCTATTTTTCACATGAGGAATTATCTAGATTATAATTGTTTTTATTAGAAAGATACAAGTATAGGTAGCTAGTAAATATGACAGCATCTTCATCCACTCCCAACCTTCTGTTAAGCCCATTTTCAGTCATCCTACACTAATGTTTTATTAATATATGATATCTATCCCACTTTTGCTTATGAGATGAATAAAGCAATTTTAAGCTACTAGTCACCATAGGTGTGTGCATGTAGGCTGTTAACTCTTAATACATGAATTTGAGGTAAGTCATTATGCAGTGGAGGCTGGTCTGGAGAGGCCGTTGCGAAGATGCCGGCTGGAGCAGGGCAGGTATAGCCAGGGCTGCATGATCCACAGAGCCAGCAGGAGATGGGAACAGGTGGAAGCCCTGCTCCTCTCCAAGTTGGTAGGGTGGGAGCCCCACCCTCCAAAGTGCAGCCTGCAGGGCCTGGGAAGCCTATCCACCCCTGCAGGCTTGGAAGTGCCAGCTCCCACTGCCTGGTCTCTCCTTGCTGCCCTCACCTGCTGCGATTTTAGAGCAAATTGAGACCGAGACTGGGTTCTGCTGCTGTGACCCAGCCAGGCATTTGGGTCAGCACTAACATGCCAGCTTCTTGCCACCCCGACACTTTCTGGACTTTGGGTGCTGATGAGCATGGGAGGGAGGCTGATGATTACTGACTACAGCTCAGTGTGGGCCTACTGGCACTGAACAGCCTGAGCACCATGGATGGTATGCTGATAGTAGGAGGCAGACACATTCCTGGCTGGAAACGGCCAGGTCCTCAGTCAAATCTCGCCTTCAAGCCAGGGATGGCCTGATGGCTGGGGGCCAGGCTGCCAGTTCCAGGTAGAGTATGCAGCCTTGACTGAGAACTTACAGTGTTTTATCTGAGCCTGCTCATGGCAGCCCATGGACCCATCAGCATGCACTTTCTCCCTTCTGAGTGCATAAAAACCCCAGATTCAGCCAGATTCACACAGATATCAGGGCTACCCACTTTGGGTCTCCTGAGAGCTGTTCTTTTTTACTCAGTGATGCTCCTCTCCACCTTGCTCACCCTCTAATTGTCCACATACCTGATTCTTCCTGGACATGGAAGAAGAGAACTCGAGACCTGCCAAATGGCAGGACTGAAAGACCTGTAACACAAACAGGGCTGAAATACAACCCCTACCGGCCATGTTGCAGGTGATGAAAAGGAAAGAAGAGCTGTGGCCCTTGGGGGAACCCAGGCTGACGGCTTTCTGAGCCAGGGCTGTGACACCCTCTTTGGGGTTTTATAGTTCCTAGCATCTCTAAGCTTCTGGGCACCACCATATTCACTGGTGCCTCCAGTGGAAGCTGCTGGTGGTGTACCTGGTCCAGCCGCAGCCTCACATAAAGCTGGTGCCTGTGCTAGTGTCTGGAGCTTCCCATCCTGCTGTAGCCAGCTGCCTGACTGTGCACAGTGGCAGGACCCCATGCTTGCTCACGTACCCCTCACTCCTTCAAACCTGGCTTACCCTTGACAGGCACAGGATCTGGGCCAGTAGTGCGAGCTGAGTGTAGCCTGCTGGACCAGGTAGGTAGAATGAACCCAGTGGGTACAAGCAAAACCCAGGCAGTGGTACAAATGGCCACAGAGGTTTCCAGCTGGCACAGTGACAGTGACACCCTGTGTCACTTTGGATCCTGTGACAATGATAGTTCACTGAGACTTGGTAGTTTAATGCCATGAGCAGAGGATTTGGAGTAAGATTGATCTTTAAATACTATTTTTCCATTGTATTGGTTGTCTTACCTTGGGCAGTTCACTCAGCTTTCCTGAGCCTCAGTTTTGATTGATAACTGTTAAGTGTTGTTCTGATGCTATCCTGCAGTATGATTTAGACTAGTTCATCCAAAGTGCCCAGTAAAATATATGTTTTACACCAGACACTCAACCAATGTAGCTGTCTTTACTGGAGCACACAAAATAATGTTTGCATGAAGTTCTTTGTGGAAATTTCTGATCTGCTTGCTTTGCAATTATATCTCTTTAAGCCAAAAACCCCAATGTCATTTCTTGGATTAAGAAGGAATATTTAGCCACCTGTATCAGTTAAAATTTCTAAATGAGTTTTCTTGTTTCAGAATTCAAATCCATGTATCCTCTGATTTCTCATCTACTTTGCCAGTCATTTGCCATTTGCTGTCACATCCTTTCCTTCCTGTCCCCTGATCTGCTCCAAATCTCACAGGAACAACCTTTACTCTTTCTCAGACTTACTTGACAGCTGACTTCCTGCTAGGTTCAGCCAGTGGAAGCCCTAGCAAGAGATTAGAGGGTCAGAGGAAGTAAGAAGTCAGAATGTTACTTCCCTCACTCCTTTGCTCCCTGTGACACTTCTGACAGCTACTGTGTCTCCACATCTTGTGATAAAGCCTCTTCTTCTGGCACCAGGTTCTAAGATCTAGTAATGTTACCTCCTGAATACTTTCCTTTGTATTTCAATTCTTAGGTGTCATTGTGGCTATCTAATGTTGTTTATCTTATGTGCCTCAGATCACCTCGATGGTTTTCAGTTTATCTTACACCTTCCTAACTAGTTCATAGTGTTAAAGTCCCTCTACCAGTTTAGCCTGCATGAGTTTGATTTTACTGCCTGTATGCTGACAAACAGAGCCACTTTTCTCTCAAGGCTTACTTGATTTAAAGTTTAAACCATGATTTATCTCTATATCCTTTTTAGGCTCATATCAAGGCCTTCCCTCTCCATGCGCCTGGTTTTGTTCTTTGCATCTGCCATCACGAAGGCTCTTGCCTTCAACTTCTTGCTCATTCTCTTTGAGTCTGGTCGTCCATCCCTATCTGCTTTTTTTCCCTTTTTTTATTGCATTTTAGATTTTGGGGTACATGTGAAGAACATGCAAGATTGTTGCATAGGTACACACATGGCAGTGTGATTTGCTGCCTTCCTCCCCATCACCTATATCTGGCATTTCTCCCCATGCTGTCTCTCCCCAACTCCCCACCCCCCACTGTCCCTCACCTATTTCTCCCTGACAGACCCCAGTGTGTGATGCTCCCCTCCCTGTGTCCATGTGTTCTCATTGTTCAACACCCACCTATGAGTGAGAACACGCAGTGTTTGATTTTCTGTTCTTATGTCAGTTTGCTGAGAATGATGGTTTCCAGGTTCATCCATGTGCCTACAAGGGAAATGAACTCATCGTTTTTGATAGCTGCATAATATTCCATGATGTATAGGTGCCACATTTTCCCTGTCCAGTCTATCATCGATGGGCATTTGGGTTGGTTCCAGGTCTTTGCTATTGTAAACAGTGCTGCAATGAACATTCATGTGCATGTGTCCTTATAGTAGAACGATTTATAATCCTTTGGATATATACCCAGTAATGGGATTGCTGGGTCAAATGGAATTTCTATTTCTAGGTCCTTGAGGATTGCCACACTGTCTTCCACAGTGGTTGAACTAATTTACACTCTCACCAACAGTGTAAAACTGTTTCTTTCATCATGTGGCACTTACCCATTTTAGGTAGAGATAGGTGAGGACTACTTTTTCTAACCCGTTCCTCACACCTGAATTCATTCTGCCCTCAAAACTTTTGGCTATCACATTTGGACATTTGATTACCCTTGTCTATCTGGCAATGAAACTCCACAGTGAGTTCTATGCTTTGCCTCTCTTCTTTCCATGGCACCCCATGCTCATCTCAATCTCAGATCTCATGCAACTAGAGGTTAGAGACATTCTTTCACTCTGTGTTCCTAAAGCCACTCATAATGGCTAGCATATAACACACCCTAAGCCCATGAGTAATAGATAAATGTAAATATAAGTGATAGTTTAACGTAGGCTGAGGGTAGTTCAAATTTATATAGAAAATGCTGAGTTTAATAGGGACATAACGTCTGAGAGTTGGAGAGAATCCTAGAGACCAACCAGACATCTGGCAGTTAGTTTTTACTTTCATGAATGAAAACTAGAAAAAAGTGCAACAAATTTTTAAAATCTTACAGAGGCCCATTCTGACTATAAGAGTGATAACAAACCAACACACTTGACTGAAGGGGTCTCTAAGCCTCTAATCTTTGTCATCTGCATGAAGGTAAAATAAAATTCCCAATCCTAGGTGTCTTAGATGCTCATTTTCTGGAGGACCGTGGGCTAGACCTGATAATTTGTCATGGTCCCTCCAGTTTATAAGCTTCCAGAATAGGCCAGAGTTAGGTGGTATTGGTGATGAGGGGATAGGGAGTTGGAGAACAAAACAACTTGATTAACCTCGTAATTCACAGCATTTAGATAAAAATATAAGGAATAATACATTGAAATGTGATCCAACTTGTTTAATTGGAAGTAGAATCAGGAAATAGGATAGGAGATTTATCCATCTAATCGGTAAACAAAAATTCTAAGTTTTGAATAGCTTTTATTTTACATGCTTAGCCTAGGGTCATTTTGCACTAGAAATAGCCTCTATTTATACAGGCAGATAGGCAACATTTACTATCTTGATTCCAATTCTTTTTTCCTACTGCTCAGAGGAACATTTTATAAATGGGGCTCTTCATGTGCCCAGTGCTTCTACCCTGCTGTCCACTTAGCCACACGCAGGAGGCGTGGAGTGCTTCCATCTGCTGTACCCATGCCAGGGACGATGCCTACAGCATCCCAGCTGGCTCCCCGGGTCCAGCTCTTCAAACTGGCTTCCAATGGGAAGGGCTGTTGTTGAATAAAAGGCTCATTAAAGAAACTCTCAAAGCATCCCTGAGTCAGTTAAAATACACACTATTAGGAGGCAGAAGAACACCCAAGATGTAATAAGGAGTGAAGGAACTGACTTTTAAGAGAGATGCAGCTCTGTGAGGTCAAATGGCCTGGTGTCTGAGGCAGGAGAGCTGGGTTTCAGTGATGGCTTTGTTGTTCATGAGCTTTGAGCTGTTTGGCCTTGGGGAGGGAGTAGCTTGACACCTCTGTTTCCTCACCTATACAATTAAAGGATGGTGTGGGAAGTACAGTCACAGAGGCAACTAACTGAAAGGAAGCCAGAGGATAAGGACTCATGAGTTTGTAGTATGACTTTTCAGAATTAGTCCCTTTTCTTACTTGTTGGATGTATAATTTCCCAGGTGTCTTTTCTTTCGTTTCTGATGTAGGAACCTAACTAATGCATAAAAGCAAGAAGACTGAGGGCTATTAGTAAAATCATAAGGGTTAGTTTTTTCTGATTTTCTTGTAGGTGAGTTGACTGTGAGGGCTCAGGGTATTGAATATCTCCATGTGGAGGGATTGAGTAGGTTCAAGAGTTGGAAACTCACCCATAGCAAGGGATGGAAAGATAGAGTATTTATTTTATTCCTTCAACAAAGATTGAGTACCTACTATGGGCCAGGCTCTGTAAGCAGGAAATTAATCAAAGATATCTCTGAAAATCTTCATTATCTTTCCTATTCCATGTTTGAACTTATTTAACTAAATCAGCTACTATTTGTCATGTACCTAACACTAGTAGCCTTAGTGCGGAGGTTTTATCAAAGCCCCAGTTAGATTTACTTATCTGGAACATATATAGCATGTTAACATGTGGTTTTTAATTCTGTTTAACACTGAATATTCTGCTTTCTGCTGGAGTTGTTTGTATGTTTCCTCATCCCACTACCAACATGTCATTTTGATGGCAGGGACTATCTTATTCGTTTTTATGTTTTTCTTCAATTCTTAACTTATTAATCAGCATATGATAAATCTTAACAAATGTGAAATATGTGCAAACTAGTAAGAGCTGATACTTCCTGAGTCCCTATCCTATTAGGAATGGTTCTCAGCACTACGTGTGTATTATTATACATACCATAATTATATGACATGACTAGAGTAAAGTGCTGCTATTATCACTTTACATATAAGAAGACTGAAGCCCAGAGAGTTTCAATAACTTTGCCAAGGTCATGTACCAACTAGAAAGCCTGTACTCTTAGTCACTATGTTATACTATCTCTCAACTAAAATAATAAGTCATCAGTGATTAATCCAAATGGTTGGAAATGTGAGTAGATATTATGAGCTATGTTTTCAGGAGCTGCAGTGTTGGTGTATGGCTACAGACTTGACTGACATTCAGAAATCTGCATAATAAGAATTGTGACTTATTTCCTCATTTGTTTACTAATGTAGTCAAGGTTTAATAATTCTTCTTACAATTCCCTAAATGCCTTGGAGTTTAAGTGATTCACTAGGTAGATGGAAAAGCCAGTTGCCCAGTTTTCATCTTCGAATGTACCCTAATAACAGTCAAGAAGAATATGAAAGATGGCTTGAGAAGCTTAAGGCTAGTGGTTATAGGCTGCTATAACATGGGTAGCTTACTCACCACAATGACAACAATGGCACTCCTTTAAGATGCCCAGGAAACAGGATAAGCATAGCTTGTGGACTTGGAAATATTTTGTATCACATCCAAATGACTGAGCATTTGCATGGATGATGTGGCTTGTAATGGAAAGTTTGGCATGGATGTTCAGATGCACATATTGTCTCCCTAAATTTGTAGGAAAATCATATCTAACCCAGGAATTGTCAGCTGAATCTTTAACGTGTGTCAAAAAATCCATAGTGGTAAGAAATTTCATCATTTAAAAACGGACTCGTTTTTCATGACCACTGAACATGAAAATTAACAGGTTTTTTCTCTCATATAAACAAAAGAACAGAATCTAGGATTTACTGAGATTGATGGGGGTGGGGAATCTTGATATATCGTTCTCAAATATTGACATTTCTCAATCACATACTCGTTGGGAGAGACATTTATAGTTAGAAAAAAATTGGGTAAGGTATGGATATTCTCAATGTACTTAGCCCCAAGAGGACTTACACGTTGTTGTGTACTTTGTTGACTTCATTCAGAGCCAACATTAGCCCTGTGATTAGAGTGATTTGTGAAAATTTGAGAAAAAGTCACCACTTATAAGTGGGTGCTAGCCCTCACCAAGTTGCATGGCTGGATTTTGTCTTCTTTTGCTCACTTTGGCTGGGGACTCTTGTGCAGTGCACAAAGTATACAACTGTATATGGTAGTCCCAGCTTTCTTGTTTCATGTTTTGTTTTTAGATTGAAACTATATTAGTCCTCTTTTGGTTGAAACCAATTGTGAACTAGCTTTGGCCTAAAAGGAGAGTGATGAGGAAGCTTACTTACCTGAGCGCAGGGTAGCAAAGCAGCTGGGACAAGAAATTGCTGCCATCTGTGACAGCTTAATCTTGTTCTTTCATGTCTGCTCTTTCCTATATGTAGTTTCACTTATTCCTACAGACTGTCTTCTTTCACAGGATGGGAACTGTGGCTGCTCATAGCTCTAAAGTCACATAGCACCATTTTAGAAAATAACATTAAATGACCACTATTTCTCTAATCCCGAGTTAAACAGTCCTAGGGAAAAGTTCCAGTTGGCTCTGTTTGCAACAGTGACATTTCTCAGGGCTAAGAATTTGTCTGGGTAAATTGGATACTATGATAGGTTCATCATAGATCAGTTGCTAACTATATCCAGAGGGATTGAATCTGCAAAAATGTGAAAACTTGAATTCAGAAAACATGCTTAGAGTGGGAAGAAACATTTCCTCAGTAAAGGGGTGGTAGAAGTTGGTAGCTAATCCAGGAAGATGAAAACAATAGATGCCCATTTCATAGATTCGTAGTTCAAACTTGTTAGCCCCATTCCTGAGATCAGGTAAGGATATCAACTCAAGCTATTAACTCATAAGAAACCGGAGCAAGTAAAATACCAACAGCAAAAGCTCATTGCTTCTCTGTAAGAAAGCCACGAGAGAAGCCAAATTATCCAGGCTTACTGGTAAACTGGGAATTAGAATAGAGGAAGTCAGCTCTAATAACCTCAACCCAAAGCAGGCTGCCATTTCTGTTTCCACAGCAGGGTAGTACCTTCCATGGAGAATGGGCACTTTTTATGGGCTGTGCTACCTTGCGACTGCTATGAGGGAGTCTACCAGCAGGTAACTCCCGGAGTTTCCATTGTCTGTACTTTACCACTGATTGGATACACAGACTACAATAGTTCCAGATTTTCAAGTTGTAGCTCTGTTATTGACATCTCATGTAAATCTTGAACAAATGTTATTTAATGGCTCTGAGCCTCAGTGTTTTCATTAGTAAAATACAGCTATAATAACATTTTTCTACAAGATCTTGTTAAAATTAAATAATCATGGCCACTGTTGTATATAGTATCTGACACATAGTAAACATTCCAATTTTGCTAATTTGCTGCTAATATTATCGTTGTCATTGTACTTTCACTGCTCACAGCCAGTTCTGCCTAAGAGAACTGCCTAACTCGGCTTGGATGCAGTTTTGTGTGTGTGCTGGTGACATAGTTTAACATTCAAATGCCAACCTTATTTCCATCTTTTTCATTTCTTTAGGAGGCACTGAATTGTTGCCCACATAGTAATTGCTATTTTATATACATTTTAGAGAACTCAGACATATCTTGAATTTCGGCTTCTCGGATTGTAAGACAATTTGTCACCAAAGTACTTGAAAGAAATTATTGTGCAGAGATTTCTTCCAAGATCCTTCCTGTCCAAGGTAGAAATTATCTCAATCTGTAGGGTATGCAGTCTGGAAAGAAAAGAGGTCTCCCAGAATAATTTGGAACCATTCTTGTTTCTGGTATCTAGTAACAAGAAATTTATATACAGAAAGAAATGGCCTTTCTGTTGCAGTGAAACTCGAGCAGGAACAAGCCCAAAACTTTCCCTGTCTTGCCATAAAAAAAAAAAAAAAGTAATTCTCAGAATTGGCTGGGAAAAAGCTGGAAATGCTTTAATTATTGATAATATAAATTATGGTTATATATTATGGTTTATATTATATTGATAATATAAACAAGTGATCATGGTACGAGACAGAAAACTCTTGAAAGGGTATGTATGAAAGTAAGTCTTATATGGTGGCTTGACTGAAAATGCAGGCTGTAGTATACAGTAGAAGTGAGGGGGAAAATTGAAGAGACTTATTTTTTACAAGAAAACCAATTATGGAATAGTTCAGGTACTTTCTTCAAGGAGTTATTATCGGTTCAGTTTTTTTTTTTTTTTTTTTTTTTTTTTTTGGCTTGGTCCCTAATTTTATGTGAACAGCAACTGCCCGGCCAGACATGATTTAGTCAAGATGGAAAAGACTTTCAACAAACAATGGTACAGAGTGTCTGAGGTGAACTGGCAAAATGAAAAGTTGGAAAGAGAGTTAAAGATTAAAATGCCAACACTGAGAAAGAAAAATTTAAGAACTTGGAAAGAACTTTTTGTCATTATAACACAAATCAGTTTTTTACTTCTACTCTTTATCTTAATTAAGTTGAAAGGACGTGTATTTATTTACAATGTTCAGAGGTCCTGTATTTCATCTTAGAGGGAACCCCTTGATTTTTTTATCTTGACTCCCCTTTTTGTGATACAGATTTGTCGTTTCAGACATGTAGACTTTATATTGACAACTAAAATATGATAGATCTTTTTTTCTATTTGTCTCTCCAGATACATTCTTCATTCTTTTCTACCCTGCTCTGTGCCAGGAGGCTCATTTTCACAGATTCCAACCATAGTCTCTCTTGCCTGTTCACCACTGGTTTCTACTTGGTTTGAGCAGAAAATCGTTAGGCAAGAAACAAGTGAAGTTGGGGGATTTTGCCTCCAGCTTGCTACCTGCTAGACTGAATTGATAGTTGTTGTGATTCTCTACTGACGGCCACATTTCCCAGTGGATGGGCCATTCCTATAGATATAGGCCCATGGCTGGATCTAAGATTTCTAAGAGTTTCAAGCTCTTTCGCTTCTCGGTACGTCCTAGAATATGTAGTTGAGAAATTACAAGTATTGCTAAGGATGAATAAAGAGAAATGGATAGTGGAGTGGCATCTCAGATCAGTTTGGAAAGCACACTGGGTAACATACAAAGTAGTGAAGCTGGAACTCCAGCCCATATTTTTAGATTTCAAAGGCTGTACTTCTAAAAAGAGCAGCCCTGATTTGTATTGTGGTATTCTTCCTACCACTCCAGGATTCCAAGTACTTGTTTTTATTTGGAAGGTACTACAGCATCCAGGTCAAGAGTACTGGAGCCAAACTTCTTGACTTCAGTGACTAGATCTTCATTTACTGGTTGAATGTCCTTGGTCAAAGCAACTTAACTTTTTGTCCTTCAGTTTTGTCATTAGTAAAATATGAATAAAAATAGTACATATTCCAAAATATTGTTACAAGGATTAAATGAGATGGTCTGCAATGGATTAAATGTTTGTGTCCTCCAAAATTTATCTGTTAAAATCTTCATCATTAGTATTACGGTACTAGGAGGTGGGGGGCCTTTGGGAGGTAATTAGATCAGGAAGATGGAGCCCTACTACATGGGATTCGTGCCCATATTAAACGTACCACAGATAACTCCCTTGACCTTTTTGTGCCACATGGGGATTCTACCCTGCAATCCAGATGAGGATTCTATTCCATTCAATGGAAGATTCTAGCAGTCTTACCATAGTGGCATCCTTATTTCAGATAGCCAGCTTCCAGAACTGTGAAAAAATAAATATTTGTCATTTAAGCACCTGGTCTATGGTAATTTGTTAAAGCAGCCAGAAGCAATTAAGATATAGGGTGACTGCTTAAAATGTTACCCAATAAATAATAAGTACTAAGTGTTAATGTTCTTCTTCTTTTCTTATGCCTCCTTCTTATCCTCATCGCTTTTATTAATTTGTGAGATTGTTGTAAGAATTCAGTGGTATAGTAAAGACTGTGGGAAATGATTGCTTTCAAAATATATGACGGATTTATTGTTATAAGAGGTAGAATAAGAGAAAAAGGAACAAACGGATCAATAATGACTCCAAAGTTTTTGGTTTGAGTGATCAGAAGAAAGATCTGATCTTTGATCACAAACTGAGATATGGAGACATTTGATTTTTATAAAAATTCTACAGAATAAGTACATTTATTCTCACTTTACAGGAGGTAATTGAAGTCAGATGGATCAGGCAAGTTAACAAAGATTACACAGTCAATAAAAGGTAGAGTTGAAATTCTAACCAAATCTATCTGATTTTACAGCTTATGCTGTAAATTTCAGTTTGGGATAGTAGGAAAGATTCAAAAGTAGTCTTGACTTGGTAGTTTTATAGTTCATTCCAAATCTGAATATTAGGACTCTATTTTGCTTTTCAGTTTATAAGTGAATTGATTTGTCTCAATTATTTTTAATCATGGCTAAAATAGATTTCAATACTGTCTTTTGTACTCTCATTTGAGAGATGAGAAAAATGAAACTGCAGAAGGATAAGTGACACAACACTTAGAAAACCACAAAACCATTTTAGAATTGAGCTGAATCTTAAATTCAGGTCTTCTGGTTCTAAGCCCCCTTCAAGTATTTCTAATACAAAAGGAAAGATAAAAGTAATATATTTTGGCTAGAAAGAAAATGAAGCTGATGTCTAATTGATTGAAGCAAAGTATGGGATAATTTATTTCTTGGAATAAAATGGAAAGAAGTATCAAATAGAAACTTCTAAGGTAATTCTGTGGCTCTGTGGTGTTAACCTTCTAGATGAAGTGAGGAATATACTTAAGTGGTTAGAATGATACCACACTGAAAAATGTACAAAATTAAATGTTGCAGAAGTGTTTAAGATTGACACAACATCCACAGGTAATAGCATTTTTATTTTGAAGCAAAGTCAGTATACTCAAATCAGTTACTTGCCCTCCTATGAATCATTTATCAAAAAAATTTTTAAAAATCACATGCCAGTAGGAAAAGACAAACAGGAGGACCATTAATTCATTGTAATATTTATTTACCCATGAGTTCCACAAAATGTATCAGGTATCTGTTATATTTCAGACTCTCTGTTAGGCACTGGAGATCTACATGTATCTAAACCATTGTAGTTTCCTCTCAAGAAAGTTCCAATGTCAGAGATGTAAAAAAAAAAAAAAAAAAAAAAAAAAAAGAAAAAGTAATTGCAATGAAGTGTCAGATGGTACATTGATGATGATAGGTAGGAAGAGAATAATTAGTTGGTCAGAGCATACTTAAGTAAAAGGGAGAAGAGGGTTTTTTTTTCTTGCAAAAGGGTTGAAACTGACCCTGTGGGTAAAGTGACATGAGATAAGGTAATGGATAGAATTCTGAACACAGGGAAAATTGTAAGCCAAGTACAGAGATTAAACATCTGGGGGCCTAGATGAATTGTAGATAGAACAATATGGCTGTATTGGGTGAAACAGAAGGTAAGAGAAGAGATTAGAGAGTCAGGTCTACATCATACAGAGTCTTAAATTCCACATTAAAAGTTTTGACTTCATATATTAAATAATGAAGAACCTTAGACATATTTGAAGGAATGAGCCAAAGAAAAAGGAAAAATGTATAACACATTTTGAGCTATCAAGATATGCATATAATAAGTTTATGATATGTTATGTTGCAGTAACAAAGTATTCCCGAATCTCAGTGCTTTCCAAAAAGAGGTTTTATTTTTCAGTAATATTACATGTAAACCGTGGCTCTGCTTCATGCTGCATCAGGCCAGAACACAGGCCAAAGGGGCCCTCCTACCTGAGTGCAGGGCACTGGGAAAAGATCGATGGTGGAATGTGTGACAGTGACATCCACTGCTTCTTATTCCAATTTTAATCACCAAAGAAAGTCACATAGTAAAGCCTGCTGAGGACATGTAATATTACGAGGAGAGAGAGAATAAATAAAGAAGGAGAATAATTAGAAACGATCATACAATTTATGAAAGTGTGAGTATAACATCTAATTATTTAATCCTGGTTTTCATCCGGAAATCAATTGTGTGTGTGTGTGTGTGTGTGTGTGTGTGTGTGTTTCCATCATATCTTATGGTACTGGTAAGAATTACATCTATGTTTCTCCCTGTAACTTTGATATATACATATTACAATGTTCAGCACGCTTGAGTTATGTAGAAAGTTAACTGATTTGGTTTGCTGCTATTGTATAAGTAGAGGAACAAGTAAGATAAAGCTGAAACATTTTTGTCCTCCTGATTTCTCCCCCAAATGTGTTCATCTTAAACTTAATTTTTTTTCCCCATAACAACTGAAAATCACTTGGCAAGTCACTTCACTTCTTATACAAAGGCCATGAGCAATTCACCCTGTTGCTCAGAAACGATCCCCTTGCAAACACTAGTCCATCTCAGCCCCAAGGCTTCTGGCTGCACACAGTTTCTTTTCTCTTCCTCTTTTGTGGTCATTATTCAATGTAATATTCAAAAAATTGCAAAGTAAAATAAAAGAGAAAGATACAGCACAAAGAAAATAAGTTATTTTCTGCTTGAGAGAACCATGAGCCTGTGAATTTGGAAATCTCAAAAGAGAAGTCACAGGCTGGTATTTGTTAGCAGTGAACCCAGTGTTCATTTTGGAGAAGACAATGGCAAAATGAAGATATTAATCTTTTCCTTACTGTTGTACTTCTCCCAAGACCTTAGATATATAGGCTATCATTCTAGAAAAATAGATTACCATTTGGGCATCACGAAAAGGGCTAGAGAGAGGGACTTGTTTTAGGCACTTTCAAAGTAGTTTCCTGAAAATATAGTAGGTTGCCCCTGGAGAAGTGGTATTAAATGTTACCTGAGGTCATTAATAACTCTCTCACATGGTCCTGTCAGTCATTTTTGTCCAAATGCAGTTTTATACTTCATGTATTTAAGTTCACTTGATATTAGGTGATATGTGTTTTGGACCTACTTTAAGGTTTTTGCCTATTTGCAGAGCTTACTAAAAGAAATCTTTAAAGTCAATGAGTATTAGGAAATGCATTCATTCATCTAAGTGTATGGAGCGCCTGCCTACTTTATCTCCAGTGTGTGTGGAATAATAAGGATGTGGCAGTAGGCAGAAAGAAGAACTTTCATGTGTGATGCATATGTTCTAGTGTTTACTAGTTCATTTTACACATTGAACAGTATATGCTATCTACAATATGCTAGAATTTGTACTGAGTGAGCAAAACTGGATAAAGTTCTTGACTTCCAAGAGCCTGTATAGATCAGTGGCTGAGAAACATAATCTATACAATGATTGTTGTCAGCAATAAACAAGTCTATATTTTATTTATCACACACATTTTCTGAGAACGTCTAAATCTCAAGGAAATGATGGAGGGAAGTCGAGATACCAAAAAAAAAAAAAAAAAAAAAGAATAGGCTATAATTCTTATAATTTACGGGGCTTATAGTCCTGATTGTGTGTAAGGGTCAGTCCCGTAACCTCCAGAACCCACAGAGTCAGGATGTCAGGTTGACCAACATAACAGACCTTTTGAAACAGCCAGATCACCATGCTGTAATTTTTTTTCATTTTTCTTAAACTTCTGGTTTACCTGAAAAAAATAAAATGAGTCAAAATATTTTAAAGATATTACAAAGTATGTTCCATCAAAGAGATGATGATAATAATTATACTCACAATGTGACAGTAGTATTAATAGAATGGTGGCTAACACTCATTTTGTTTTTACCATGTGCTAGACACTCTTCTAAGAACATTGTATGTCTTAACATCTTTCATCCTACAACAACCATGCAGGATAAGTATTTTCATCTCATTTTACAGTTGAAATAACTGATGATATCTTTGGCAACTGATAGGTTTAGTGTTTTGCTTAAGACCATTTGACTAGTAGATTGTAGGGCCAAATTTTCAACACCAACAATAAAGTGGTAGGACCTAAATGCTAAGTAAGCCAGGAATAAAGATAAATTTTACTTTATAAGAATAAATAGGGACTTCATTTATGGAAAAAATAAGAGCAGATTACTTATATGAATAGAGAAATATGAGTTATTTTAAACAAAGATAATAGGGGATGCTGAGAATGGAGAATGAGATTTGATGTGTGCTTTATAAAATGGGCACTGCCCCTAAACTGTGACATCAGACAAATTGCTCAAGTAGTCTCTGAAGCATCTTCTCTTAAGTGGTATTTCAAAAGTCCTTCGTACCTATCTTCATGAGTAGGAATATGTAATTAAATTTGGAGACTGTCTTTCAGGAACATCTGAGAGCAAAATATGAATAGTTCTACCTTCCAGAAGGTTTTCTGTTAGGATCTTCAGAGTGTGAAGAGATTTCACTATAGAGAGAAGACATGACTCCTGGTTTGCCAAATTTAGAAATCACATGAACTGCTGAATGTAGAACAAATTTTGATTTCTCTTTGGTCTTTCATTCTACTTTTTATTTGATTAACGTGAATATTCCTTGTCTTTTCCTGGCCTGCTTTCACTCCATTTTCATTTTCTTTCTCATTCTCCTTCTTCGTTTTTCTCCTTCTCCATCTCTCCTCTTGTAAATGCCTCAAAGCATGACATTATATAAAAATAAAATAATCTTTTTGCCATATGTAACTTGGAATGGATCAGGGCCTGATTTCTGAACTTGATTTCCCTAGAAATGAGCATCGCTTTTCAAATAAAATTAGAATAAACATATAACTTCGTGAAGCCCACAATATTTTGGACAAAAATTAGATTCATGCTGAATTTGGTTAGAACTTTATGTTCAGCTATAGGCCAACTGGTTTTTGTTAAATTATACTTAATGTCATCCATTTCTTTGAAAGTTCCAGAGACTAAAAATACCTCTTGAGTTTTGGTGCATTTGCATGACTACACTGCATACCATTTTCTCTGTATTACGTAGCACCATGGTTGATATTTATGTAAGCAGTATTGTAAGAATACACATTTTTTTTTTTTTTTTTTTTTTTTTTTTTACTCACCAGAATTGCAATGTATTCAACAGCATAGCCCTGCCTACTTTGTGAAAAACTGAGATAGGAACATATGAACTTTGGGTACATATAAACTAGCAAGTTATGAAACAACATTTGGCTTTAAAGCAATGCTATAATAGAACAATTTTATATGCAATGAAATATTCACAATATGATTCAATTTCTTAGATCTTTTTTAACATTCAACTTTTTAGTATCCTATCACATATAAAGTGAAGAACACAATGGATAGAGCAGTTTTTTAATTTAAAGTGTTTTAAAAATAATTATTCGATGTTCTAAGTTTCAGGGTAAGGAGTAGATATGGCATTCTACACTATAAACATAATTTATATGGACAAGGATGCAATATATATAAATGGAAAAGTTTAATCAGAACCATGGACACAAAAATGTAATACCAATGTAGATTTCTGTGGTTTTTATTCCAGGAAAGAAAAATTTAGACCTCAAAATAGGATGCGTATTTTTCAGACCAATAATTAGCTTAGAAGAAAAATAGTCGAGGTGGATTTTCTGACTCATTAGGATATGGTCTTCGAGTCATCTTCATAATTAGTCGGGGGCATCCATCAGCACACTTTGCTAAGTTAAATGATATGGTACAGTGTTGGAAGTTTGACAGCTTACTCTATTACATTTCAGTGGAAACATTTTAGCCAAACAAATTTTTAAAAATAGTATTTTAAAAAAGGGAGTGAAATGAATAATCATTCAAATGCTCCATAGCTATACTTATTGAAGAAAAATATAGGACAGATCTCTGACTTTGAATTTTTTTTGTAATTTTGGTTTCTAATGCATGCAACCACTTCAAAATGGGTATTTATTACATCAGTTCATGCAAAGACAAGATGACAGCTATGGAATGAGGCATTCTTTAATTCCTCTTTTTTTTTTCCCACTAAACTGCCCAGCCTTGTGGTTCCTACGATATCTTTTTCCCCATGGAATCACAAAGCAGTGGCATTCCAGGCAGGAAGGTATAGAGAACAACAATGGACGAAGATTGCTTTACAAAGGGAAGTTTTCCAGGCATATTACTTAGGGAATGGAACACTGGATTTGATTCCAGAAGCTTACTAACGACAGAGTAAGAAGAATGCAGCCTATAAAGTCAGACAAGCGTGAGGTTGAATTTTCATTCGTCTACTTATTAGTAGTATGACCTTGGGGAAGTTACCTCTTCTATGCTTTACATTCTTAAATCATGCAATAGACATGTACAACATATACTTCAGAATTTTGTTGAGAAATAAGTGCAAAGTAATATTTATTAATTGGTTACTACTAATACTACCATGATCACTTTTGCTTTCATTCAGTATTTTGTTTGCATATGACTGCTACTCTGAAAACCTAAAAACCACTAAATTCATTAATGTTAATACACAATCATATATTTTTTGATTCCCTCTTACCTAGCGAAGGGAATATTTAAGCCATAACGACCACATGTTGCTGCACTTACGTATGACAAGCCCATGGCTAAGTTGAGAAAAAATAGTCACCTGGTACTCTAATACAGACCCAGCTGGATTCGCTATCTGGAGTTTATGATCCACTAATAACTAGCTTGTGTTGTAGCAGGCTGATATTTTCCATGTAACTACTGGCACATCAGAGGATTCACGTACTCTTTCTACAGCAAAGGGAGCAGGGGTGACTAGCCCTAGTCCAACTGCAGACTACATTCTATGAACATTCTCTTGTTCAGCAAAATCTCAACAATGGTGAAAATGTGGGTATCATGGATTAATGTCCTGCAACTTAATTTCATCTGCCATTAATCAGAAGAGAAAAGAGATACATAGCCCCTGACATCCAGAAGCTGACCTGATGCTATCGGCCAGAACTAATGTTGCTACAAACTGGTTTGATATCCAGCTAGTCAGATCTTGGTGTTCTGTTGATACAAACAATATCCCAAAACTTCAACATCATTTATGACCATTGTGTAAATTTTTCTAATTTTAAGATGCCCCCCTCAAAAAAGGGACCCTTCTAACCAGGTGTGGTGGTGTGTGCCTGTAGTCTCAGCTACTCAGAAGGTTGAGGTGGAAAGACTGCTTGGCTCAAGAGTTCTAGGTAACAGAGTGAGACCCTATTTCTCTAACAAAAACAAAAGAGAAAAAAAGTCTAATCTCTAAACATGTTTGAATAAAGACAAAATAAAAACCATGAACATTGTTTAACCAACAAAAATGACCAAACATTTTCTTTTTTAAAAAAAATTTCTTTATTATACTTTAAGATCTGGGGTACATGTGCAGACTGTGCAGTTTTATTCCATAGGTGTACACTTGCCATGGTGATGGTTTGCTGCATTCATCGCCCCGTCATCTACAGTAGGTATTTTTCCTAATGCAATTCCTCCCCAATCTCTCCCTCCACTGCTGCTATTCCTCCTGTAGTCCCCCCCAGGCCCTGGTGTGTGATGTTCCCCTCCCTGTGTCCGTGTGTTCTCATTGTTCAACACCCACTCTGGCTAATATGAATGAATTCTGCTTTTGTATTCAACATTCTTTTTTAGCCTAAGTATCAGTCTAGTCTTCCATTCTTCTAGATAAGATGTGTTAGGATACCTAACCATAAAATTACCCCTGCTTCTTGGAGGTTGAAGCAGGTGGATCACCTGAGGTCAGGAGTTTGAGACCAGCCTGGCCAACATGGTGAAACCCCATCACTACTAAAAATAAAAAAATTAGCCAGGCATGGTGGTAGGCACCTGTAATCCCAGCTATTCAGGAGACTAAGGCAGGAGAATCGCTTGAACCCGGGAAGTGGAGGTTGCAGTGAGCTGAGATCGCACCATTACACTCCGGCCTGAGCAACAAGAGTGAAACTCTGTCTAAAAAAATTACCCCTGCTTTTTGATGTATAAAAACCAAAGCAAAACCTGATTCTTTAAACTTTCCCTAAAGTTGCCTCATGCAAGCCTAATTTTTAAGTGTTCTTTAACACCCTTTCACTGAGGTGCCCCGTGGTTCTCCATGTTGTGTGTTCTCCTTTGCTACAATGAATTATAAAAAACCCAATTTGTTACATTTTCGGTGGATTCCTAGTGGTCTTTGGCTGGAGGGTCTTGACAAAGGTAAACAAATGAACTTTCTATGTGATATTGACAATGCAAACGTGAGTCAGATGAGTGGCTATAAATGTTTAAACAACAAAAAAAATGGAGTACAATTTGCTCTTCTGAGCCTGTAAACAAAGTTTATGTCTTGCTCTGTTCGTACGAAGATGGATTAGCTTATTTTAGAAACGAAAATGACAGATGAATTTTATCATGGAGGGATCTAGCTCCTGCTGAGAGCATTCTTCCCCATGTATCCTCAGGGACACATCTTGTTTTACAGAAACAAAACAAACATACAAAATCCCTGAACTCCACACCAATTTGTAAAACATTTTCTTCTAAAGCAGTAAAAGTTAAATGACCTAACATTTTGATAAGGTCTTTTTAGGGTTTGGGGGATAAAGAGGAGTTTTGTTTTTTTTGAATATTCTGATTAACTTGAGTGTTTGCTTCAGTAATAATGTGAATGAACAAAACAACATCGAACTTACCACCGTTAGAAATAGGGACATTGAGAGAAAGAAGGGAGAATAAGAACAAAAGGATAATGTTAATTTTTCAGCAATATTTTAGGAAAGACAGGAACATTATAAGGGCAGGAGGATTTCTATGACTGGTGATACAGTTTGACTGTGTCGCTACCCAAATCTCATCTTGAAATGTAGCTCCCATGATTCCTATGTGTTGTGGGAGGGACGTGGTAGATGATAATTGAATCATGGGGGCGTTTACCGCATACTGTTCTTGTGGTAGTGAATAAGTCTCACAAGATCTGATGGTTTTATAAGAGGAACCCCCTTTCATTTGGTTCTCATTCTCTCTTGCCACCACCCTGTAAAAAGTGCCTTTCACCTTCTGCCATGATTGTGAGGCCTCCCCAGTCATGTGGAACTGTGAGTCCATTAAATATCTTTTTCATTAGAAATTACCCACTGTTTGGTGTTGTTAATGAAAGCATGAAAAGGGACTAATACAACTGGGTAAGAGGAGAGTAAAAAAAACAAGCTTAGAGAGATGTAGAACCAGGTTTATACTCTGCTATGATTTGAGAAGAAAGCAATAATATATGTGTATACATGGGTAAAATCATGGAGTATTCTGGTAAGAATACTAAGGAAACTAATAAGAGCAGCTTAATCCACACAGGAATACTGTGTGGCTAGGTCAGACAGAGGAAGAGAGATTTACCTCCCTGTGTGTGTGTGTGTGTATTCATGTGTTTATTCCACACATGCTTTGTTTACTAAAAATAAATGAAATTTTAATATAAAATGAATCAGTCATAAAAGAAGTATATATAAAGAGAATAACATCTGATCCTTGAGATATAACAAACTCATTTTCTTTTTCTTTATTTTTTTCTGAGACAGAGTCTTGCTCTGTCACCCAGGCTGGAGTGCAGTGGCGCTATCTCAGCTCACTGCAACTGCTGCCTCCCAAGTTCAAGCAATTCTCCTTACTCAGTCCCCTGAGTAGCTGGGATTACAGGCACCTGCCACCATACCTAGCTAATTCTTGTATTTTTAGTAGAAATAGGGTTTCACCATGTTGGCCAGGCTGATCTCAAACTCCTGACCTTGTGAACCACCTGCCTCGGCCTCCCAAAGTGCTGGGATTACAGGCATGAGCCACTGTGCCCGGCTACAAACTCATTTTCAAAAGGGAAAAACTATCAATGTTAATTGTACATTAATATAACTGGAAGGTTTTGGGAACCCTTTTTTTATGGAGTTAAGTTTCAGTTCAAATCTCGGCTTTTTTTTTTTTTTTTTCAGCAGGCTGACAGTGTGCTTAAGTTTAAGCAGTTTAAACTTTCTGAGCCATAGAGTTCTCATCTTAATAGAGGGATTTTAAAATATCTACCTCCCAGCATTATTGTGAAGATTTCGTCAATTAAGTAGAAATATACGCTTAGCCAGTGAGTGATTTGTAGAAAATTCTTCTCATTCTTCCATGTTTACTGATTTTGTTACCCCCATCCTGCTCTCCCACATCACCAGCCCACTTCTTTGAAGTGACTAGAAGTGAAACATTTAACAAAGGAAGATGTGTGAGTATACCTCGGAAGAGAGGAAAGATGGAAGTAGGAGATATGGCCTAGGGCTCTTCTGCAGGGAGGTTTTAGAAGAGAATGGTACGCCTGTATTAGTTTCCTGGGGCTGCTGTAACAAATTACCTCAAACTTGGCGGCTTAAAACAACACAAATTTATTCTATCACAGTTCTCGAGTTTAGAAGTCTGAAATCAAGCTGTTAACAAGACCATGCTCTCACTGAGGGCTCTACCGAAGAATTCTTAGCTACTCTTTTTACCTTCTGGTGGCCTCAGCAGTCCTTGGTCATCCCTGACCTGTAGTTGCATCACTGCAATTTCTGCCTCCATCTGAGTTCCCTGGATCTCTGTGAGTCTGTTTTCTTAAAGAACAGCAATTATTGGATTTAGGGCTGGGTTGCTGCACTCCAAAATGACCTCATTTTAACTTGATTACTTCTGTAACAACCCTATCTTCAAAGATGGTCACATTTACGGGTACTTGGATTTAGCACTTCAAAATATATTTTTGAGGGGAAATAATTCAACCCACTACCCCTCCTGTCTCAGTAAACATGTGACTTGTAGTCACATGGAGAGGGAGGGATGAGAATGGCTGCGTGTAGGAGTCGAATGTAATGAACAGTAAGCTCATCTTGGGACATAGATCAAGTGTCCTTCTTGTAAGTGGCTGCTAGAATACCTTGCTGAAACTTTCCAAGCTGCAGACATCCTTTCCCATGTTTAATACAAGAGAGTTTTTGTAGTACCTCTGAAAACATTGACTCTCACCTGCAGACCTCTGAGTTATGGTTTATAAAGGAGTAGGGTACTGCAGTCTCAAAATTTCTGTCCTAAAGTTTGGTTTTAAAATTATATATCACATTTACACATTTACACTGACTCTTTTACTAAAAGAGGAATCTCCAGGCTCAAGAAGAATAATGTTGAAATTTAAAATGACATAAAATATACTTGTCACTAAGTGTAAGCGGTCAAAGGAGCAGGCTGTTCCTAACATTTACAGAGCCATAGACAAGAGTACATGGAGGTTCCCAACTGCACCCTTCTTTTTTTTCTCTTTATAACGTGCCTCATCCATATCTCGTGGACATTCCAGAACTCAGGTCTAAGCGCCATCTGTTCCCCCAAACAGACGCCTCTTCACTCTGCCTCAGACTTAAGAATGTGTTCACCTGAAGAAATGTCTGCTGAAAAGAAACTTGCACAAGCTTTGGAGGCAAGTTTATGACTATTCAGGCATGGAATTTGGGGTCCTCTGTGCCAAGAATATGAGTCAGAAGGTGAGGAAAGACTCAGACTCTAGAAGACTAGAGTATCTTAACCCGTTAGCTTTATTATAAAGACAGGGAAGAGAAAACCTATATTGACTCTCTGTAAAGTAGGGAACCTCAGAGTGGGGCTTGATGACCCAGGTCCTTATAAGGGCAGGTTGTTTGGTGCTTTTGTCCATACTTTATTACATTAGTCCTCTTTACCTGGAACAGGAAAAATAACTTTATTAACATCTACATTTTCTTTTCTAAGACTGTGGCCATGGTTTTAATAGCATTCTATTGTCACTTTTGACTCCTATCATAGCTTGGTTGATTTATATAATATTTTGAACATTTAAAAACAGGGTATTGCAAGCTGGGTGCAGTGGTGCATACCTGTTGTCACAGCTATTCAGGAGCCTGAGGCAGGAGTATTACTTGAGCCAGGAGACTAAACTGGGCAACATAGCAAGACACCATCTTAAAAAGAGAACAATAAGATCTCTCATCTTTACCCTATTTGCTATATAGTACTTACCTTATTCTGATAGGTGGTAGACTACTTGATGTAAGAAGATTGTTTATCAGGTCAATTGGTAAATATTAAAGGACTTCAAGGGATGTGCCCCAGATGGGACCTCTGAAAAATATACCAAAAATTATCCCATTGCTGCTTCTCTGAGTTATGACTTGAATTTTTATGGTTGTGAGGGTTTGTGTTGTGAAGCTAGGGGAGTGAATTAAGAGAGAGATTTGAAAATACTGTCATTGTGCATGAACAACTTGGGAAACCTGTTCCCTTCAGTTGGCCCTGAAATATCATACTGGATATGCCATAGATATGGGATATCTATGTCCCAGGGATAGGGACAAAGATAATGGAGAAGCTCCTAATGAGTTTTGGTAAGCAAGACTGGTCCTTGCTGTCTTTGTTATCTCAGGAAGCCCAGGAAAGCTATGACTGTTAAGGGCTATATATCCTACTAGTGATACAAATATGAAGGATGTTTTGTACATAAGGAGTTACACTATAGGATTATTTATGATTGTAAAAAATTTGAAACATATTTAGCAATTTTTTAACAGTGTGGTACATTTATTTAAGAATAGTCTCATTGTTCAACACCCGCCTATGAGTGTACCTATGCAACAATCTTGCATGTTCTTCACATGTACCCCAAAACCTAAAATGCAATAAAAAAACAATAGTCTACTATTAGTCCTGTACTACAGTCATGTACTATAACATAATTTCACAATTCATGTTATATTTAATAATTTGGAATATTCTAATAACTATATTAAGTAATGTGGGCTGTAGAGGAATAGCATGTCTAATATAATTTAAATTTGGAGAAGGGAGAATCATTTTTATGTACTCAAATGAAAAAGCTTTATCAAGTATACTGAAGCATTAATGGTGTTGATCCTTAAGAGTGGTTTAATTTTCTACCTTTAAGTTTTTCTGAATTTTGCATATTGTCTTCAATAGATAAATAATATTTTACTAATGAAAAATAAAGATGATGAATAAAAGCATCAACTTCTTGTAGAAAAAAGACACTAAGTTACATCTTGATGTAAAGATAAAATCAGAGATGCAGGAGCTGTTAAGTCCATCTTCTCTTTGCCTCTCTATTCATAGATATTTGAGGCTTTGACTCCTGTGTGTCTGTACAAAACATTAATTTACTTATGTAAAGAGGTGTCAATATGTTTATTTTTTTAAAAAAGATGTTTGTATTTAAGATTATCAAAAACAATAATGACAGATTTAACAATACTAATTGTGTACATTTATGTAACATCTGTCGATTAGCAAAACTTCTTCACATTTCTCTAAAGAAGAGTAATTCTGCCCAAGGAAAATGTTGTCATTATGCATGGAAGAGAAAAGCATTATATGAGGCCAATTTAAAATTTTATAATATCATAAAATAGGGAAGACTAAATTATAGATTAAATTCAACTTTTATATTTTTAATAGAAGTGTACAACTAAGCTTCAACTAAAGATTATTGTGGGTTGCTTACAAGTGACAGATTTGAGTTCTGCCCATTGGAAGCTACTTTGCTGCTGCTATGTTAACATGACCTGTTCCTCTCTATCCACCTGCTTTTCCACAAAGGAAGATCCAACATGTTATACAGAAGTATGAAGAGACACAGTCCAATGCACAAAACCGCCCTTCATGGCTTGCTTTACAACCTGCTACTTCACAAACACTTTACAAGCCATATTTTCAGTGTAAGATGAGACAAGTTTTACACCTAGCAATGGAGGAATCAGCTAGAAACAATCTGAACAGCTACCTTTCCTAGGAAATATATACCCTTGTTTTTACTTTATTGTGTGCTGTGCAGGAATGTACCATACAGGTTATATGGTTTGCCTGTGTTCCCCCTTGCACAAATTTCATCTTGAATTGTAGTTCCCATAATCCCCATATGTTGTAGGAGGGGCCCGGTGGAGACAATTGAATAATGGGGGAGGTTTTTCCTATCCTGTTCTCATGATTGTGAGTCTCATTTCTCACAAGATCTGATGGTTTTTAAAAGGACGTCCACCTTCACTGGGCACTCATTCTGTCTCCTGCCACCCTGTAAAGAGGTGCCTTCTGCCTTGATTGTAAGTTTACTGAGTCGTCCCCAACCATACAGAACTTTTAGTCAATTAATCCTTTTTTCTGTATAAGTTACCCAGTTTGATGTATTTCTTCATAACAGTGTGAAAACAAACTAATATATGTTTCTTAAATTTATGTATTAAAGGGAAGGCTTATTTTCCTGTTTCCTTCACTTTTTGTTTATAGAATATGTTCTAAGTTCAGATCTCTTTTTTTTTTCCAACTTTTATTTTAGACTCAGGGGTATATGTTCAGGTTTGTTACATGGATAAATTGTGTGTCTTGGAGGTTTGATGTACAAATGATTTCATCACCAGGTAGTGAGCATAGTACTCGATAGGTAGTTTTTTGATCCTTGCTCTCCTAATATTCTTCACCCTCAAGTAGGCCCTGTGTCTATTGCCCCCCCTTTTTGTGTCCATGTGTACTAAATGTTTAGCTTCTACTTATAAGTGACAGTATGCAGTATTTGGTTCTCTGTTCCTGCATTAATTCACTTAGAATAATGGGCTCCAGCTGCATCCATGTTGCTGCCAATGACATTATTTTGTTCTTTGTTTATAGCTGTGTTGTATTCCATGGTACATATGTACCACATTTTCTTTATACAGTCCACTGTTGATGGGTATCTAGGTGATTCCATATCTTTGCTATCCTGAATAGTGCTGTGATGAACTTATGAATGTGTGTGTCTTTTTAGTAGAACAATTTATATTTCTTTGGGTATATACCCAATAATGAGACTGCTGGTCAAATGATAGTTCTGCTTGACTTCTTTGAGAAATCTCCAAAATGCTTTCCACAGTGGCTGAACTAATTTACATTCCCACCAGCAGTGTGTAAGTGTTCCCCTTTCTCTGCAACCCCACCAATATGTGTTATTTTTTTGAATGTTTTGTAAAAGCCGTTCTGACTGGATTGAGATGGTATCTCACTGTGGATTTGATTGACATTTCTCTAATCATTAGTGATACTGGGTGTCTTCTTATCTGCTTGTTAGTCATGTGTTTGTCTTTTTTTGAGAAGTGTCTGTTCATGGTCTTTCTTCATTTTTAAATGAAGTTATTTGTTTTTTGCCAGTTGATTTGTTTAAGTTCCTTACAAATTAGACCTTTGGATATTAGACCTTTGTCAGATGTATAGTTTGCAAATACTTTCTCCCATTCTGTAGATTGTGTATTATTCTATAGTTTCTTTGCTGTAGAGAAGCTCTTTAGTTTAATCAGGTACTACTTTTCTGTTTTTCTTTTGTTGCAGTTGCTTTTGGAGACTTCATCATAAAATCTTTGCCAATGTCTGTGTCCAGAATGGCATATCTTAGGTTTTCTTCTAAGGTTTCTATAGCTTTGGGTCTTAGATTTAAGTCTTCAGTCCATCTTGAGTTAGTTTATATATACGTTGAAAGGAAGGGCCAAGTGTGGTGGCTCATGTTTCTAATCCCAGCATTTTGGGAGGCTGAGGCAGGTGGATCACATGAGGTCAGGAGTTTGAGACCAGCCTGCTCAAGATGGTGAAACCCCATCTCTACTTAAAAAACACGCAAACATTTAGCTGGGTGTAGTGGTGGGCACCTGTAATTCCAGCTGTTCAGGAGGCTGAAATAGGAAAATTGCCTGAACCCAGGAGTCAGAGGTTGTGGTGAGCCAACATTGCACCATTGCTCTCTAGCCTGGGCAACAAACGTGAAATTCCCCCCCCCCCCCAAAAAAAAAAAAAAGAAAAAAAGGAAGGGCTCCAGTTTTAATTTTCTGCATATGGCCAGTCACTTATCCCAGCACCATTTATTGAAGATAAATTCCTTTTCCCATTGCTTATTTTTGTCAACTTTGTCAAAGATCAGATGGTTATAGATGTGTAACTTTATTTCTGATTTCTCTAACCTGTTACATTGTGTCTGCTTTTGTACCAGTACCATAATATTTTGTTTACTGTAGCATATAGTTTTACATCAAGCAGTGTGATGATTCTGGACTTGTTCTTGTTGCTTAGGATAACTTTGGATATTTGGGCTCCATTTGGGTATCACATACATTTTAAAATAGTTTTTTCTAGTTCTGTGAAAAAAGTGTTATCAGTAGCTTGATAGGAATAGCATTGAACCTGTAAAATGCTTTGGGCAGGATGGCCATTTTAATAATATTGATTCTTCCTACCTGTGAGCATGGAATATGTTTCCATCGATTTGTGATGTCTCTGACTTCTTCAGAAGTGTTCTGTAATTCTCACTGTAGAGATCTTTTACCTCCTCACTTGGCTGTATTTCTAAATATTTTATTCTATTTGTGGCTATTGTGAATGAGATTGTGTTCTTGATTTGGCTGTCAGCTTGGACATTACTGATGTCTAGAAAGGCTGGTAATTTTTGCATGTTGATTTTGTTTCCTGAAACTTTGATATATATTATTTATTTTCTTTTCTAGCTTTGGGGTTGGTTTGCTCTAGTTTTTCTAGTTCCTCTAGGTTGTTAATTTGAGATCTTTCTAATTTTTTAATCTAGCCATTTAGCACTATAAACAGTGCTCTTGCCACTGCTTTAGCTGTGTCCCAGAGGTTCTGATAAGGTATATCTTTATTTCATTACTTTTTAGGAGGCTTTTGGGTAGAGTCTTTATGGTTTTCTGAGTATAGAATGATATCATTTATTAAGAGAGACAGTTTGATTTTTTTCTTTTCTTATTTGGATGCCTTTTATTTCTTTACTTTGATTGAGTTCTCTGGCTAGAACTTCCAGTTCATATTGAAAGAACTGGTGAGAGTGGGCATCTTTCTCTTGTTTCAGTTCTCAAGGGGAATGTTTCATGCTTTTACCCATTTAATATGATGTTGGCTGTGAATTTGTCATAAATGGCTTTTATTACTTTGAGGTATCGTCCTTTGTTGTGTTAAAGTTTGTTTGGGGTTTTTAGCATGAAGAAATGCTGAATTTTATCCAAAACCTTTTCTGCCTTTATTAAGAGGATCATGTGTATTTTATTTTTAATGATAAACGATTCAATTCAATAAGAAAATTTAACTATCATAAATATATATGCACCCAATACTGGAGCATTCAGATTTATAAAACAAGTTCTTAGAGACCTATGAAGAGACTTAAATAGCCATCCAATAGTAGTGTGAGACTTCAATACTTCCACTGACGGTGATAGACACATCATTAAGGCAGAAAACAAAGATCTCTATGACATAAATTTGACACTTGACTAAACCAAATAGACTAAGAGGCATCAACAGAATACTCTATGCAATAATAAAATACACATTTTTCTCATGTGCACATGGCACATACTTTAAGATTAGCCACAGGCTCAGCAATCCTCAGCAAATTTTTAAAAATCCAAATCATGCCAACCACACTCTTAGACCATAACAAAATAAAATATAATTCAATACCAAGAATATCTTTCAAAATCATATAATTACATGGAAATTAACCAATCTACACCTGAACTTTTGAGTAAATAATGAAATTAAGGCAGAAATCCAACACTTCTTTGAAAATAATGAAATAAACTTATATCAGAATCTCTGGGACACAGCTAAAGCAGTGTTAAGAGGAGTGTTTATAGTGCTAAATGCCTACATTAAGAAGATAGATCTTTTGGAAAAGAAAACAGCTCCTGAATTTATTGATTTTTTTGATTTTTTTTGTGTGTGTCTCTATCTCTTTCAGTTCTGCTCTGATCTTAGTTATTTCTTGTCTTTTGCTAGCTTTTGAGTTTGTTTGATCTTGCTTCTCTAGTTCTTTTAATCGTGACACTAGGGTGTTGATTTTAGATCTTTCCTTCTCATGTGGGCATTTAGTGCTATAAATTTCCCTCTAGACGCTGCTTTAAAAGTGTCCCAGATATTCTGGTATGTTGTGCCTTCATTCTCATTGGTTTCAAAGAGCACATCTTTATTTCTGCCTTCATTTCATTATTCAGTAGTTATTCAGGAGCAGGTTGTTCAGTTTCCATGTAGTTGTATGGTTTTGAGAGAGTGTCTTAATCCCCAGTTCTAATTTGATTGCACTGTGGTCTGAGAGACTGTTAAGATTTCTGCATTTTTTTTCTTTTTTGAGACAGAATTTCGCTCTTATTACCCAGGCTGGAGTGCAATGGTTTGATCTTGGATCACCACAACCTCTGCCTCCTGGGTTTAAGCAATTCTCCTACCTCAGACTCCCAAGTAGCTGGGACTACAGGCCGTGCCACCATGCCCAGCTAATTTTTGTATTTTTAGTAGAGACGGGATTTCACCATGTTGACCAGGATGGTCTCGATCTCTTGACATAGTGATCCACCCACCTTGGCCTCCCAAAGTGCTGGGATTATAGGTGTGAGCCAGCGCACCAGGCCAAGATTTCTGTGCTTTTGCATTTGCTGGGGAGTGATTTACTTCCAATTATGGGGTCAATTTTAGAGTAAGTGCAATGTTGTGCTGAGAAGAATGTATATTCTGTGGATTTGGGGTGAAGAGTTCTGCAGATGTCTATTAGGCCCACTTGGTTCAGATCTGAGTTCAAGTCCTAGATTTCCTTGTTAATTTTCTGTCTTGTTGATCTGTCTAATATTGACAGTGCAGTGTTAAGGTCTCCCACTATTATATGTGGGAGTCTAAGTCTCTTTGTAGGTCACTAAGAACTTGCTTTATGTATCTGGGTGCTCCTGTATGGGGTGCTTATATATTTAGGATAGTTAGCTCTTCTTGTTGCATTGATGCTTTTACCATTATGTAATGCTCTTCTGTGTCTCTTTTAATCTTTGTTGGTTTAAGGTCTGATTATCAGAGTCTAGGATTGCAACCCCTGCTTTTTTTTTGCTCTTCATTTGCTTGGTAAATCTTCTTCCATCCCTTTATTTTGAGTCTATATGTGTCTTTGCGTGTGAGATTGGTCTCCTGAATACTGCACACTGATGGGTATTGACTCTTTACGCAATTTTCCAGTCTGCATCTTTTAAATGGGGTACTTAGCCCATTTACATTTAAGGTTAATATTGTTATGTGTGAATTTGATCCTGCCATTTTGATGCTAGCTGGCTGTTTTGCCCATTAGTTGATGCAGTTTCTTTATAGTGTTGATGGTCTTTACCATTTGGTATGCTTTTATAATGGCTGGTGTTCGTTATTCCTTTCCATGTTTAGTGCTTCATTCAGGAGCTTTTGTAAGGCAAGCCTGGTGGTGACGAAATCTCTTAGCAGCTGTTTGTCTGTAAAGGATTTTATTTCTCCTTAACTTATGAAGCTGAGTTTGGCTGGATATGAAACTCTGGTTTGGGAAAATTAACTAGCCTTATGTAGAAGGCAGAAACTGGATCCCTTCCGCACACCTTATACAAATACTAATTCCAGGTGGATTAATATTTAAACATAAAACCTAACACCATATAAACCCTAGAAGAAAACCAGTGCAGTACCATTCAGGACATAGGTATGGGCAAGGACTTCATGACTAAAAGACAAAAAGCAATGGCAACAAAAGCCAAAATAGACAAATGGGATCCAATTAAAGAAGAGCTTCTGCACAGCAAAAGAAACTATCATTAGAGTAAACTGCCAACCAACAGAATGGGAAAAAACTTTTGCAATCTACCTATCTGACAAAGGGCTAATAACTGGAATCTGTAAAGAACTTAAATAAATTTACAAGAAAAAATAAGCCCCATCAAAAAGTGGGTGAAGGACATGAACAGACAATTCTCAAAAGAAACATTTATGCAGCCAACAAACATATGAAAAAAAGCTCATCATCAATGGTCATTAGAGAAATGCAAATGAAAACCACATTGAGATACCATCTCATGCTAGTTAGAATGGTGATCATTAAAAAATCAGGAGACAACAGATACTGGAGAGGATGTGGAGAAATAGGAATGCTTTTACAGTTTTGGTGGGAGTGTAAAATTATTAGTTCAACCATTGTGGAAGATAGTGTGGCCATTCCTCAAGGATCTAGAACAAGAAATACCATTTGACCCAGCAATCCCATTACTGGATATATACCTAAAGGATTATAAAGCATTCAGTTATAAAGATACATGCACACAAATGTTTCTTGTGGCACTTTTTACAATAGCAAAGACTTGGAACCCACCCAAATGCCCATCAATGATAGACTGGATAAAGAAAATGTGGCACATATATACCATGGAATACTATACAGCCATTAAAAAAGGATGAGTTTATGTCCTTTGCAGGGACATGGATGAAGCTGGAAACCATCATTCTCAGCAAACTGACACAAGAACATAAACCAAACACTACATGTTCTCACTCATAAGTGGGTGTTGAACAATGAGAACACATGAACACAGAGAGGGGAACATAACATACCAGGGCTTGTCAGGGGATGTGGTGGGGGGGCTCGGGTAGGGTTAGCAGGGCATTAGGGGATTGGGGAGGGCTAACATTAGGAGAAATACCTAATGTAGAAATACCTAATGTAGGAGAAATACCTAATGACAGGGGGATAGATACATCAAACCACCATGGCACATGTATACCTATTTAACAAACCTGCATGTTCTGCACATGTACCCTAGAACTTAAAGTACAATAATAATAATAAAAAGTTAGATCTCAAATTAACAACCTAAAATTACACCTAGAGGAACTAGAAGAACTAGAGCAAACCAACCCCAAAACTAGCAGAAGAAAAGAAATATTCATAATCAGAGCTGAACTGAATGAAGCTGAGATACAAAATCCCCACAAAAGATCAATGAAAACTAAAGTTTGTTTTTTGAAAGAATAAATAAATTTAGCTAGCCAGGTTAATAAAAGGGAGAGAAGATCCAAATAAACGCAATCAGAAATGACAAAGGTGACACTCTCATCAATCCTGCGGAAATTCAAGGAGTCCTCCGAGACTATTATGAACAACTGTATGCACACAAACTAGAAATTCTAGAAGAAATTGATAAATTCCAGGAAACATACCATATCAAGATTGAACCAGAAAGAAATTGAAATCCTAAACAGATCACTAATGAGTTCCCAAGTTAAAGCTGTAATAAAATATTTACCAACTAGAAAAAGCTTTGGATCGGATGAACTTACAGCCAAATCCTATCAGATATATAAAGAAGAGCTGGTAGCAATCCTACTAAAATTATTCTAAAAAATCAAGGAGGGAGGACTAGTCCCTAACTCATTCTGTGAGGCCAGAATCATTCTGATACCAAATCTGGCAGGGACACAGTGAAAAAAGGAACTTTAGGCAATTATCCCTGATGAACATGAATGCAAAAATCTTCAGCAAAATACTAGTAAATTGAATCCCGCAGCACATCAAAATTTAATCTACCATGATCAAATAGACTTTATTCTTTGGATGCAGTTCTCCTTCAATACACACAAATTAATAAATGTGATTCATCACATAAACAGAACTAACATATGAGAGCTCTCTCTTAATCTTAAAAAATTTACTAAAATTAATCAAGGGTTGAGGAAAAAAACTTAATAGTTATTTATTGAGCATCCTTCTGCCCATTGCCACAGGTACAAGCAATTATGCCTGTTATAATAAAGAAAAAGTATGGAAATTTAGCCAGCCTTAGAAATTAATTTCAGAAAGGCCACTGTAAGGATCTGTGTTCAGGTGGAACACTTTTTTTTCCAACATCTTCATCCTAACTGAAGGAGAGGACAAATAAACATTCTCTTAATTATTTGGAGTAAACTGATGTTCTAAGAGATAGGGAACACTGGATAAAAGTATGTATATAAAGAACTTTTTAAAAATTCTACTCTGTATCACTTTGTTTACTAAAGTTTACTAAGTTTCAGTTTTCCTGTAAAAAATGGGGTGAACTACCTACTTTCCAGTGTTAAATGGTGTACAAAATACTTAGCATACTACTGGGTACATTATAAATGTTCAATAAGTGGGAGCTATGCAACGTTATCATGCAGTATTATTTGATATCTGTAGTGACATCAAACATGTATTTCAATAAATTTCTTCTGAATTTATTAAGGAAATAAAGGAGATCAATAGATGGATCTTATCTATATGGCAAACTAACATGTATGGCATGTGATAGCTTAGGAATACTAATTCTCTTTGTAACAGATTTCAACTAGACTACATATTATGGGACAAAAAAGAGTAGTTTCTAATAGTAGGCATATTCTGTTTTAGTTTGTTCATCCTGCTGTAGCAGAATACCTGAATCTGGGTAATTTATAAAGAACAAGAATTTGTTTTTTTGAAGGAAAATTTGTATTATTTTAATTATTTTTATGTACAGAAACCTCAACAGTGTACATTTAACCCAGTTTAGTGGAAAGTTCTTTAGCCTTTGCCTTTTCAAACTTGGCAATGCAAGTCACAGACATGGGACCCAGGACATTGCCTCTCAGTGACAGTGGATCTCATCGAATCTGTCGATGTAATTGGTCCTGATATCTTCAGCCAGTGTAGCCAAAGCTCCTCTGTCTTCTGAGTTAACCTGTGTGCAGGCGACAGTGGTGAAGGTCGTCTTGTGGACTAGATGTCCCAGTCGTTCCTTCCCCTTGATAATGCAGTCAGAGACCCTCATTCTATGATGCAGTGTAGGCAACAAGACAACCAGTTTAATGGAATCCACATCCTGTGCAGTCACCACCAGCTGAGCTTTATTGTTCTCCACTAAGGTGGTAACGGTGTTAACTCCTGCTGGAAAGTCTGGTGGTCTTCTAGGGGGGACATCTCCTTTGCTGGCAGCTTTCTTCGCAGCCCTGGGCCAATAGTCTCTGCTTATTATCTTGCTTTGTCTCTGGTCTGTACTTGTGGGCCTGCTCAAGCAGCTCAGTAGCTGTTTGGCAGTGAAGAGCTTGGGTGAACTGGTTAATCACAGTTGACACTTTCAACTGCTTATAGAGGATGGCTTTCTGCCTCTGCAACCGGATATAGTGGGGCCATTTGACAAAGCGGATGAAGTCTCTTGTGGGCTGGATGCCCTGTTCAATTCCAAAATTCTTAGGAGTTTTCTCAAACAGAGAATTCACCACTTTCTTGATCTCCTGCTTCTTCACAGTACCGGGGCCGGAGCCACCGTTTTTCTCTTTGGCCTTCTTTCCTTTCAGCATCTTAGGCTGCAGGAGGAGAGAGCAAGAACAAGAATTTATGCTTTCACAATTCTGAAGGTTAGGAAATCTAAAATAAAGGCACCAGCATGTGGTCTAGTAAGGGCCTTTTTGCTGCATTCTTATGTGGCAGGAAGGAGATGTTCATGTGTACACAAGTTCGCAGAATGCTGCCCTAAGCCTCTTGCAAAAGACCTTAATCCTGTTAACAAAGAGCATCCCTCTTGGCCTAGCCATCTCTTAGAGGCCCATCTCTTAATATTATCACATTGGCAACACTTGAATTTTAGAGTGGATTATGTTTCAACATGAATTTTGGAGGGAGTAAAACATGTAAACCATAGCAGAAAGTGTGCCAAAAATGACAAATTATGTAGAATAAATTTAGTGAATTTTAAATGTCAAAACTTCTGATTTGGGTTTAGTACCCATTTAGACTGACAATTAGCACTGGAGTTTTAATGCAGACCTCTAACTTTCATTTTTAAAATGATTTTTTTTTTCTGAATATTGGCTTTGTTTTCAGAATATTGGCTTTGTTTTCAGATCAACTTTTAAATTAAGATCTTTACTACATGGTTTTACATTTTGTTTTTCTTTTCTCACACCTGTCAAATTTGGTTATTTTATTGGGGCCTGGAATGTGTCTAATATAGATTTTGCATTTCGTAAAATACTTAGTACAATATTTGGCATATAGTAGATACTCAATGATATGGTTTGGCTTTGTGTCTCCACCCAAATCTCATCTTGAATTATAATTGCCATGTATTGAGGGAGGAACCTGGTGGGAGGTTTTTGGATCATGGGAGGCAGTTCCCCTTTGCTTTTCTCATTACAGTGAGGGAGTTCTCAAGAGAGCTGATGGTTTTATAAGGCAATCTCTCTCACCTCCCGTCTCTCTCTCTTTCTCTTTCTCCTGCCACCTTGTGAAGAAGGTGCTTGCTTCCCCTTCACATTCTGCCATGACTGTGTTTTCTGAGGCATCCCCAGTTATGTGGAACTGTGAATCAAGTAAACCTCTGTGTTAATAAATTACCTGGTCTCAGGTAATATTAAAGCAGTGTGAGAACGGACTAATACACTCAATACACACACACACACGCACACGCACAAATGTGTGCCTTATATATGCCACTATTAACTGACTTTTAGTATGTACCTACTATGTATTGTCATCAAACTTTACACTTATTATCTTATTTAGTTTTCTGAGAAACACGTTAGTATTCACATTTTACAAAAGAAAAAAACCCTGAGATTTAGAGATTAAACCATAAGGCCATGTTCCAAAACCATCTAGTTAGTAAGTGGAGAGCAATTTAATTCTCTGTTTCTACAGTCTTTGTTTGTAACAGTGGTATTACAGAAGAGTGACATCAGCAAGATGGTAAAAGAGGAAGTCTCAGGCTCCACTCCCTGGCTGACTAAAAATTCATCTAGCAGCTATCCACAACCCAGAACATATTTCTGAAAATCCAAATTCTTGAAACTAAGCCTGACACACTCATGTGGCCTACAGACTGACTGAAAACTGCATTAGAAGAATAAGAAGAACTGTTTCACTTCAGCCTTGCTACCACCTCTCCTTCCCCCAAGTCAACACAATGCCAGATGGGTAGGATTTCTCTGGGCCATGGTTTTTACAGGGGGAAAAAACACTGCAGTCAGTCACCTAGCTTCCTTAACATTCTGAAGCGCTTCCCGGAAAGCCCACTTTGGTTTCACCTCATTGGGGAACACTGGGAATAACATCTGGGTCAAGTAAAAACAGAAATAAGATGGAGCTCACATTGACCAATGTGTGATCTTCTTGATACCTTTGTGTTCTTGCCACCTGTGGAACCCAGTCATAGATACCAACCAACTTCATACACTACCTCCAAAGCTGATTTGGTTGTTTTCAGAAGAAAAGTGCAAATTCAGCCTGGCTTGAATTAATAGATGGCTAGTCTCTATAACAAGCTCCAGATTACACCCCAGCAACCTCACCCCCCAAGCAGGGAGACCCCTACCTCTGTCCGTTTAGAAGAAGCAGAGAGGCTAGACCTGCTTTACGTAGAAGTCTAAAGAGTGACTCGGCTCAGCCAAAACGCCTGCCAAATTACCTCATCCAGGCAGGAATATCCCTGCCTTTTCCTGTTTTGGAGAAGCATAGGGGCTAGACATGCTTGACCCAAGAGAACAAACAGTGGCTCAACTCAGCTAAAAGCTCACCACATGGTTTCATTAAAAGAAGGAGCCCATTCTCAACTGTGCATTTCTAGGGAGCATAGTCTCTGGCCCTGCCTGTCCCGAGCAGCAACTCTGCCAAACCTCAGAGATAAGCCTGCAGCCCCATCCAACTGCAGATCCAAAATAGCAGAATGTCACAGCCAGGGAATGTATCCTCTGATAGCTGGGACCAGAGGCCCTCACAGTAATCATCCATTGCTCTGCTAATAACAGAGCCTAGCCAGAGGCTCCACATGACATAAGAGCAAAGGCAGAAAACCAAGCCAAATAGGGAACTCATAACAGGCATTTCCAGAATTACAGACTAGACTAAGTAGTGAAGGCGTATCCCTGCCAGAGAATACCTGTAAAAGCAAGAAGAGGTGATTTTCTCTTTATGTGTGCACACAACAATGCAAAGAAGAATTTCCAAAAATCAGGGTATAATGACACCTTTAATAGAAATTAATAAATCCCTAATCATAAATGCTAAAAAATGGAGATTTATGAAATGACAAAAAATTAGAATATTCTTCTTAAATTCAGTGAACTTGAAAAGTATACAGCTAGAAAATTAAATGAAATTTGGGAAATAATATGGAAAATGAGAAATTTGACAAAGAAAAAAATTAGAAATCCTGGAAATTACAGACAGAGTAACTGAACTGAAAAAAGTCAATAGATGGCTTCAACAGAAAACTCAATCAAACAGAATAAAGTCTGTGGGCTTGAAGGCAGAACATATGAAATTATTCTTCAGAGAAGCAAAATTCTAAAGAAAGAAAAATAATGAAGAAAATAAAAGCAAAAATGGACAAACAGGATCAAATCAAACGAAAAGGCTTCTGTACAATAGAGGAAGCAATTAACAGTATAAGACAACTTACAGATTGGGAGAAAATATTTGCAAACCATACATTCAATAAAGGGTTAATACCTAAAATATATAAATATCTAATGCAAATGACTCGATAACAAGAAAACAAATAAATTGATTAATAAATGAGTACAAGACCTGAATAGACATTTTTCAAAAGAATACTAAAAGCCAGCAGAAATATTAAAAATATTTAACATCTTTAACCATTAGGGAAATGCAAATTAAAACTACAATGAGATATAACCTCACACCTATCATAATGACCATTACCAAAAAGGTAAGTTGTGTGAGAATGTGGAGTAAAGGGAACACTTAAATACTGTTGGTGGGAATGTAATTAGTATAGTCATCATGGAAAACTGTATGGAGGTTTCTTAATAAACTGAAAAATAAAATTACCATATAATTTGGCAACCCCACTTCAGTATTTACCTGAAAGATTTGAAATCAGTTTGTCAAAAAAAAGCCTGCTTTCCTGTGTTCAATGCAGCTCTATTCACAATTGCCAGCTTACAGAATCAACTTGTGTCCATCAATAGATTAATGAATAAAGAAAATGTGATACACACACACAGGAATACTATTAAGTCTTTAAAAGGAAGAAAATTCTGTCATTTGCAACAATATGCTAAGTTAAAAAAGCCAGGCATGGGATGATAAATACTCTGTGTTCTCCCTCATATGTAGAATCTTAAACAATTGAACTCATAAAAGCAGAGAGTGCAGTGGTGGTTACAGAGGCTGGGACATGGGGATAATGGGGAGATGATTGTCAAAGGATACAAAGTCTCAGAGAGGAGGAATAAGTGAGTTTTTGAGATCTATTGCACAGTATGGTGGACATTGTAATGCTAAAAGTAAATTTCAAATGTTCTTACTACAAAAAACATTTGAAGTGATAGATCTGTTAATTAGCTTTATTTATTCATATAGTATTTATAAATCACAACATCACTGTGTATCCTATAAGTATATATATAATTGGAAAAATATCAATTTATATATAATAACATTTAAAAATAATGGTATTACATTGATTAAATGAGGTGTGATATATCAGGAGCTTTCAAGTGCTCACATTTTAGGGTGTAATAAAAAAAACTCATATCTTAGAATTAATGGTTGTTTCCCCAGTGATTAATTCTATAAAGGCATTCAGCTCACACCAGATAGTTCTCATATCCACTTTATAAGGAAGGTGCTAACTACATTTAAAAAAAAAAAAATAAGCATTGCCCAGAGAAAAATTTTTACCAAGGCTTTTACAGTTCAGAAAGTAATTATACATAAATTTGTTTATTTATTTCACTATAAAATAAACACATTTATTGGAAAGTACTTTGTTACAGAATATGGTTTCTTTAGAAAGCAGGAGGAGGAAATACCTGTACCTAAATTTAATAGTTAAAAAGAAAATCAGCTCGACCTTCATGGTTAGTTTCAATAACTGTCAGAAAAGAAGGGAATAAAACCAGTAGGCAAAATGGTTTTCTTATATATACTGCCAACTTCACCCGTAATGAAGAAGCTGGTTTCTTTGGTAATTGATATTAGGAAGTTCCACAATTGCCTATATGTTCTGCTTCAAGTAAGTTCTTACATTACTGATTTCCCAAAAGATTACACCAGGATATTCTGCATGTTTGTGTTTTTGACTGTAAATTTAAAATATTTTAAGACACTCACATTATATATATATATATATATATATATATATATATATATATATATATATATAAAATATGCACTGACTAGCATGGGTTAAGATTGAGCACAAAGTAGGTGTTCAACAAGCTGCAGGTGAGTCAAACCAACCTATATATCACATATTGCATTTGGATTTCTATCTTTGCCTGGTGATATCATCCTGTATCATTTTTATTTCTATAAAGTTAAAAATAGCATACTAAACCATATACAAGTAAACGAGGGAATCTGGGTGAGTAGTAGGAAAGAAATGTGAGATGAATAGTTCCAAAACATGAGCAAACAATTTTTTTTTCCCATTTATTTTATTGCATGTTAGGTTTTGGGGTACAGGTGAAGAGCATGCAAAATTGTTGCATAGGAACACACATGGCAGTGTGATTTGCTGCCTTCCTCCCCATCACCTACATCTGGCATTTCTCCCCCTGCTATCCCTCCCCGGCTTCCCACCCCCCACTGTCCCTCCCCTATTTCCCCCCAACTGACCCCAGTGTGTAGTGCTCCCCTCCCTGTGTCCATGTGCTCCATGAGCAAACAATTTTAAGCCAATTGTGAATGAATTCCATGCAGACTCTTGCATCCAAGCTTTAAACAATCAAATGAAAGACAGAAATATAATTATATGAATCATAGAGAAACCACCAGTTCAGGAGGAGCACAGGTAGATCTGGTTCTATGGCTTCAGGAATGGGTTCTCGCTGAGTAGAAACTTATATTAGAGCAAAAAATAGCTTTAGAGTAAATAAAAATGCATTTGCAAAGAATGTTTCTTATAATATACTTCACTGTGGGCCAAAAGCATTGTTACCCATACAAAATAGTAAAAGAACCATCTTGGGAATAGATTGAATATGGAGGATGCAATGTCCATAAAATACATACATCATAACTAATTGTATATATTTATTTATCTAAGGTATTTCACTAAAAAATTCAGTTACTTGGCATTGTGAACCATGACATGCTTTTTTAATTGGCAGAAGACTCAGGGAATATAATAGTGCTAGACATTAAATGAGCTACAAAGAAAAACATTATAGGAAAGCATTTAAATAAATCCCTTTAAAGAGCTTCTGCAGCATTTCTTTTTATATTGTTTATTTCAGACAACAAGTAGAATTTGGAGCCTTCAGGTAGTTTGCCTTATTTTCTGGTATTGTGATTGTAAAAAGGAGACAGAGCCTATTTTGTGTATTTTAATGCTATGTCCACTATTTAACGAATTCTCTTGAAAGAAAGCAACAGGTGCACCACCAGCTATTGAAAGAATGCTCTTTGCTAAACTACCTTCATCAAAAAGCATGCTGCATGTTATGGTAGAGAGAGCTTGACTTTTGAGATCAGGTACATTTATAGCAGCTATGTTGATTTGGACATGTTTTGGTGAAAGATAAACTTCAGCTGAAGTAAATTTAAAGGAGTTGAATCGCAGCTGTCAGAAGCACAGCAGATTCAGAGAGAGTCCAGTGCAGCCACATGGTGGAAGAAGATTTATAGACAAAAAAGAGGGCAAATGTGGTACAGAAACCAGAAGTGAGGTACAGGAACAACTGGATTGGTTATAGCTCAGTGTTTGCCTTTTTTTGAACAGAGTTCAAACAGTTGGCTACGTTTGATTGGCCAAAACTTAGTGATTGTCACAGATGTGAGCTATCATTGGTTCACACCTCTGCTTTTTTTTTTTTTTTATTGCATTTTAGGTTTTAGGGTACATGTGAAGAACATGCAAGATTGTTGCATAGGTACACACATGGCAGTGTGATTTGCTGCAGCCTTCCTCACCATCACCTATATGTGGCATTACTCCCCATGCTATTTCTCCTCACCTCCCCACCCCCCCGTCTCTCCCCCATTTCCCCCCAACAGACGCCCGTGTGTAGTGTTCCCCTCCCTGTGTCCATGTGTTCTCATTGTTCTACACCCGCCTGTGAATGAGAACATGCAGTGTTTGATTTTCTGCTCTTTTGTCAGTTTGCTGAGAATGATGTTTTCCAGGTTCATCCATGTCCCTACAAAGGACACGAACTCATCATTTTTTATGGCTGCATAATATTCCATGGTGTATATGTATCATATTTACCCTGTCCAGTCTATCATCAATGGGCATTTGGGTTGGTTCCAGGTCTTTGCTGTTGTAAACAGTGCTGCAATGAACATTCGTGTGCATGTGTCCTTATAGTAGAATGATCTCTAATCCTTTGGATATATACCCAGTAATGGGATTGCTGGGTCAAATGGAATTTCTATTTCTAGGTCCTTGAGGAATCGGCACACTGTCTTCCACAATGGTTGAACTAATTTACACTCCCACCAACAGTGTAAAAGTGTTCCTATTTCTCCATACCCTCTCCAGCATCTGTTGTCTCCAGATTTTTTAATGATTGCCATTCTAACTGGCGTGAGATGGTATCTCAATGTAGTTTTGATTTGCATTTCTCTAATGACCAGTAATGATGAGCATTTTTTCATATGTTTGTTGGCATCATGTATGTCTTCTTTTGTAAAGTGTCTGTTCATATCCTTCAACCACTTTTGAATGGGCTTATTTGTTTTTTTCTTGTAAATCTGTTTTAGTTCTTTGTAAATTCTGGATATCAGCCCTTTGTCAGATGGGTAGACTCCAAAAATTTTTTCCCATTCTGTTGGTTGCCAATTCACTCTAATGACTTTCTTTTACTGTGCAGAAGCTGTGGAGTTTGATTAGGTCCCATTTGTCTTTTTGGCTTTTGTTGCCAATGCTTTTGGTGTTTTGGTCACGAAGTCCTTGCCTTTGCCTATGTCCTGAATGGTTTTGCCTAGATTTTCCTCTAGGGTTTTTATGGTGTTAGGTCTTATGTTTAAGTCTTTAATCCATCTGGAGTTAATTTTAGTGTAAGGTGTCAGGAAGGGGTCCAGTTTCTGCTTTCTGCACGTGGCTAGCCAGTTTTCCCAACACCATTTATTAAACAGGAAATACTTTCCCCATTGGTTGTTTTTCTCAGGTTTGTCAAAGATCAGATGGTTGTAGAAAGGTTGTGTTGCCTCCAAGGCCTCTGTTCTGTTCCATCGATCTATATCTCTGTTTTGGTACTAGTACCATGCTGTTTTGATTACTGTAGCCTTGTAGTATAGTTTGAAGTCCAGTAGTGTTATGCCTCCTGCTTTGTTCTTTTTGCTTAGAATTGATTTGGCTATATGGGCTCTCTTTTGGTTCCATATGAAGTTTAAGGTGGTTTTTTCCAGTTCTGCGAAGAAGGTCATTGGTAGCTTAATGGGAATAACGTTGAATCTGTAAATTACTTTGGGCAGTATGGCCATTTTCACAATAATGATTCTTTATAACCATGAACATGAAATGTTTCTCCATCTGTTTGTGTCCTCTCTTATTTCGTTGAGCAGTGGCTTGTAGTTCTCCTTGAAGAGGTCCTTTATGTTCCGTGTTAGTTGTATTCCTAGGTATTTTATTCTCTTTGTAGCAATTGTGAATGGCAGTTCGTTCTCGATTTGGCTCTCTTTAAGTCTTTTATTGGTGTATAGGAATGCATGTGATTTTTGCACATTGATTTTGTATCTTGAGACTTTGCTGAACTTGCTTATCAGTTTCAGGAGATTTTGGGCTGAGATGATGGAGTCTTCTAGATATACAATCATGTCGTCTGCAAATAAAGACAATTTGACTTCCTCCTTTCCTATTTGAATACCCTTTATTTCTTTTTCTTTCCTGATAGCTCTGGCCAGAATTTCCAGTACTATATTGAATAGGAGTGCTGAGAGTGTGCGTCCTTGTCTAGTGCCAGATTTCAAAGGAAATGCTTTCCAGTATGGTATTGGCTGTTGGTTTGTCGTAAATAGCTTTTATTATTTTGAGATACGTTCCGTCAATACCTAGTTTATTGTGGGTTTTTAGCATAAAGCGTTGTTGAATTTTGTCAAAGGCCTTCTCTGCATCAATTGAGATAATCATGTGGTTTTTGTCTTTGGTTCTGTTTATGTGGTGAATTATGTTTATAGACTTGCGTATGTTGAACAAGCCTTGCATCCCTGGGATCAAGCCTACTTGATCATGGTGGATAAGCTTTTTGATGTGCTGTTGCAATTGGCTCGCCAGTATTTTATTGAAGATTTTTGCATCTATGTTCATCATGGATATTGGCCTGAAATTTTCTTTTCTTGTTGAGTCTCTGCCGTGTTTTGGTATCAGGATGATGTTTGTCTCATAAAATGATTTGGGAAGGATTCCCTCTTTTTGGATTATTTGGAATAGTTTCAGAAGAAATGGTACCAGCTTCTTTTTGTATGTCTGGTAGAATTCAGCTGTGAGCCCATCTGGACCTGGGCTTTTTTTAGGTGGTAGGCTCTTAATAGCTGCCTCTACTTCAGACCTTGTTATTGGTCTATTCAGGGTTTCAACTTCTTCCTGGTTTAGGCTTGGGAGGAGGCAAGTGTCCAGGAATTTATCCATTTCTTCCAGATTTACTAGTGTATGTGCATAGAGTTATTTGTAACAATCTCCAATGATGGTTTGAATTTCTGTGGAATCTGTGGTGATATCCCCTTGATCGTTTTTTATTGCATCAATTTGGTTATTCTCTCTTTTCTTTTTTATTAATCTGGCTAGTGGTTTGTCTATTTTGTTGATCTTTTCGAAAAACCAGCTCCTCGATTTATTGATTTTTTGAAAGGTTTTTTTGTGTCTCTATCTCCTTCAGTTCTGCTCTGATCTTAGTTATTTCTTGTCTTCTGCTAGCTTTAGAGTTTTTTTAATCTTGCTCCACTAGTTCTTTCAATTTTGATGCTAGGGTTTCAATTTTAGATCTCTCCTTGCTTCTTATGTGGGCATTTATTGCTATATATTTTCCTCTAGAGACTGCTTTAAATGTGTCCCAGAGATTCTGGTATGTTATGTCTTCATTCTCATTGGTTTCGAAGAACATCTTTATTTCTGCCTTCATTTCATTGTTTATCCAGTCAACATTCAAGAGCCAGTTGTTCAGCTTCCATGAAGCTGTGCGGTTCTGAGTTAGTTTCTGCATTCTGAGTTCTAACTTGATTGCACTGTGGTCTGAGAGATTCTTATGATTTCCGTTCTTTTGCATTTGCTGAGGAGTGATTTATTTCCAGTTATGTGGTCAATTTTAGAGTAGGTGTGATGTGGTGCTGAGAAGAATGTATATTCTGTGGATTTGGGGTGGAGAGTTCTGTAAATGTCTATTAGGTTTGCTTGGTCCAGGTCTGAGTTCAGGTCCTGGATATCCTTGTTAATTTTCGGTCTGGTTGATCTGTCTAATATTGACAATGGGGTGTTAAAGTCTCCCACTATTATTGTGTGGGAGTCTAAGTCTCTTTGTAAGTCATTAAGAACTTGCCTTATGTATCTGGGTGCTCCTGTATTGGGTACGAATATATTTAGGATCGTTAGCTCTTCTTGTTGCATTGATCCTTTTACCGTTATGTAATGTCCTGCTTTGTCTCTTTTGATCTTTGTTGCTTTAAAGTCTATTTTATTAGAGTGAGAATTGCAACCCCTGCTTTTTTTTGCTGTACATTTGCTTGGTAAATCTTCCTCCATCCTTTTATTTTGAGCCTTTGTGTATCCTTGCATGTGAGATGGGTTTCCTGGATACAGCACACACATGGGTTTTGGCTTTTTATCCAATTTGCCAGTCTGTGTCTTTTGATTGGGGCCTTTAGTCCATTTACATTTAGGGTTAATATTGTTATGTGTGAATTTGATCCTGCCATTTTGATGCTAGCTGGCTGTTTTGTTCGTCAGTTGATGCAGATTCTTGATTGTGTTGATGCTCTTTAGCATTTGGTATGTTTTTGGAGTGGCTGGTACTGGTTGTTCCTTTCTATGTGTAGAGCCTCTTTCAGGAGCTCTTGTAAAGCAGGTCTGGTGGTGATGAAATCTCCGAGTACTTGCTTGTTCGCAAAGGATTTTATTTTTCCTTCACTTACGAAGCTTAGTTTGGCTGGATAGGACATTCTGGGTTGAAAGTTCTTTTCTTTAAGGATGTTGAATATTGGTCCCCACTCTCTTCTGGCTTGTATGGTTTCTGCCGAGAGATCTGCTGTGAGTCTGATGGGCTTCCCTTTGTGGATAACCCGAACTTTCTCTATGGCTGCCCTTAGTATTTTCTGCTTCATTTGAACCCTGGTGAATCTGACGATTATGTACCTTGGGGTTGCTCTTCTTGAGGAATATCTTTATGGTGTTCTCTGTATTTCTTGGACTTGAATATTGGCCTGCCTTGCTAGGTTGGGGCAGTTTTCCTGGATAATATCCTGAAGAGTATTTTCCAGCTTGGATTCATTCTCTTCATCACATTCAGGTACACCTATCAGATGTAGATTAGGTCTTTTTACATAGTCCCACATTTCTTGGAGACTTCGTTCATTCCTTTTTACCCTTTTTTCTCTATTCTTGCCTTCTCATTTTATTTCATTGAGTTGATCTTCGACCTCTGATATCCTTTCTTATGGTTGATCAATTCGTCTGTTGAAACTTGTGCATACTTCGCGAAGTTCTCGTGTTGTGTTTTTCAGCTCCATCAATTCATTTATATTCCTTTATATTTTGTCCATTCTCGTTAGCATTTCGTCAAATCTTTTTCAACGTTCTTAGTTTCTTTGCATTGGGTTAGAACATGTTTTTTAGCTCACTGTAGTTTCTTATTACCCACCTTCTGAAGTCTGATTCTGTCATTTCATCACAATCCTTCTCCATCCAGGCTTGTTCCCTTGCTGGTGAGGAGTTGTGATCCCTTTTAGGAGGAGAGGTGTCCTGGTTTCGAGTGTTTTCATCCTTTTTGCGCTGGTTTCTTCCCATCTTTGTGGGTTTATCCACCTGTTGTCTTTGTAGTTACTCACTTTCAGATTGGGTCTCTGAGTGAACTTTCAGTTTGTGGATGCTGAAGTTACTTCTTTTTCTTAGCTTTCCTTCTAACAGTCTGGCCCCTCTGCTGTAGGACTGCTGAGGTCCACTTCAGGCCCTGTTTTCTGGGGGATCACCTGCAGCAGCTGCAGATCAGTAAGGGTTGCTACCAGTTTCCTCTTCTGCTATCTTTGTCCCAGAAGGATGCCCATCAACTGTCACTCTGTTCTCTCCTTTATGAGGTGACTCTTTGGATATACGGGGGTTAGGGAGCTGCTTGAGGAGACATTCTGTCCTTTATTGGAGCTCAAGTCCTGAGCTCTGAGCTCCGTTGTTCATTCAGAGTTGCTGGGCAGGTACGTTTAGGTCTGCTGCAGCAGAACTCATAAACTCCCCCCCACTTATTTTTTTTTCCCAGGTGCTCTGTCCCAGGGAGTTAGGGCTTTATTTATGAGTTTCCATTGTGCTGCTGCCTTTTTTTTTTCTTTCAGGGCTGCCCTGCCCAGCAAGGAGGCAGCCTAGTCACTATCTGCCTACAGAGGCTTTGCTGAGCTGCTGTGGGCTCTGCCCAGCTGCCGTGTGATCTTCCCTGCAGTCCTGTTTATATGGGTGTAGTTAGAACTGCCTTGGCAATGGTGGCCCGCCTCTGTTATGGCGGATTGTCTCTGTAGTGGCAGGTTGCCTTGGCAACAGCAGGCTGCCTCAGGGATGGTCAGACTGCCTCCGTAGTGGTGCAGTGTCTCAGTAATGGCAGACGCCCCTCCCCCACAGAGCCGGACACAGCCCCACACAGCCGGGTTCAGCTGTGCTTGCTGTGAAACTCTCAACCCAGAGTGTTTTCAATTACTGGGTATTTTTTTGTGTGTGGGAGAGGGGATGGGACCAGCCGAGCCTGAACACCTGGCTCCCTGATTCAGAGTCTTTTTTTGCTGTTGTTGTTGAATGGTCAACTGTCTCCCAGTGTTCTAGTCACCTGTTGAAAAGGCACTGGGATCTCCCGTGTTGCGACTCACTGAGCTGGCTGAAACAGCAGCGCTGAGATTCCTGGTGGTTTTTTTGTCTAGGAATCTCCTGGCCTGGCTCGCTATTTCAGATGAATGGGTGACTCTGCCATCTCAGGGCTCCAATTGCCAGCTAAGAGGGCACCCGGACCAGTGTCTTTTGTATGGAGAACCGCCACGCCAGGGCGCGGACAAAGCAGCCACTTGGGCCGAAACAGCCACACTGGCAACCCGTGGGGCTCCTCTGCCTGGGAATCTCCTGGTCTGTGGGCAATAAAAATCCATCTGGAAATGCGGTGTCCACTCACCCTCAGCACTTTCACTGGGAGCTGCAATCCTGAGCTGTTCCTAGTCGGCCATCTTCCCCCGATTGCTCTGCCTGTTATAGTTGACAATGTATATGAAAACCTTTAGACCAAACCTAAATATGTAAGGAGGCAGCTTTAGGCTAAACTTGATTACAGTTTTTAATCTCTCTGTCTTTAGGTTCCTTATGTTACAACACTATGTTGAGGATAACTAATAATTAGGGTTCATTTGTTGCCAGTGATGGATACTTGTTGGCAAACTCAACAGAAAGAGAATTCCTTGGAAGAATGTTGGGGAAATTCACGCAATACATGGGAAGGCAGTAAAACCTGGATTACAAGTAGGCAGGATTCACAGCCTACTTGTAATCTGGGGATTAAGAGGTGGAAATATTTCATATGTCCTTTGACAACAGTGCTGTAATAAATGCTTTCTGCTGCTTTTACCTCTACTCTGAGAATTCTCAGATTAAGTTTCAAGTTTCCTGAAAAAAATCCAATTGCCCTAACATGACAGCTTGGCTAGAAGAGCATAGAATACTTTTATTTACAGATATATAAATACTGCATATATGGATAAGAGCTAATTTCCCAAAAAGGATGTTTACCACAAGAAGGGGAAATAAATGTCAAGCAGTCAAAAAACAAAAACAACAAACATCTGCACTGTATCTACCATAACAGAGTTGTTGAAGATTAAATAATGTGACATTCATAAAACCCTTTGCACATAGCAGACAGTAACCTGGGATAATAGCTCTGCAAGGGCAGGAACTTTGCTCTGCTCAGTGCTGCATCTGAAGTGCCTAGAATAATAACTTACAACTGTAGATGCTCAGCTAATGCTTGCTGTGGACTCACGGCATGTGTTCCTTTCCTTCTTTGTTTTTGCGATCCTGACTCCCCTTACTGGTAAAGCTTGATAGGAAATGACAGTTTCTGGTAAAAGATGTTTCCAATAAATAGCATTTAAGAGCACATGCTACTTGCACTACATGGTTTTCACATTGTCACAGGATCTTTGGACTTTCAGTTGTTTATTGAAGCCAAAAGGAAACCATCATCAGGGCATTAGAGTGTGGTGATATTTCCCTTAGCACCTTCAGGAGTGAACTCATGTCTGTATTTCAATATGAATATCTGGCTCTGTGAGTCGGAGCTCTTTTGTTCTGTCTTCTGTTTCTTGCACACCATTTCCACTGCTTTTAAATCCTATTTTACTTTGGATGCTTTACATGACTCGATGATCATACCTCATTTGTTTTCCTGAGCAAACCTGCTGAGTGGAACTGTGTTTCACCCAAAGATCCAGAGCTTAGAGATCAGAGCTGTTAGTGAACCATTTAGAGGTTGTCCCTTAAAGAAGACAGCACCATTTCTGTTAATGTCGTTTTGTTTTGCTAAATGTTGTGGCACAGCCAAAAGCATAAAAACATCTTAGTTGATTTTTTGTGTGTTTGATGGCTGTTGGAAGAAATGAAATGAACACAGGCTTAGAAATGTAAGAAATCTAGGCTGGAATCTTGTGACTACCATTAGAAGTTGTATGACTCTGAGTAGGTAACTCCTTTCTCTGAACTTCAATTTCCTCTTCCTCAACTTCGGTTTCCTCTCCTGAGAAATGAAATATAGTTGCCTGGGTGATTGTTACAGGGAACAATAAATTAATAATTATAGTTCACTTAGAAAAGTAATAAATATAGAAGATATTCAGAAATGTAGACCCTCAACCCTGCAGGATAAAAAGACTCATGCTACTCTGAGAGAGAATTTTCTATAGGTAAAGAAATATCCACTTACATTCAAAATGCTTAAGATTGAACCCCGTCTCCATCAGGAAGTGACTGTGTGAACGTGGATATATTGTGTGAGTGTATTTTAGTTTCAGATACCTTATATGTAAAACAGATGTAAGAATGTCCATTCTGTGTAATTTACAGGGTAAGAACCCCCTGAAACATGTGAAGTGGCAAGGAGTGAGTTTTTAAAATTAATGTTAACATCATTGAATTAATAATTTCCATTTATTATATATCTCTTTTCTGCTAGACCGACTGTTAAACTCTTAATGTACTTTTACCCAATGTTATAATGAAGTTGTTAATTATATTCTCCTATTTTGTATTTGAGGAAGCTGGAGCTTCAAAAATTTAGAAATATTCCCAGTCTCCAAGGGCTGCCATAACAGAATACCACAAACTTAGTGGCTTAAAATAACAGAAACATTTTCTTATAGTTCTTGAAGCTAGAAGTCTTAAGTCAAGGTGTTGGCAGCACCATGCCTCCTCTGGAACTTCTAGGAACTTCCTTACATTTTCTAATAGCTTCTGGTGGTGGTAGTCAACCTTTGGCATTCCTCGGCTTGTATATGCATACCTCTAATCTCTTTTTTTGTCATCACGTGGCATTCTCCTTGTGTCTATGTCTCTGTTGTCACTTCTAAGGACATCAGTGATCTTAGCTTACACCCTAATTAACTTGATTATGTCTGCAAAGACTATATTTCCACATAAGGTCACATTTATAGACACCAAGAATTAGGACTTCAGCGTGTCTTTTTTGGGGACGTAATTTAGCTCATAACATCACCCAATGTAAACTACCAAAAAAGTGTTAAAGCTGGGATCTGGTATCCAGTGTGTTATTTCTAGAACTTGAAGTAGGACTTACAGAACTTCATGTATTTAGATGTCAGCTGAGCCTGAACTAGTACCTGACATTCATGATTTCCAGGTCATGGGCTTTCACATTGTTCTTGGCTGCCTTTCAGGATAATAAAAAAAAAAAAAAAAAAAAAAAAAAAAAACAAAAATAAACTAAAATTAGCATCAGTTTCTATTTTTTAGACAATGCTTTTTGTTGGGTTTGCGAGCCTGTTTCCTGAAGAAGGTAGAGTGAACAGTTGACTATTTCAGTAAAGACTGAGAAATACACCCCTCCTTAACTCTCAGCTTATGTTTCTGGATGGAACTGGGTTATCCACAATACTGTACTGAGAATGATCATATTGTGTAGGTTTGGCCAATAAGAATATTTTATCAACTTGGCTTCAGTGATAGGTTGAGGGACGGGGATACAAAACTAGCCAGTTCAATAGGATTCAGAAATACAGAGCTCAAATCCAAAATTTTTCAGAATAAAATATGAAAACATTTTTGCTTCCCTTCCCAAATGAAGTTGCTATATTGGAGATAGTGGTGACCAATGTCCTGTTAAAGTGTGAGAGATCTGACTTCAGTGTGAGAAACCAACAGAAATTTAAATTTTTCTGCCTAAGCCAGCTTAAGCTTTTGTTATTGGTAATCAAAGTGTCTTTATTTTTGTATTTTTCGTTGTACATGTTTTTGGTATCTGTGTGATATTTTGATATATGTATAGAACATCTAATGATTAAATCAGAGTAAGGGTGATATTCATCCATTGAAACATTTATCTTTTCTTTGTGTTAGGAACATTACAATTCTCCTATTTTGAAATACATATTAATTTAACTATAATTTTTTTTACTATACTATCGAATGCTAGAATTTATGCCTTTTATCCAACTGTATGTTTATACAGGGTACATGTTCTATTAGTTTTATGTATATAAATTGGTATATATTCTATTTACATGGTACATATTATACTGGTTTTATGTATATAATTGGTTTTATATACTATTGGATATAAAATTTGTTATATATACATATGTGTTTATATAGTATATATTAATATTATATACATATATGTGTACAGAGATACATTTTAAGAAATTGATTCACATGATTGTCAGAGCTGGAAAGTTTAAAGTATGTAGGATAGACCAGCAGGCCAGAAACTCAGGCAGAGCTATTTTATAGTCCTGAGGTAGAATTCCTTCATTTCCAGAAAATGTCAACTTCTGCTTTTTAAGGCCTCAACTGATTGGATGCATTCCACTAATGTTATCAAAGGTAATCTCCTTTACTTAGAGTCAGCTGATGACAAACGTCAGTCACATATAAAAAATGCCTTCACAGCAACATCTAGACTAGTGTTTGACCTCATTGCTGGGCATCATAGCCAAGCCAATTTGACACATATAATAATCATCACAGGTAGCAGATCTTATAAAGGAGGGCCTTAGTAACATGAGTGAGACTTATTAAGAGGGTGACATTGAACTAAAATTTTAAAAATATCAAGAAGTCACTCATGAACATCTAATGTAAGAACTTTCAAGCCCAAGAAATATCTAGTGCAAAGTCCCTATTATTGGAGTATGCCTGGCATGTCTGAGGGACAGCCCTAGAAGATAAATGTGATTAAAAGAATAACTAGGGAGGAGATGGGTATTGATAGAAATATTTGAGGTAAAGACATTCCTGTAAACGTTTTTGGATACAACAGCTCTGAAGAAGGCCAATGAAAGCACAACTACTGCAATAGAAATAGAAAATAAACATGCATCCCTAAGAGGCAAGATGATAAAGAAGTCATCCCTCTCACTTTTAGAGTGTAGATGCCCTGAAAGCAGGCACTAAGACTATATACTGTTCACTGTTGTATCTCTAGCACCCAGCACCTTGCATGGCATATTGTAGGTAGTTGCTACATATTTGAAGAATGAAAGAACTTGATACTGTAGCCAATTACTTATGGATGCATCTCAATTTGGAAAACCGTCAGTTTTAATCTACAGGTACTGGAATGCTTTCTTGATCATTTCCCAGTACTCTTATTATTTTCCTTTTCCATTCCTACTGTGGTCTTATTTATGCTTGCACCTTGATTATTTTATTCGTCTGCCATTTGCAATCTGTTGTGTAGGATTGAGAGTGAAACTTTCCTCTTATTGGTGCCTCCGAAATTGGCGTAAGTCTCTCTGGGCTTTCTAGATTCCAGATCTTGAAAGTATTACTGGATAATTTGGGAAAACACTTTAATTAAGTAGATATGTATTATGGTCTTCGATTTACAAGTTATTTATAAATAACAGACACAAGTAAAGACAGATTTATTCGGTTGGGTGAAGAAGCGGAAAGGGGATGTGACTAAGATGAATAGAGTCATGAGTGGACAAAAGATGAGCAGGATGAAATAAATTTATATTTAAAAATACCCTGCTGAAGTTTTTCATTGAATCCAAGGGAAACAATAATTTATACAATAATAGCTGATCTCACTAAGTGCAAGAAGAAATGTAGGTTAAAAATATAGATTCACAAATTTACTAAATTCCTGGAGTACCAAGCTGTACTGAGTTGTTGAGGTAAGATACTTTAAATCAGAGTAATGGAATTTAAAAGGAATGATCTATAACTTGGATATTGACAATGGTGTATTGGAGATGTCTAACAACAGTAAATGTGATAAAATAACAAATATATATGTATACTCAAGTTTGTAATATACTTTAATATAAAGGCTGTGTAGCATGAAATTTACAAATAATAAAATATAAAATAATTTCTGTTGTACATTACATATGATCAATTGATTCTCAAAAAATAATTTTGTTGGTTTTGTTAAACTCTTCTATCTGTAGCCAAACGATGGTTGCAATAAACAATGAACTGACAAAATCAGACTACAAATAAATACTTGTTTACTATGAGATTTGACAAAAGGAATCACTCATGACTGAGAAATGAGTGTAGACTCAACATACATGTTGATCGATATTTTCATTGACTTAAATGAGTAGGGTAAAAGTGAAAGAATGAAGACTTTTTATGACTTTATTCTTCAATCATGAAAGTGATTTCTTTGTTGAATTAAATAATCATTTTTGAACACAGGAATAATATTTTCTTGTTTTTGTGCAATTTATAATGTAACAGCTAGAGACACAACCCACTTTTATATTTAGTCTTCATGTTAACGTTTTCTACCACATTAAATCCAGGCAATCAACAAAACTGTAAATTAAGCCTTGATTCATAGCATTTGCTGATTTTCATTACGTAAATACCCAAAGCATAGACAGTTTCAAGCTGTGAATTTGTCCTCACTGAACATGGAATTGGGAAGGAATGCACAGAACTTACCATTATATAGTATTTATCATACAGATAATACAGATGTAAATAACTTGAACAGCATAGTTGATAGTTGGTAGTAAAATATATTTAGGGAGTGATGAATTTTGAGTGTTTATTACCTTTGAGTCTTAAAATTTTTAACTGTAAGTTTATATAATTAAAAATAGTAGCTGTGTTTAAAACCTAGTTGGACAAATTTCTAAAACTTTAACACTTGGCTCGTGGTATTCAGTACTGGCAGCTCCAGTACACTACTGGATCTGACCACAGGCAGGAGAATTCGTATTTCATAGCCACTATTTTTTTGATAGCTCTCTAAAGCACAGCACCTATACTCTGTAGAAGGATGATTTGATCTTGTGATCTATTGCTTATATCCTTGCATAAAAAAATAAACGGGCTCTTTTCTCATAGGTCCCATGATGATTTTAGATTATTTTCTTGAAATGGGAAAAAAATTGACAATTCTGTTTTGAAAAAAAAATTTTCAGCCAAAATAGAAAGAACCATGTCCACTAAAGTGTATTTTCCAAATATTTTTCCTATTTGCAGAATTAGGTACTTTATGACAGACTACATAAAAACACAGCAGAAAACACCATAAAAGCTTGTTTTATCAATCCTCTTTTCTGCCCTTTGCATGTATATTAGTTTATTCTCAGTGACTGACTCAAGATTTCAAGTCCTGGGTTGAGAAGGGTTTGCTTTGCCTTCCTTTATCTTTTCTAAACCTGCCGTACAAAAATATTCGTAGACCATTTTCCTCCTTGATTCTATTTATTATTATCATCTTCCCCCTAATTTTTGAAGAACGTATCTATAAACTCTAACATACTTATATTAATTTCTTTAAACATCAAGAACCCTCATTATAGTTAGTTTTCTAATAAAATAACTAATCTTTGGATCATAGGCTTATAAAAGTCTATTTTTTGAAAGTCCTGGCCAAGTCTATTGTTTGATACTTCTGGCCATTCTAAACATGAACCCCAATTCTTGCCTAAATGACTGTGTATTGCAAAGTCATTTTATTCCCAGAGCAAGAAATAGCAAGAGTAACCATGTAATTTTTAGAGCATCTTTATTCTCAACTGTAACAGGTGCTTCAATTCCTGAAGATATTATCGGTTGAATTTCAAGTGATTTTGCTGCTTTGAACCTTCAACTTTTTCAACAATTCACTTCTGGCAAGGTTTTTATCTAAATATATAATCTGTGTGACTGAGTATATGCATCAATGATGTTGAAGTAATGGTACATTAATCACATCCCGAATAATAAGTTTATTGTGCAGAAAACCAAATTTGAAGCATGGACTTCTATATTTGTTCAGAAAGAATGTTACCACATTTGCAGTCTAACCATTCATAAACATGACTATTTTCTTTTGATTGTTTATCATACCCAAACCAGGATATTCTAATTTAAATGTACAAATACCATGTATGGAAATTGGATGAACTAGAAAGTGATCAGTTTGGGATAACAAATACATATTTTTTAATGACTATTTTCTTACTTTTTCAAAGCAATGATTACAGTAGATCCTTTTGGGGCAAAATCTATTTTTAGGTTGATACTAATTCTAAAAAACATTAGGATTCTACATAATGAAAATGAGATAGGTATTCATTGGATGAAGAGAATGGATTTATTATTTTTGTGATTCCAATGACCTATGTTAAGTTTAGCCTAAAGTTGTCTCCTTACACATTTTAAGTATGGCCTGAAGATTTCTCTGTACATAGTGAACTGTGACCTAACTGGATATGTAAACTGACTGTGGCCTACTCTTGTGACAGTCATTGAGTTTTGGAGAGCCAGAAGTGGCCAACTGTTCAAACTGTGTTTAAATAAGGCAAATGCTGAGCAATAACCAATCCAGCTGTTTCCGCATTGCACTTCCATTTTCTGTCTGTCACTTTCCTTTTTCTGTCCATAAATTTGCTTTGATCACATGGCAGCACTGGAGTCTTTCTGAATCTATTCTGGTTTGGGAGCTCTGTGATTCATGAATCACTTTTTGCTCAATTAAACTTTATTAAGTTCAATTTATCTAAAGTTTTTCTTGTAACACCTATGAAATATTTATTTGACTCATGACTATTTGAAACTCTTAGTACAGTTTGTGTGTAATTTATAACATTTACATAACAATGAGGTTGTTGAAAAAATTGTAGGATTTTTGAAAAAAATAAAACAAAAATCTTTTATGAACTGTCCTATGGTCAGTCAGGATACTGTATACTTTCAAGCTATTTTCACATATACAGGAAAGAAACAATGGAGATTACTGATCAAAATAAAGAACCTGTCACTGCATGGATTTAATATTAATGATGGAATTATTTTAACTATATCTTTATGGTAGAAAAATGGACTTAGCCATTTTTTTAAGAAATTAGATATGAAAATATGATAAAAGTGAAAAATATTTTTTAGTTACCTCTGTTAAAAGACAAACTTGGGCTCATTAAAATTTTAAAGAATATATTTGAGGGAATAGCAATTCATAAATCGGGCAGCACCAAACCACAGCAGTTTGGGCTTCAATGTGAAAAGGGGAGGGGAAAACTTTTATAAGATGTTTGTGAAAGCAAGACAAATAAAATATTTAGGAAGGATTGCTCTTGCAGGCCCTGGGAAATAGTTGAAAAACTCCAAAGACAAAGGACATAATCTCTTGGGAACTCTGGGACCTGATTCCCCCTATACTACCACAGCTGATGTGTTCTTGAAAGTGCCACCTCCTGGCAGGAGGCCAGCCAACACATAACTAGTACAGTGAACAAAACTACAAGGACGGACCCTCACAGTTTATTTCACTCCCCTGCCACCTCTGCTGGAGCAGGTACTGCTATCCACAGCTGACAGATCTGAAAATGGTTCATATTCCAGGAATTTGTACAGACATCTCCTGCCCCAAGTACCAGCCAAGAACCTGGTAGCTCCACTGAATGGCTAGATCTAGAAGAGAGATAACAACCACCGCAGTTCAGCTCCCAGGAAGTCATATTCCTAGGAGATGGGGAGAGCACTACATCAAGGGAGCACTCCATGGGACAACATAGTCTGAAGAGCAGCCCTTGAGCCCCAGATCTTACCTCTGACATAGTCTACATGAATGAGAAAAAAAGAAATAGAAAAATAATTCTGATAGTATAACAAAATAAGATTTTTTAGTGTCCCCCCCAAAAGATCACAGCAGCTCACCAGCAGTGGATCCAAACTAAGAAGAAATCCCTGAATTGGCAGAAAAACAGAATTTATAAGGTGAATTATTAGGCTAATAAAGGAGGTACCAGGAAAAATGTGAAGTCCAACTTAATGAAATTTAAAAAGCATACAAGATATGAAGGGAAAAGCCTTCAGTGAAATCGATAGCATAAATAAAAAGCAATCACAACTTCTGGAAATGAACAACACACTTAGAGAAATGCAAAATATGCTTCAGAGTGTCAGCAATAGAATTGAATAGCAGAAGAAAGAACTTCAGAGCTTGAAGATAAGATTTTTGAACTGACCCAATACAACAACAAAGATAAAAAGAATTTTAAAAATGAACAAAGCCTCTGAGAAGTTCGGAAATATGTTAAATGACCATGCCTAAGAATAATTGGCATTTCTAAAGAAGAAGGGAAATCTAATAGTTTGGAAACATTTAAGGGAATAGTCAAGTAAACTTCACCAGCCTTGCTAGAGATCTGTTAGGTTGGTGCAAATGTAATTGAAGTTTTGCCATTAATTTCAGTGGCAGAAAATGTAATCACTTTTAATAGTACTATCTAATAGACATCCAAATACAAGAAGCTCAAAGAACACCTGGAAAGTTTATCATGAAAATATCTCACCTAGGCCAGGCGTGGTGGCTCACACCTGTAATCCCAGCACTTTGGGAGGCCGAGGCGGGTGGATCATGAGGTCAAGAGATCGAGACCATCCTGGTCAACACGGTGAAACCCCGTCTCTACTAAAAACTACAAAAAATTAGCTGGGCATGGTGGCGCGTGCCTGTAATCCCAGCTACTCAGGAGGCTGAGGCAGGAGAATTGCCTGAACCCAGGAGGCGGAGGTTGCGGTGAGCCGAGATCGCGCCATTGCACTCCAGCCTGGGTAACAAGAGCGAAACTCTGTCTCAAAAAAAAAAAAAAAAGAAAGAAAAAAAGAAAAGATCTTCACCTAAGCACACAGTCATCAGGTTATCTAAAGTCAAGATGAAGGAAAAAACCTTAGGAGTTGTGAGGCAAAAGCACTGGGTAACCTATAAAGGAAACCTACCAGATTAACAGAAGATTTCTCAGCAGAAATCCAACAAGCTAGAAGGGATTGGGGCCCTATCTTCAGCCTCCTTAAACAAAACTATTATCGGCCAAGAATGTTGTATCTAGTGAAATTAAGTTTCATAAATGAAGGAAAGATACAGTCTTTTCCAGACAAACAAATGCTAAAAGAATTCGCCACTACCAAGCCAGCACTACAGGAACTGCTAAAAGGAGCTCTAAGTCATCAAAATATATCAAATATAAATCTATACAAAATATAAATCTTCAAAATATACCAAAATAGAACTTCCTTAAAGCATAAATCTCACAGGACCTATATAACAACACAATGAAAAAAAAAAAGCCAAGGTATTCAGGCAACAAATAGCATGATTAATAGAATATTACCTCACATGTCAATAGTAACATTGAATGTTAATGACCTAAATGCTCCACTTAAAGGTAACAGGCAGAATGAATAAGAATTTACCAACCAAGTATCTGCTGTCTTCAAGAGACTCACCTAACACATAAGGAGTCACATAAACTTAAGGTAAAGGGATGGAAAAAGATATTCCATGCAAATGGACACCAAAAGCAATCAAGAGTAGCTATTCTTATATCAGACAAAACAAACTTTAAAGCAACAGCTATTAAAAAAGACAAAGATGGACATTATATAATGATGAAAGATCCTCTCCAACAGGAAAATATCACAATCCTAAACATACATGCTCCTAACATTGAAACTCCCAAATTTATAAGACAATTACTGCTAGATCTAAGATATGAGATGGAGAGCAACACAATGATAGTGGGGGACTTTAATACACCACAGATAGCATGAGACAGGTCATCAAGATATAATGTCAACAACAACAAAAATAGATTTAAACTATACTCTAGAACAAATGGACTTAAAAGGCGTTAACAGGGCATTCTTCCCAACAACTGGAGAGTGTATATTCTATTCATAAACACATGAAACATTCTCCAAGGTACTCCATATGATAGGCCACAAAACAAGTCTCAATAAATTTAAGAAAATTGAAATTCTGTCAGGTACTCTTTTGGACTACAGTGGAATAAAACTGAAAATCAACTCCAAAAAGAACCCTCAAAAGCATGGTAATACATAGAAATTAAATAACCTGCTCATGAATGATCATTGGGTCAACAATAAAATCAAAATGGAAATTAAAAAATTATTTGAACTGAATGATAACAGTGACAAAACCTATCAAAACCTCTGGGATATGGCAAAGACTGTGCTAAGAGGAAATTTCATAAGCTTAAATGCCTCATAAAAGAGTCTGAAAGATCACAAATAGGCAACCTAAAGTCATACCTCAAGAAACTATAGAAACAAGAACAAAGCAAGCCCAAGCCTAGCAGAAGAAAAGAAATAACAAGGATTACAGCAGAACTAAATGAAATTGAAACAAAAAATACAAAATATAAAGAAACAAAAAGCTGGTTCTTTGAAAAGATAAATACAACTGATAGACCATTAGCAAGATCAACCAAGAAAAGAAGAGACAAGATCCAAATAAGCTTAATTAGAAACAAAATGGGAGATGTTACTGATACTACAGAAATGATTATCAAAGCTATTATGAACACCTTTTTGCACATAAAATAGAAAACCTAGAGGAGGTGGATACATTTCTGGAAATATGCAATCCTCGTAGATAAAATCATACAGAAACTGAAACTCTGAACAGACCAATAATAAGCAGTGAGATTGAAATGGGTAATAAAAAAGCTGCCGACAACAATAACAACAGAAATCCAGGACCAGAGAGATTCACAGCTCACTTCTATCTGACATTCAGATGAGAATTGGAACTAATCCTAATTGGCACTATTCTACAACATAAAGAGGGAATTCCCCCTAAATCATTCTATGAAGCCAGTATATCCTAATACCAAAAATAGGAAAGGAGATTAAAAAGGAAAACTAAAGACAAATATTGCACATGTACAAAAATCCTTTACAAAATATGAGCTAACTGAATCCAACAACATTTCAAAAAGATAAGTCACCATGATTAAATAGGTTTCCTAACAGGGATGCAGGGATGATTTAATATATGCAAATCAATAAAGGTGATACACTACATAAAGAGAATTTAAAACAAAAATCACATTATCTCAGTAGAAGCCTGAAAAGCATTTGAAAAAATCCAGCTTCATTTTATGATTAAAACCCTCAGCAAAATCAGCATAGAAGGGACATACCTTAAAGTAATAAAAGCTACACAGGACATGAACTCATCGTTTTTTACAGCTACATAGTATTCCATGGTGTATATATGCCATATTTTTTTTATCCATTCTATGTTTGGTGGCCATTTGAGTTGGTTCCAGGTCTTTGCTATTGTAAACTGTGCCACAATGAACATAGGTGTGCATGTGTCTTTATAATAGAATGATTGATAATCCTTTGGGTATATACCCAGTAATGAGATTGCTGGGTCAAGTGGAATTTCTATTTCTAGGTCCTTGAGGAATGGCCACACTGACTTCCACAATGGTTGAACTAATTTACACTCCCACCAACAGTGTAAAAGTGTTCCTGTTTCTCTTCATCCTGTCCAGCATCTGTTGTCTCAAGATTTTTTGGTGATCACCATTCTAAGTGGCATGATATGGTATCTCAGTGTGGATTTGATTTGCATTTCTCTAATGACCAGTGATGATGAGCATTTTTTCATATGTTTGTGGGCCTCATATATGTCTTCTTTCGAAAAGTGTCTATTCATATCCTTCGCCCAGTTATGAATGGGTTTGTTTATTTTGTAAATCTGTTTTAGTTTCTTGTATATTCCTGATATTAACCCTTTGTCAGATGGGTAGATTGCAACATTTTTTCTCATTCTGTTGGTTGCCAGTTCACTCTGATGATTGTTTCTTTTGCTGTGAGGAAGCTCTGGAGTTTAATTGGATCCCATTTATCTATTTTGGCTTTTGTTGCCAGTGCTTTTGGTGTTTTAGTCATGAAGTTCTTGTCTAGGCCTATGTCCTGAATGGTTTTGTGTAGGTGTTCCTCAAGCGTTTTTATGGTTTTAGGTCTTATGTTTAAGTCTTTAATGCATCTGGAGTTAATTTTAGTGTAAGGTATCAGGAAGGGGTCCAGTTTCTGCTTTCTGCAAATGGCTAGCCAGTTTTCCCAACAACATTTATTAGACAGGCAATCCTTTCCCCATTGCTTGTTTTTGTCAACTCCTAGTTAAATAAAAAATGAAAGGTATGCATAAAACCACTGCATAAGCACTATGTTCAACTGATGGAGAGAGAATTATAATTTGACCAAAATGATACAGTTTCCTGAAGAGAATTAGCAATGGAAAAAAAAGATAAACATTGTATTGATTTTACCAAAATAAATAAAAATCTAGGATGAGCATGGTGGCTGATGCCTGCAATTCTAGCACTTTGGGAGGCTGAGGTGGGAGTATTGATTGAGCCCAGTAGTTTGAGACCAGCCTGTGCAACACAGTGACACTCTGTCTCTATAAAAAGTACAAAAATTAGCCAGGTGTGGTGGCATGCACCTGTAGTCACAGCTACTCTAGAGGCTGAGGTGATAGAATCACTTGAATCAGGGAGGTTAAGGCTTCAGTTAGCTGTGATCATGCCACTACACTCTACCTGGGTGACAGAGCCAAGACCCTGTTTTAAACAACAACAACAAAAAAATCTAGAGTTACAGAGAACATTAAAGAGATTATCTGTAGTTTAATAAATAAGTGAATTTTGGGCCTAGAACCCAGAATTTGTATTAACTATGATAGAACTTAATGCATCTTAATAATTAGGATGATTGAAAATACAATATCTTGAGTTTATTGAGCACTGCCCATATTCTACAAATATATTGAATGTTCACATACTATAGGACAGACTGCTACTGATTTTCTCTTTTTCTTCAGTAAGATAAGTCGAATTTTCAAAAAATATCTAGGCATACTACCATTTAGCTAAAAGATAAGTAACTTCTCCCCCTCCTCTCCTACTTTGTTTTATGTGTAGATTATGTGATAAGTTTTGCTTGGTGAGAGGATATAAGGGTCTTGTGTGGGGTGTCCAAGAAATGTAATTTGCAGATAACTAACACTCTCTTTAGTCCGTTCCTTTTGCTGTCTGAGATGCAAAGTTTATGCCTCTAGTTTTAGCTGCTCCTTAGGATAATGAAATGACCATGAAAATAGAAGCTAAGTACTGTAGAGCAATGGTCCCCAACCTTTTTTGCACGAGGGACTGGTTTTGTGGAAGACAATTTTTGCATAGATTGAGGCTTGATGGGGGTAAGTTTCAGGCTGAAACTCCATCTCAGATCATGAGGAATCAGTTACATTCTCATAAGGGGAACACAACCTAGACCCCTCATATTCGCAGCGCACAGCACTCCTATGGGAATCTAATGCTACTGCTGATCTGACAGAAGGTGGAGCTCAGTCAGTAATTTTTACTCAACTGCAGTTCACCTTCTGTTGTGAAGCCGCATTCCTGATAGGCATGGACAAGACCTATAGACCTATACCAGCTTTTGGCCTGGGGATTAGGGACCCCTGCTGTAGAGCAACAAGAGAAACAGCCTAGCTTCCTGATACCGCGGAACCACCATACCATCTTGCTGACCTGTGGACTTCTTTCTCTGGGTCTTTGTATTTCACAGCTAAGCCAAACTGTCACCAGTACACATACACTAGATTAGCTCATTTAATTCTTACAAACAAGATAGGTATTCTTATTAGAATGCTCATTTTACAGATGAGGAAAGGGTTGCAGAGAAAGCTGAAGTAACAACATAAGGCCACATACCTCAATAGGAATTTAACATGGATATGAGCCTAGCCAATCCTCTTCTAGGGCCTCTGAACTATTGTCTTACATGAGAAACAAACAATAAGGTTCAGCTCAGCCTATCTGTAAAAAGCAGTGAGCATTCATGGTATACTAACGAAGTGACAGGTATATATTCTATGACATGTCCTATAATTTTAATGGAACTTTATAAACATGACCTAGTTATCTCATCTTCTAAGCACCAATATGAGAAATTGAGCCTTGGTGACTCTGAGAACTTAGAAAGATTTTAATGTTACGTAAAGCACAAGGGTCAGTTTGTAAAATATAATAAGAGCAAGAATTGTTCTCTTCAGAGTAATTAAAATAGCGTGGCTAATAAAAGCTCATCAGGAAAATTTGAAGTTATTAGTATTAGATGCTCAAGATACTTTTACCCCTAAAGTTCTTGGTAGGATGGCTTGTTTTTTAGAGTATAAAAATTGATAATGAGTTGACTGATAGCTGAAGGGAAGTATTTGGTCATAATGCTAAGCTATGTGATACCAGTTCAAAGAGGTGAGATGCTATATTTCTGGATGAAAAATTTGTTATTTGTCTCAAATACACTCTCTATTTGATCTGTTGTTTTTTGACCTCTTTTTTTTAACTGCTGCTTAACTCATTTCTTCAGATAATTCAGAGGCTACTTTCGATCTTGCTTTTTCCATACTTAGTTTTTCCTAAATAACATGGTTAAGTATTATCTCTGTACTCTTTGAAACCTAGTCTCTGTACTCTGAAACCTGAGGGTGTCCTAGGAGTTTCACATTTTGTAAGAATTATTTTGCTTAATTTGAAACCTTTATCAACGTATCTCTGCCATGTCTTTTTAAATTCATGGAGTTGTAATACTGCATTGCAGGTTTTATTATTCTCTGTTGTGGTTCCAAATATTAATCAAGGCTTCTTTGCTTCTCAGATATCTAGAGGTGATTAGTTTCAATCCCATTTCATTCCATGCCTAAGATATCCAAATTTCTCAGGATTACTATTCATCCCATTGGACTATGACTCTCATGCTCTTCTCTACTTCTCATTCTTATGTATACATAAGCTTATTCTTTATCATTTTCCTCAGTTTCCACCAGAAATACACTCATGCCACAAATTTTATGAATTATATTAACTGCGGATGAGAAAGCTAAGGGATGGCTGACAAGAGGCACTTTCTCGTGTAATTCTCAATTTGCTGGATTGCTTATATCTCTCATTCCTCCTTCTCCTCTGCTCCTCCTTCATACATTATCCTCTCCAGCTCTAACTTTTTCCCTCAGTTTTGCATAGAAATTTAGTTCTTAGCTCCTGAGGACACTTGCAATCCCAAACTCATCAAAGTACAGCAGAACAAAGAAACTGAATTATCAGAATTAATGTTCCTTAGAAAATACTTGATGTTATAAAAGAACTCTTTTTTTTGATAGAAGGATACTTTATTCCCCTATTTTATTTCTGTTTTGTGGGTAGTATTTAGCTAGTCTGGACCAGCTAAATACGAAGGGATGTGTTATCAGAGAATATGGTTAAGTATGCCCCAGGTAAACACCTGAATCCCCTATTGCATATGAAATTCTGAAGAAATAAAAGTACATTCAGTTCAGTTTAATAAATAATTTTATGCTCACATTGTGTGTTAAGCACTGGGAATGCAAAAATTATGAGAACATCCTTGACTTCAAAAAACTTCCAATCCAGGGAAGAGTCTAACAAAGAAACTAATCATATAGATACTTTACGTAAGAATAAATCTATTAAGTGAAGTGATAGAGATCTGATGAACTGAGACTGGTGTGAAGATTAAGGCAAAGTCTTCTGTGAGAGCCAAGCTGAGTCTGGAGGAAAGAACAGGGGTTACCTAGGCAAATAAATATTGGGGTTGGGGAATGAAGGGCATCCTAGACAATTAAAAGTGAGTGTACAATACATAAAGACCCAAGAAACATAATGGTGTGTGGAACACTCTAGCAAATTCAGTATTTTAAGGGTATAATTATATTGGGAACAATGGGAGGTGAACCCAGATTCAGGTGGTAGAATATACAGACTATCTGCAAAACAGCTCAAAGTTTATCTTGAAGGCCATGGTAAGCCATAGGAAAACTTTATAAATGTGGCTCTGAGTCATGATCAAATATTACTTTTTAGATATATACCTCTAGGAAAGACGAATATAAGATGGCCATAAAAGGCAAGGGCAACTGCAATAGTTAAGGTAAGAAGTGATAAGTACTCAAGTTAGAGAAGCAACAGACACAGTCACTAACTACAAAAGTCAAGACCATGTAATATACAATCCCAGGGAACACACCACGTGCATTGTGGTATAGCTGCAGAGAAAATGGAGTGGGGGGACATCAGGCAGTATTTGGGTAAAAATCAGCAGTCATTGGTGAGCAGTTAGTATGTGGATGGTGAGAGGAGGATTCTAGGGAGATTATGAGATTTCTGGTTTAGGGGAATGTAAAATTCTGAGGATTATGCTTCAATTTTCTGGCGAGTGTTTTTATGGACAGAAATGCCAATCACCCTGCCTTTAGCCTTGTAAACTGAATTATATATAAAAGAAAAAAATGGCTTTGGCTCTGGGTCCACAGAGTGAGGGAAATGGCTCAAAAAAAGTGAATAACTGGAATGTTATTGTACCTCTAGGCATCTTTCTGTTCTTTGGGTAATGTATTAGTTCAGTAGTTTCCAAACTTTGTAAATAGCTTACCAATGCAGGTAAAACATTTTCCAGCCTCCACTAACATTTGTAAATTGATTGATTTATAAATTATCTACATTTAACATTTTATCGATGTATTATCCATATACAAACTATACATATGTAAAATAAAATTTTTAAATAATGAGATAAAAAGTTATAATATTTATTCCATATCTAATGGATAATTTTGCCTTCACTTTGAAGGGTACTAAATCAGTCTGAAAAGTCTGTTCTATTCTGTGTGAGATCCTCAACAGTTATTACAGAATTTCTCTGCTATCTAAAATCTAGCCAAAATTGAACTTTCATCATATTCTCTCTTTCTCTCTCTCTCGTGCTCTTCTTTCTCTCTCATACTCTCTCTCTCTCTCCCCACCCCTTTCTCTCCCTCACCTCCCCCCTAAGAATAATTGTTTGATTGGTCAAAAAGAACAATCAATAGCAGCCAGGGGCTATTTTTAACAGTATTCTTCCTGTACTAGGAGAACGATAAAACTGACTCATATAATAAAAGTGGTGGCAGTTGTTTTTGACATGAACAATGAAGCTCTAAGACATGGTTCTTTCAGAACTCTAGTTCTGCATTCCTTTTCTCAGCTATGCTTGAGGGACCATAAATGTGCTGGTCAAAGATAAAGGTTTAGCAGTCTTAAATGAGGGAGTGCTATTGAACTCTGATAGTTTGCTCAGCCCTTCACAAGCTGAGGCCATATTGCCACTGATGAATATGATATTCCCATTGCAATATGTTTCTTTTTAGTTTAAGGGGTAGATCCCCTCCAGTTTGCATGGTACAGTGATTGGGATTGTTAGTAGAAAGGGAAGTTATAGAACAAATAGCATGGAAAATAACTAATTCCTGGCATCTAGGAGGGTATTAGAAGGAGTCAGCACAGTTGAATAGAGACTTTGTAGGGACCAGGAAGGGACACAGTTATTAATAGACCATGATACTATTAACAGAGGTAGGAGATACTGCAAGAGAATTAGGAAGGGCTAGAGAAGGGGAGTGGGACCAAGATGGGGAGAGTAGACAGCTGTTGGGTTCAAATAAGGGGTAATTTATCATCTGTTTGGAGTTGCAATTAAAGTTAGAGATCAAATGTAACTGAAACCCGTTGGGTCATTGTTTCCAGCTTGAGGCACTCGCATCCCTGTTCCTGCAATGAATCTCTATTTATTTTGAAGGCAGTCTGCTTGTTTGGGGATTGAACTTGAAGAAAGTTGGCAGAGGGAAGGCTACTAACAATTAACTTCTTATTACAGTTAAGATAATTGGAGTTGTCTCTAGAGAAAGGCATGTCTGTTGCAGAAAGCTGTTAAATTTTATTTTTCCCCTTCTGTCCATATAGTCTATGCAACATTTTTTATATTTCAGAAAGGATGATAGATCATAAATAGGAAATGACTTAGCACTATATATCTTTTGAAGTTGGAATATCAGCATTTGCTATTAGACTGGCTTCATCTGCCCAGCTAGAATGAATCAAAGATGTTATCTTTAAGCATTTTAAAATTTGCCATGAAACGACAAAAGCAGGGGAGTTCAAAACAAAGGTTGGTTATTTTTCCTATGCTTTTGATTCTGAGGTGGAAGAAAATGCTATTTAAAAATTGAAGTTGCATAACATCTTGGATTTTCTGGTGCTCGTTAAACACATAAATCGTCTTCAAATTTTTTTCCATCACAACTTCTGTTTTAGATAAATGAATAAAGATGATCATAGAAATTGAGTTTCTGAATGCTACCAAATATGTCACAGACCAGTAATGAATGGATTTCATTTCTGGTTTTTGTTAAAGAAGTAGGTATGATTCTTCAGATTAGGTTGTAGCTGTGGGCTCTGCTGGTCTGAGTACCAGCCTGGAAATGAAAAGCCACTGATTTTAGTTCTGGCTTTGAAAATAATCTTCATCATATCATTCAGCCTGACTGAAGCCTTGGTGTTATCTGGTGTGTATTGGGAATCTACGTATTTCTTTCTAACTCACTGTGGTACTGAGAGCAATAATAATAGCAAAAAAAAAAAAAAAAGCCGTAACTATTACTATCAATTATTAAATGTAGCTACCAGATTACATACTTTAGTAAAAACTTGTTTAAAAAACTAAATTCAAATCTGATAATGACACTAAAAAGGAACAAAATGTGCTTCTAGTGGAAAGGGCTATTATGTTTTGTTTCATTTTGTCTCAAATGCTGGTATTCCTGGTCATGTCTAAAGATTCACTCATTTTTTATTCACATCTTCACTGAGCATTGATTAGACCCAAAGCATGATGTTGGACATTATGTAGGCTACAAAGTTGTACCAAACTCAGAACTGTTCTCAGTGATCTTAGCCTAGAGAGTAGGGAGAATAGTGGAACGGGGTGAGAATGAGTTCTAGAGTCAGACTACTCAGGTTTGAAGGCTAGTACTTTCATCTTCTAGAAATGTAATCCTTATGAGACACAGCTTAATTGTAGTTTCTTCATCTGTAAAATGGTACAATATAGTCTCTAACTCACAAGGTTGTTATGAGAAATAAATGAGCTATCCAATTGAAATATTTATAAGTGTTTGGCATAAGATAAATGTTCAATTGCCATTGCTACGACTACTAACTAGTAATATTGTGGGAGAATGATATATATTAAATAATATAACTAGAAAAAATAGGGTAAATGGCCAGTGAAAGGAGCAGCTGAATAATCAATAAATCTCAGAAAATATATTTCATTTCTACTGGGAAGAAGTAGGAATTAGGACTGGATAAAGATGGTTACATTTGGACAGGATATTGACAAATATTATTTAGATATGTGAAGATTAAAGAGTTTGCAGGGTCTAGTTTAATTAAAAAGATAAAGGGATGAAAACACAGGGCCACATACAGGAAAGAGTAATTGATCAGTGTGGACTATACTAGGGGATAATGGAAAGGGAGACATTGAGAGACTATGTTGAAAAGCCAAGGTGGGTCCATTGCATGAAAATCCTTGAATCAAGTCCATTGAAGGAGGCTGAATTTTGGTATCTAGACAATGTAGAGTCATGGAAGCTTTTTGAGAAGCGAAGCAATTTGATATAAACATACTCATTGTGTAGGAATGACTTAACCTGAATGTGTAGCCTAATCACATATAGAGTACACTTAGAAGGAGAGAAAAAGCTCAAGGATAATCACTTAGAAGAATTTTAAATGGAGCCTGAGAAGAGATAGTAAGGCAATGCAAGTGACCACATAGTACTAGTTTACTTTTGTTTATGAATGTATTTATTTATTATATCCCTAGATCGAAATAAGATTTTGTAATTGCTTATAATAAAACAGCCAACATGATAGAACAGGAAAATGTTCATGAGGTTCATGGAGTAAAACACAAAAGACGAAGAGATGAAGAAGATGAAAGCATGAAGGAAGTAGAGAAGAGGTAAAGTGAAACAAAAGGGCAAATTAATACAATAAGTCTCTGGCACAGTTCTTACGTGATCCCCAAAAGTGGATCAGAAACGTGGCTCAGAAATTTTAGTGCCTAAAGCCAAAGAGAACATGATCAGTTTCAGAAGTCATATGTTCTCTAGATAGACACATATCAATTACCAAGGAAAATCCTACTTTGAGTGACCCAGAGGCATCAAGAGGGATATCCTTCCTGTCAATCCTTGTACAGGAAATAGTGGAACCATTGAAAGGCAGCTATTAAAAAATAATTGAAAAAGAAATTAAAAACCAAATAAATTACACAATTGTACCACCCCAGAAAGATATAAGATTTCTAAATTGTAGCCTATATTTCCAGGTTCATCTGCTCTAGAAAACCCTGTCTTACTACTTAGCTTTTCCCTGTTATCTCCAAGGTGGGTTAAGTAACTATTGTCTGTGTTTCTATTACCTGCTGTGGATATGTTTATCAGAACCTTTATTATATATACATAATCATTGTTATCGATGCTCTTAAGGACAAAGATGGTATATTGCTTCTCTGTTCTGAGATTTTAGTATGATTCATGGCATAGAATAGATTTCAATAAATGTTTGAGAATGAAGGAATGAATGAATGACACTCTTGTTCAATCTGATGTGCTTCTTGACATAAATAGTATCAAGTCATCTGGGCCTTTCTTTACATATATTCACAGTGAAAGACAAATGTATATACAATTGAAAATATAGATTATTCATAGGGACTCGTTTAGGTGCTGGCAACAGAAATCCAACCTGAACTATCTTGGGCAAAGGACTGGATTTATTACTATATATGGGAGTACTTTGTTAAAGGGCTCAGGAACTAAACTATAAGAAAGGAAGGAATTTTCTGTCAACCTTCATGTCTAACTAAAGCCAGGCTGAAATGCTTCTGGGTCTCTTGGTCCATGAGTCTTCTCTTTTTTTGGTTAACTTTGTTTTACACACACACACACACACACACACACACACACACACACACACACACA